>NC_141778.1:25143116-26343116 GCF_054643075.1 Acanthaster planci | reverse complement strand
GGTCATACTAAGAAGTTTTGACGCCCCAGTTATCATGGTTATAAATGATATTTACACCATTGAACGTATATCCACGGGTCACCATGATTCGCACACTTAGTACTTTGACCAAAATTTGTTCTTAAATAAACTGAATTTTTATGGTTTCATTCTCACTAGCTGAGTTTGAGCAAAATACCGGCACTACATGGATTAATGAAGAACATTGGGTGTCACCGAAGCCGCAGGAACAACGTCGTCTGCAAACAAGCCAGATCGGCTGTAGTAAATTTTAGGTCACTATAATTCGCACACGTACATGTACGTTGCAAATGTCATTTTATGGGGAAATGCCCTACAACATCAACCATACAGTTATTGAGCATAATGTCAAAGTCATCTACAGTACCTAGGGAATCCAAAAGTTAAAATGTACATGATGTACTGATGTACATGTAGGTCGAGGTCTAGCCCAGGTGGACTCCCTGACCGTACTACGTCAGTCGTAATGAAATAAAGACAACGTCCAACCTGGGATGATGTAGGTCTCCCTTCTGTTATTAGAACAGGGCCCCCAATTCACAATCCCCAGTTGACGATATTAAAAATGGAAAGTTTTGCAAAACATGAATTCACTAACCTTGCTTAGGCCTACTTTATTTACTTACATGATGTTCACTGCAAGCACAGAACAAGGAACTGCAAGAATTAGTTCAAGGTTCCACTCCACTCAGTCATCCCATTCGGCATCGGTTAATGGTTAAAGTTCAAGGAAAGGCCTCACCATCGGCAAATTTGTACTTTCTATGAGTGCTGTGCGTTGGTAAACACCACGAACATGTCGTGCATTTTGGCGCCCTCTAGCTCTGCTACTTGATAAATTCATTCGCTGAGCCGGTGGGGGCTGGGCCATTGTCATTGTCGCCGTATGGTTCGTGCTTCCTCAACAAATAATTCTGTTCGCTGTTTTTTCTTTTTACTGTTCAACTAACCCCATTTAAGCATCATCTGTCATAGTAAACTTATGTTGTTGTAAACTTTTCACAGTCAACATTTTCACGAGCATATATATATCCGAATATACAAATGGTAATCTCGAATTTGAAAGATGATCCCACCCTGTTCTGGGTATAATTATTGTCCGGTTCGCGCACACATGAAAATGGGGGGGGCTCTAATTATTTCTCTACGTTCATCATACCCGTGGTACGCGCAACTGACGAGAAAGAACCCTGAAATTTCATCACAACTTACAAAGGCACATTACAGATGTATTTACGTGCACATTGTCTTCGACCCTACCCCCACCGCATAGGTATTCACACAGACGCACAAAATGCCAGCACCCCAACCCTTTGTGCAAAACTGTTTTATGGATACCCCCACTGATGACGAAATATATTATCTGCTATTTTCAGTTTGACAGTAAATTCTGAAATAAGGAGCCTCCGCTCAATTTAGTCTCCCGTTTATGTACAAGTCCATTTTATTCAAGAACATATGAGAAAGTAGATTATGACAATATCTACACGTTCATAATTGGATTTACAATGATGCAAATGCAACATTTACACACAGTCTTTTTTAAGAAAGAAATTCCCATGGCAATTGTCTATTCATAGAAAGTGATTCACGAACAAAGACAAAGAAAACTTAATACACATGTAAAATACTTAAAATAATGGAAATGAAATTGGGACACATTATTCAATATCGAGGCATTTTGTTTTTTAGCAAAACTTCCCAAAAGAAAAAACTTTCCACGACACTGCTGGCAACATTTTACATTTTAGCATCGACCTGAAGTTAAAACTTCCAAAGACAAATCCCATACAATTTGAATCACTGTTTGATTCTGCAAAATCCCATTTTGCGAAACAAATCGCATTATATGCTCAAAACACAACTTGGTCTTTAAAAACTTTTAGAATGAGAATTTTCAAATGCCAGGATTACACGCAACAGTATCTATTTCAGTAAATTTCAGAAATGTACCCTTTGAGAATGGAAACTGCTCCTCCGATAGAAGAGATCCAAAACGTTAAACATGACAGCGAATCAAAACCTATGGGCCGATCAATATTATCAATCAATATCAATAGTGTCATTCTGAACGCATTTCTGCTTATTCCACTCTGAATCCTCAAAAATCCTCAACTATGCAACTTGCAAGACAGCTTAATGGCACATTTCTCCAGACCAAAAGGGTTTTTCAAATCCCATCTCACATATTACTGGCTGGTCTCAAAATCCTTCCAGCATGGGGTGAGATTGAATGCACACCAACATGTGGAAGTCTCAAGCAGTAAGTCACAATGTGGAGTGTACATGCCGGACCCAACAGTTGGGGAAACCAGAAAACCAGAAACCTCTGGTTAACAAAATTCCCTCTTTTTGCTGCAAAACACAACATCTCTACCCAAGAGTTCTTGACTGAATAATGTCCAGTATACAAAACACTCCATGCACGTGGTACCCATCAAGAGTTGGGCTGTGAGTGTCCAAAAGTCCTGGCTACAGCTGGAAAAGACATGAAAACCTATGGAAATCATTGGTTAGTGGCTGAATCCCTATTCCCAATGAAATGCATGTTAGCCACAAGTTTTGGACACAGCTGTATTTATGTTGCATCTATTTTGGAATACAAGCTTCATCAAAGGATGGAAAAGTAACCACCAAACCAGTCAGACAGTCAAACAAGTCCTGTTGAAATAAGACACTTGAAATCAGTGTTGATTGATTTGAGGAATTTAAGGAACAAAACAGTACTTCCTCATTCAAAACAAATCAGTGTCAGCATGTTGTGGGACCAACAAACATTGCATTGAAGGGAACACATTGCAGCCTATTTGGTGTTACTGTTCCCAGGGAACCAAACCCATTTCCAAATGTCACACCGGAATAGTGTTTACTTCTATTTGAAAGTCAGTTGCAATCCAAGTCAGAGACCTTTTTCAAATAAAACTGGTTTGCTCCTGAATTCTTTGTATCCGATGTCTATTAGAACATTTTGCTTTGAGCTCAAACATGCATACAAGCATGGGCAGATTGGAAATTTTCAAAGAGTCGACACAAGCAACCACAGAGGTGTCACCAGAGCCAAGTTTAAGGTGAGATTCTGCCCTTAAACCCCCATCACACTCAAGCATGATCTTATTATGCGCTCCAAAAGATCAGGCCAGCGTGACCAATTGTGGTGTGATCTTGCACAACGCAGTGAGAACTTAGTGGGAACTGACAGCAACGTGGTCAAGGGCTTCATCCACAGGGAGGTTATGTAAGCTCAAAACTTATGTGGCAGGGTCGTAGCGGCTTTATACTGCAGTGGCAGGGTATTAACCTTGTGAAGACAGCAAACATGCATAGTCTTTGCATATCAGCATCGTTGTAAGATCTTTCTTTAGCGTACAAACGCAGCTCGATCCGGAAGAAGTTTATACCGTGCCCACCGGAGAACTGATGGGATGCGCTGTTTCAGCCAATTTATGTAAGAAACGTTTGGAAACGAGTCGGCAGCTTGCTACACATATACCGCACATGTTGTATATGCAGCTAGAACGTATTACCATCGTATTGTGATCTTTGAGGTCGCAGTGCAGTCGCATTGAAGTCTTTTACATCATGGAAAGATCCAATTGCATCTTAACAGAGTTGAGACTCGTGCTCAGTTTAATGATGCCAAGAATATATTGCGAACTTCATGCACGTGCAAGCAACGCAGTAACAACCTATTGCAATCTTGAAAGAAAAAGTTTTCTCCAATTTTCTTAGTTTCATCCGGTCTTTGCCACGTTTTAATGAAATTTCACAACATAGCGGGGTTTTCCTGGTAATCATCAAAGTGTGATGGGGGCCTTAGGGAAGGATTTCAGAAAAATTGGCGGTAAATTTCAAAACTTGTGCTGATAATAATATTCAATAATACTCACTGTAGACGGAATTTAAAAAACATGCAGTGAAACTGACCCTGAAGGAACGCATTTGCCTTAAACATGACCCATGGCATCAATGAAACAAAGTGACAGACATACAAAGGCAAGGGAAAAAAGACTACAGCGGAATCGCACTATTGAGCAACCGATAAGCAGCATCATATATCCGTGTGGTGACAGGTTTGTTCTCACTGACTCTACTGTCGACATCAGGACTATCTACACTTTGGCCTCTGCTGAGTTTTGTGCCTGAGCTACTCAAGCTCTGGGCTAAAAGCTGCTTGGTCAGTTGCTCCTGATGGTCATCGTCAACGATGATGATATCGTCTTCCGAATCACAGGAGCTTGGGAGAGATGGTGTGCCTTCCTTGCCCTGCAGACAGATGCTGACCTCTGCATCAATGTTCTCGAACTGCCTGTCACTGCAGTTGCTCTCACGGTCCAGTTCGTCTTCGATCCTCCGCCGCACACTCCTGGTCTCTGGGGTGGCCGCGCGAATGCGGTCCTCCTTGGGGGGAGGCGGCTGTGATGAAGTGGGTGGGGCCGTGTCTGCCTCCATGGCAGGGGGCGAGGACTCACTGGAGGGGATGGACTTTTTCTTGGGGATGCGGTAGCCACTAAGGATGGCCCGAGAGGCAGGGCTGGAGGCAAACATCTGCTCCCTGAGGCGGGCTGCCTCCTCCTTCATCTGTAGCTGCCTTGGGGAGAGTGTCGTCTGCCGATGATGTCTGGCTGCTTGCCTGGTAGGCTTCTCCCGCATCTGACCTGTGCCTGCTTTTTCCCGAGGCTGTTTGACGTCCAGCTGAGAGGAGTCTGACCTAGCGGTCTTGAAGTAAGATGTTATCTTAGATTTTCTCTCTGAATTATGACTATATCTACCGTTCCTAGACTTACGTTTTGTTTGTATACTTTCAGACTGAGCTTCCTCAGGCGCAGTCCGTTTTAGATGTGCGTTCTGCCTGACTGTACTACCTTTGACAGAGTAAGGTAGTTCAGAGGTATGACTCAAAGACACCTGAGCTCTCTTGGGTTCACATCTCTGATATAACCTTTGATCTTTACCTTCCACCACTACACTTCTCTTGGAGTCAACCTCAAGAATTTGTGACTCCACGAAGGGAGTCATGTCAACAGACTTCTCTTCTGTTTCAGACGGCTTTGACAGCTCCGCCCTTGAGCTACTCCTTGAATCACAATAGTAACTTTCTGTTTCGGATGAAGACGAGTAATTCTCACTCTCTGACTTCATCTCGGAGCGGGAGATGTTGCTTACGACTATGTCCTCTACGAGCTTCACCTCCTCATTTGCCTTGTCTTCATCAACGCTCACTTCCGAGAACAGGTCAAACGTTGACTCAGCCTTCTCGGGGACCACGGCGCTGAGGGCAACGGCCTGCTCCGCAAACTCCAGGTCCTCTGGTGAGAAACGGGAGACGTCGCCGCTGAAGATCTGCTGCTGCTTCCTGAAAATGTCCTCCCGCAGCGAGGCCATTTGCCTGCTGAGCTTCTCCCTCTTCTGCACCATGTAGCACAGATTGCGGACCTGTAAGATTCAAAAGACAACACTCCTGTTGAGATGCAGTCATGTCAAGCACACATTACTGTAATGACAATGCTTCTCTGATGGAATTCCACACAAGAAAATGCTTACATCTGGAATTCATGGTACTTAATCTTAATCGATAAGAGAACTTTTAATTGGTTAATCTAACATTTTTAAAACCACGCCAACCCTGTTGAGCATGCATCCCCAACATCGTGTCCAAAATTCCAGTCTCAGAGAGAGCCTGACATTAAGGGTAAGAGACTGGTAGAAGTCTGTGGAATATGAGTCAGTGCATAGGATCTAATACCGCACATTTGATTACTTCCCTTGTTCTAATGAGCACGTTGCCTTAATTGGTTTAAGCGGGCATGCACGATGTGTGATAACAGAAAAACAATGTTGAATAACTCAAGGTGCCCCAACAAGGTCAAGAGGTCAAACAGAGATTAAATTTGCAATATGAATAAGAGCTGTCGAAAGCAACACATATCCAAACCACACATAACTAGCCTGTATTTTACACTACGGTCGACCCTCATTAAATTAACAAAGTTGCAGGGGCCAGACAAGTTAACCAACCAGGACTTTATTATAGAAAAAAGTCAATAAATTCAAGAAATTGGGATTCACCGAATTCGTTCTTTACAACAGTATTTTGCTATAACAGTGATCTGTACATCCACAGTGGACTGTACTTAATTGACTTGAGCCAATTTGCCTCTACATGCAACAGTTTTTCTGCACTATTTACCCTGGTATTAACTTTCCTTCGTATCAGTCATCTAAGCTGCCATGTTTTTGCATTGTATTTTGGGAAACTTCCCTGAGTAAAAGGCTCAGCGGGCCCGGTTACTTGGTCAGGCCCAGTGTTCTAGTCAATGGTGAGTGGCGCCGGGCGGGACCACCCGGTATTGTAAATTTCCGCCCAGCTCTTGGGTTCAAATTTGCTGTGCCGCCCAGCACGGATTTTCAAAAAAATTAACAGAAATATTGCTGAAAATGTATCAATTTGACATTTCAAGTTTACAAAGTTGCAGTTTTGCACTTCTTTGCAATTTTAAACAAGTGAAGACCTAAGAAATATATTTCTCACAAATCAGCAAAAAGCCTTATTCTAAACATGCCTTCACAATGACATGGGGGAAATCCCTTCTGGGATTCCCCTAAAAACCCAGCTATGGGCTGCAAGAGCTCCGCTCACTGCGCTCACTATTGGAATATTCCACCTTCAATTTCATCGAATATTCGGTTGTACCAACCAGCAGATTGTTGATCAACAAACCATATACAAAATCAGTTGCAATAATGCACACAATTGTACATAATGATCAATATAATAGCTTCTCACACCTAGGAGTATCTCCAGCCACGATCTAAGAGATGAACAATACTTCTTGCCCTGTTGAAAATTTCTATTCCTTTTAAATTGTTTAATGAATAATTTACTTTTTGTTGAAAGATTTCTGTCACTTTTCATTTAAATCTGCTTGAAACAATCCTCCATAGTGCATTTATTTTCCTTTAAAACAAAAGAAATGTTCCCTTCCTTTTCATGAATTTTGCATTAGAATATTCAAATTCGGAAAATAATATTTGATTATTCGATTATCGATTGAATATTCGGTTATTCGACACAGCCCTATGGATAAAGCCGCTGGCTGGCAGCTTCCACAGGCACACCGCATCTTTGCTAGCCGTAGACAATCAACTCAAATGCAACCTCAACACTTCCAACAGAGATCGCTCGTCCTTACCCTCTCCAAGTCCTGGCGGAGGTGCACAAACATCCTCATCCTGGCATGGAGGCTGTACTCCTCGTTGTCACTGGGCGATTCCTCCTTCTGAAGGACGACGAGAGGCTTGTTGAAACCCGACTGACAGGAAGAAACGGAAGGATCTCATTAACTCCCTAAAAAATAGCTAGTAGCTTTGCTTCTGCAGAACAAGGGGTGTGCTGTTCACATGTTACACTGAAACCATGTAGCCATTTTGTACTTATCAGGTACCACCAGAATAGAGGGTTTTCTGAATTTCTGACGTCAATTAATTTACCCTGTACCAACTTTTGAGTTGTCAGCTCAATAAAAAGTCACGTTTTTGGTATAGGAATGTAAGAGCTGTGTGCTACCAACCAAAGAACAAATAATTTCAGTTAGTTAGAACATTACAGGGGCACAAGCAGTTTAAACATCAGAGATGAAGTCCGAGACTGGGGTAACTTAGCTAAGATTTTAAAAACACCACCATACCAAAAGGCTGACATAAACCTGAAGTAAAGCAGGTTTTTTATTAGGTCACTGCAAACAATGAACGCAATCATGGGATCATCGGAAACTGGACTAACAGCATGGAACTGATTGGATACAAACTAAAGTTGTTGGCATACTGTTTGCCTGCATTTGGGTTTTCAAGTGCACCTGTACATGGGTGTCTGGGAACCCAGCTCAGCTCTGCTCAGCCCATCGAGAGAGTTGGAAAAAACTGTATGAACTGACCAGTTTCGGGTCGCTTTCATTGTTCATACTGCCAACCGTACACTGCAGTGTTTAGGCCCAATCTGCTGTATGACATACCTTTCGTTTCAACTTCCAATACTCAAACACAAGGTCGACGATCTCCAGGTCATCCTTCATATTGAGATTGCTGGCCACGTCCTTCGCTTTAGCATACTTGTAGAAGTCCTCGGTTATGTTTTGTATCCTGTGAAACAAAGAGCAATCAGCAGGCTTCAGTTACATTTGCCTGTGGACAATTCTGGTGAACGCCCACAGCATGGCTTCCGGACAAGTACAGGAAGTACAGCACAAACAAAGAGCTTGCCACATCTCACCTTATCGCTCTCTCGTTGTCCTTCTCCTCGATGGATTTCTCCTTCTTGGGTGTGCCCGTCGAGGGCGTCTTCTGGGGTGAGCCATCTGGGTCCGAATCAGGATTGCGTTTCTTACTGTGCTTCAAGCAGTAGGACTAAAAATGGAGGAAATGCAACGTAAGATGCCGGGCTTCAAAAGACGGTGGGGGTGGTACTGAAAAATGACTCTTTCTGACTAAATTAGTATGTTATCAATATGAAGTATTCCACAAGGAAAGTGCTTGTTTTTTTCTGGAAATAATTTGATTCACTGAATAATAAGCACAGGTTTGTCATGTATTCACATTTTTGACACTTTACACAAATCAACTTGTTTACATTAAGAAACAAATCAAGTCTCTGTGCTTCTTCATTGGAAATATTTATATCTACTTTAAAGCCATCAAATTACATTACAAAATGCACGATATTGTACTGATTGGGATGAAATATTGATCACAAAATGTTGATTTATTTAAATGTCAAGGTTATTTTTTTGTGTTCTTTTTCACCTTATTACTTATTACTTATTACTCACTCTAAATCTGACTTCCACTTCTTCATCAAGGAACGTCTTCATTTCCAAGTTATTTTGGAAACCACAGGTGACGTGATACGCTACCTTACAGGTTTTGACCTGCAGGGAAAAAAAATGTGCTCAAGTATTGCTCTTCACGATAATGCAAGAGAGCCACAAACCCAACACACATTTGAAGCAATAATACAGCCTAGGAAATATGTGCATAAGAACTACGTTAAGCTGCACTGCTCTGCAACTGAAAGCTGTAGCTCAGGGTTATCTCTCCCTCATTCACGCAAGTGTATGGGTCATTCCGTGAGGTTGGGGCACAATTTGTGACGGTGTCAATCGTGACGTGGGCTCCGTACAAAATGAACAGTTTTTTTTTCTGCATGTGGATTCCAACTTATACTTCTTGCAAGGCTGAATACAGAGGTGTGTGTTATTTTGACAGAGTAAATGACCTACTCTATGGGTCATGACAGGTGGTAAAAGTTACCCATGTAGCAAGGACACCTTCACAAATAGTGCCCCAACGCCATGGAATGACTCGTATCACAAAATATCACAAGTCATTACCAGTCAGCCACAAATCATTCCAATTCATTTTGCCTTAAGTAACGAGATAATCACCTTCCACTGTCACCGTTAATCCATAGTTACTTTGACCAAATACGTAATTGACTCTACTGCGTAGTCATCTGTATAGTTACTCACCGAGCACTGTATACAAGCACCAGTTCTAATCCTGCATAGATTACATATCAATGCCCAACGACTGACCTGCAGATCAAAAACAAGCAATACATTACACTACTGGGCTTCTCACTTTACGACTTCGGACTTCCACTGGAAGTCATGACCTTTTATCAATTGGAATCTATGACCTCTCTGGATTTATACAGCAATCTCACTTGACTTGACGGTAACGTCTGAGTCCCAACAGTTTTGGCCCATCATTGTCCTTTGTTCCAAAAAAGAATGTACTGCACATCGAAGAATACTAAAATGTAGCATCTGAAGGGTGAATTTCCTACCGGTATCTGGGATATCTTGGTGATTGGTTCCATTCTTTCCACGCATCCTATGCTGACTTCAGGGATCCACAAGGCACAGCTCACATGGGCCCACTTTGTGCCACTTCTAAAGCACAGATGTAAGAAAAGAGTGAAACAATTCAGTTCTTTGCTTTCACCCCACAGAACTAGTGACGCATTAAAGCAGACTGTGGGACACTGTCAGCAAGTGTCCCACCAAAACATGGCATATCCTGCCAAAGCAAGCTGGATGTATCTAGACAGGTAACAAATTGTGTAACCTATGCCCTCTCACCTTGAAAATTAAAGCTTGGTGAACCATAACTCCCCATGCGATTTCATGAATAGCCTTCTGGAAGCCTCCAAAAATGCATCAAGGTCGAGGCGAATATTGGCCCATTCTCTTAGGACAATATTGGTTTAAGTTACATTGTTTGCATTTTATGCATGCCAGTTAATATCAGGCTCCAGAATCAACATTTCCTCACCGTCTTTTTATATCAGCTTATTTTCCCAGTCATGTGTAACATACCTATATTTCCAGGCATTTTTCTATTTCCAACCCCCTTCAATTGGGATATGCCAATTGGAAGCATTTACTGACCTGGTGCTTTTCATGGCGCCACCTTTCTTCCCGCATAGAAGGCATACGGGCTGGAGGCCCAGAGCACAGGTACGGCACATCCAGCTTCCCTCTGGGACCTTCACAATGCCGTAGCATGCCTGGTGGGAAAACACAAATAGGAATTCAAAATCAGTTGAAGAAAATAACGTACAAAAAGGAATGTACAAGAAATTCGCAGTACCTGAGAGACAGACAGAAAGTCACAAGGGAAAATGAAAAAAATCCACGCTATATATGACTCTGTACAGTGTTCTCAACTTGTGGTGACATGGAGTTAAAAATAAGGTTGACTCATTTTGGATATTCAACCTTCAGTTTGATCGAATATCTGAATATTCAGTTGCACCGACCGGCAGATTGTTGATGAACTAACCACATACAAAATCAGTTGCAATAACACACACAATTGTACATAATGATCAATATAATAGCTTCTCACATCTAGGAGTATCTCCAGCCACGATTTAGCAAGATTGAAGAGATGAACAAGACTTCTTGCCCTGTTAAAAATTTCTATTCCTTTTAAATTGTTTAATGAATAATTTACTTTTTAAATCATTGTAAGATTGTAAGATTTTCATTTGAATCTGCTTGAAACAAGCCTCCATAGTGCAATTTTTCTCATTTAAAACAAAAGAAAATTTTCAGTTCCTTTTCACGCACTTTGCATTCGAATATTCAAATTCTTATAATATTCAAATATTCAACAATCGATTGAATATTCGGATATTTAGCAAAGCTTTAAGTAAAAATGAAGGAAACTGGCTGACTCCAGTTGAAATTAAAACCTTGCAATAAGATTACCAACGAAGAGTTTGCTTCAAAGATGCCACTTTTCAGACTCACTGAACTGGCCCTGCCTTGAATCATTCATTCTTTCTTGCACCTGAGCTGTTCCAAGGTGCCTAGTCATAAACAACCATCGTCGTTCAACTTTTCAAACTTAAATTGCATGGATCTTACTTAAATAACTTAGAAACTGCAGTCACCAATCCCTTATGCAAACAAAATAACATTTGACGCCATCCACAAACAAATGGCCACCATGCAAAGTCTTCAGGTGAAGTTACCCATTCTCAATTGACCAAGACATCAAAAATTAAAGGAAACTAAAAAATGTCCGTCATTATGACTGAGCCAAAGGCCTAAATAGCAAGGAAAACCTATGCAAATACACAGCAAAGGAAAACAAACGCATTGTTACATACCTGATGCACACAGATGTCGCACTTATCACAGAAAACCATCTCGTTCCCTTCCTCGCAGTCAGGCTGTAAACATCACACGCACAAAATGATTAAACAAATCCAGTGTAACAAAAGCTGGTTTACTCTGTCCCTCGGGCAACACGAGGACAAAAAAACCACAGGTTACATCAGTGTGTGGGGGGGGATGCACTTTGGACCAGCTGCACTGAAAAATGCTCAAGCTTCTCTGAAACTATTTGCCATCCCAGTGACGTCAACATCCAGGCAAGACTTTGGTGATAATTTATTCAGGATTTGGAGGCAGAGCCCAGCCATGTCAAAAATAGAAGCTGGTGCAGCTTGTGAATTTGACGCACTAAGTCAGTGCCACAGCAGTAAATTTGGAAGGACTCAAGGGAGAAAAAAAAAGAATTAGATGAAGGTAGTGATTTCAGTTTTGATTACAGACAATGAAATCAAGACATTCATTCATATTTATTGCAGGAACATACAGAGACATTCCATTCGATTCCTTCCTCTGCCACACCCTCCAAAAAGATTTTAAAATTTTATGCAAGTCAATAAACGTACAAAAACAAAGCCTTACATTTACATTGGTGGGAGAGGGCAGGGAAGACAACAATTACGAATGTAACTTATCATTTTCTGGAACATTAACTTACGGCTCTGCAGACATCGCAGATGACATCATCGTCATATTCTATACCAAGTCCTTCCTCAGTTTGCATTGCATGCTCCATGTTTTTATGGCACTAGATAGGGAAAAAAGCCAAAGATTAAACCATGTATATTCTTCAAAAACAAACTTCTGACTTTAAACAGCTGCAGGTGCACATGGGACAAATGATGACTCAATCCCCTGCTGCAACATACACATTACAGGTAGTACTTTATATCAAACAAACAAAAAATCATGTGGCAAATTCTAACTCACTTGTCGGTTTCTCTGCATACCCTTTCAAATGCAACTATATCCAACACGGCTGTCAAAGAGCCATTCGGAGAAATGCAACCAACAAATGCAACGGTGGATTCTGCTGCGGTAAACTGGACTCACACCATCCTAAGACCTATTCCGTTACACTCATGTTCCCCATCCACTGCCCTGACGACTCAATCCAGCAAAACACAACACAGCTTTGACTGCTGTGGGCATTGTTTTGCAGTGACAAGAGCTGCAATTACTGTTATACTGCCGGGGGGGGGAACCTTACCTGCGTCTCACACTCTTCAATGATGCGCTCCATGGTGAACTCATCTATTGGAGGGTCATCTTCGGAAGAAATAAAACAGGAGAACATTATGACCAAGTTTGGTTTGAACAAAAACTGTGATGGAAGTGGGTCCTTGACCACAGCGCTAAAATCACTTGAACAAAGATGAGGATTGCAGGGCAGTGTTCAGAGGAGCCTGTCTCATAACCCTCCAAGAGTATTGCAGGGCAGTGTTCAGAGGAGCCTGTCTCATAACCCTCCAAGAGTATTGCAGGGCAGTGTTCAGAGGAGCCTGTCTCATAACCCTCCAAGAGTATTGCAGGGCAGTGTTCAGAGGAGCCTGTCTCATAACCCTCCAAGAGTATTGCAGGGCAGTGTTCAGAGGAGCCTGTCTCATAACCATCCAAGAGTATTGCAGGGCAGTGTTCAGAGGAGCCTGTCTGATAACCCTCCAAGAGTATTGCAGGGCAGTGTTCAGAGGAGCCTGTCTGATAACCCTCCAAGAGTATTGCAGGGCAGTGTTCAGAGGAGCCTGTCTGATAACCCTCCAAGAGTATTGCAGGGCAGTGTTCAGAGGAGCCTGTCTCATAACCCTCCAAGAGTATTGCAGGGCAGTGTTCAGAGGAGCCTGTCTCATAACCATCCAAGAGCCAGGTTATTTTGGACCATTACAAAGTTGAGTAGGAGGAAATTCCTGTCTCCCCTGAAGAACTCAGCTGTATCATGTCCAATCATTTTGAACCTTATCACGCAGGTAAAGACACTATTTATCAAGACAACCGAAAAGTTTCAATTCAATATGACATAAGGTTTTGAGGTTCTGGTCATTAGAAATTTGTGACCTTGGCCAGCATGCGCAAAGGAAAAAGTACAGGTTTTTGGCTGACCTGTGTCAGAAATATGTGTGTTGTGCAAGAACAGCAAATGTGATTTTCATAAAATTGCTGTCCAAATGACCGCAAGAAGTTTAATCCACCTCGAGCTAAAGTGCACCCCCAATCAGCAAAAGAAAGACAGGTGTCAAGCAGGTTCTTGCACGTGTTCTGCGCGTACATGTACACAAAGACCATACACGCTGGAACAAATTAGTTACACGTACTCAACGTGCTCCGCATCAAATGCGCATATACTTGTGCGCCTCACTGGCGCGCCTATGTGGTGAGTACCAAAAAATACGTCCTCTTTTGTTCCGCTCAGAGCGGATACTAAAAACGGTCCTTAAGGCTCAGCTAGTGAAAAAATGCACTGCAACGATATTGGAGGAAACGTTGAGTAGGGAGGGGGCAGTGCACTTCCCCAGCAACACAGACTGAGTCATGAAATAAAAGCAGGTTTCAGCACCAAAAACAATTTTTTTTTGCAGGATGGCGCTATCTCAGTCTTGGAAAATGGTGTGGTGCCGGAGAGATAGGCCCTCTGACTGTCTGTGATTGTGTGAGCAATCAGATAGAAAGCCATTCCACTTCTCCCATACTTTATATATACAGCTTCGCCACCAAAAATCATATTACATGTCGGCTAGCCAGTTTACATCGGATTTCTTACCCGAAAAAGCTGCTGGGGTCCGGCTTTTTTGCCCACAAATATTTCAACCTTGCAATTGCGCTTTGACCCAACCAAGCACGATGCATTAATGCATTAACCGTGGATATTAAAAAAGAATTCTTAAGCGAGTGTACACATCCTCCTTGGAACAAATAAAGAAACGTATGTGTGTTTACACATAAGCCGGCGTCACAAGTGGTCAAACGCACCAGTCAGACCATGCCATATTCAAACAACATTTTGACTGGTGAGACAAGATTTCAGGACTGTCCTTTCACGCTGTATAGAGTTCTACCAAGAAATGCAAACGGTCATGGTAAGTCAATCTCATTTGCTTATGTAGGCATAGAATTAGGGTCAAAAGCAGTCTCTTGGCTGAATTGACTAAAGGACCAATTTTTCATACGCAGGTGAAGAGTAGCGATATAGAACAAAGTGAATTCCTGCAGGATTATTTATGCAAAGAGCAGACTAACTGTGTGGTAAGGGAACAAACCACCGCATTTAGAAACCCAAGTGATTTTGCATACCATGCTGAGGCTGTGCATTCTGCATTCTGGGTAATCAGCGACGCTGATGGGCATGTCGTCACACACTTCTAGGACACTATTGGAGCGAGAGCATGCGCGCTTTGTGTATTGTAGTGTAATGACATTTGCATAATGATTTGCTTGATAATGATTTCCGTGTTGGGTGTCGACGTAGAATATTACATGGCATAACACTTTCCACCACCACTTTTCAATGTATTTATTGAACCCTCAAACGCCAGCTCAGTCTAATATGTACATTTGCATTCGAGAGTTAAAAATTTGGGATGGCTTAGAAAAGAGTTGTAACCTCTACTCACTCATGTCTTCCCTTTCTTGGTTGACGATATCCAACCACTGCTCGTCCACTTCATCCAAGTCATACTGGCAAACCGACTCCAACTTCTTTAGGAGGGCTGCCGCGTACTCTTCCTGTTCGCTTGTTCCACCGGCCGTACAGATCAGCTTCCTCGGCCTACAGTGGGGGTAGAAAGGCAATTCTTTCAACACATTGTGTGGTTTGAAATTCAGTCGAGTCCTTTGTGAAAAAGACACTCCTTAAGCATAAGTAAAATTTTTTAAAATACCCTAAAATGAAGCAACACCAATTCTAATGCAGTCGAACCACATTAATAAGAGCACTGTAAATACAGCATTCTGGTTACAGCAAGGAATTTTTTTTAGGTCCAAATCCTTTATTCTTTCCATTCTTGCTAACACAAGGTTCCTGTTATAACAAGGTAATCCGCACAATCCAAAGGACCTCTTATTAACGAGGTTCAACTGCACTGTAAAAAGCGGGGATAAGAGTGTGACAGAGAGTTGCGGTCAGGTCAATCAAAAGCCCTATCATAACCTCAACTGCAAATGCATCTCAACATTCTGAGTAAAACTGTGAGTTAAATCACATGCAAAGGAAATGGATACCAGATGGCCAAGGCAGAGGCCGATCTCAAATGGATGACCTGAGATGGGCTTGTGAGGACTTCAAAGGACTGAATTCCAACTGTGATGTGCAGCTGGCATTCCATGTAGAAATATCAATATGCAGATTTCTAAAATATATCATGTGAAAACAACTTCAATACCAAGGGACAACAAAGCACTTTGATGGACAGTGGAAATACTGTGTTATGCCACAAAACTGAACGGTGGCTGGGCTGACTAACTGAAATGTGCCTGTGAACTGGGCTCACATTTTGAAGGTGCCTGGATCTGGGTCCCTGGTGGCGGTGCAGCTGACGGCGGGGATGCTGTCGGGGCTGACAGGAACCTGCACCCCTTTCTCCCACTCCTGCTTCCAAGTATCCGTGATGACCATGTACTCGTCCGGCTGGAGCTGATGGGAGTCCGGCAGCTTCATGGCACTGATGAGGTCCTTACGGAAAACCTGGTGGGGAGGGGGAGGCAGGAGGAGAAACCAGATCAGCGGGAACAGAGGTCAGGTTTGTAGTCAGCATTTGGAAAATTGGACACCTTTGTATTGGGAAACTGGAGATACAAGCGTAGCAATGCCAAGGCCCCAATTTCCTAAAATGGAAATAACTACAATGTTTGATTTCAGAGTGGATATTGGGTACTTGTCACTGTCCCAAAGCATTTTCAAATAAATTCTTTCCTTCTACCATGCACACATTAAGAAACTACAAAAAAAATTCCATGCCTGGCAACTACTTATCTTCCTTAACCCCAACTGCCCAAGCACTGTTAGTAGTATTCCTCCCTAATCACACAAACTCCAACACCTTGAAATCAAACTCCTACCTTACAGTACCCAATCAGACGAACTCCAACAGGTCTTTACCTGCGTGATGTTGTTTCATTGGGTATGGCAGGCCCATTGCACAGTACAAAGAGTATGGACAGGCAAGTATTTACTTACCATTTCAATGGGAAGCTTTCTATCATTACATTATCCTTAAAATACAATACTCAAATAACTGCAGATAATCTCCCCTCATTTAAAATTCCTGACGGTAAAAAGTAACAGGGCCACAGTACCCATTTAGTCAAAATTCAACAGAGTAAGTGCAGGCCTACCAGGGATGAGATTCTCAGAAAATGAAAAAAGCTGAAATTTGTGAGCGCACAGCCCGAAGCATTTTACAGCATGCGGGTCCCAGGAAAATTGTCAACTTTAGATGCTCTGTGGTGCAATCTAATGCTAAGCCCCTCTGGGACATATTTTACAACAGACACATTTGTGAAAGTCCATATTCTGAAAAACCTAGCCCAACCTTTTTATTATTTGTGAACTTGATATGTTTATACATGCAAAGACCCACCACGTAGTTTTGTTCATCACTTATGGTTTGTCATGTGCTTCAAAATACATGTCGATTATGTTCACGTATACGTGCACCTGATAGATGATAATTTCTTTTCCATGTCTACAGTTCGCTGTTGTATTTCAACGATTCTGCATGCGCTGTAAAGGCATTTTTGCCCCGGGAAGCATAATTAATTTCTAGCGTTACATCGCACCACTGCCTTACCAGGTTTTGCCAATTTCCGAATAAATTCGGACAAGAACACTCCTCCCATTTGGCCTCAATCCACTCCCATCCCCAGGAATTTTAATCCCTTTGTCGATGTACTTCACCTTTCCTTCTTGATGAATGATGTCTTTATGGGCAGACATGATGATGGAAATATAATGATAAGAAACGTCCGTTCAACAACACACACGACAGTAGGGTTTTCTGTGATAACACACAAAAGTATCCAGGGTACCAGACGCAGTGGCTTCACGTGGCGGTCTATACACTTGTGCATGTGGTGAGTAACAGGAAAAGTGCACAGTCATTGGCTTATATGAGGATACGTCAGGAAAATAAGCCTATCAGAGTGATTGTGACAACCGACAGTTACCTGAAAACAAACACATTTCCTACAGAGATGGTTATTGGTCGGCACTGTTTTTTGTCAACGAAAAGAGCCAATGGAATGTGTTGCTTTATCTTATCTCCCAATTCTACCCTAGCGCCGGTTCAGATCAATGAGTACGTTGAAAGCATGTGCCTAAACTACACATGAACGTACGGCATGCATGGCAGGACATAGTGCCCTTCTTGGTTGATATGATTTTGATATTCTTAGGATGAAATAAAAATGACGTGACACATGGAAAGTAAGCAACGAGAAATGCAATTTCATTTTATTTCACAACAAATTGAGGCTCAACATTATCATATCTGATGCCTGGAAGTCGAAAATTATCTTGATGAAATGGGTGGGAAAAGTTTAAAATATCGGAATTTCGAAGTCAACCATCACCGTATCCGACAGTCCAAAAAGGCAAAACTTACAATGTATTTGCAAAAGTGGATTTTCAAGTCCCAAAAGCGGAAATCCGCCAAAAAGCGGGAG
This sequence comes from Acanthaster planci, assembly GCF_054643075.1. Classification (NCBI taxonomy): domain Eukaryota; kingdom Metazoa; phylum Echinodermata; class Asteroidea; order Valvatida; family Acanthasteridae; genus Acanthaster; species Acanthaster planci. Next base: position 26,324,763 of record NC_141778.1, on the reverse strand, counting down.
AATCTCATCCCTGGCCTACAGCACACTGTACCTATTTAGTCAGAATCCAACACCATATAGCAAGTTCCCAGTACCTAATTCCACAAATTCAAACACCTTACTGGTGTTGAAGTTTGACTGGTTAGGGATTGTTTAGGGTTAAACCTGGCAGTCTTCAGTCCTTCACCTGTAGAGGATTGAGGACTGTTATGGTCAACATGACTTTAAAAACTATCAGAGAGTGTATCTCTGATAAGGAAACGCTAACTCAGAAGTGAAAACAAATTCAAAGTTTCCTTTGAAAATAAACTTTTTGTCATGACCAACAGACTTTGTGCATGAAATCTAAAGTGGCAGCCAGATATGGAACTTTTCCTCCAGTGCAATTTAATGCAATCCAAAAAAAGATGGTGTCTTCATACCTCTGCTGGTTGGTGCCCATGGCTGGAGCTGGTCCCCGCCAGACTGGGACTGAACATGTTGCCTGCTTGGGCTGTGGGTGACTGGAGTGACGACATTCACAATGTGTGAACTGGGTAGGCGGCCACTCCAGGTGAGAACATCTGTAAGAGAGGTTCATGTACAGGTGAAAAGACAACTCATGCCCAGCGGACTACCATAACTTGACAACTTGTGTACCTTTTTAGCAATTAACAGCTTGTCAGCCATGAGTGGTCAGGGACCATTGGGCAATTATGGGTGATTTCTGCTTGGTAACCAAGTACCAGGCAAAATTGTCCTGTGGTTCACAAGTTGTCATTGATTAAACTTGGCAATTTATTTTGCCAAATAGAAAAAAACAGCAATTGGAGCAGGATTCAAAGTGAGCAGATTTTGTAGAGTATCATCAATATACTCTCTAGGAAATGATCGTGAATACCACTGAAAGTAATAGCGCACATCAGAACTTAGAGACTGTCCCTGAACTTGGAGGAGTCCCTTTATTCAGGGACAAATTCAGTCTCCCATCTGAAAGAATATCTCCTGCCTTGCAATATCTTAGCGAAGGAAAGTGCACCCAGCCCATGGAGTAGAGATGGTGGTCGGCAATCAACCTGATGCACACACACAGTAGGATGTATACTAAGTGTGCGACGTGTTTGGATCGGTTTCGCCCGAAACAGTTCAACTCGTGCTTGTGCCAACTCATACGATGATCAATTTGTATGCTATTTGGTCGACTCATACACGAACCAACTCGTACACAAGCCAATGCGTATATCACGTGCATGAGACAGACACTTGTTGAGAAATACTTCAACGATGTCATGTACTTTAATGGCTGATTAAAGTCCTAAACAGCTAAACTATTTACCCTTTTTTCTCTGAAACTCTCTCATCAAATATCTTTAGCATCAAAATGACTTTCAGAGTTTCAATTTTTTTTAATTTGAAGAAAGCATGTATGATACTTCCCTTATTTAGGATTGAACATGCATGAACTTCACTACATGCACGGACAAAAACAACTGCGACCATGGCCATGCACGTGCCACCAGCCCGTCAGAGAATCGGGCAACACAATGTGTTCTTTGATCACCACATACGTGCATGCACGTCGCAGTTGTTTTCACTGATGCAATATGGTTGCTACCCGTCAGTTTGCGAAAGTCCCGGATGTCCGCCCCGGCCTATATTCAGTCACATGGTCTTGAAACCATAGGCCTATGTCATCAGATTTAGTTTCAACAGTCCAACAGTGTTTGATGGCTTTTTGGGGAAGAGGAAAGAGTTCCATATACACGACGTGACTTTGTATGACCTGGAGTCAGTGCGAGGTGAAGACAAAATGCATTCACCTCAGGTTGTTTTCACCACACTGGCCAGAAGTAATGTACATGTCACGTCCTCCTATATGGATGCCACTTCACACCGTGTGCACAAACCCTATGGGACTAGTCTCAAAAATTAAACAACTTGGTTTTTTCCATCCTAAATTGAACTTTTCTGGACATCTTTTTGCTTTCTGATGGCCGTTCGTACTACTACTAGTAGGTAGGGTCGCTTAGCCTTTTTGCAGGGAACAGGGCCTATGCCTACGTGTAAGTAAGCCTACTGCTACTGCTAGCCCAGGTGGATTCCCTGATCGTACTACATCATACATGTACATGTAGTAGTAGAAATACTAGTAGGGGCACTACTAGCCCAGGTTGGACGACGTCTACATTACATTGCGACTGTCGCATTGTAATGTAGGCCTAGACGTTGTCCAACCTGGGCTAGGCCACTTACGTTACCAGCATCCGTAGCCTAAGCCCAGGGCCTGTATCTCTTCCCAGGGGGGAAGATGTGATTGAGAAAGTGGAATCTTAGCTGAATAGAAATGTATCTCAATTTTTTATCACTGGGCTGCATTCAAAAGACCGAGTACTTGGGTAGCCTAGCAGTGGCAAGAGGCAGACGTGTACACAGATAGCCTCTACACAGTCAACCAACACAAGCACAGTACCACCATGCACCGGGCATCATGGGCATGCTGGGCCTACTCGCAAGTTTTTCCTAATTACATATTCAGGATCCTTTTTAAATACCCACAGTATATTTCTACGAAATCCTAACAATACAGTTCACACAAAATTATCTGAATTTTCTAAGGGCTTCACAAAATTAATCAATTTAACGTAGACTTACGGTAAAAAGTGATTACAATTTGCTACTTTTCAGCAGATGCACTCAACGAGTATTTGGCGCCATCAACGTGATCCAAGAATTCATCGCTGGTATCTAGCCGGTCGTGTTGCAGGAACTTACATTTGAAAGTCAGGATTTCACATGCGGTGTGGAGAACCAGCGACACATTGAATTTGCGTCAACCAGTTGCAATATTAAGTAAAGTTTTCTCTTCAAAATGCAGATGAATATTTAAATGTTGGTACTTTAGAGCACAAGAGAACTCACTTTTCAATTTCCATCTGAAAAAATAAGTAACTAGTCCCCTAATTACGACTTGCTTGCAAATTTTCAATCAGTCTGGTGCTTGCCTCACGAATGAAGAACTCAGCAAACAGACTAGAAAAAAAAGTGGTCATCCCTTTCAACTTGATTCCGTCGCTTCAAGATTTCTAATTTCCCACCACCTAGGCAGGAAATCTCTTCTTTTTTTTCCTTTTAATTATTCAAATCATATTTATTTTCATTTTTATTTTGAAACATTAAGTGCATTCTTCCTTATAAATCAAAACAAACAAACCAAAAAAGAAAAAAAACTTTAAGACATAAGTCGATTATGTAGAGACTAGTAACAAGTTTATTTAATGCGGAAGCGCTTGTGCTTTCAATTGTAACTTGCAGTTCGTCGTTAAAAATGGACGAAGTCGTAGCGGTGGACGTGGAGACATCTTCTGCTTCAACTTCAGGTAACCCAGTTCTTACTAAAAGACCGACGATCATAAGAGCTTCACCGAGATCCGGTAAGTATGTAACTTTCATGAAGCACTGATTTCATTGAATCATTAATCAGCCATGTTAGCAAATGATCACTAAATACATTTCATTTGTGGTATTGTGCACTTCTTGCGGGTCTTGGGCGGTTAGGCATGTTAGACTAATTGTGTTATTGTTTACAAATTACATGGTTGAGGGAGACCTGCTTTAAGTGCGACATGTGTGTCTCAACTGTTGGAACCAGAATGGTGGATTATGCGTCAGCAGGGCACATGGACAATAAGCAGTAGCACACAACAGCTAACTGCATGCTGTACTGTTCACATAATGAATACTCTGATTAGCCACTTTGGTTCTGAAGTCTGAAGTTTGTACTAGGGGATGATGTACATGTAGGGCCCTACTCCGTCGTGTCCATGTAGGCCTACTTTCAATGCTAGGAATGCTAGGCCATGAGAATAGAAATTGTGGGCCTATATTTGCATCCACCGCCCGCATGTCCAGACGCCACCACCCCCAAAACTCATTAATTACAAAAAAATTATTATTTGTCAGAAAAAGACCCAAAATCACAATTCCGAATCTTCTAGGAGCTGTATCAAACACCATATTTATGCATTTCATCCATGCATGTACTTAGCTCAGTTTAGATGGCTTTCATATGTCCAGATGTTTGCTTGATGAGTTGTGGCCGACCCACATGCGTCAGATCGGTTTGCACATTTATTATGTAATTTTACTGCAGGTCTTTTTTGCTGCGATGATCCCCATTTTACCTGGTCTATGAACTGATTGAAGGGCCGTTTAACCACAGTCTTGAACCTTGTGCAAGTTTATTGTATTCCCTCCTGAGTTGATTGTCCTATGAATGGATGTTATTCAAAAGCAAATCAACTCAGGATGGAGTACAATAAATGTGCACCAGATTCAAGATTGAGCTTAACAGGTATAGAGGTTATTCGCAGATGTCATGTCGTGTGACTTTAGACTTGCCTGTCATATTGGCGTCAAGCCAGCTCGTGAGATGCATAGTAACGTGCAATTTGGATCAATGTTCGAGAAGAAAATGACGAATCCCATGAAAGAAAATGTATTTTCCAATACTGCTAATAACTTGGATGGTATTCAAAGGACACAATACATTCAGAAGCTAGAGATAGTGGGCTCCGTCGATCCATATTTGTTACGGAAAACAATGTTTTGTGAGGTCATGCGTGCAAGTCACATTGCGGAATTACAGTATCCAGATATCGTCAACTACCTCATCAATTCCACATGGGCGTACACACATCAGTCGCTGAAAAATAACAAGAGTTTGGAAGCCTACAAAACTTTGTGGCCGGATTTGTGAAGGAACTGGTGGTTTGCAAGAATGCCAATAACACTTATGTTGTTAAGAGCAGGGTAAATTATGTGAACACTGCAGAGTCTCGTGTGGGAGTTTGGAGTCCAGTTTTCATGTTGAATAGCATTGATCCATTTCGCTCTTTGTTGCGGATCGGCAGGAATCCGATAGAAATGCAGATCGTTTTAAGTATCTTCACAATTATGGCATCCTACAGCACAGCAAACCTCCACCATTTTACAGCAACAGCGAACAAACCATGCTCGTCCGTGTATTTGCACACGTTACCGTGCATGCACTTGATGGCCAACATGGTGGCATGAGCGAAACCACGGACTGTATGACTTCATGTGAATTTCCCATATACATGTATGTAGCTCATCCCTCAGCCAGGCTTATGGTTTTAGTTTGGCAGTATACTTGAAAGTGTCTGTACTTGACATGCTTGAAGGTTGAAATAAAATAATGAAAAATGTATTGTGTGGAGGCCTTAGTTTTACTAGAACCCTGTTACTCAGCCAAAATGCATATGAAATGTACATGCACATGTACATGTATGTCTTCAAAGTTAAATTTGGTTGGAAATTAATGTTACTTTAGTTAGCAACATCCTCCCCAAAATGACTCCTCACTCCATTTGTATAAAGGAAGGCTTCCAAAGGCTGTGAAGGTAATTTTGGACTGATGTCCAAAACGTAATTGAAAAGTTGAGCGAAACAGAAATATAGAGATGTCTTAAAAGTAGGGATTGTCGTATTACGGCTGACAGTGTGCAGAATAAACATACGCATGAAGATGTTTCACATTCGCAATGCACAAAGTTTGCTCTGCATACAAGTACCAGTAGCTTCACTTCTGTGGTCAGATTTGAGATGCCTGACCCGCCAGAGGGGAGGTAGTTCGGATTAAATTTGCGTAAAATTCTGGCTTGTGAATGTGTGTTGAACTGTGTACCAGCTTGGTTGATTTGATTACTTTAGTTTATAAACCTGTCCACTGGTTTATGCATGTACAGGTATTTACAAGATAGCACTGATGACAGCACAATAGCCTTCTTTACTCAAACTCAAGGACATTGGTATAGGGCTATAGGCTGGTCAGGGTGCTTGCATTTTTGTAACCAGTAGCTGACTGTTCCATTTTGTGATTTGTTGTTTTTGTAAGTAGCGATGGCATGACCATCTCTTCACAGTTAATTCAACAGAAACAGTTTTCATTGTCAAATGATGTCAAATGATATCAATGATGTCAAATGATATCAACATGTAGCTCTGTCTGTGGGTACTGAATCCCACACCAGCCTGTAATTGCCTGATATTCATTCCTCATCCAGGTATACTAGTGTCTTTCTCTCGGTATTTCTTACTCAGATACAGAATCTTAACATGACCTAGCCTGCATGTTATTTGCTTCCTTGGTTACTCAATCATTGTGTTGATCTTTTGACGTCTTTCTGTTTGCTTTTGCAAAACCACTGGAAAAACAAGGCTTCCTTTCAGTTCGGTAACAGATGACTGTCAAAACACAAGGATGGGCTTTGAGGCTATGTACCTGCAGTTGAATGGAACACTTCAGTGACATGCATTGTTGTGATTGCACAAGTGAAAAAAAAAAAATCTTCTCTATTTAAACCTGATGACAGACTGCTGTCTTCCTTGTTACCATTGCAGTCGGCATATGTAATTATACTTTGTATAAAAGTCTGAGGTACCAGTACAGCACAATAGTCACAGCCACAATTCTGATAGTACTTAAAATGTATTTCAGGAGGTTAAAAGGACTCTGGCTATCCTTGTGGATGATATATGTATGTGTACATGTATGAGTTCAGGTCTCTGGTCCATCTCAGGCCTGTGTTGAAGTTGTTGCTTGCAAATAAAGGATTCTCAGATCTTGTTAAGTGCTTATGCACCAGCAGTTTACAATGTAGCATGTGGGTGCTGGGCATGGGTTCCACAGTGTCGTATAGGATGAGAGAAAGGCCAGGTCAATACATACATGTAAATACCGGTACTTAAATGTACGCCATTTCTCTCAAGAGTCAAGCACCCATCATGCACTATGCAAGAACCCTATGATAATTTGTATATCTTCGCATGAAGACAGTTTGGGTGTATGCACCCGACCAGTGTGTTACCCACGAGATGTTGCTACATGTACATGTAGGTAATACGGGGGCACCCTCTCTCATCCATGCTTGGAGTCTATTAGCAAACACTACTGGTTGTTGATGTAGAAACTGCCGCAAATGTATTGCGTACATGTAGTAAGCAACTTAAAAATATCCCATAGTGGAGGTTGTTGCAGTAATTAGAAGAAGCCACATGTATTAGAGTCAGCTAGCCACCACGCACCTGCAACTTAAAATATCCCATAGTGGAGGTTGTTGCAGTAATTAGAAACCACATGTATTAGAGTCAGCTAGCCACCACGCACCTGCAACTTAAAATATCCCATAGTGGAGGTTGTTGCAGTAATTAGAAACCACATGTATTAGAGTCAGCTAGCCACCACGCACCTGCAACTTAAAATATCCCATAGTGGAGGTTGTTGCAGTAATTAGAAAGCACATGTATTTGAGTCAGCTAGCCACCACACACCTGCAACTTAAAATATCCCATAGTAGAGGTTGTTGCAGTAATTAGAAGAAGCCACATGTATTAGAGTCAGCTAGCCACCAAAATATGCCATAGTGGAGGTTATTGCAGTAATTAGAAGAAGTTTTTTTCTTTAGTTTCTTTTTGTTTTTTCCTGAAAAGCACTAATGTGCATGTACATACATATATGTGTACCACTGAACACTGTCTCAAATGAAGAACACCATTGCATTGCTGAATATTGTACAGTATCTGAATGCCATTCAAAGCAAAGACATTCTGTCATCCTTGATTCTATAATTCACCGACTGTAAAAAATGACAATGTGACAGAATTTAAAGTGTATATGTAGCGGTACATGCACTATGCTTGGCTTTGCTCACAGTGGCATTCACACCTTGTGTAATCCCGGTGAACTTTTGAATCATAATGCTTTGAAAATATGATACAGAGAAATCATCTTTTGGACAAGAATAAAACATACAAATCCAGAACATATGTATATGTAGACCTAATACAAGACTGCCGCAAACTGCTTGCTGACACAGTGACCAAAGTACAAATCACAAAATATGCACACCATGACGTTTCGATCCTACGAGTAGCAGAATCTTTTTCAAAGGCCTTTTAAAAAGATTCTGCTAGCATCAAAATGTCAGGCCCTTCATATTTTGTGACATACAAATCTGCATTGAATGCTGTTGAAAATTGCTGGAAAAAAAGGCATTAAGTTGAAGGCTTGTGTTTCCTTTTATTTTACTTTCTGAAAAGTATACCTGTAATCAGTCCCCAGAATGCATGACCATGGAGGCTGGGAATTTAGTTTTTTCCTCTAGAATGTACGTGATTATTATTTGTGCATGTGTAGCATTGTGTAAAATTAACCGTGTGTGTGCATGTTTAGGGGCCACTAATTATGACGAGGACAATAAACCGAGTTCTAACACCTCCAGTGTGGACTCAGTCCCACAGCCTGCTGAGAACAGGTACAAGTACTTCGTAACTTCACATCACACGTAGTTTGTTCTTCCTCAGTTTAGACACTTTCATTCTGTTCTGTTTGCCACTCACTTCTGTGACCGAACATCATCATGTGCACATTTGGTCACCTGACATGGCCTCAAAAGTTTCATTACTCATCAAGTCTTACTTTGTAGAGAAAGCAGTGACAGCTCTGCTGCCAGAGCATTCATAGTCGTGCATGTTTGTTCTTGGTTTTGTTACTTTTATTACGTTTGAAACAAATTTTAAATCATGCATCTTACTGGCAGTAAACTCCATGTTTGCACGGGCAATGCCATGATTACACTCTAACTGTGGAGTGTGAAGAAAGTGTTGTACTGTTTCAGTCTTCCCAAAGTTGCATGAAGTTCCTGAATTATTTTAGCCAATGATGTGTGTGCAATTTTTTTGGGGGGGTGCTTAGTTTCAGTTTGAGTTGTAGGGTTGGTTTGTTTTTCAGAATCTCTCACTAAAACTTATTCACATTTTTTTTCTCTGCAGTGATGCTGTGATCAAAAGGGCATGCCCACCACGACCATCCACTGGTAATTATGTTTATTTACTTTTAACGAGTGTGTTTGTTCTGTAGGTTACTATTTTGGTACATGTACCTGCAGTCTCGCGAAGGCAGAACATCATTTCAGAAACAGTCCATTTCAATGTGGTGTTAGATATTGGAATGAACTTGCTGTTAACCCTAACTGCCCAAAACCTGCCATACTCCAACAGCAGGTTTTGTGAGGTTTTGGCAGGTTTGGTACCGTACCTGAGGAACTTGTTGTTGAATTTTGTGAGACTTGGGATGAAAGGCCCAGGGAGATGGTGTTGGATTCTGTGTGAGTTGGGACACACAGGGTTCATTGTGTGCAGTGTCTAGCTTGCTGTACCAATTGTTGGACTATGCTTGATTTTGTCAGGTTTGGTACTGTTCAGTGCAAGTCATCCTATACTGCATAGACCCATCCATACCATATCACTCAAACTCCAACGGGCTCATTCTGTTGGAGTTTATCAGGTTTGGTACACTACCCTGCATGTACAAGTACATAGACAAGTACATGAACCTGTTGGATTTTGTGAGGTTCAATATGCTTTCTAGTGCAGGAGCCTGGGGGTTAGGGTTAAACGTAAAGATTGTAATATTGTGGTTTGCTTTGCCAAAAGTCTTACATCAGTCTTACAATCCTTACATCTTATTCTGAGATTGAAATGTAATCGCTCTTTGGGTCTCACTGCTATTGTCCTGTCCATATGTCTGTTACTTGTCTTGAGTCGTGTCTTGTCCATGGGAAAGGTACAAAAGCATTACTTTACCGTTTCCTTCGTGTTGGCATCATTCAATTATTTATTTATTTAGGTTAAGTTTAAACACTGTGCTATTACTACTAGTAAGCTGATTAATCTGTGTTACTACATGTAATTAAAATGGCCAAGATTTAATCTTTAATTAAATGTTGTTGTTGTTTGATTGATTGAATGTGCTAGCAGGCCCCTCTAGAGCACCCTCTTTCCAGGCCCCAGCAAGGCCAGCCAGTGTGCATTTTCGTAGCTCCGACTTCAGGTCTGCCCCCCGGCCAGCCAGTGTACATCTACCACTGTCACAGGCACCCAGTGTCAAGGACAAACCTGCAACTGCTGGCAAACCACAGAAAAAGTAAGACAATGTGACCACGGGATACACCATCTGTCATCACGTGCTATTCGTCCGTCTCTTGTCATCTGATGAAACTTTGAATTGGAGTCAGGCATGTGTGAATTTTGATAGTATAAAACCTATGAGGACATCGTAGGTTCAAATCCCACTTGAGCATGACCAGGCTTTTTCTTCCAAGCATTCAGAAAAAAAGTGAAGTTGCTCTGTTTTTTTTATCCTTCTTGTTTGCGTAAAGGTATGCTTTGAATCAAACTTTCCTTCTTGTTCTCCATGGACTGTTTTATGGACAGAAGACCCGAAATCACCATAGTTTCTGCCAGGCCTCTCAGTGAGGTAGGAGGATTCTCCAAAGATACCTCTATGCCATCTGGCCCCTCTCCTGCAGCTAAAACAACCTCAACCACCACCTCCAAGCTCACTTTAGGAGCACCAGTTGCCAAGCCAACAACTGCGGCAGCAGAGGACCCATCGGACGCAACCAAAAGCTATCCAGTTCCCACACCGAGACGCGGTGTGGACAAACCCACTCCTGAAGCTGTCAACAAAAAGCCAGGTAAGTGAATCAAGCTTTTTTTTTGCCTTTCAAAACACATCATGAAGTATTGTTTATTGAATGGGGAAAACAAGGGAGAATTGTCACCCAATTCAACTTGAGATTTTCTTCTTCCTGTCAGCTCTTAAATCATTGTGCATATAAATGTACACAGTTCAGGTAAATAGTCCATTTTATTTCCTTTGCAATTAGATAAGCCCATATTAGCATGGAACATGTAGCATGGTACATATCCTAAATGTGTAGTGGTTTTCCTTTTTATGTTATTGGCACAAAATAGTCATAAACTTCACCTAACATAGCAAAGCCGACTAATAAAAATGAGCAGTTTTTTAAATTCTAGGCATATAGGTACATGTACATTTCCAGTTTTTAAAAGACAGACATAACAATTCACCCAACAAAACATTATTTCTGTTCGTACCAAACACCTTGTGCAGTTGTTGCATCTGACCTACATGCTCCAGGTACATGTAAGGTCGTAGAGAAGAAGATAAGAACTACTTAATGCAAAAAGGCTGATTACTGGCTTTTAGATCATAGGCTTTTAACAGAGCCATGATTTGTAATTTAGATTCATGTTTTGTTTATGGATTCCTGATATTTTCTCAAATTAAGTGTGGAAAAAGTGACTTCTTTCAGTTTTTAATCAAGTTATCTTGAATAACGGATTGACTGGAAAGAAATCTGAATGTGAGACCTCTGGACCACTGTTCCAGCAATCTGTAAACCAGGCTAGTCCTGTGCAGACAGTCCCCTAATAAGTTCTTGTCTCTGTCCAAGGTACATGTATACCTACATATGAGAGGCTATAAATCTATACATCTGCCATGTGACCATATATCAAGCTCAAGCTCTAAAATGCTAGCAATACTAGCAGTGGCGGGCAATTAGGGATTGCCAAGAGAGACTGCAACAGTGCCACTGGGCAAGACTGAAACATACATGTATGACCAATATACCAACATGCCACGTAATAGCTCGGTTGGAGGAGCAGTGTTTAGGAGGTTCCACATTCAAATCGGGCCCCATTCAGTTTCTTTCTTCAACTTTTTAGCTATTTCTCAGAAGCTAAAACTTGTGCTTGCCAGCTTTAACCACTTCCTGCCGGGGACTCCAGAATCGGAGATGTATGCTTTAAATGCATGGCTGGGGTCTCTGAACTCGGACAAAGGGAAAAGGGCCCTGTAATAAAAGACCGTACTCCGAACAAAAGACTAGGCTGCTGGGCATTATCGACATTTTTCACTTTCAAAAGTGGAGATGATCCAACCTTGTTTTGAAACCGTATACCAGGGTTTGGGACATTTAGAGCGAGCGGATTACCAGTGGGGATAAAAGCGCTCCACCACTGCAGCGATGAGCCACACAGTACCGCTGCACACTAATCTGGCCCCTATTGAAAAGCGGTGAGCAGCACACTGTGGCAGGTTCGTGAACAAAAGAAAGTTAGAAAACACCGCACAATCTGGGCTCTTTTTACAAGGCTGAAGGCCTGGCTGAAATACTTGGGCGTCAATGAAGGTCACCTGTCAACTTAGAGTAGTGCCTAAAGATCACTTCGTGCGGCTATAAACATCTGTTAAATGAAATAATGAATTTTTGAAGAATTTTGAAAACAGAAAAAAATGATAATTATGCCCCGGCGCTAAGTGGTTAAACATCTACATGTAATGTGTTCATACTGTAAATTAGATTTTGTGTTGCTTTTATTGCAATTTAGGAAGTAATAAAGTGCAAATACCCTATCAGGTCTGTCTTTCTTCAATTGACCTTCCCTAGTCAAATATGCCAGTGTAACATTTTCTTTTAATGTACATGTATAAGTAAACTGCATGAATTTTCTGTTTAATAATTGTATTCATGTAGTCTGCATGATTGAAGATTTTTTGCTGCTATGTGTTTTATGTATTTATTTAATGACTTGGCACGTGGTATACCTTCTGTTTATGGTTTCTTTCCTTTGCCTATTAAACCCTCAGAGCCTCCTGGTGTAACCGGTGCAACTGCCATGTCTGGTGCACCCCCACCTCTCCCTACCAACCGACCAAAAGGTCCTTATGTGCCCCCTCCCCTGCCCAGCACCAGGCCCAAGGGAGCTTACGTTCATCCCGGGTCGGTGTCCTCTAGTTCTGTTACAGAAGGGCAGGCCAGTGCTGAGCCGGCACCTGTTCCCAAGCCTCGGCCGCGATCAGTTGGACCAGACACCGAGGACACATCCCAGGGGGCAGTTCTGCTGGCGGCCCCAAGCAGACCCCCAAAGCCACTGACTCAGAATCACGTGTCGGACGAGTCATCCAAGCCAGCCACACCCAAGGACAGGGGACACGCTGACAGTGTCAAGCCCATTCCCGTGCTTCCTGCGTCATCATCACCTGAGCTGGAAGGGAATAGTAAGTTCCATGTACGTGTAAAATCAAAGTCTCCAGTGCCTGTGCAACGGTCAAGCCAAGCACCTGCAGTCCCACAGGTACCCCTGAAGCCAGCTGACAAGCCAGCTCTACCCCATCCTATTAGTGCCCCAAAGCCAGCTGAAAGACCGTCACTGCCTCATCCAGTTGCTGCTCCCAAACCAGTGCAACAGCACGCGGACACTTCTGCAGCTGTTGCCACAGCACCTTCAGATTCACACAAATTTTCACAGGGCTCAGCACCCCCCAAGCCCACAATGCCTCTTGTACCTCCTGCGTCAGGTCAGAAATACTCCAGGGCTGACATCCTGTCATTGTTTGACAGCACATTCCAAAAAAACTCCAAGCCAGAGAGCAGTTCAGATGCCCAGATGAAAGTTGCAGGTGCTGTTGCAAGGAACGCAAGCACAGAGGATGCCCTGAAGTTTGGCAGCAAAGCCACTGCAGTAGCAGCATCAGACAAAACAAGATCCAGCAATGAAGTTAATGCACTGCAATTTGCTGGTGCAGTTGCTCAGAACACGACAGCAGACGATGTGAGTAACATTAGCGGAGGGGTGCAGATGCTGAGAAAGTCAGAGGATGGCCAGAAGGCAGTTGGCTCATTTTCTCGAATTGCAAAAAGCACAGCAGCTGATGTCAGATCATCAGATTCCTCTTCAGGCGACCTAAAATGGCAGGTAGCTAGCTCAGCTGCCAAGAACATGACTGCTGATGATGCAAAGAATATTGGTAAGGCTGGCTTTTCCATCGCGAAATCAGAAGAAGGCCGCAAGGCAGCTTCCTCACTCTTCAGCATCACCTCAGCGAGCTTGAAACAGGTGAATCAGACCCAGTCACAGAATACGCCTGCTCCGAATTCTGCCGCCAGGGCGAGACCCAAGAACACCGGGCAGCAAGGCGGTCCCAGTCTAGGCAGTCTTGTGGGATTAATGCCTCCACCAAAGACGCCAGCACAAACTGCAGCAAAGCCATCTACTTCAGGCCAAAGCAGATCAGCTCCTGTGCCAAAGTTTAAGATCTCAGCAGAGTCGTTTACTGCAGGTGTACAGCGCTCCAAACCCACAATAATCAGACCAGGAGCTGAGAAGCCAGGTTCCAAACCAAACAGCCGGACCAGTTCTCCTGAAACAAAGCGCAAAGTGCCACCTCCCAGGGTAGGTTGGGCTAGAATAACAGAATGTCATTTGTTGTATCTCATTTTTATCACCAAAATTAATAATGTTTGTGACGAAACAAGAAAAATAATGCTAATGTTCTCTCTTTCATCCATCATATATATTCATCCTCGCTCAAACAAAAACGTGTTCACAATGCTTCAAGTTGACAGTGCTTAAAGAACATGATTGATGTAATAACAGCCTCCAAAATTCGCAGGAGAGATTCCTCTACAGAAAGTGTTGATTATAAGTGGTGTAAAGTGAAACAAAAGAGAAATTAGATCCGTCATCTTTACATGGATTCTATTGGGTACTTTGTAGTTCCGCCTATAACGTAATGTTTCTAAAATAGGAGTGGTACTTGGTGCATAGAGACCACTGTCTGTAGTGGTCTACATCTCACATGCATGTGAACATGTACATGAACTATTCTGCAATTAGCAGATCTTATTGAAAATTGCATATATGCAGAAAAAAGCAGACCCGGATTTTCTTATTACTTAATATGGACATTTCACAATAGTGCGCCTCCAAGAGTTTGTAACGCATTGGCCAATCACAAAACAAGAAATCTGTCGACCTTTCTCAAATGCGCATTGTGGCGACAGATTCTGCACATTGTAATTGGCCAATACTTTGCAAACTCAGGGAGGCGCACTGATGTGAACACCTGTATTAAAGATGCACTGTGAAGCATGATTTTTCCAGAACCATTGGCTGAGGTGTACAGTACAGAAGGTCTGTTACACACTTGTACATTGTATAATTATCGGTCTTGTGGTCAAGAACATCTCAAAACAGACATAAGATTTTTCACCCCACCAGTCACAAGCAATAGGTGTAGGATGAACATTGTCATACTTTTGTGGCAGTTCATTTGGGTAGCTTGTAATTTGAATTCAGACTTACGTTGGTCTTCCGATGGTCTTGTGTTGGTCTTATCATGGTCTTGAGAGGTCTAGACTACAACACTGATCGTTGTTGGTGGGAAAGCTTGTAAGCTTGAGACAAGTGAGGAAGCTGTTAAGCATGTGATGGCATACAAGTGTTACCATTGCTCAAATCACAAGGATTGAATTCAGTAACAGCCTTTATCATAAATGTTGGTGTCACTCTTCACACAAATGCACTTTAGTCATTCTAACAAATGATTTTGATCTAAGTCATGTTCACCTAATATGTGAGGAAACTGCGAAGTCCTTTCTCAAAAGAACTGCCAGATGGTGTGGACTTGTACGTTTTTCTCCTAATGCGTTGCAAGACACTCACTCTGTGGTAACCCCTTTGTGGTACATGCAGCATCCTAAAAAATATCAGCAAGTGTGAATGCAGGTTTTACATTGTTTATCCTGAATAGCCTACCAGTGGACCTCAGGGTAGATCAAAAGGTAGCGCCCCACCCCGGCCCAATGCCCCAAGCAGCCAGCCAAAGTCGGCCTCATCAGCCAACCTAAAGCCCAAGCGACGGGCTCCACTCAGGCCAGAGGGTACAACTCCACAGAAGTCCTCGCAGTCCGAGTCGCTGCCACCCAGGCCAGGGCCTGGCCATCCACTCTACAACAAGTACATGGTGAGCAAGATTACCATCAGAGCGCACTCAGTAAGAAAAGAATATGCTGCAGAAATTGTGACATCACTCTGAAGTCAAAGTAGTGCAACCATGGTTGAATGGTTCACAATCTGCATTAAACAGTCCATTTCAACCCTAACAGTCCCAAATCCTCCAATTTCAGTATGATTTTTACATACACCCTTGGGTTTAAGGTTTTTAAGTGTTGCACCACCACTTTGATAAAAATGCAGTCCTATTACTTGTATATGCAATGATGGGGATGTTAGAAGGTATTGTATGGTGTACCTTTCCACAAGCTTAAACACACTTGAAGTTACTGTATCACAACTTGGCTCAGATAAACACTGCTTATACAGTTAAACAACCTATCAACCTGTGCCATGCTGACTTTCCAAGAAGGCTTTATCATCCCAGAGGTACAATCTAAGAGAAGAGCACAGCTGAAACGTACATACTGATGCCTGTTTGCATTAGATCACATGAAAATAATTCAGTGTCTTGTGGAGGGAAAGGACTTTTTTCAGGTCGCTTTTTCTGTTTACACTTTCCATCAAGGTTTCGGAGCCTCATGGGATTGCATTGTATGATTACAAGCCAATCCAGCCTGATGAACTTGGCTTCAAGGTAGGAGTTGTCACAGCTGTTGAACACCTCAAATCCTAGATACCGACTGTTGAAAAGTTATAATGTTAAACACTGGCCAACAATAAATGTACTTTGGGTTAAGTGAATTTCTAGATCTGGTCTCAAAGTGATGGTCATTGTAAAATGAACAAGGCAACAGCAACTCCTCTTCAGTCTTACCCTTTGAAAATGAAACAGTGGCACAATTTGTGAGAGTAGCCAAAAGGAAGAAAATTCAAAGTATTCCAAACCAGTTTTGTAGAATACTTTTGAAATGTTACACTTTAGATCATTACAGTTACAGTTATGGATTGTAACCCCTAACTGCCTAAAGTGTCTAATGCATGTTGCATCATTGTAAATCTTCCACAACGAGCAATTGAAAATGTATTTAATGGAAAGTTCTACTTTTTAAAGTGGTCTTGTAGTAGTCGTGCAGTAAAAAAGCAATACAAAGTTAAGTTAGGTGACAGTTGTCAGAGCCATTGTACATACATGCAGTATATAAAAATAACTTAAATGTTAAATAGTGAAAGCACAATTGGAAAAAAATATCATTTAGCTAGACCCCTTCCACAGGAAAGCAATCCCAATCATGTTTTAGGTTCAATGCAGGAGTGCTATCCTTGTTAACAGTAGGAAATATCATACACTGCATGCTGGGTTGCATGAAATATAGCCAGCAATTGTGTTTCCTGTCCAACATAAAAGAAGTACTTTGGATGGCATCCAGTTTGATGCTCACTATCGAAAGGAAGCAGGGCTTGAACTGTCACCCAACAAAAAAAGGTGCCATATGTTCTGCATAGTTAAATGGCTTTTGTGACTGCTAGTCAGTGTCAGCTCATGTGGCAAAGGAAATCACAGGACATAATTGAAGTCGTAAATCTGCAAGCTGAGGCTGCATGCATTCTTCCATTTCAGGAGCACCTTTATTTTGGCCACTCTTGATAAAAGAATAAAAAGCATAAGTGCATCTGCGACCTGCATGATGTACCATCTCAGCCATACATTTGCATAGGGGTTGCCAAATTAGCCTGTAAGAACTATCTCATGTAAATACCTGCTGTGATTGTTGTTGCAGGCCGATGACGTCATCATTCTATTGCAACGCATCGATGCTGATTGGCTGAGAGGCCGCTGTGGCAATGCAGAAGGCCTCCTCCCGGCAGCCTTTCTGAAGATTGTTAAGGACATTCCACAGACAAACAGCAAGGTAGGAACCACAGCAACAAAATTTCAGTTATGTAGATTTAAAACAGTCTGAATGCCTTTTTCAAATAGATTTTGCTACTGCATTGTGGTCAATGAACCTCAAGCCCTAGGGATTTCTCAAAATCCACTAGGAGGGTGTGGATGATGTTGCTGGGTTACAGATAGTAGGGTTAGTGTTCTACTGCTGTAAGTGGAGCCTGATGCTCCATAAAGTTTTTAAAAAGTGCCATTGTACTCTTGCAGTGAAGGATTAACAAGGACTTAGGAAGGTTGCTTAAAAGAATGTTCAGAAATTAGATTTTAAATAAATGTGTCAGTTAATACTGACTAATTCCTCAAACCAAAATATGGAAAGTGAAGTTGAGGCTATTTTGGGTCTTTTCCACAGGAGTATTTAGTAAGACAAGTAGTCACAACTCGTGCCCAGATTGTGAAGGTTAGACACAACTGAAATTGTCATTATTTAATCATATAATACTCTTTCATCCTGCAACTCTTCCTACAGCCAAATACCAGCGAGCCGTCTGCTGTTGCTGTGTACAGCTTTGATGGCACCGCGTCAGATGAGTTGACCTTCAAAGAAGGGGACAGCATTGTGCTGTTGGACAGAGTTGGGGACCAGTGGTACCGGGGACAGTGCAAGGGACGCACTGGCATCTTCCCAGCCAATCATGTCAAAATTATTGTGGGTATTTGCTTATCAATTTTTCCCAAGGACGTGTTACGTATATTATACCATGGCTTGTCACTATTAGAGACACATATGTGCACGTACATGCTACCTCCATGAGGTATCATCAATCACAAAGCAATCTTCACCCATCCATGCACTTACATGTATCTGATGACGTAACCTCAATGTAGAGACCAGATAGTTATGGGTTGGCAGTTTTCTCTAATCTTACTAAAATCATTTACCCCGACATTTCATTAAAACGTTTTGTCATGTATACAGTATTAATTTTTACATTGCATGTACAGGAGGATCTTCCAGTGAAATCGGTTACCTCTAGCAGCAGCAATGTAAGGTAAGGAGTACTGTTATTCACTTTTCTTTTTTCCTACTCATGTTTTTGTTACCTCTTGGTCCTCTCCTTATAATATTCATGTAAGGGTTGCTGTATATTTAAACCGATTCTGCTTAATGTCAAAACCTGTATGCTACAGTCACTGTTTATCGGAACTTGTTTGAACTTGTGATGTTTTTGTACTGCCTGGAGTTTAAAATATAATACAATATCAAGTTTTAAAACTCATTGGTTTCAACTTCTGCCCACAGCGGGCCGAGATGCAAAGCCAAATTTGACTATGACAGCACCAATCCTAATGATCTGACCTTCAAGGAGGGAGATTTGATCCAGCTGATGGAGGATGTCGGCTCACAGTGGCTGAAGGGTCAACTCCGAGGCAAGACAGGAATCTTCCCAGAATCCTTTGTGGAAGTCCTTGAGCCTCTGCCTACAGCTGCTAAGAAATCACCAACTGTAATGAATGGCAACTCGGGTAAAGTGAATATTTGATGTCTGCCATGATGTGGGACATGGATTTTTTTACACCTTGTTGGTTGTGTCATATTACTGATTACAAAAGATAAGAACTAATTCCAAAAGAAAACTGAATTAGTGAAGTTGCGTTCATATTGCTGCATATACACAGCAATGCATGTGAAGTTCTGAGGTCTTGGGATTGAGTAATTTCAGTGCCCTGTTGCTGGGTGCATGTGCCCTACAAATGCATATATGTACATGAAATGATCTTGTCTGATGGATTTTTTTCCCCTTTGCTCAAGCACATATGTGGCTCACACACAGAAATTGGTCTCACAAGCATAGCCTGTGCCAGATGTGTATTAACCAGTTTGTGCACGTTGTGTATTCCCACCTAAGGGACATCATTACCACCTGCTAATATGCATTGCTATTTGTAAGTGTAAACCATATTGCTGCTCTAGACCCATGACAAAGCAATTTCCAGTATGGCAATACACTGTGTCATTTCGTTGAGAGTAATTCCAGAAATTAGGGGTCCATTTTTATTGTGTCCCTGTCACATCTGACATATGATTTTGTAAGTTCAGAACACATTTTTGAATTTACAAGAGTGATGAATTAATGCAAATTATCTGCCAAACAAATAGTAATGTTTGAAATTCATTCCGGTGATATTTTCATGTCAAATAACAAAGATCACACTTTTGGACCCCTAATTACCCTTGAGCTCCGTAGATAGTTGCATTTTTGTCTTGCCTATATGTAGTTTGTAATTATGCTTCCAGTGCTGTTAAAGAATAGAGTGTGTATAATATTTTGCAAAACTGTCACACAGGGGTTAAACATTTAGCTAGTATGTCAACATGAAGCAGATGTAGAAGGTAAAAATTGGAGCCATGAAGGACATGTATGTCAAATACATGCACAACAAACCAGAAACTGTACATGGCATATACATGTCAACAGCCAAGGTATACTACATTGCGGAAATGGGAGCAATTGGTGATTGCATCAGCATTCTAATTTCCTAATGCCATTGACACGTCCCTCCTTGCAGGTAATGTGGTCAAGGCAATGTTTGACTTTGATGCTGCCGAGAGTAATGAAATTAGCTTCAGGGTATGTGCATTCCAATTTCTACGTATGTTCCAGTGTTGTAAGAAACTGACGTGAAAGCTTGAACCTTAACCCACTTGCCACTACAAAATTAAGTTATAGAAATAGAATATTTCTGAAAGGGGCAAGTATACATGCACTCCTCTAGTAACAGTGTATGGTTAGTCTAGATGTGCAGTCGACTATGCAAAATAAAAGTGGTCGCAGAGACATGTTCTCCAGTAACAAGACTTGAACAAAAAGGGAGATTCGCCTTTATATGGCACATGGAACTGTGCAGAGTAATCTATTGCACTGCCAACCTTTAAACAACTTCTGCAAGATTTTTGAAGAAGGGTAACTTTATAAAACAGTTGTGACATTTTGTGCACCATTTTGGAGGCTTAGGATAGATATTAAAAAAAGGCAATTTTTTCATTATAGGCTGGTGACAAGATTAGGATCCTGAGCCAGGTCAACTCAGAGTGGCTTCATGGTGAGCTGCGCAGCGGTGTCCAGGGAAACTTACCCTCAGCCTTTGTGGATCACATCCCAGCCAACCTGCCGTCCTTCAGTGTAGCTGACAGTCCCGCAGAGGTAAGACCCAGGCTAGTAGGAAGATGAGAATATTTTTATTTTAGCTTTTTCGACAAACAGTATATTGAAACTGTCATCAGTTATTAATGTAGGGTCAAGTGTAAAACAGCCTTTAGATTTATACTGGATTGTAATATAGAATGAGAAATAAGGATATTGGCATGCCTCTTGACAAGCTCGATACTTGTCTTTGTAGATATGAATTACTCTAATTTTTCCTGAATCACACATTCAGTAAATGGCCTGAAAAATTATCCATTGTCTCACCCGTTATGCTCAGCATTCTGCCCAAAATTGAAATGTTTTAATATGTTCACTTTGTATTCCCTGAAGATTGGAGAGTGCGTCGTCAAGTTTGACTTTGAGCCGGCAGGCGAAGGGGAGCTAGCGCTGAAGGTCGGCAATCGAGTCACTCTGCTTGAGTATGTAGGAGAGGACTGGCTGCGAGGACGCAGTGGCTCAAAAGAAGGCATCTTCCCAAAGACGTTTGTGGAAATTGTTGGCAAAGGTGAGAGTCCTTCCATCTATGTCCCCATTATAATCCACTGTACCTGAGACAAACATAGGATTATTCGGGGAACATCTTAGCATACTATACTTTTCTCTAGCACGTTGATGACATTTGAGTTTATCCCCAAATGTGCATGAAGTGTGATTTCAGTGGGTTTCAAATATCCCTACTCATGAAAAACTCTGAATTTAGTGAACTGCTTAGATGTTCAGATCAAATGTTTATTTTATTTTTTATGTTATGATTGTATAGTGAAGTGTGCTGAAAACCCCTTGGAGAGTGTGACCAAACATGAGAAATGATTTTCTTACAAAAAAAAAAAGAAGTGAGGAATGTGAAGTAAGTGAATAATGCGAAATCAATTATACATGTAGTTGTAGATGATATAAAATCTTATAACAAATTGAAACAATGTACATATTAACTTTGGGATTGATTTTCTCATTGAATTTCTGGACTTGTAAAAATACTTGTCATGATTTAAATGAAACGTAACTTTGGGGGTTGATGCTCAGAGATGGTTGGCAAGGCTGCTCAAGAAATGTTTCGAGGGGAAAAAGTCACATTATGCCACATTTTGGGTGTTCATTCTAAGGAGGTCACGTGGATTACAGAATGCTATGGGGAGGCTACATATACTGCTTCACACAAGTGCAGAGCAAAAACGATTTAATTTCCTGTTCTACTGAACTCACCCATCACTTTCTAAACACTCTGGGATGTGAGACACAAAGCCATTCCCTTCCCTGAAGCATGTTTAACAAACATTTGATTAATGGGCACTCAAATGGATGTGAACACAGCATCTGGATAACAACCCAAGTGTAGTGTAGATCACTACATGTACATGTACTGTGATATGTTTCCACTTGAGAGCCATGTAATGTCTGGTTCGTCATGGAGAGACGGCAGCAGTTCAAGTTGATCCAATTTTTAATACAGTAAAAGTAGAGATCTACTTTTAACATTCCAGCAAGGAACCACTACAGCTGCCTCAACAAAACCCATTTGTAACAGCTACATGTCCTTCCAAGAAAAATGCTGCTTTACCTTGAAACATTGGGTCAGTTTAACACACCTGTGGAAATTCTGCCGCTGCTCCCAAGCCACTGCAAATGTCAAACTGTCCTTCCATGACTTTTTTTTTTGGATTCTTGCACAACTTTTGATACCAAATTTGCAAAAATCAGACAAAGTGTTTTTGTGTTACTTGGCAATCAAGTCTTTTAACTCTAACGATGCTGAACCCAACAAGGTTATGCAAGATTTCAGTGGTCCCTAGGGGGTTAGGGTTTAAAGGTCATCCAGAAACTGAAATTTTTCATATGCTTGTGTATAAATGGAGGTGTTACGCAAACGTTTCAAAATTCATTCTATTTTGTATCAAATTGTACGCTTTCCTTCTCATTATGAATGTCATGTGGTACTGAACAGTACAATACACATGTACATGTACATGTACATGAAAACAATCCAAACTGTACAGTATAGCATATCAAAGGAAATACTGTACTCAATCACAGTGGTTTGAAAGCAGATTTGACGCAGACATCAGTAGATACCAGGACAATAAAGGGTAAACATTCCCAAACAATGCAGGCATTTTTGAATATCATCTCAAAGTACAAGTATGTTGAAAATCATCTAAACAGCAGAACTCACCGAGGTGGTTGAAAAAAGAGCAAAATCTGGAAGAGGGTGCTACTTATGCACAGTGCCCTCTTCTGACGATATCTGTATAAAAGGGGATGGGCCATGTAGGGTTCAATTGATGTTATATGATAGTTTTCAACCGTCTTATAAACAAACAGTTGGATTAATCCCTTTTTTATGTCATTAAATCAGCAAGACGTAGTGTTTTCTGTGTGATTTTTTGAGTCTCCGCCTGGGCTCTTCACAAAAATTTATTGAAATAGGTCAATGAGGGCAGCAGACTAATCTTGTGACGTCTTGTGACTAAAAATGTGACGTTGTTGAACGGACTCAGCTCTCCAGACAAGAATGCATAGTTTTGGCAAGAAAGTTGATATGTAACAAACATCAGCGAATACAGCTATCGAATAGCCAATGCAGGACAATTGTGACTTTTCAGAGAGACAAATTTTTGTAATGGTGCAGGAAAAAATCCTTACTAGTCAGTGATTTTCCAAGGATAGATTTGCGCTGGGGACCACCGAGCTTGGAAATAGTTGTTTGCAGTATCCGCTGCTGCATCTGACTCGAACCAGCCAGCCGACACCAGCAAGCTCGGTGGTCGAGTTGTTAAGCTGTCTGCACTAGTAAGCAGGAGGTCGTGGGTTCGAGTCATGGGTTTTCTCACAAGCCTTCGGGGGCAAACACTGAGTATACAGTGTTGTAATACACGTCGGGCAGGGCAAAATCCAAAATTAGTCAGTGTTTTGTTGTCGATCCTCCGGGTCGCCGCCATGCCTGTACCCAACAGCCTCGAGTTGCAAAATCTGTTCCCGAGTATATTCTGGTTCGAACTGATAAGGCAATATGTCTTGTGCCTCATCAGCTCCTTCAATGTCGCTTTCTTCATCAAATGAATAAGACCAAGATGACAAATGATCACCGTCATGATCGGAAAAAGCATCAATGCTGGAATTACCGTCGCTTGAGTCTGGCATGATGGCACATGCTAATGCTACCGCATTACGCACATGTCGTTGCGGAACAGTGAACAGTCGTCGGATAGAGGACTCCGTCCTATGACGTCACGATTCTTGGAAATTTCTTCAGACAACTTTCAGTACCTGACAGATGTTGTTTAGCTTTTGCTCCCAGAAGGGAGTGAAACAGGGTCGTAAAAACTATAATTTGTAACGTATTTCCACGCATTTTGAAATTATGCACGTGTTTTCTGTTTAAATATATGTTTGTTTTATGTGTTGATGCATGTTTTACAAGAAATCTTTCCAGCAAAGCCCATCCCCTTTAATGTTTGTACACATTCATGCCGCTGTACCAGCACCGTATTAACACACTCTTTCTTGTTGATTTGTTAAGTTTGAGTTAAATTAAGATTAAGTTAAGATTGAGTTCAGATTACACTAATTTGGAAATACAAGTTTCAAGAGTGATTATTTTTTTTATTGTTTTGTGTGTGTCGGTTTTGAACCCCTATGCAAAAACCATTCAAACAAATACTGAAATAACTTGTTGAGTATACAGTTTTCTAGTTGATTTTACGTCTTCATGAAGTGAATGGAATACCTACTGGAACTGCTTGTGACTTATTGAAGGAAGTAATTATATACATGTAGCTCATTGTCATTGGTCAATGTGCCAAAATCTCCTTTCTTGTTGGGACAAAAATGCACATGGTGGTCACCGTCACAGTAGGAACACGTGTCCACATGGCAAAACTTATGGAGTAATGGATCTGTTTTTAACCAATGATGGTTAAATACTTCACTTAGATTGCCCTCTTGGTTAGTTTTCCTGGAGAGCTGCTCCCTGTATTTGCAAATGGTTTTGTTGCTGTTTTCGAGAGCCTCTTCTCAAAGTGTTCCCAGGCCATGGCTTTTATTGCCGAGATCAACTCAGCACTGTGGACAAGAATCTGGCAAATGGAGCATGTGAACCTGAAGTTTGGAAAGTGCTCAAGAAACATCCTGTCTTTGTCTTTGCAAAGTCCATCTATTTGTCAGGATTGACAAATACTGTGGATGATACCGGTACCAGAAGGAGAATAGTTGATACATTTGCAATGATCTGAGAGAGTTGTGATCTGTGCTCACCTCTGTCAGGTACACATTCCACCAGGGTTTGACGTTTTTCATTCTCATGAAGTAAGCGCTTGAAAATTGGGCCAGTGATTGATATACCACTGTTGCCCACTGGATCCAGTTCGTCAATCTGTATGCCTGTTTTTCATATAAGTAGGACTGAACCTTTCTTTACCCTTCTTAATCTTCCCCTCGTTTTTGAAGTTTTCCTTCAAGATTCTTATTCCAACAGCAAAGTGGTACGTGATTTTCAAAATCCAATACACGGCACTAGCTCAAAGAGTTGGGTGTAGTACAGGGAAGACAGTGATGTCATACATTGTGATGGGCTCTTGAGTGAGTCCTAATCGCTTCTCATAATCTCCAGGCTTGGTCTTGACTTGCTCTTTGTCTTGTAGACCTTGGAAGAGATTCCTTAGAGCTTCGTTATTTACTTATGAGGAAGCCTTCATCAGTGCACTCCAGATAATGGCTTTCTTCTCTGGATGCAGGACAAAGGATGCAATAAGTCCCTCCTCTCCCTGTCAGCAGTTTGATCATCTTGCCATCAACTTCAGTGAGATTAGACTGAACAAGAAGTGTTGTGCTATTCAGAGACGGTGATTTCAATACCATTAGAAGACAAAATCCACTTTCCTGCTCTTATGGAAGGAATAACAGATCCGAGGAATTGTCAATCTTCTTTGCCCTTGATGATGAAAAAAGGCACAGTAGCGTTCGGATTATTTGGATATAATTCTATCACCATGCTGCCAACCCTGCTTGAGAAATCAAATTTTAAAACCAACAATCTTGAATGAAAAAAATAATCAAACAATTAATTAATTAAATTTATTTATTCTGATCACAGAATTGATGTTTATTCAAAAAAGAAATGAATGCATATGACGATGTTCCTGCAGAAGCATCGTCATCTTTGATGATCTCAAGTGGTGTCCACATACATGTATATACAATGTCATATTGTACATCTGAGCTTAACCCATCTGATGGCAAACAGCATGACGCCCGGATCCATCTAGTCCATCTTTGCAGATTACTTTGTAGTATCCCGGTGGGATGTCAGGTTGAGCCCCAATCATTCTGGTCATATAATTACTGCAAGATTGCTTAAGAGAGGCCGTAATACCTTCATAATCTCCTAAACTGTAGTAACTCAGTTCAGGTATTATAGAGCATTTTTCCTCTGTCAGTTTTCAATAAACAGGTAGCTCTTCTGAGGCCCGTCTGAGATTGGTGTAGGCAGTTCTCCCTAAATTGTATGATGAGAGAAAATAGAGTTCTTTGTCTTCAGACATCTCTTTGACAATCGAGGATCCCTTAAACATCCTCATACCAACAACAATTTTCCTATTGCTAACATAGTTCTCTTTATATAACAGAAAACCGAGTAACCGAGTTGGGGATACTCCATTTTCCTCGGTCTTTACTCACAATTCATCTAATATACGGGCCCATTCTAAACTGCTGATGTGGTCCCACTTCATCTAGGGGATTAACTCTCTGGCGGGTGAGAACATCAGCTTTAGCCTCTTTGGACATGGTTGTCAAATTCATAGCGTCTACAATAATAATTGATGACGTGTCAAGTATTTGTTCTTTCTCGAGAATTACAGAGGGGTCATAAAGAAAATCTGCTTGGTTGCTGATGAGAGCGGTGATATGTTCAGTTCAATGCATTCTCCCTCAATGTTCTTAGTGCCTTTAAAGTTTACAGTTCCGTGAACTTTCCCTTTAGGTTGTATTCTGTTATAGTTTCTCTAGCTCTGGTTATACACGTACATATATAGTCTGGCCTCTTGTGCCCCTTTCATCTTCTCTTTATGTATGTATTCCTGATTGGCTCATTAGTGGGTGGTGTATTTGACTGTTCCATGTTCCTGGCCACTAAAGACGGAAAATATAAAATGTGAAGCTTTGCAAATTGAGATCTGAAATACACACGTAGATCTCTAATTTGCACGAAAGGCATTATGGCTGTTCTACTTCATGATGAGAGCTCTTGGACTGCATGTTTTTGACAGGATATATCAGCAAATCAGTCTCAGTTGAAAGTGTATGTCTTCCCTTGTGAAAACATGTCAGGTTGGCAAAAATACATTTAGTGAGAAGATAAATTACCACATTATGATTGTACCAAGAGCATGCTTTTTCTATAGCCGAGACTTTGCCTGTGTCAAAGCATTGCCATTGGCGAACCAAAAAATTCAAACAATGCTTGCTCACAGGAAGTGCTAACCTTGTGGCCACAGGTCGTGCACAATAAAGCCAATCACAATCAGCCCTTCCCAGTGCCCTGTTCGGGCGACGAGTGAAATGTGAACATACGGGAACTTTCAATGCAACCTTGGCCCCTGTTTGTGTAGGTATGTGTTGCCTTTCAACACGCCGGGATTGTAGAATGCAGAACGCTAAAGAGGTGAGCAGAGAGCGTAGCATTTACAACAGCAACAGGGCTGGCGCAGGTTTATGCGCCAGCTGGCACACACAGCTGTCTATACGTCTTAAAATCATGAGGTCTGCGTATCGCGGCACGTGTACTCAATGCCACTGCTCGCATTGTGGTAGGTGCATGTGTCTACATCATGCTGTGGCACAGGTTTATGTGGTGTGCAATTTTGGGGGGGGGATTCAGTCGGTGAAAATATAAGGGGAGCCACACCCAGTGCCCCCCTCTAAATCCGCAGGTGCATATTGTAAACCAATTTATCACACATATTTCAGCATTAAATCAGCAGCTGTTGGGGTGGAAAACTTTTCATAACCCCCTTCACTACTGCTCAACACAATAACAGTCTATTGCTTGACTTCTTAAGGTCTCTAAATGGAATAGCCTTAAACCATTCCTAGAACAGATTGGACGTAAAATATTCAACTAACCTTGTGTTGCTGGAATGACACCATCTGTCCTTAATGACTTTCTCTCGTAATCAATTCCCCCAGGTGGTGCATCCAGTGGAGGGCCCAGCTTGGGCACTTGCAAGGCCATGTATGACTTCAATGCAGAGGAACCTGACGAGCTGACAATCAAGGTAAGATAATCATCGGTCATTGTTGGTGCCTCTTCTTTTTTTTTCTTCCTGTTGCAAATTGGAAAAAAACACTCAGACACAGTAGTGTATTTGCTGCTTTGTTGTGCTGTGGGGGAGGGTCATGTGGATTCTTTTTGGATAAAAAAATGGACGTTCATTTTGAGAAAAATTTTATATTTGGCACCACTTCCCGATCCAAGACCAGGATATGCCATTGCAAACACAGTTACAAAGTTGTGTGCAGTTTGGAATTCCGCTTTCCCCGGCCTCTCAGTTTTATGCCTGTGGAAGAAAATTGATATTCTTTCAGAGAAGTTGCCACTCACAAGGCTGAAAGCCAATTGAAGTAACAATTGCAATTGGAGAAAAAGTTGGGAGAGGTAATAAGTATCGATTGAAAAAAAAAAATCTGATGAGAATAAGGGATGCACCTCTCTAGTAATTTTAAATCCTGTTTATTGTGAGAGGAGATTGCACAGGACGTTTGCAGTGAGGACTTGTCATTGGCACTTGTCACTTTGTTTTGATGAGGCTTTTCAGCAGCAGCCTATCAGGCTTGCTTGTAGTGCATCTCTGTCATGGTGACACTTGACTTCCTGTAACCTAGTCATTGTGGAATTTGTTTCAACACTGGTATGTAATTAGACTTTGTGTTAAACATATCTAAAAGCTTTTTTTAATTTCCTCAGTTTTTGTTAATTTTGCAGAACCAAAGATGAGTCAGTGCTAACGTTTTGACAGATTCGAATGTGTTCATGTTAAACTTTCTAGTAAAGAAAAGTAGGTACTGTAACATGATTTCTAATAAGGTGATTAAGATCTTCAAGGAGACATGCAGTAAGTGACTTAAGTACATGTAGAACTGGAAAGCTCTCGTGCAATGTTTTTTTACCTCCTGTGTAGCAGTAAAAGGGTAAAGCTTCAATGTTTTTGATTTTTATGCTAATAAAATTTCCATATTCATATGCCAAAGCATGATGTCACTCAAGGCAGAACAGTTGAGTCTCTGTGACTATGTGTACAAATATATTACCACTTTGCTACATTTTCCTAGAGTATGTTTTTCCACTCTTTACGTGCTTATCGTGTAAACAACTTGTTCAGAATATAGTCATGGCTAATAATTTTTTTCAAATTGTTTCTTGTGGTCAGTTGACGAGGAGTGCCTTAATTGTCGAGTGGAAAATAGTGCCCTCTATAGAAAAGTACTGATGAAAGGCTTTTTTTGAGACTGGAAAAACTAACATCTTCTTCTCACTTACACCTAGTATATTAAACAAGTTGAGCTGAATATCCATTACATGTTTCCTGTAACCACAGAAAGAAAACTGACAGATTTAAATCGATGTGGTTTATTGAAGAGCTTTAGTGTGATCAGATGGAAACTGTGAAACAAGTGAGGCCTTTTAAAGGAAATCAAAGGCATTCCTACATGCAGTTCTACATTTTAGAATCCATTTGGTCCCTTTTTTTTCTCAGAACGGTGATGTCATCGAAATCCTGGAACACATCAGTGCTGATTGGATTAAAGGTCGACTCAAAGGCAAGACGGGCAAGTTTCCCAAAGCCTTTGTGGATGTTAGGTGATGCGGCCTGCTGCACTTCTAGCCGGTGTACATGATGTACTCATATTACAAGCAAACAGTATTTTTTATTTATCCTATATTTTTATCCCATAGATGTGTATACATGTTTGATTTAGGTTATGAATCATATGTGGCATGGTTATTATTCATCCTTAATTTCAAGGATAGGAGTGCATTAAGTTCCCTTCCACAAGTTCTCATTTTAAATGAAATGAAGTTCTTAGACATAAAATAGGCGTGGTGACTCTGACACTTCTGAATCGTTTTGGATTTCAATGAAAAGTGGAGTCTCTGTGCAGTGTTACAACACCTAGTCTCTGATTATCTGAGGTAGTTCCTTCTCTTTTATCATTCTAATCTTCCTTTTGTTCTAATGTTTTGAGTGTTTGGTAATTCCAGTTTTTGTTACATCTCAGTCTGTTGGTTCATCTTGTTTTGTTTTTGTCCTTGTTTTGTTTTGACTGTATCGTACTGCAGTTGTCTTTCTTTCATGTACAATCTGTTGTCAGTCTTCCTTGTCTGGTTCTTTTTTCTTGTCTTAATAAGGCATTTCTGTATAAGACTTTGTCTTCTGAACGTGCTTCCGTATTTGTTCCTTTTTTCATTGCCTTATGGTCTTATTTAATTTTCACTCTTGTGGTCAAATTCTTTCCCTTATTGACCTCATGTCAATATGGAAATAAATGTTGAGGCAAAAAAATTTTCCCTGATGGAAAAATCTCAGTATGATATACCATTAAACTAACTGTAGTGATAAATTTCCTGCTTGCGCGAGTTCATAAATGCATGTAAAATATATGCAGTCATAATGTAGGATTTACTGCACGGAAGATCTAGACAATCAGTTTGAACTCATGTTGGAGGCAGTCTGACTTTCAAACTGCTGTGTACTACCTGGAATCGAATCCGTGACGTCAGTGAATCAGCTCATTAAAACAAGTCATGCTTTTGAGTTTGAATCTCCTGTATTGGATTCTGATTTGGGGTTACTCAATCTTAATCGACATATGTGACCCAACCTAATGAAGTCAGTCAGATGGCACCAGATCCATTTATAAGTTAAAAGGCTTTCAAAGG
Source organism: Acanthaster planci (assembly GCF_054643075.1). Classification (NCBI taxonomy): domain Eukaryota; kingdom Metazoa; phylum Echinodermata; class Asteroidea; order Valvatida; family Acanthasteridae; genus Acanthaster; species Acanthaster planci. Next base: position 26,294,147 of record NC_141778.1, on the reverse strand, counting down.
AATCTTTCACAATGTAAATCAATAGAAATAGGGTGTGGGAGGATAAGGATTTATTTTAAGGGCTAATTTTTTTTGGGGGGGGCATAGCATGTATTCTTGCTAATATTCATCTGCCCAATTTCATTTTCGAGGATCCGGTCACATTATCTTTCCACTTCTCATTGTCAGCCATGGGGGAAAGGAGTGTCAATTCATGTTGCACAGCTCTGGAGGTCAACAACCCATCAGCCCAATGTGACTCTCGCTGACTAAGAGCTGTTATCCTAGCACTCCTCATGCTTTATCGCGATTGTGAATCATTTGGTAGGGTGCAGGGGGGTGTAAACGTGTAATTGTTTAGACGGCTGTCTTGCCCAAGGCCTTGCATGCTGTAACTTGTATGCAGTCACACACATTTACATTAAATTCTGTTTCCTTTGCTGGAAACATAAACAAAACAAAACGCTGTTAAATATCAGCACCTTCATCTTGATTATAGGCACTGAGGCGAAATCACTCCCAAGCCAACTTGAACACAAAAAGCACGGCTACTATTGCACTGACATTTATGGCTGAAACAAGTGAGTTTATTAGCAAGAAACAAGTGCGATATCGCGGTGTAATTTTTCATTTTTTCTTTAATTTAACTTCATAGATAATAAGCAGTTCTTAATACAGGGTCATATTTATACAATGTTGTCAGATTTAAACCTACACTGCGAGTAACTATCTATTAAATACATTAAGAAATGGCTCACCAAGGAATTATAACCAATTATTTACACAAAGAAAAGATGTGCTTTACTATAATTGTTAACAGCTGTGCTCAATTTTTTTTTTCCAAAACACTGTTAGTGGAGGGAAGTAGAAGGAACCTTGTGAATCACAATGAATCATGCAGATGATATTGAAATTATAGGGTTACAAAATGATGAGACGATAGAGAACCTGACGGGGTGAAGGGGGCTGGCATTAGGATGTGCTGTATTAAAGAAACACAAAGCTCTCATACATGTTATTCAATCCTGAATCTTCACTTACAAGATCGGATACCATTGCTATTTGCTAATACATTTATTAAAATTGAACGATAAAGAAATTTATGCTGACGTATAGCTTTTTTCCAGTATATACGTGCCCCATCCTGTTTTGCCCAAATTGATTGGACTGCAAATTAACAAATAAATTGCCGAGTGTTCTGGCTAACAGATGAGATTGCTAAATTATACCCATAAAGTGATGGTTATTGATGAAAGTCACGACTCTCTTTCACTTTTGCCAACAGTGAATTACTTGTTCCAATTTTAACCATACTAGCCATTATGGATTCTTCCCGGTCGAGGCATTTGGCAAACTGCTGGCATTTTCAGATGCATTTAGTTTTCATTCTGAAGTGGCAGGTGCAGCGTGTCACATCACATACATGTATTAAGAGTGGCAGGAAAATTGAAAGTATACGAACGGTTCAAATCTCATTTTGCCAGGCTAAAGGTATATATTTTTTGCAGAATAATTCTGTCCTTTGATTTTAGGCCGTGATATTGTGCATGTGAGCAAATAATGTGCTACAGGGAATAATCTTTTGTAAATTTAGTTATTATCTTGTTATAAACAGAATAAAAAATACCAAACTGAAAATTTTTTGTAAAATGTAGATGCAGGATTAATGAAGGGTTATTTTTTATGCTTTATTAAAAGACACTGGTATTGGATCGAGGGGAATTGTTACTTTTTTTTTATTTGTACAATCTTGAATTAATGAATTAATTATTGTCTTGTAGAATGAAGTGAAGTTTGGTTGGTTTTTTTGTTGTTGTTGAGATCATATATTCAAATGTAAAAAAAGTATTTACTGGCCTGTAATTGATATTTCTCTGAGAGTGATCAGGTGAGTGAGTATATTCACATTTGAAGACTTGAAAACATCAGTGTCATCTCTAGAGCTCTGTGATCTTTGCATCCATGGCAATCTCAGTGACAACCTTTGAGCAACGTGTCAAGTCGTGTGATCATTTCTGAAAGTAGGATTCTGTACAGTAGGGACCTTTCACCATCTTGATGCCTGAAATGCCCGCACCACAGTGAAATGCGCTGGCAGCGACTGTACACGTCTGGATTCGATTGTTTTTCCGTGCAGCCGGCCCCCCTTATAATAAGCGTGAACTGCAGCGCGAAGAATGCGCGCCAATTTGTAAGGGCCTGGAAGGATATAGGACAGGTATCACCAGCTGAAGCCTTTTTTTTTAATGGCTCTTGCAGCAGACCAGAGGCTTTGTGTTTTCTTAGTTTTGTATCGAACCAGTTTTTAAGTTATAAATTTGCCACTGTTATTTTCGTAATTAGTTTGCTGCAATAAAGGATGATCATGCTTGAATAGCCTGTCGTTTGTGTATAACTCTAGAGAGAATACCAGAATGTTTGTTTTAATTGTACTGAGAATCAGATCCAATGCAGCGGCATTTGAAATGTCAAAGAAATTTAAGGCTTACACTTTTCTATAAAACCACGTGTACGCAGAGAGAAAGAGTTTTTCCAAACACGAAGGAAATGTTAACATGTTACATTATCCCAACCGCAAATTGCATTAGAAATTAACGCAAGTGTAATCAGGACTGTGAGGGGCACCGTGTAATTGATAGCAGGAATTCCTTCTAGGCTCAGAGCTTCAAAATCACACGTTTTTGTTTCTCCTTCCCTTGCTCTTAAGGCATATCTGTCGTACAAGTATTGATTAATCGATATTTACATTTGGTTATTGACCTGCACTACTGTGTCACATTTAGCTAAAATGTGTGCTTGTGTACTTTGGTTGGGTATTAACGTTGCAAACGTGTTATTCCAATAAACTCTAAAGGTACCAAAAGCCATGTCAATTTGTGGATTATTAATGATCGAGCAGTTACAGGAATTGTGCGCGAGTACCCGACTGCAGGTTTCTCAAAACACTGCGAATGCGCCGTAACTGCATTTAACCACCAAATTCCCCCCACGCACCCCCGCAATGAACTCGTGCATAACTATTACGGCAATCTGCTTTGGAACCATTTTACTTTTTATGCGAGGAATTTGTGGGAAACTGCAATGGTCAGGATACACTCCAAATGTAATCGCCGGGTGCGGAGCTCAACTGAAATGCACCTTGCATTAGTCGCGAACCTTCAGAGGCCGGGGCCAACAGGGAATCCAACAATTTGCTTCTGATATGACTCGTCCGGCGAAACGACACGCAGTTTCCTATCCCTCAAGCTTCTAATAAAAATGAGCCTGCCCACAGAGAATCTTCAAACAGAAAGCAAAAGATATTGAAGAAACGTAATTAGTTGGAGAGAAACGAAATGTTTGATTAAGACAGCGCGGTCTGGGGTGCTGTTTGCATTTCCTTTGCCAATCCGGGAAATTTACTTTCACAGATGTTTCATCAGTTTCAGTGGATGAATTATTGAAATGAATACTGAATGGTCCGGCTGTATGAGGGGGGGTATATCCTCGACTATTGCCCGTTCCTCCCGGTCGTCTCAACTGGTATTCAACTTTCATCAAATAAACACTCAATAATTCCTTACCATAACAGCCAGTGCTCTCTTTGCTTAAATTTTTATTTCACACCTGGATATTTTGTCCCTTTTTTAATTGTTCGAAGAAGAAAAAAGGGCTGCAATCAAATAGGAGATAACATTTGTATAAAAAGTGGCCTTTTGCTCCATAATTAACAAGGGAATTCGTCCCATTAGTATATTTAATCTTACCCAAGTGAACCAGCATAAGCGTAGTAATTTCATCCCATTGTATGACTGTCATAACATTACCCAACATTAATTTTAAAAAAAATGGTTATATTTCTTGTTCATCTTGCATTTTGTTTTATTAAGGGTTCTTGTAAACACTAAGTTGTTTCTGTTCTGTTCTTTTATCTTTTTATTTTTGACTTCCCTTCATCTATGCGCACAGTCTTGGCCAGTGTTTCGTGTGTTTGCCAGTTTAACACTGAATGCTGAATACTCCTTACACTGTACTACTCGCGCGACGGATCGGACCTACTGTCTAATTCGACTGTTGCATCAATACAAAACAAGAATGATAAAAATGAACGTTTCTTCACTTATCGAGTAATCATCGGGAAATAGATGGATTTAGGAACCTGTTTTTAAAGGGGTCCAGAGAATATGCATGATGCGTGATAGATTCAAGATTTGATTCGCAAATCGGTGTCAACTTTTGCTTCTTTTTTTGGGGGGGGAGTCTGAATTCCCAAGGAGAGAGCCAAGCTGAAGTGTTCAGCATCACTGATGAGCGATCCTGACTCCCGTCTCGGATCGACTGGAAGGCATGCAGGGACCAAGTGAAATTTGTTGAACAGCTCCAGCGCAGGACAAATTTGACCTAGACCGCGCGGGGGCAGCGGGCCGTCGGCTACCGTGGTTACTCATGTTTAACCATTTTAAATGATGTCATTTTTCTCCCTCCCCCCGCCGAGATGAGAGCGGATACTCTCGACTGACGGTTGTTCCTCAGAAAACGTTTCTTCATTTGATTAAAAAAGAAACTTTTTTTTCGTGCATAATGTTTCGATCGATTTGAATTGGGAATCTGTCATATTTTTCACAGTACATGTACACACTCGGCGACTGTCTTTGCATTCTGTGTGCAGTGGAGAAACTTGGCATTTCGCCATCCGGCGTTCCAAATTTGACATTTTGCGCGAACCGTACGTCCACTTTTTCGCTTGTCGCCCAGCGCCCGAACTAGGCGCTGAGAAGGATGGCCTTGCACGGATATACCATGGATATACGTCACGCGGGTCACAGCTAACGTTTCGTAGAGCACTGTGGATAATTTTTGCCAGGCGCTTGAGCACGCGCAATGTGGCTATTATCAATTCGATATTGTTTCTTTTTCTTCCTCATTGCTGAAAGTATTCTCACTACACTTTATTAGTTCTTCCAAAATTGATGAAGGTAACCTATGATTTGAAATATATCACCAAAAAGACACGTGATCAGTGGTACTTACATGTAGTAAGGAGATAAATTACCGTGATTGTGCCAATGCCATGTTTTTATGATATAAGCCGACATTTTGGCCTGTGGCACAGCATTGTTATTGGTTAACCAGAAACTTCAAATAACCTCGCGGTCGTAGGTCGTGCACATGGTAGCCAATCACAGTGCAAAGCCATCAGCCCTTCCCGGCCCAGCGCCCTGCTCGGGCGCTGGGTGACTAGCGAAGTCCGCTTTTAATCCAAGAATCGGTGTCAAAGCGCTTGCGGCATCACCAGAAGAGTCATACAGACTCAAAATGAAAAAAAAAAGCGAGGAAGGAAAAAAACGAAGGGAAATGAGTTGCTATGATGTAAGAGAGAAATACGGTATGTCGGGAGTCGGTTTCCACTTTGCCTCGCTCAGGGCTGAAATTGTGTTCCCAAAGCAATGATTGTGCGGTCACGTTTTGCTTCAGGAAATTCACTAATTTAATTTAGCTACACCAGGTGGAGTCACAATTCAACGCCTTTTCTATCCTATGCATCTTTTGTTTCCCTGTCCTTTTACAAGCCGGCCGAAAAGCCTCATGAACAGCGCGGTACACTACTTCACTTTGATTTATGAACGTATTTTTTTTGCCACAGATTAGAGCTTGAGGGGAAAAATGACAAGGTACGGATGTTGTCCACAAAGTGGGGCAGATAACATTCCCTCTTAAGCTTTGCAATATGAAACACTGTGGCCCAATAACAGATTTCATTTTTTTTTTCTTTTTTAATTATATTTTGGAGAATTTACAAGTTAGCATGAGTCGGATAACCTTCTTGAAATCAGGGTGCTTAGTGGCGTAGATAAAAGGGTTTATACAGCTATTACAAAGTAAAAACATGCCTGCATACGGTATAAAAGGGTCACTGTCAATGTACATAAGACTGAAACCGTATGGGGATATGCACAGAACAAATGCGCAGACGATGTAAAACATGTTCTTGGTCACATCCACTTGTCGTTTGTTCAGTTTCTCTCGAAAACTGTTGCCTTGACGTCCGTTGTTGTTTGGGATCACGGCGAGGTTTTCCCCGGTTGCGTTGTGCCCGTCCTGGGTCTGCTGGGTCGCCACAGATGAACTCACGGTTAAGATGGAGGCCACGGCCCGGGAGTGACGCCGAACGTGCCGGTAGATTTTGAAGTAGCTGTAGGTGATAATGACGAAGGGCAACGGGTAGAAAACACCGGAGATCAGTTTGCTGAAGTTTTCTGAGTTGGGGTTGCTGGTGTCCCAGGTGCATGAACTATACTTGACATCGTAGCCAAGTTTGCCGAAGTTGGACACGAGGGGCACGGTCGCCACGGCCAGAGGCACTGTCCAGATGAGCACGAGAATCGCGCAGATCTTGGGAGGAGTGTACAGGGTCTTGCAGCGGCCTGGCAGGCCCGTGATCACCACGCAGCGAATGGTTGCAACGCAGGCCAGGGTGTAGATGCTACTGCCGATGCAGACCATCAGCACAAACCCGCAGGTGGTGCAGATCCAATCGGGGAGTGTCCAGCCGCCTTCAGATAGGCTAGCGACGGCCATCCAGGGGATGTTCAGGCAAGTCATCAGGTCGGCCGTAGCGAGGTTCACCACGAAGACGTTGGTAACGCACCTGAGTTTCTTCGACAGGGCGACGGCTGAGATAACAATTGTGTTGCCCAGGAGCCCCACGATGCAGATGCAGATCATGATGCTGCTGAGGATGACTCGTTGCACTGGTGTGAGAATTGAGGCTACTCCCGGTGTGAACATCTCTGACGAGGTAGTTCCTGGAGACGCCATCTCATCACTGGAATTGAATTCTATCTTGTCAGAACAATTAAGAAATTCTCAAGCTCACGTTACTATCAATTCAAGTGTATTTCGACGTTACAATCACATATCTCAAGTGCAGCAGGTTGATTCTTGGGTGCACCTGGCAAACTGTCGGTATTTTATTCGCAAGGGTTCTGCAACAGCCGATTTTAATGTAAATAAATATTTGCAACAGCTTCGTACGATAATTAGGCCTAGTCTGCAAGAAAATCGCTGGAGCGAAACACAAAGGGGGATGATTGCAAGACAGTAATTACCGACACAGGAAATTTGACAGTTTGTGCTGTGACGAGGCCAGGGCTTACATTGCTCCAAGGTTATATCGTTATTAAAACGGCAAACCTCTTCCTCAACAAAGATACACGGAGAGAAATCAAGACTATTGTTACGGTGTGATTAGAACACAGTGTCTCCACAAGACCTTGTCCCGGACTTATATCATCGACCATCAGTTGTTTAGTCGGTGACGCGGCGTTTTGCGACGTGTACATCACATTCTCGTGCTCTGTGGCTTATCCCTGCCATCTGCCGGGCCGTTTTCGATATGCTACGTCTGACCATGGAGCTCTGACCATGTCTGTCATGATCGGTGACGTCGTAAGTAGAAGTGCGCGCGCAAATTACGGTTGAAGTATAGTCCTTTAGGCCTATTTCGCTCTTCTTTATTTGCGTCATGGGTCCATGCTCTACATCTTTGACGTTGAAGGATAGCCTACTAACTAGCAAACAGTGGTTTAAGGGGAAAACGCCGTTGGCAGCCGAGTGGCTCGGTCCATTATGCATCAATATAGTTCACATCATGAAATAATGCGATTTCAAATATGAATGAATACCTTCTTTCTGAGATATGTCCCGTGTCGCCAACTGTATTTTGAGATCTTTGCGACTTCAAAATGAAGAACTCAACATCAGGCTTCTTTTCAAGGTATGAATAGGAAACATAAATAAGTAGAAACTTGTAGTATTTGTATGCATCGCTCGCTGTAGGTTCCCATTACCGGTCATGTAGCACCTTCTCTTTTCTTTTCGTTTGTTGCCGTGACCTGGTGATAAAAGTCCACTTCCGGATTTTGTATTTAAGTATTGTTGTGATTTAAAGAAAACCCGCCAAAGAAACGAAGGATATTTTTGTTTTCAAAGATTAATGGAATTAAAAAAAACGGATCGCTAGCAATGGAATGTGCCACTTCCTTGTGATGTGGAGTACATTGTATTTAAGGTTTAAAATAAGTGCAGAGGTATACGCTGCAGAAAAACCCTCAACAACTTTCACATCCTCTGTCGAGTCTTCTTATTTCTAGATTTCACACTTGCGTAATTAATAGATTAAATTTAAAATGTACACGCCTGTGCACAGGAATGTCTAATCGGATGTATTCGATTAAAAGAACGTCAGTAGCCAAATGTAGCCACCAAGTGGTTGCTAAGACTGTAAGTAATAATTCTTTTTTTTCCATTTTGACTGATCCCTTGACGCTTTTCTACTCAGAATTTCTGAAATTTAGAAGCGTTTGCAGATTAACAAAATACTTAATAATTAAGAACCAATAACAGTACTATCATTTGGCTAGACTTTTTGCTCGAATTCAATATTTTTATTGGTTCTGCGTGCAATAAGACCTAGCACCTGTGATGCCGCGCCGAACGTAATTACAGTCAAACCTCGTAGCACTGTTAATGCAAAATTCTGCTTATAACAAGGAAATTTGTAGGTCCCTATCTTTTGATTTTCATCGTTTTCATTCCTGACAAATACAAGGTTGGATCCAGGCAAGCATAACTTGTTGATCAAGTATAGTTTGGGAAAACTATTTTTCGCTGTTTGTAAATCAAGATCAAACGGTAGGCCTCCGCCATTGTATTGGTGATCACCATGCATGTGTAGATGAAATATATATTCTCTTCTCATTTTAAAAGCATAATGTACAAGAAAAAAGTTGGCAGTAAAATATTTTTGCTTTGTTTATACATTTATTTATTAAGTTTCTCAAAGCGTGATCCAGAGGTCAATGTTCATGCCTGCCCCAAGAACAAGAGTCAGGGAAAGGCAGTTATGTTTTATTCCTCAACCCTGAAAATATTTGTAGAAAGCCCCCAAAGTAGTCTCATCCACCAGAAAAGAACTCCCCCCCCCCAAAAAAATCTGGATATCCTTGGATTTCATTTTGTAAACATGAACATGCAAAGCACAAAAAGATTGACACTGGATAAAATATGTATAAAAAGAAAGCTAATATATAAAACCGCCAGGGGCTAATTTCACGGCGCTGCTAAGCACGCGTTTTTTTGCTAAGCGACCGCCCCTCAGCAAAATTTTCATTTCACGGCGACCGTAGGCAGACGACCCTCAGAGTAGCAAACGATACGTGACAAAACGTCACACAAAACGCGTCTCAAGATGCGCGCATGAATTTTCTGTACTTAGCATAGCAGTCATGTAACGATCGCCTTGAAATACACTTGCCCGTTGGCAATTTCTTTTGCTATGTTAAGCACGAGAATTTGCTTAATGCTTAAGCAGCGCCGTGAGGTTTGCCCCACGACTTTGCCGAATTTTAGCGCATGCGCACAAACTAAGTCGAAGGGATAAACCAACATACGTGCACGTACGTGCGCAGCGAACCTGATGATTTTTTTACTCCCAAAATTGCGCCACCCAGAATTTTGGTCGAATTATGACGTTGTTAGGATTGAGCCTATAGGGGTGCACTGAACTAATTCAAGCTTCATTGAAAAAAGCGTAAACTCAACCAAGTTTGGAGCCCCATGGCAGGCAACTGAAGTCCCTGAGGCCTCTTAAACAAAAAACAATGTGTTGTTTGGTCCTTCAGATTTCATTTTTATTTTCAATTTTTAGTAGGTTAACCAATGAATTTTTTAATTATCCGCCAAAAACAAACTCTCCCCCGAAAAAGTGAATGTTCCCAAGTCTTCTCAGCGGCAATTTTTAAAATGACATCCCTCACCTTCCTGGGGCTCTTCTGACTAATTTTCAATGACATTTTTGTCTGCTTTCCCCCCGGACGGGTGCCCCTGAATCTACAGAGATTATCCCGGGCCATACTGACACAATCCCACCATTTCTTGGCCCAAACAGTCCCCTCTTTTCGAAAGAATCTGCAGGGGTACTTTTTGTGCGCCTCGGCCTGGTGGAGAATTTTCCTGGAATTGGGACACTGCACCCATAGGTTGATTTCACGTGATCATAAGGGTCAATTGCTCACTGACGAAGACCCTGAGTGGTGTTAAAAAGCCCAAACGCGACTTCCCCGAGAAAAACTCAAGTTGTTCAGCGTAAGTCATATTTGTGATTACGATAGGCCTGCCATTTTGTATCTGTAACTGTTTTTTAAATATAATATCTACCTTTTTAAAATTAGGCCTACGTGTATCTAGAATTATCTGCATAATACTGTTAATTTAGTTAACTGAATGTAATATTGCTCTGTTGAGAAAGCAGAGAAGGCATTCAATAAGCCATTACTGGCTGCCTCGCCGTTTTGTGCATTAATTCCGTGCAGCAATGAGGGTATTATTGCCAGTTGTAACATGAAAACTGTCGGCATTTCATGAACCCGGAAACTCAGACGGCAAACTGCAATTTTACGCAGCGATCAGTGAACATTGCAAACACATCCAAGGACCAAAGCTTAAACTTGCCCAAAATGCGAACCTTGAACTCCACTAAAAGATCTCCCCTTTGTTGCAGGATTTTTATCAGCAATTGTGACAAAAGTGCAACGTGTAAGCTAGTGCCACTGAAATTGTTTCGTGAGCTATTCAAAATATATAGGCCTAGAGCGAGCCAATACGGGATTTTAGGCAAGTCTTTTTTTAATAAAAAAAAGACTGATTGAAGACAGCTTGCATGCAGTCGCTGGATGAATTTATTCCCGTGGATGTCGACAGATGTGATAGGCTTAGGCGGTTGTGTTTCAACACAGCATGTTTCGACCTATCTATATGTAGTAGCAAATCGTTAAAGAGAGCAATTCAAAACGAGTGCAACAATGCAATACGGTCCAATCAAGTGTTGTTGAGGTCAGAATGGCTGTCATTGGTACAGAAACGTTTCTTGCATAAGAGGTCCTTTTTACACAAAAGTGATGGGCAACAGTTGAAAAAAGACCCCAAAATCAGACCAAAGGATGATCGCAATTTTTTTCGCTGACAATGGAGGAAGTTAAGTTGAGAACCGAAAAGCACCGACTGATTAAGCCTACCTGGGCAGATGGTGAAGTGAGAATTGATGTAGTCAGCGTTGGGTTTGGGTCTAAAGGTAAACATCTAATCGAGAAGAGAAAGCCTTTCTCCCCCAGCCTGCATTTGAAAACATTTAGAAAACGTTTACACCTTACAAATTACAGAAAAACAAATTAGATTCTCTCCGCGAAAAGAGCCTGGGACCGAAATAACTAGTTTTGCTTACACTGTGACTATCTCTCGATTTCTTTCACGAAACGTGAGAAATAAGCCTATAACCAGTCAAGTAAGTAATATTTGCAATTTACCGTGGTCACCTAAACGCGGAAAATGAAACTATACATCTAATTGGTTTGAAACAGCTGCTTCAGTCACCTACGTCCAGTTGGCTGCTTTGTATATTTTCTGTGATCTTTTTCCCACCTCACATCCCTTTGTTGCCCAACCATGCCTTTTATTCAGCCTCCTTTACCCCCTTGTCCCTCTATCTAGCCTCTAGCTTCTACACCTCCTACGCTTGGTTGATCCACAGTTTGCTCGTATGTCCCTGTCTACTTGTCATTTGGCCTTTGAAAAAGGTTCTACTGGGATCGAAACGTCTGGCCCTCCATACATGTATTTTGTAATTTGTATTTTAGGTCACTTTAGTCAGCAAGCAGTTTGCAGCAGTTTGTATTACATAATGTTCTGATATAGAAACCTATTATTGCTTTGGTCATTTATTTAAGAATTTGGAAGCGACATCCAAATAACTGTACTACAATAGATATACAATGATATACATGTACAACAGACAGGTCTGGTAGGCTTTAATAGGCGGTTGGGTTTCACCACGGCATTTTTCGACCTATACTTATTAGCAAATCGAGAATGCACGAGAGCAATTAGAAATGAGTGCAACATTATTATTGTCCAATCACGTGCTGCCATCCGACCGGAATGGCTGTCATTAACGCAATATGGTGGGGACTTATACTTCACAAACGAAAATTTATTGCATTATTATGCCCCATTACACAAAAGCTTCTGTGATGTGCAACAGATGAAAACAGACCCCCGGGATCAGACTAAGAGGTCAATTTTCAAAGTAGTACACAGAGTACTATTTTCCAAGCCCCCCCTCCCCCAAATTAGTACTTATCGACATTTTTTCTATCGGTATCATGAAATATCGACAAACTCCCGTCGGCACTACATTGTTGGAAGGTGCCCGTTATTAACCATACATATATATTTATGAAAACCTTCATGTTTCAAAAATAAAATGGTTCGACCACGGTTTCAAAATTTGAATTCTTTGTTACATGTCCATGCTATCGGTTTTTTGGGTGCGGATTTGAGTCGCCTGCCTGTCTATACTGTGTATTCCATCCACTTCCATTTCTGCGGACGTGAGGATCGGTCTTGCCAAAGTTTGAATCCAAGTTAGAGCTTCTTTGGACAATTCATACACTTGCTCAGCTACTATCCAACAATTGTTGGAATCTCCATGAAATCTCCTACCAAACGATGCTTGTAGAGCATGTAAAAACCGCTCGATAATCCACGACTGTACAGCTTTGCCCGCACTATTTATCACAAAGCCCTCTATTGGAGAAAGCAAAATTTTCTAACCTTGTTTCAAGCCGCAAAAGTACCGTGAAATGCATGCTACCACGCGTTATAGTGGAGAGTAGGCCCTCTGCAGGTACAGTACACGCACGATGCATTTGAACCTTGCGGATTTACTCTCCTTTGGAGCCATGCCGGCTCTCCGTGCGCGACTGGTGATTACAAGCCATGCCTGCATTTTCTTGATTTGTTTACGTTCTAAAAGCATATAAGTGAGAACACTACAGGACCCCAAAAGCCGTGCACTGCCTACGACCGATCGAGAAAATTCTGAAAACTTTGGAAGGGCCCAAACTTTGTGGGTAAATTTCTGCCAGGCGCGCGAGCTCGCTCAATGCGTTACACAAGCGACGGTTATCAACTCGATATGTTCTTTTTCTTCTTCATTGATGAAAAATTCTAACTGCACTTTATTTGTTCATCCAAAAATAATCAAGATAGCCAATGGTTTGAAATGTATCGCCAAAAGACACATGATCAATGATACTTGGTGAGAAGATAAATTACCACACTGTGATTGTACCAAGACCATGTTTTTGCAGCCTACACTTTGCCCGTGCCAAAACATTGCCTTTGGTAAACCAACAAATTTAAATAACGTTCGCTAACAGGAAGTGGTAACCTCCTGGTTACAGGTCTACCACAATGTAGCCGATCACAGTGCAAAGCCACCAGCCCTTCCCAGCGGCCCTGTAAATTTCGATTGTCAGTTATTTACCTTGACCCATACACCAAATATTTGGAAATAAATCCAAATTTAATACATGTAACATTGACAATTTTTAATGGCCCCTAACGCAATATCTTCGCGAAATAACACAACACTAGCACAGTCCTTTGCGAATCCGGAAGTTGCCATTGAAACATTGTGAACTTACCAGACACGGTGTTGAGGTGCACTCAAAAAACCTTAGCTGTACTGGGGAAATGAAGTCGTGCGTGTAATACGGAGGGTTGCATATCGCTCTCGCAAAAATTACAAGCTTAGAGCGACTTCGTGGCATTTATATGTCACAGGTTGGCTCTCGATTGTCATAGTCGAGACCTGTGCCGGTTCAATAAATTGTTTTACAAGGAAAATCTGCTCGAAAGAATCCAAACAGACAGCGTCTTATGTTGATCCTCAAACAATCTTATTGCAAGAATACATTCAAAATACAATCACTCAAAGTACAAGGCGATATACGAGAAATACCAACAATGGATGGACAGGCAATTTAAAACATACACTTAAATTGAAAACAGGATACAAAGCAATCCAATCAATAACTGGAAAGGAAACAAAATGACTTATACAGAAAAAATTCAATCCCTTATACAATCAAGAAATTAAAAAAAAAAGAACTTAATCAGGCTTAGTTGTGATCTTGGTCTTGCTTGATCCAACTTGACCAGTGGACATGGATGCAGCTCCAAGTCCTTGGTAGTCCTTCGCTAGGTCAATAGGCTCACAGATCCAGCATGATGATGGGGAAAAGGGTCAAAGTGAAAGACGGTAGAGAGACGAACCGGGTCGGCTCCCCAAAGCGACATGACCTATGGGCAAGTACCCTGCACCAACATAGCACACGGGTCAGTGATGAGAAGGAGGAGAGGAGAAAAGTTTTAACAACTTTTGTCCAAGAAGCAAAGTGCAGACAGCACCTGGAGACAGCCTTCTCAGCAGGTCTCAGATCGCTTCTGAGGAGGACAGGGCGACCTGGGCCTCTTATAACGGGTGGGCCATGTGCTCGGAACAATTGATGCAGTATTGTCTTTAGTCTTTAAGTTTTCTTGGATAAGGAATGATCTCATCTTTCGTAATTAAGACTTTCTCAAGATCACGTACCAGGATGTGGTCTCAATTTTTATAGTCAGTTTAAGGTTATTTGCCCACTTCTTAGATGGATTGGTCAAGAAAACATATGGTCAGTCGGAAAAGGAAAAACCAAGGGAAAAATGGAAACATATAGATGACTAATTAGGCAAATGGTTTCTCCCGTCCGGCCTTTTTGGAGAGGGGTATGCTGTGGTCAACACACTTCCGTGGGAATGACACTTAGTCGGACCCACCATCTTCAAGTGGCATTCTAACAGGATCCGACATATAAAGTTAATACGTTTCAGCAGGATCAGTCGTTGCGCTGCAAAGAAAAGAAGGGGCATATAAATGTATTTCCACCTCCTCTTTAACCCCGCATGGGGTAAAAGAGGGTACACGTAGGCTGGGACACAATGGATCGCAGATATAACTTGCTTAATGCTGGATCAAAAGGGGGATGCGAGACTCGATTCCGCAGGCACATCGCTATGAAGGGCCGGACCCCTTGGCGAGCGGCCGCCCCCCCCGGCAAAAATCATCAGTACCACATTTATCTGTTGTTCTGGTAACCCCCCCTCCAGCTGGTACTGTGGCACCCCTAGCGCCCGAGGCTAGCCACGGGGCTAATCGTCCCCCAACTTACTCCCTCCGTATCTGCGAAAAATTGTGATCATCCTTTTAATGGCTGGGACCCCGTGTGACGCATTTCCTTCACTAAAATCTGTGCAAGGCCATCAGCCTTCCTAGCGCTCTGTTTTATAAGGCGCTATGCAACGAGCGAATCCTTTGACTCGCGTGAACTACCAGCCGCCCCAAAGCAGTTTGGAGGACTCAGAAATCGAAATTTGAAACAATGTTGTGAATGGCCACTTAATTCGCAATAAAAATGTGCAACAAGTGCAATTAAAGTTCGATACTTTCGAGCTACATCAGTCCAATCTTTCTGAATCCTTCGTACAAATTCATACCGAACTCCAGCAGCAGAGTAGTGCCTTATTGTTCAGGAAGTACATGTGGAGAAGTATATAGGCCTATGCCTTTACTGTCTGCCATGCAACGTTAATTGTACACTGTACCTCGATATTGGGTACCAGCCTTATGTTAGAAGAGGTGAATAGATTAGGACAAAACAAAGAATTTGTCCAGTTAAACACTTGGTAAAGTATGATTTTATTATGATACTTTAATAGATGTCCGACAACATGAACCGTGTCTTTTTGTGGTGCGTGCCTCGCACGGTGTCTACTGCCTTTCTGAAGTGTATCAGCTTTGTCGAAGGCCTTCAGGTTGTAAACGAGCCTTACCAGTGCGCCTTCCATGCGGGCCCGGAGGGGAAACGTTCAAAGTTGAATTTGAGTGACCCGGTGGACAAACGCACAGCCGAAGTTCTCGACAACGTTTCTGTCGATGAAGAGGTCCGTGGTTTCGACGACAAAATTTGTACATACGGCTGGATACGAGACGAACTTCTTGAGGCATCTCACCCAGACAAGAAGATCCTCTTCTGTAAAGATATGGCTTTTTATATCGATGCTAAATACCACATGTTGCCCAAAGGTTTCCGGCACAGCTTTCTGATCCGACACCCGGCCAAGGTTTTCCCGTCTTGGAGAAAGATGCTTCTGAAAACGCTCGGTGAACCGTGCGCAAAATACATGGACAACTTGCAAGAGCTGCCGGAATACCTGTTTCCTCCAGGCTGCGGATTCAAGGAGCAATGTGACTTGTTGGAGTACGTAGAGAGGCACCTGGACAAGGAGCCGATTATTCTTGACGCAGATGACCTCCTTGCTGATCCACCCGGCATCTTGTCGGCCTACTGTCACAAGATGGGCATTCCATACAGTCCAGATCTGCTATCTTGGGAAGCTGGAGGAGCCATCGCGGACACATGGATTACATCGAAAGTCATAGCCTTTGCCAACAAACTTGGAGGCTTTTACGACGACGCTCTTCAAAGCGTGGGATTCTGGTCTCCGGAACCCCCTCCAGTAATCCAGAGTCTTCCCGTTGATGTTCAGGCTTGCGTGGAAGCGTCCATGGAGTACTACGAAAAGCTCCACTCAAGGCGCATCAAGCCTTTGTCACAATGAAACACTGGATTGGTATAAATCGAAATGATAAATTCCGGAAATTTCAGTCATCATTATAACCAAAAATGTGCCAGACAAAATTAATCTGTTGGTACGCCAGCAGAAAGAGCCTTTGTCAGGTCAGGGGCGAGATTGGTCGAGATTTCTCCTGATTTTGGGAGTTTTCCATGAGAATTTTAAAGTCTTTCTTTTAAAATCTGGAAAATCCTACGTTGACAATTAAGGTGTTTTTATGTATTAAAAGACTAATGAAGAGGGCAATAAATGGGTAATATAAGGGATGGCTGTAGGCAAACACAAATGTAAAATTATGGTTCTCCGATCTTAACTCTTGTAATTAATTTCGTGGATATTTCATTTTTCCCCAAACTCAAACCTCCAAGTTAGATATGTTTGTCTTTGGGCATTTACACACATTACCGAAGGTAGTATTTTTCTTTTTGTATAATTTATAATTTTGTGTAAGTCAGTTTTAATTACTGTGTTATGTCTAAGGTGTTTTACCATAAGTAATTGTTATGTAAAATTACTTTTCCGTCATCACAGGTTCAACAAATTCAATCTCGATTTTAATGCGTTTGTATCCTCCTGCGAACTGCTAAGTTTTTTTAATTCAAGGTATTTTGTCTTCCTAATTTTCAAAATTCCGTGAACTTACATTTCCTTCGACTTTTTCAAATGTAATCATAAAACCATCCGACTATACTTGTAAACGACAAGCACATCGAAATTTATCGCACTGTTAGCTGCAATAAATGGAGACAATGCGGGCGATGCATCTACGTGTACGTCTGCGAGACTTTTTATCCCGAGTACCTGTACATACTGAGTGCGAGTCCCTCGAGCCTGTCACTTGTACCGGTACATCATGACAAAGATATGTTCTTACAGTGCAGCTTTAATCCTATCTAGCCACTATGGAGATCTGACAAAGTCCTTGCAATAAGGTCTTCTGAAACTGTGAAAACTGCGGGTATGATCGTTTTGGGTCTCGCGGGTGTGCAGCGCAATGTTGGGGGAGGGATGGGTTAAAAAGACCCACTGCCAATATAAAAAACGAAACGCAGAGTACAGTTTGAAATTTGTTAATATCTCACTGCAAAAATATGGATGTGGAAGTATTGCAACTGATGCAGAAGGGGCGTGGCTACAAGGCAAGGGACGGGAGTTTGCTTTTTTAAATACATGATATTGAACCACAGGTATTACCCCAGCAGAACTGGTATCTTCCTCAGTAATCGTTATTTTGCCGATGTTGATGATATCTCTAGGTCACAACGGTTACTCCCTGAAGCAGTACCGGTAGGTCTACATGGGAGGCCACTGAATGCTCTTAGTAAATCCAAAACTGATCTCCGAAAACTGCCAAACTATTTTTCTCCGATAAAGGCGGATTCGAGGAGTTATGCGACTTGGAAGTCGAATCCAGAACAGGAGCTTGTCACCCTGAAGATGATCTTGCTGATCTGCCCAGTATCTTGTCGGCCCACACTGTCACGAGATGTGCATCTCCCATAGCCTTAACTGGAGAGGCAGGGGAAGCAGTCACTGAAACGTGGATGTCGTCAAGAATCCTGTCGTCTGCCAACCAATCGGGAGGTTTCTTCAGCAGGGCCCTGCAAAGCACATAGGCCTACAGAGCTATGTCGACGTCCACTTGTTCCGCCAGTCGAAAGTCTGGTAACTTTAAAAGTTATTGACTCTGAGACATCAGTCTTTTCTCTGTATAGTTTTGACTGGCCTTCTAGAGGTGTGGCAGACACAATAGAAGGGCGCTATTGGGTGAAATCTTTTGTGTTTGCTCGAAAATTACCACTTCAAATAGCGCCCTACTATTGTGTCCGCCATACTTCTAAAAGGCCAGTAAGGCCTATAAATTCTAAAACCCAGTGGGACAGTGATTAGTTTAAAAGAGTTTTTTGACAAAACTTCTGAACATTTTTGTCTCCAACTACTTTTGGTCCTAACTGACCATTTGGCCAATCCCTATACAATTTTACAAAAGCTTTAACAGAAAACGTGAAACGTATGTTGACGCGTCTCAGACACACATACAGCATCGTTGAAGGTCACTCAACGACATCAGTATGTGAATACGCACACATCCAGCAAAGATATGAACAGGACTATCAGCGGCTCTGCATTATACGTGTAGATGCCTGTGTAAGATACAGTAGATTAACCCTTTTCAGGTTGAATAAATTCTGAATCTTTAGTATCTGATTACAAAGTGTGTGTGGGGGGGTATTTTGGTCTTTTTTGACACAAGGCATTTTTCCTCTTTCGCTCTGTCAAGTACGGCTACTAAACAAAGTGATTTCTTGACTTAAGACCCAATAACTATGCGTGTGCTAACACATACTCGTAGGCCTATCAAGCAAAGGTTTTGCATCTGTACTGAGTCAAGGAAGCATGATTATGGGCAATGCCGGCCATCCACGGTAACTCGCGTTACAAACTGGGTATATTTACATGCAGGATAGCGTGCCCATATCTTTGGAATTGTTAGGAACTACAAGTTTCCTTTTTCAACACGGATAGAGTAGAAATAGACCAACTAAATGAATTAAAAAAGAAAAACAAAGGCCAAACACAATGAGATTCTTTAATCTTTAAATTTCTGTAATTCGCGTTACGAAAACAGGACATGATCAATTTTATGAAAGCCTCTTTTGTTAACGTCCTCTCATGCTAGATAATCTTGATAAAACTTTTCCTAACTTGAACTAATAGTGGGTTATGACTTATAAATTAACAATATCAAAGTTATAATATAAAATACAATACAATATGAAATGCAGGAAGCATATATATTGGTAACTTGCGTTAAGGTAATTCGCGTATTATTTCCATTGAACAGCCTGACACAAATTGATGGGTGCATACACCCATTCTGATGGCACTGCATCTTGTTTTAAGTATTGTACACTTTTTTAGATAGTAAAATGAGGATATCTAGAACAATTATTTTATTGATAAATCTCCACTGTAAGTGACTCATTGGACTGCTTCTGCTTGTCAGGACATTTTCTTGGAAGCGACTGCCTGACATGTTTTGAACTCATCACACTGACCAGTAGCGTTTCGTTCTCTGTATCGCTTTTGCTTCTCAGCAGATGGTAGAGGCGTGTTTTCTTTCTGTGAGGAATAAAACAGAAAATCTGAATAGTGCATTTCACTTTTATGTTTTTAAACGTCACCTAAGGTTCAAATTTATGTTTGGGAAAATTAAAGCAAGATAAAATCAAGAATTTAACACAAAACCATAATGATTTTTTAATTTTTTTTAAATTTTCATTTGACTTCATTTATAGTTGTAAAAACTAAGATGTAAGGCCTAAGTACAGCAGGGGAATTGTACTAATTATTTCTAGTCATAATTTGAACAGACGTGTAATATATTTTGCATGGGGGGCACAAGTGGTTGCCTAGCGTGCATGCATAGGACTATCTACCCTGCAACTGTGAATGCTTTTGCACGTGGTGGTGTGAGTATAATTAGCATGTAGGCCAATGATTGAAAAAAAATCATTGTTTGCAGTGTGCAGTGAAGTCACTATGAAGATTAAGGTATAGAGTTAACAAGAAAAGTGTATAGGCCTATGTACCATTCACTTTTATCTGAAAAATAGGCCTACTGTGTGTATTTTAAATATTTCAAACCTTTCTTTCTTTTTAATAATAAGTAAAAAAATAATACACTTACCCTCCCATATCTTGATGCTAGTAATTCAGATGATGAATTTTGGGTTCTCAACCGCTGCTAGATACACAAAAACTGAAATAGAAAGCTAGGCTTGACTTAGGGATGTGGCATGTGCTCAATGACTTTGATGCCAGCATTGCGCAATAGGTAAAGTTAATTTAGGCTGTCCTCTTTTGTTTCAGTGCAGCATTAGGCCTATAGTCTGCATAACACTGCATTTGACTGTGTTCACCACACCCTAGCCCAATTAATTTGCTCAACTATCAAAAAACTTGCGTTTGTAGTCGGTGTACACGATGCGTTTATGCGTTTCACTTTCACGGACACAAAAATCGACTCCATTAACATCACACACGTGTACCTTGCGTTCGGCCGTCAAAATCGCCGATTTTGACGGAAATATACGCAATAATGGAAAAGCGCCTTAACTCGCGTTACACTTTTGATGGCATTTTTTAAAATGATGACACTGTTTATTTTAGCAAACATCTTGCTGTCAGAATCAAAGTGTGATAAATTTAGAAAATTGTGATTGCCAACAAATTACCTCTACTGATTTCTTCAGAACAAAAATATTTATTGTTTCGGTAACTTGCGTTTACATGGCTGAAGTGCTTAACTCTTGTGTGATGAGGAAAAAAGTGGTGTAAAAATGTCTCTTTAGGAGACTGAAGTAAACCCAATATGCTTCTTTAAATTGAATTAATAGAAGCAATATTTTGTTTCCATTCACAAAATTCAAATTTAGTTAATTAAGCATACATTTTAGCAGTTTGGATGACTAAAAAATCTCTTCAGCGTTTGTAACTGTATTTTTCAAAATATTCGGCCAATTGACGTAATTCTATTGTTTCTTTAACTTTAACTTTACGGGTAAAACATAATTAGTAATTTCTTTGTGATGAGATAAACTTTAGTGTCATGTCCACTTTCCCATTGAATTGCACATATGAGACTATTGACTGGACATAACATTCCGAAAACGTGAATCTCGTAATAGCGTCAGAGTACATTTCCAATACAGATTGGCGATTGAAACTTGTGTAATACCGAAATGTGTGTGCTCAAGCTTGAGTGACCATTAATACCGCTCGTGACTTGGTCTTAACCAATATATCCTGGTCATGACATTCACTAAATGATGGTATTTAATCAAGACTGATATTTTTCCGGCCTTGAGTCTCGTCGTGACTGGGCTGACCATCGATTAAATGCAACCAAAGTGTCGTTGAAGGACAATTTAAAGTTGAAATACAAAAAGGTGAATTTACAAGAACGTCACTAAATCACCGCATTCTTCTTCTTTTGAAGGGGACCATGCAATGCACGACCCCTTTCAGTATCTATATTAGTGACTGTGAGCAAACGGTTAAACTATGATGAATTAATAAGGCACGCATTACTAAATCGATAACATTGGGAAATAAAGTACCAATTATCTGACCCCCAATTTTTAGGATAACAAGTCAAAAATGCCATGATTTAGTGTATTGAAATGATTGCTGTCGTCCATCACTTTTCGCTGATGGCACGTCAAAAGGTGTTTCCTTGCCAGGTTCTGATTATAAATTCTCTGCCCCAATAAATAGGCCTACTATAGCAATTACAGGGCGACTGAATCGAATCGTGAGGCGCAATGGAGGGTTAAGAATTACATGACGGACGGTGACAGGCTTTGCCTGTCTACCCCAAAGCAAGATTTTATCGACCACTTTGTGAATACTGACAGAGTTTTGCTCTGGACAGAAACACTGCGCATGTCCACCGGCGGCAGGGATAAAATAATACCTTAGCTTCAAATAAATTTGTAACTTTTTTTGACATAAAACATGCACTACTGAAATTTCATTCAGACTCTATTAGAAGTTTTTAAAGTATGTAGGCCTATATAAAACTTGAACACTCAAATTAACCATAAGCTTCGTTGTTGTGCTTTAGTTATCCGCTCTTAACATTTTTTTGTTAAGGATTCTCAACCAGCTCTCTCAGCTAAAGTAATACGATGCGGTGCCATAATACACTTGGGCCTTAATTGCCGAAAGAAATTACGCGTATTGCATTGTGTCAACACACGATCGGTCATTGTCCACAAAGTGAATGTAAATATGACAAACAGCAATATGTTGTAATGTGGTGCCGTTAACATGGAAATTACTTATTTACTTTCGTACTCGTGTATGAGGAAATATTATTCGTCCTTGTAATGTCTGTGTGCACGTTGCTATTATCATATGGGAGACTCGAATGGTGATGCAGTTTTCGAGCTCACAGTACAATTTATTGAAAACTACACAGTTCAACAATGTCATGGTCACAGTTTCGCACAGTAATGATTACAGCAATCATCATCGGGAGGAATGTGAGTGGCCACTAAGTCTTGATTCGCGAAAGCCAAATTATACGAAATACCTCAAACTTTTCTTCCGTGTATAGTAGTGGGAAAATCAGTTCAGAAGGAATTACATGTGTAGCGCCCCCAACATTTCTTAACCGGAAAATTCAAGCTGTCCCTGCCAGCAAACAGCGATCAAGGATGGATATTGTAGGTAAACATTATACTGCACCTGTCGGCCTAGAGTATTTTTCTTCTGGAACCGTATTTGAAATTTATACGTTTTGAAAATTCTAGGCTAACGGAAAAGTCTGAAAGCGTCGACATCATTTACTGTTTGGGTGTAAAACACCATTCGTCAACGATAATTTTAACCATATGCAAATTTCATTGTTCAACAAAACAATACATAATGTTGTGTCTCATACCCTACCATCAAGGTCAGCGTGTGTAACGGGGGACGAATTTCATACATATGTAAAGCCGCTGCAACCACAACATGTGGAAAGAAGTTGTTTGTAGTTATGGTCTTAATAATTACTGTTTCACGAATTAAATTTCCTCACATCGCGTTTAACACAGTAAGTGTACAGAACTAGGATTTCGGAGAGTTAGTGCGTTTTAAAACAGGCGTGTTAATATATATTCGTGCCTGGTATTGCCGGCAGGGAGACCGGACAATTTATTTGAATTTCACCAAGTATAAAACACTTTCGAAGTTAAAAGGCTAAACAATGAATGAAAACACTGTGAGCCTGCTGAAAGACGGGTATTTAGGCGTATCATAAAGCTTACAATACAACAGATGGCTTGAGCTCAATTACGCCCCTCTGCCAGCCAGCAATTTGAGATGCTACGAACTGTTCCTCAGTCGTTTACTATTTAAAACACCTGGCCTCGTACCACTCATTTTTGCAGTCGGATATAGTTAATGAAACTAACTCAGCCAATGAGATCGACGAATCAAATAATAACCACGCCTACATTACTCGTGAACTTGAACGGCTTATCTAAGTAAAAATGTGCAGTGCATAGTTTGCTTACTTTGGCATCATGCCAACTGCGATATATGAACTGGCTTTTCAGAAGGGGGAGTTGACACGCTATGGCTGCGTGAAAATTAGCAACACGTAGCCCTACAACCAACGCCTAGTGGTTGACAACATTTGGCCTCATTCACAGATTGGCCGTGTTGAAATGCCAGCGCGGTTAACCTTTTTCTTGAAATAAAACTTCATTACAAATTAATGTCACTTATGATGATTAAGAATTTAATATTTGTGATTAATAATATCCAAATGTTTTAAGTAAGACTGCATCCGAATCTCTTGTCTAGGTCTAGGTCTTCGCACTATAACGTTGGAAATGCGTGGAGATGCGCAGACAATAAACCTAGCCGTAGCTCTGGAAGCCCGTTTCGGACACGGCCTAACATTAAAGTGAGGTACGGAACCCCAAATAGTCTGGCACCACCCCATTTGTTTTTACAGATTATATTGAATAAGTGGATTCCGGGAGCACATTAAAATGGCTTCCCTGTAAGTGTAAAATAAGTGTCTATTGGGTTAGGCCAGACAAGTTTGACATGCACTTAATCCATAACAGTTCAAATCAGATATTATTAAGACGACACTATATGACGTTATTCTGCACAGTAGGCCTACTTCTACTAATGAATATTCTAACGTTTTGAAGGTAAATTAATACTGTGTAACTACCGCCTAGCCCTTGAAAAATTTTACTTAACACTTCGGATAGCCAAACCAAAATTTTGACAACTTAAATTCTGTACTTTTTAGTGCTATAATGGTTTTATTTTCAAATTCAACTCACCTTGCAAACACTGTCCATTAACTGATGATAGTGGTTCCTTGAAACTTGGCCAAACGGGGGCTGGGCACAAGCGATGAAAGTCGCATACGCGGAAACGTTTCTGCTCTTCAAGCTTCATCCGTCAAGTCGGCAGCATGCCAGTAAACACGGTAAACAGTTGAGTTGGTCCGCTGGTTAGCTTGCCAGGGATTCTCCTTCACTCTGAAACATTACAAGACGACAGGAAGAAATATAAAGAAGTCGTTTGCTCTTTTCCATTGTCAGTTTCTGCTCAGCGGAGCACTTTAGTCTTAGAAGAACTAAAACCTTTAACAACAGTATAGATGGTAGAGCGAAGATAAAGGTAGGAACGTTGAAACGGAAGTTACGGAGAACAGAATCCTTGATAACCTCGGCCTAATCACTCCACCTGTATCAATCCTCGTCTATCTTTTTTAAACGACTAGTTGCTTTCAAATTGAAACTATCATATATCTTTTGGCTAAGAAATTGAAGTCTGGTTATTTAATAGATTTCACTACCATTTTGGGGCTTCACACGGAGTGTTTGTCTGGACAACGCACGGGGGCCTATTTTATATCCGAACCGTAATAAAAAGTAGTACCGGTGAAATTTCGTTGGGTAATTTTTATTGGTCAAAAGTGCAATGGACATCGTGGAACATCCGATCCCTCAACCAATTAAATACGTCCAAAAGTTTTATTCTAAATATAAACAGGCGAGACGTTTTAGTCAAGCATAGCGGGCAACAACGTTATTACGACAATGGCGTCATACGGGACAGGGGTACGAGTGGCAAGTTGGTTGATTGAACCAGTTCAGTTGTACATATCTCCACGTTAGAAAAACGCTGAAGTGAAAAAAAAGATTACTTCGTCTTGTGCTCTTCGTTCTTTATCTATATGACAGGACCAACCCCTTCTCCCCCAAAAAGAATTCCAAATGATGAACTTGTAAGCATTCCCCAACAAATGAACAAAAAGAAATACAAAACTAAGGTCAGTGGCCACTTACAATCATAAACGATTTTCTTTTCAATGAGCACAAATTAAGGAATCAAAATATAAAAAATGGAGACTGACAAAGGCGGGCAATCATTTGAAAATTATTTTATTTGGAAACTGAACTTCACCAATATTCAACAATACATGATACATATCGACCCTTTTATGTTAATTATTAAAAGGTTGACAAAATAACAAACAACTCTACCATTTCCAGATTTTGCAACAGTTACTGCTCTTTTATGTCAACATACATGACATAATTTGAAAATACAAATTTCATTATGTACATGTACACAAAGAATTAATGAATGCAGGCTACAGAAAGTATGCTTTAAATTAGTAGTAGTCTCATTTGGTCATTAATCCTCATTTCTCAGATTGTTGCTACAGACCTTCCCTTTTCCTCAAGTAACTTATACTTGTATAAAAACATGAACGTCGATCAATGTCTTAACTCTGAGAGCAACAAATTTTCGCTTAAAGCCTATTCATTCTCAAAGGCCCTTCGACTTTCACCCCAGAATCATTAATTTAATAGACCTTTCGAAGTTTGAACTAAATGAAAGGGATTCCTGTCTTTGGCTTTGCATCAAAGAGATTCCTGTCTTTGGCTTTGCATCACAGTGTCAATTAAGCTAGCGTCTTTACGACTGCAGCTTGAAGGTTTCCCTTTTTTAATAAACACTTTGAATTTCAACATGTATCCAGAAAAGTCCTGAAAATGTACAGCCCCTACATCTCCTCACAACAAAGGTCTAAAGTAAGCAACAGAGGCCAAGGATGCAGACAGAACGTCCTCTCACACTATTCATGCAAAAAAATACGCATGCTTGATGTTTAATAGTAAGTAGTTATGAAAGCACAGATCGAAAAGTTTAGGTTAAAATAAATTTTGTTTTCCACTTAATTTAAAAAGGGACTCAAAAATTACAAATTTCTGAATATTATGACAAAACAGTGGGAATATAAACAGGGTAACTGATCACTTTATTATATACAAACACCCACATGAACATAACTGTAAGGTATCCTTCAATCTAGATACCATGAATAAATATGCACCATGCAAGGTAACAGAAACATACATTCAGCACATGAATAATATGAAACACTAGTCCTCAGCATTTCTATCTAAGTTTCCTATGCTTCACAATATATGTGATTTTAAGCCCTTAACGACTTATTCATTGAAATATCCTTGGGCAATTAACGTAATTCCGTGTAAAAAAGTGAAGGGCAAATCTGTGGAATATATTACATGGATGTATGTGAGCTCTGGCGTTCTTTTTTTAAAGGAGGTTTCAGGTACAAAACGTGCCTAATGTCAACAAAATCTTGTGTTCTGATCAAGTGGTGCTGACTTCCCACGCACAGAAACCCAACCAAATGTACAATCATCACTCAAAATATCGCTAGATACATTACGAAACAAAAGTGTAGTTACTGGTGTAGGGTGCTAGTCGCAGCAAGGCATACAAGCTGAGGCCAGTTATTATTGCCAGGTACATGTAATATGGGTGGGCATATCGCAATAAGGTAAAACATCGCATTGCATAAGCAGGAGGTATGTACAGTGAAAACAAGCTACACAAATTTTGGTTCCCTAATGTGACCAGTCACTGCATGCTCTTGAGCTGTAGTCCAAGATCTTAAAAATCTGAAAGTAGATGCCGATCATTAATTTAATGGCCAACTGGAAAAGGCTAGATTTGATCTCGAGGAATGGAATGCCTTGAACAATGGGCTCCGCGGGAGAACGGCAATTCCGGATGGCTTTCTTTTTATTTGGCGTTTCTACATGCCTCCGTCGATGACCGACTGATGGATGGGTGGCTGGTAGCAGCGAATCTTCTCCACCGGTGAGCTCTCGCTCTCGTTGGCCTTGAGGTACTTGTTCAGTACCGAAAAGATCTGGTTGTTCAGGATCTGGTACTTGCGGATACGGTCCACCAGCCTTCCAATGGGCTGACGAAAAAACAGAGAGACGTTTTACTGATTTGGAACCATTTCCTTCCTCCCAGGTCATTTGAAATCCGAAATGAGAACTTTGCAGCTTTGGGAAGGAAGTACATCTCAGCCTCTGTTACACTTAATTAGACATTATTTCCCTTGCAAACTTAAGTGCAATGAAATGTATCATTGGCTTCCTACAAAGTGAAGGATTTTGTGGGTCCAAGGGTTGATAGCAGACTGTATAAAATGATTGATGACCGACTTGCTCACTGACTAACCAATGCACACATGCCTCGAGTTTCAGGATACTGTGCTAAACATTTGCAGGGGTATACGCAGCATCTCCTTGGTCTAGTCTATGCCACAGGACAACTTACAATGCCATTGATGTCCGCGTCCACTCCGTCCACTTTCTGTACGCGCAGGATGTGGTAGCAGAAGTCCAGGGCTTCAAAGCGTTTCTGCTGGCCCAGCAGTGTGATCAGGGTACAGCCGGCCCAGTTCAGCCCCTCGCCGTAACTCTCTCTGTTGATGGGTACAGGTGAAAAAAAGGGGGCGATTCGTATTGAAATTTAACAGCCAAGACTTGCTATCTTGAAAGATTTGCCAGTTGGCTCAGCGGGGAATCTGTCATTTCACAGCACAGATGGACATCAAGGGTTTGTGATAAATTACTAGGGAGATTTCAAATAATTTTTGATACTCCAAAAAATAATATAAAGTGCAAAGCAAGTCAACGGAATTTCAAACAAAATCTTCAAAAATCAAAATCTGAAAGTTCCACTCATTTCAAGGGCTAGACTGGTCTCATTCACTTAAAATCATCACAATGTAAACTGCTGTTTTCCCCCTTTACTTTCAGTTAGAATCTGTTATCAATATTGTAGTCGAGTAGCTCACAAGTACTTCTGTATTCTTCATGAGCAATCACAAGTACTGGCATGGGTACTTTTACAGACAGTGGGTGTATAATACCAAAGGAAGGTCTTTGTTACAGTTTTTTGTGTGAATGACTTGTTGCTCATTTTGAAGCTGGGGTACTTGGAAAGACTTGTGATTACTTCAGAAGCAACAGCGAAGTGCTTGTGTAGTACTCGACTTCAACACCACCACTAGCCCTCACTCAGGTGTGAAGTTGTTCTCCTTAAGAGGTAGGCAGTACACGAATTGGAAGGCACTCCACAGCCGGTGGAACTCGGAGCACTCGTCGATGTTCATAACGCCATTGGGCGGGTCCGGCCCGGTCAGGACGGGGTCCGTCAGGAAGCCCTTGATGCGGTTCAGGACAATCTCGAACATGGTCAGTCCACAGCACAGGCGCTCACGGGTCAGGAGGTCGCCCTCTCTGGCATCGGCAATTTGCTGGGAGGGGAGATAGAGAACGAAACATTAGGCATGACATCCATTGTGCTAACCATTTATGTTTGTGCATATCCCTGAGATTGAAATTACTGGCAAACTTTAGATATTCTCTCATCATTTACTGTAATGGATGTCAGTGACATACTAATCCAAAGATGTGTCAACTGGAGTTCAGAAATCTCACTGACATAATACCTGATTTGCTCACAGTAATAATGCAAATGTTTGCAATAACTTTTATGCATACTAACAGATCATTACAAATACTTTAAGCAAAGAATATGGCACTCTACGCATGGAAACCACGTTAAGCTGTTTTGAAAGCTGATAGTAATTGAGGAATTTTGCAAAATTCCTCCCCCCCCCACCAGTTGTTAGAAGGCAACAAAGACCCAGCTCTTTTAGGGTTAAAGAGTACTGCCATCCACTATCTACACTCAGTAATGATTGCCTCAGGTGCAATGCTATTGGCTTGTACACATTACAGTTAATATGGATCGTGTACACACCTGCAACACAGACGCTCATGAGCCAATATGCGTAACATAATTATACAGTCGAACCTTGTCAATAGGTGTGCTATTAACACCAGATTCTGCTTTCAAAAAGGAAAGTTTTAGGTTCCAAACTTTAGTTTTTATTGTTTTCATTCCTGATAATACAAGGTTTCTCTAATAGCAAGGTACTATGACAAGTCTAAAGGATCTCTTGTTAACAAGGTCCGACTGTAATTCCTTGGCTACAGTACATATAGCACCATTTTCAGTTCCTACACAGACTATTGCTTGACAGTATTAGTATCAAGCGACAAAATCACATCGATTTGATATTATCCAGTCTTTCTGTCATTTTAAAGCAACTCAGTGCACTTGAATCAAGTCTCCATCTCACCTCCTGCGTTCCCATCTTCTCCACCACGGGCACCACCTGCAGCGGGGCATAGTTCATCTCCAGTCTCTTCAGCTTGTTCTCCAGTTTCTCACCCTCTGCAGGAAACCACACAAAAGAAACAACCACCTCAACATCGAGAGTCTCTTTCCAGACTCATGACATTCCTGAAATGCATCATTTAATGATCATCACCCCTGAAAGACGGCCGGTGTGATCATGCAATAAAGGCGGTGATCACAGCAGTGACTGTCATTATCAATAATCTAGTACACTGATCAATAGATAACATATGGATCACATGATTGAAAGAGAGGCTGCACTGGCAAGTTTGCTACCTGACCATTTTTCACAACAGCTTAGTTACCTACTTGGTGGCAATACCAAGAGTATCAACTGTACAACTGTAAACTCCCTTTGCTTCTTTGCCAAGACTATATTCTGTGCCAAAAACTATTCCAAAATTAATAGGTGCATACAATTTAAACCGTTAATGGCTCCTTAATCTACAAACTCCAAACACAATTACACCCTCAGCGGCAACTGCGCAGTTACTGCTGGCCCCTTTGTGGATGCATAATGGATAACACTGTGCATTAGCTCCCCCTTAGGAAAGGAAATGCTTTATTGATCATCTTGAGATGCTAGTCTTACATTGCCTAGAGCCGTCGTTGTGTGTATATGATCCTGCCAGGATGGAATTCCCAAACACTGCCTATCAGACAGGTCTACAAATAATATTCTTGTTGTTCACTAAGAAGTGGGAAAAATCTTACGTTTGACGTGCGGCTTGGGGATGATGTTCTGGAAGGGTGAAGCGTGAAGGAGGTCGCACACCTCCTCCACGGCCAGGCACTGTTCCATCATCTTCATGAAGACGATGGCGTTGCCCACCTCCTGGAAGTTGTGGAAGAGGTTCATCTTGAGGTCAGCATACTGGGCAATGTCCTGCAGGTGGGCCGAGTAGTAGGCGACCACACCTGCAGACGAGGGGAAAATGTCACATGCAATGAAACTTACATATGCATAGTAGCCCGGATGGTGAGACTACGTCAGTTGTGAAGAAACTATTCTTGGGACCAAAAAAAAATACGCTGCATCCGAATTTGTTGTCTACAGAGCTTGGTCTAGTTTTCAACTGATTTGAGAAACATGGTTACAAGCTGACAAACCACTCCCTGCCGGGGATTCTGGATCCGGACAAGCATGTTTTATATGCGTGGCCGGGGTCTCCGAACTCAAACAAAGGGAACAGGGCCTTGTAACAAATGACCATGCTCGGAACAAAAGACCAGGCTGCTGGGAATTACCGACATTCTTTCACTCTCAAAAGTGGAGATAATCCAGCTTTGTTTTGAAACAGTATATCACAGTTTGGGGCATTTAGAGCGAGCGGATCACCACCAGGGACAAAAGGGCTCCACCACTGCAGCGTTGAGCCACACAGCACCACTGCATGCTAATCTGGCCCCTATTGAAAAGAGGCCAGCAGCACATTGAGCCAGGTTCGTGAACAAAATGTTTCCTTGGGAAAATGAATGGCGAACAAAGCGCAACCTCATTCTAGCCCGCCTGCCAGCCTTCTGCCCGATTACTCCCAAACACCTTCAAGGTTCGAGGCTATTGTTCAAAACCACTGCCTCATAGAATCAACATGATGAATCACAGATCCGTGTGCGAACAGTCTGATGTTGTCATCAAAACAAGGGGGAAAGAACGTAACAGCATCCAAGACATACATTTGTACATTCACTCAGCAAAAACTGCTAGAAATGGGCGTACAACATGCATACATCCATGCGAAATATATAAACAGCGCCACCTTGAGTCAGATGATGTCTAAGTCCTGTCCCTTTTGCATTCTAAAACTCGGTCCCCCACACAGACTACTTTCAAAGACTACTCACCTTTGGTGCCGTATTCGAATCTCGGAAGCCGGCACGTCTTGGGCATGACGTCCATCAGGATGTTTACGTACGGCAAGATGTAGTCATTTATCTGGGGAAAAAGGCACAAAATCTCACAGGAATGACTTCTCATTTTTGGGAATCCCTTGTGAAATAATTCCTGAGGTTTGAACAAAACCACCCTATGACAGACCATTATTTTGTAATGTATATGCACCTTAACAACTGAAAAAACTGATATTGGCCAGCGTGTGATGTTTTATCGACTAAAAGATAGAGACGCATTCAATAAGAGGTCATTTTCAGGCTAGGCAGTGATGTCATTTTTTCCGAGGAGCATAAGCAAACTGTCCAACTAAAATTCACAACTAGGCTGCTATACATTTTTCAGTATTTGAGGTAAAAAATCCTTCCAAAAAGCAGCTTTTCTTCAGCAACCCTTCAAAACCTACCGATCTTTTGATGACCTTCAGGAGCTCCTCCATGACAACCGCGATACCCTGGTAACCTAGCAACCGTGCAATGCAGCGACAGTGTGGAATCCCTATGAACGAGCTGTAGAGGCTGTTGACCGTGGCAAAGGCCGTGTTCAGTAACTGGAAAAGAAACAAACACGTGAAAATTGGTTTAACCCTGTACTTTTTTCACCTGGGAACCTTCACAAATCCTCTTAAAATCTGCTCCTGTGCAGAAATCCACTGGCACACCTTATGCACTTAAAACTTTCAAGGCACATTGGGTCTCATGTCAAGTAGTACTAGCTGGACCCTGCTTTAATCAGTCCAACAAAATTGTTCAAATTCTCCTGACAGATTAAAGGCAACGTTGGTAAAAACTCTGCTTATTCCTCCGCTCTGGGTAATAGCTGTGCATTTTCATGATTTCAGATGGAACCTTGTGTCTGAAAAACCAGTATGTTATTTGTTTTCTTAGCATTTGTTCAGTGTTGCACAGGGGAGATTGGGGGAAATTAAGAAAACTATTTGCGAAAATCATTTATTACAGGTGGTTTGTGATAATAACAACAAATAACTGCTACTTTTCAGGGCATTTAAGAGCCACAAAGGTTGTCCCCCAAATGGCTGAAATAATGTGAATCTTGGACTTGGCTTTTTAGGGGTTCCTGACTGATTAAACCTCTAAAGATCCAGAGTGCTTGGGCTAAAATGTCCTTTATTGCAGAAAAACTCAAGAAATCACATGCCTGGTATTGCACTCAAGACTAAGCAATCCAAGACGAATAGTCAGAGACCCTGCTATGCTTTTTACCTTGGTCCCATAGATGTAGGATGGGGAGGACGACGGCGGCTTGTCCCTGTTCTGTGGTTGGGCGAAGGCCAGCTTGGTACGTACGAACCTAGGGCAAGAAGAACACGCCGTGAATTAAAATAAATTATTGTTATACACTGAAAAACAACAAACTGAAGACACTCGAGAGTAAACATTCTTAATTCTTGATAGTGGTGTAAAATTAGAAACTTTTCAGACTGCATCAGGGTTTAAGTCATTTGTTTTCGTTTTGTTTTACTTGAAGATTGTAGATGTAGTTACCAATGCTGCAATTGGCATTCAAGTTTATCTCCTGTAGCATGAGTGGAGATTGTAAAATTCCACCTGTCCAAAGTTTAACTTATTTTACACACGCATACCTTCAAAGGCCAACAAAAACCACTGTGAAGTGAAGAACCCCCAACATTTTGGACGGGAGCATGTTTTCCGTCTTCTTTTTGACGGTGTTTCCCTCTCAAAAACGGCAGATGAGGTTACCATTGCCTCCGTGGGTTCATGTACATTTAATTGTCATTTTTATCGCAAAGTCACAAATCCTGCTGAGGACCCAGCACCTGCACTTGGGATATTTAACCCATTAAATGCTGCATGTCCCTTCACAAGACCAGTCATAAGTAACGGTCAACAATGTCAAAAGAATGCTTTCGTCACGGCTCATCTGAATAGCTTGTGAATTAGCTAAAGACTGAATGATTAGTGATGGACTTGTGATGGGCATACAGGGACTTGTGATGGACTCGAATACAATAATGGGAAATAATTCCCCCCACTCACCTCTCTGTGGAGCCGTTGTAGCAGAACGACACTATGAAGTCCGAGCAGAGCTCCCAGAAGACGTGCAGCGTGATGCGGCCGTAGGGCGCCATGACGTTGTGGTTGGCCTCCCGCAGCATGGAGCCAAAGCTGGTCAGCTTCATGTGCTTGCTGAGAAGGGAGTGGGTCAGGCGGTTGACCTCCAGGAGACAATCCAGCTCCTGGGGAAGAGACAAGGGAGACATGGAGGGGACGCTCTACGGTCACAGTACCATGGTACATTCACACAGCACCAATCAATTCTCAATGCTCTTTAAACCATATTAGCCCTGCTCATCTGGCCAACATACATTCCTAAAGCCAAGTTCCGCTGGGAGAATACGGCTCAGAGGCAGCCGCTTAAGAAGCAAACTGCTAACCAAATCTCTACCCTCACAGGTATCCATTTACACTCCCAGCTGGAGAGAAGCAGGTGGGAGGCAAAGTGATTTGCCTATGGTCATAAAATGCTATAGACACTGTGCTTATGCAGCACTTCAATCAGAGAAGTTATAGAGCGCATCACAATTAACCTGTTCAATGAGCCATAAGATCAGTCTTCTTATGCCTACAGGTTCAACAATTGTTTGTTGCAAACAAGATGAAATCAGGATATGATCCATTAAGATAACTTTAGACTGATTTGTAGGACTGTTTTTTAAAATTTTCTTTAACACAGAAGGGACCCGTGACACCCCTTGCTGATAAAAACCCCATGATCAGCTATCAACCAATTTGAAATACTCTCTGGCTGAACGTACCACAATGCCTGTCAAGTCGCTGCTCTCGAAGCGAATGATGGCCATCTCCAGGCTCTTGTACATGGCCGTGCTGATTCTCTGCGTGATCAGGCGATTCAGATCAATCGAACGACCCAGCAACTACAAGGGCAAGAAGACGGAGTCATTTTAACTAATTAAACCTTAATCATATCTTAAGAATCTCCCAAGCATTGGAGGATTTCTGGGGTGTTAGGGTTAGACGAGAGAAAGCCGACGACTTGACAGCAAAGTCAGGGAGGTGAACGCAGAAGAACCTGCAGAGTTTGTCCAACTGGAGGAGTGCGGTGTACCTGTAAGTGCCTCTGTCTCAGGAGGGTCTCGTAGCGGTTGGCCGGCGGGTAGGGAATGCTGATGCCGTAGGTCTCGCACTCAGTACGGAAACGCTTGTCCAACACGATGCTGCAGTAGAAAGAGAAACCCACGCTTGAAACTATTACTGCAAATCTAATGGAAAACAGCCCAGATATCATACGGTACATCTTTACACAAAACCTTCTGAAGCAATAGACCCTGTACAGAGGTCTGTTTCCAAAATGATATCGTACCTTGCAGCCAGGGCCTTGTAGTGGGCAAAGATCTGGTCGCTGAGTTTGTAGACCAACTGATCAAAGCACAAATTGACCTAAAGAAAGACGGCAGAAACGGACAAAGTGGATGTTGATGCATTGATCTTTCGGTGTCATCAATTGTTCAATGCCTGATCACTTCAGACAGACACTGAGAACTGCAAAAATATTTGCCAAATATTAAACATTACAGTAAAAAGCATACGCGTTGGCGAAATTACAATACAGCAACCCTGTATTAAAAATGCAACATGCATTTCCAATGGACTAAATCCGACAGGACTTCGACAAAATCGTCTACCATCTCCTTCCTAATTTTTGGAACCTCGAGGATTATGGCTGTTTCTTTCTTCTTTTTTTCTTCTTTTTATCTAGTTTGACATACCTCCGCCTCAATCTCATCATAGAGGAACTGCTTCTTGAATCTCGTCAGGGCGTACTGGGCACTGTCACTGTACAAATCCAGCGGGTATAGGATGTACCTACAGGCAACGAAAAAGGGTAGTAACAATGCATGATGCCACTTTGAAAACCTCACCAACTTTTTACTGTTTAGACTGCGAGTCTAGACTTACAGATAGTACACAAAGAAGAAATCAGTTCAAACCAAAGATCGTATAGCGCCGAAGGCGCAAGATGGATAACTCTGCCCAAAAGGTGTAATTACCATGGGCGCCATTTGAGCAAGCGATACGCCTGCACGGTTCACGGTAATGCTTAGGTGCAGGCGCACCAGGTGTACGTGCCTGCCGCGGCGCCTGCACCCGTGCATTAATGTGCATTGTGCAGGTGTATTGCTTGCTGAAATGGTGCTTATGCGATTACAACATTTTACAAGTATTCACGGTGAAGTTCTCCATCTTTGGTTCAAACTTGCTTCAAGAACCATGGATGTGATTGCAACAGGAAAAGCGCATATTCAAAAAGGTGCTTTGTAAGCTTACTCCATCATAGCGGGATCCTTGGTCTCCAAGATGTGATCCGTCAGGATCCACGGCATTGACATGTCAATGGGGAACTGGGTGTGACAAAAAAAGTTCATATAACTCTATTTAGAAGACTGACGAGGTCCCAAATGGCTGATGCCTGATCTCGCTGAAACCGCAGGTGAAGACGTTCGTTATGAATTCGTCTGTGGCATTTCAATTCAATCCAGTATGGAGTTTTTATCATTATGGTTATACATATGTCATGCCCTGACACATGTGCCGGCCTGCATGCATTGAGCACACATCAGCTGGAAAACTTTAATTTTGGCTGAGCTGTTTCAGAATAATGGGCATTTTGTGATAAGAAAACTCCAGGATGGCTTTGTGCCAAAGCATGCACTGCACCGATATCGCAACAAACATGTTGGGGGGAGGAACTCTGGCTTTCATCCACAGGGCACTTGTGTCAGAACAAGGGAAGGTCACTCTCCCCATACGTCATTCCTGATCATCATACTTACAAGGGTAAGTGTCAACAAGCAAGTGAACACTGGTGCCTAGTACTCAGTAGCATTCAGTTCGCCCACCTTGAAAACAGCCCCTAACCACCCAGTGATACACGTTGTCTTTTTCTTCCTTTTTTGATTACTACTATGTCATAGGCCATCAGCAACTTCTGTCGAAACAATGTCATCAAAATAAGTCTGGCCACGCCCGTATTTTGGCAAGTCTTACCTGAATTCGCTCTCCCATGGTCATCTCCAAGAAGAACTCCCGGTACCAGAGCTGAGACAGGTCGCAGCACTGCTGGAGTGTCTCTGCAGTGAATGATGGAGAAAACCCAAACGTAACAAATCTCACCCGATCTCTCTAACCCCAACAAAAGTGTTTCAAATGATTCGAAATGTTCACAGTGGTATAAACGAGCAGTGTTCATTTGCAGGTAACGTGGGAACTGGGTACCCTCCTGATATAAATCAAGGGTACTTGAGATCTCTGACATTAAAACTTAATCCAAGGAATACTAAAGTAGGAAACAGGAAACTTCAAAGATGCATGTCGATCTGTCAATGGTATTTCACCCAACACTTTCATCAACAACCTTTGTACATATATGACGTAGCCTGGTTTTTATTTCTAAAATTTCCCTTAAAAACCTTCTCAACGTCAGAGAAGTTACCTTAAAGTAGCCCATAAATTGGGCCATGGGTACCGCTAGTGCAACTGTTGCCAAGGGGGACAGGCTAAAAGTGAACCAATCCCACTTAGTCTTTTGTAGACTCAAGTAAATTTGCGTGCTTTTTCACACTGAAAATGACGCAGTATGAACTTCATTTTTTCTAAAACCTTGAATCGATGCTACCTTCGTGAAATGCTATCGAAGTTGGGAACGGGACAACGTGATGTCAGAGAAATTTTCTCTGAAGATGTAAACTCTGAAATTTTGCTTCATTCACTTCCGCTCAATTTTCCCTCATCGTCAGTTTCCTACCGGGGGAAAATGTTTCATTCCTTTACTCACATGGGGATAGGCAAACTCCCAACTTCTATCAAATAAAGAGACTAGAGAGAGAGGGCTCACCTGAGAAGTTGAGGAGATGCTTGTAGAAGAAGGTCTTCTTGTGGAAGTCATCAATGGCTTCCAGGGAGGGTCCGTCCAGCTCCTTGCGCAGTGTCTTCTTGCCCGTACCTCCCTTGTCGGCTATCAGTGACTCCAGCATGGTGCGCATCATGTACAGCTGATTGGAGCATACCCAAAAGAACAGTTACATTGTTTTAGGCCTTCAAGTACACGGGGGTCCAATCCAGAGACGTCAGAGTATCACTTGACCATGTGGTTTCCCCAAGATGGGCCACCGCTACTGTGGGCAAGTGTCTTGACAGTAGGGTTCAATTCCACAGAAAACGATCACGATTTTTTTTTTTTATCAAATAACATAATGATCATCTAGTGTGCCATGTACTGGGTGCTGGCTCTGCATTTTTGCCATTTCAAAAGCTTTGAGGGCTTGCCAACTGGTAAAAGTTTGTGCACGGTGCCGCAGTCTTTGACCGCAACGGTAGCTGAACTGCTCACACAGACCACTGAATGTGCTCTGTTAGGTTACTTTGATTCATCAACTAACACACATTGTACAGTTACTCAATGCATCAACCGATGTATAAATTATTCGGTCATTTTTTTCTGTTTGATCCATCAAAAAGTGCTTGGTGAAACTATGGCTTGCTTTACAGAGCAAGCAGTATTTACAAACCCCCAAATCTCCAGAACAACTGAAATCCTAAAGAAAAGTGCTTGGTGAAACTATGGCTTGCTTTACAGAGCAAGCAGTATTTACAAACCCCCAAATCTCCAGAACAACTGAAATCCTAAAGAACACTCTCATTTTGCCTGTAACTTGTATAGGCGGCCAAAGTTGGCAGAAATATCACCATTTGGTTGGTTCTCAGTTTTAGCTCCAATTTGTTCAAAATGGACAATTGTCTCATTGATATCAAATAGGCGTGATCATAGGATTGTATTTTCATTTAGTACTGAGTAGTAGACGTATTCTTATCTGGAGTTCTGATAGCTGCGTGGGATTTCCAACATCTTGTGAATTATTGTTTTACTTTTGCCCTGAAGACCAGCCACAGATTTAGCAGCCACTTGTAGGAAAAAACACGACTGTGACGTCAAAAGAGCAGACCCTATTGTTATTTCTAATCATTTTTTGGAATAATCCACTTACAACTTTCTTCTTCTTTCAAATGTGGGGCACTATTACTTTCTTTTAGAACAGGCCAATTCCACTTTCTGGGAAAATACTCTTCGGGGAATGAGGTTACTGACAAACCCAAAAGGGTAATCACCTGCGTGCTAGAGGGTCCAACCGTCCTCCGTCCCACCTTAATGGTGTAGCCTCCTTTGGGGTCTTTCTCCCCTTTCAGACAGGGGTCGTCCTTGGGCTCCAGCCCGTTGACCCAGTCACAGCAGGTCTCGCGCACCGCACGGATGATCCTGCGAACAGTCATTACTTTGAGAATATTTCCTTTTTTCAAGTTTCAAATTACAGTCCACAGCATTTAAAAAACTCCTGGGTATTCGTTAGGTCAAATTAATGATACTCAACAGGTCAAATTAAACACTGCTAGATTACCAATTACCACAAACCCCGCTGGAAAGGGCCCAACCTGATTTCTGTATATTCATTTCTTAAAAAGAAACCACACCAAAACAACGGGATTCATTGCATTCAAACAATACACTGCAAAAAAATTGCAGTTGAGTAAACGGGTACTTCAGTAACACTTTCCAATAGTTTGGTTTGGTCTATTATTAATCAGTTGATAAATATAAAGAAATAGAGAAATATATTGTATGAGAATAGAACCACAATGGATAAAAGGCATTTAAAAACAGTATGCTGGTCACCACAAGAACTGCCACAGGCAGGTGAACAAAAACAGAGGAACAGTTCTGTTCTGGTATTGTGACGGTTCCGTTTCAGTTCTATGATGAGAAGCTTGTGGCCTTCATGGAGACTCCGGTACTTGTGATATGTGACCTGTGACCCACCATCCCCAAACCAGGCTGAAGTCGGTATTTGTGATGTGGGACAATTCCTCTCCTTCAGCTTTCTTTTACACTTCAAAGTGATCCATGTTAAATCAAAATTCTCTCTGCAGTAAGCTTCTTACGGGAAGTGATAGCTGTAAAACTCCCATAAAAATCTGAACAGCAGAAGTTCCACTATCTTAGGGTTATGGAGTTACGTACTTCAGCCCGGTTTTGGGATGGTGGATCACATATAATTTGAATACTTGAAGAACTGGAATATTTGTGAAGAACTAGTGAAGTACTTGTCAAGAACTTGTGAAGTATTTGTAAAGTTTAAGTAATTGACAACGACACTATCTGACATATTCACTGTCCACTTTACGTTTTGATAAGGTTCTTCTTCTTCTTGACGGCGGTGCGCAGGGCGTCGCGCAGGGTCTTCTGCGTGAAGTCCTGCACCTCGGCGTAGGTGGTGCGCAGGATGGCCTCCTGGAACACGCTCTCCATGCGCGTCATCAGCACCTGCAGCCCTTTGATCATGGCGATGACCTCGATCAGGGCGAACTTCTCGCTGCTGCTGTAGTTGTAGCGCGTCGCCTGCCAGCAACGAGGTTGGTTTGTGGGGAAAAACTCATCGAGTACAAGTTCTATTCTTGTTCAGAGAATTACTATTGATGCTCTCCTTCAGAAGTTCAGCCTTTGGGCTTTTTAAGCCAGACAATGAGCACTTTAAAGGGCATGTGCAAAAAAACAAAACTAGGCAAGACCCATAAACTGAACAGGGATTTGAGTCCATTTTTGGAGTCAATATTTGGCATGCAACACTCCATGGCTAGACAATAACAACTTCTGAAGAGATCGATGGTAATGTGTACAACATCTGGGAAAAAATGTTAAGGTTGCTTCAGGATTGAACACAGGACTTACTCTCCAATTTGTACATGATTCAAGATCACAGGAATCGAATCAGTGTTAAGTAGGTCATTATTTCACAATATCACACACATTATTCAACAACCAGTACAGGATGGCCAAGATTGATTTTAGAGACCCCATAAAAGCCGAAGTCCTGGAAAAGACTTCAAACCCTACTTTGCATAAGAGCGATTATTCATCAAAGGATAAACTTAAAAGAATGAACCGTCCAAGAAAATGAGACGGACAATTCATATTTCTTTTCTAAACCAACGGATAACAGAATGAAACAAGTTCAAAAGATAAATCTCACCTTCTCGTATTCCTCAGCAGTGTCGGGAATCTTGGGATTGGTGCGCTTGTCAGCGGGATGGATGAGTTTCCACGAAAACTGGAGGAGAGTTTGAAATCCATCAACACAGTGAATACATAGACAGAGATTTTTTTAAGAATTTGCAATTGGAAAGGATGAAAGCTATCAATCCGCTCCGAGCGCAACAAAAGAGGGCACGGTTTTTTTTGGTACTCACCAAACAGGCACGCATTTATAATGGAGGTCAATGGCACATTTGACGCAGAGCACGCTGAGTATGTGTAACGAATTTATTCCTTAATGTATGGTCTTTGCGTACACGCAGAGCGCCTGCAAGAACCCACTTGGAAAACTTACAACTATTTGTCTTTCTTTTGCCGTTTGGGGGTGCACTTCAACTCGGGGCGGATACCAGAAAATGTTTGAAGTTGGTGGTGGAGAGAAAAGGGTAGTCAGCCAATCAAAATTACTGCCGGAATGAAGGTTCCGACTGTCAAAAGCGGAACTTTATTGCCTTAGGCAAAGAGTGAGACACCCCTTGGCATGTACAGTGACAACTGACCCTCATTCCGTAAAAGCTCTTTTACTGAGGACCTCCCAAAAATCCTGAACCCCATAGCATATTATAATTGGCATCAAGCTGCATCAGAATTGCCAGGCTCTATCCTATCAGCAGCAGACTTAAATTTATCTTGTGAGACCTCCTAGTAGAGATCGGCAGATCTTGCAAAGGCTAGGGTCGATGCGAACCCCAATTCTGATGTACAGCAAAGCACACTCCATTTCATGTAATGTTATATGCATAGATCACGTAGCTACTGACTGGTTCAGCGGCATGGCTTTTTGGAATCAGACAGTTTTCAAATTCATTTTAGGCTACCTTTCCACTGGAAATAACACAGCCCATTCTCTACATGAAGAACATTGTCACAACAAAGTACAGTAATAAAGACTGGGATTTTTTTTAATCCAAGTTGCTTAACTACTGGTGGTTTTGTTTGTCTTTCCACTCCTTTCATAAAAGCACTGGTTCTAACAAAGTAATCGGTCTGGTCCCTGCAACGCTATTGCAACTAGAGTTGACTGTACTTTTTGACAGAATGACTTGCATACCAGCTCAGTGACGAGTGAGGTCCACTTGGAGAGCAGACAGAGCCCCTTCAGCGCCAGGCTGTAGAGTGCCTTGTTCTCTGCCTCTGAACGATTGGTGTCTTTCAATGCGGTGGTCACTTCCTAAATTCAAAGACAAGACAGCAGTCACGTCAGTAATGGGTGCAACTTTTACCACTTTCGTTCTTCGGGTGATGCAAATCTTGATAGAGGGGGCTCAACACATTTATTTCCAGGCGGATCACAAGCTGAAGTGTGGCAAACATTCACTGTATTCAAACATCGGTCCATTTTCACTGCTCATTACAAATCCTGTCATAAGTGTTTTTAACAAGCTGCTTTCCGCGCTAACATTCATGTATCAGTAGCCTAGAGCTCGCTTCTGAGATGGAAGTACTTAAGAAGTATTCATCTACAACATCATGACACAATACTAGACTTAACGCAACATGTATTGTGACCTTTAGTGTGGCATGTACTCCCTGTATTAAAAAAATTACTACATGCTATGCAACGTGGTTACCGTTGTCCCAATCCAGTGATTTCTCCAACACCACTACTGTGTTGCTGCACCAGACCGGCAGGAAACCATTTCCAAGAAAATTGCATAATATGATAAACTGCCCGGTACCCTGCCACTTCAGAGTATAAGCAGGTACTCTTGGGACACCGGGCTATTCTGCTGCTTTTTCAAGCCAAGTTCTACCCCTATTCCATTCTGTGACCCCTTCTCTACCATTCCCTTCCCCTCCCCTAACCTTGTTGCTGTGTCGGGCCAGCTGGCTGATGTAGCGGGTGTGGTCCTCCCGGATAGACACCAGGTGCTCAAGCAGGTTGTACTGGGAGGTGTTGCCCGAGTCGCAGCTCCAGACCGACTTGTGGGCCTCGTAGTTGGGACTCTTCTTGATGTAGGAGAAGACAGGGATCTGGATGTCGCCGTAGAGGGGGACCACCTCCAGTTGCTACAGGGATGAAAAGGGAGGCCAAAAGGAACAAATGCAACATGTAACACAAGAGGGGATATCTTTGAAGGCTTTACTGGACTTAAGCGCCCTTTTCAAGAAGAGTTGTGGACCAGCAAAGCCACTAATTCTATCAAAATTTCACAGTGAATTTGAGAAAGATGTTGCTGTGATCAAAAAGTCCCATCATCTAACCTTTACACTTTGTACAATTCAGAGCAGTCCAAGAAAGTAAGCAGTTTGCAGCAGTGCTTAACAAGTTTTTATTTCTTATAAATTGGTATATCTAAAAGGTAAATGCATTTATCAAATTACAAATTTCCTCGAAACTCCGTATTCTTACAGCATACATTGACAACGATAGACTGTGATGTACTTTTATGTCTACAGACATTAACGATCATTCTATAGTAGAGAGAACTGTTTAATACATAATATTAGCCACTTTGGGATAAATCCTTCAAATTTCTGAACTTATCATTGATCTCAAAAGAAAGTTTACCAGGAATGAATTTCACTGCATGTATTTCCAGACGTACCTTGAATATCTTGTCAATTCTGGAGAGGCAAATTTTCTTCTTCTGATCCAGCTTGTAGATGTTGACCATGTCCTTGGTGTCCAACAGATACAAGCCAAAGGCCATCACCTGTAATGAGTAAAGATGTGCCAAGAGCACATCCGCGTGAATGGGGGTCGAGTTGGGATTGGGACTGACTTGGGAAGGGGAGGGTTCAGCATTAGGTTCAGGGTTGAGGGTTGAAGGTTTGGGGTAAGGATTTTGATGGCTGAACAACTACTTGTTTTTTATTTTGCCTTTTGAGGCCGGTTCATAGTTGGCTCAAAAGTGAAAACGAAGGCATCAGGTCAAAGGTTCAGGCTGCAAGTTTGCCAAAGTTGGACACATTTTAACTCAAACGAAGTTAGTTGTAAATGTTTTGTGACATCGAATCTGCTTCACTTTTTCAACTACGAACCAGCCTTTCTGCTAAGTCAAGAATAATCACTGAGCACTTGTAATTTGGCTGACCATTAATTGCTAAGCATACAACATTTGCTGAGCAATAATTGCTAAGCATATAAAACTTGCCACGGCAATAATTACTGAGCACATAAAATTCTCTACGCAATAATTGCTCAGCACATAAATTTGCTAGGCAAATGTCATCTGCCTGACCGACCTTGACCAGCATGTGCTTCTCGCTGGGCACCACATAGTGCCGGGTCTCGTACATCTCCACACACAGGTTGATGATGTCCATCAACAGCTCCTCGTAGCCGTCGATCTTGACCAGGTTCTCCTTGAGTGTCTGCGTGATCTTGTCGTTATTGGCCAGGAACATGACCACCTCCTGGGACTCGCGCAATGCCTGTGGGTCGGCCATC
Source organism: Acanthaster planci (assembly GCF_054643075.1). Taxonomy (NCBI): domain Eukaryota; kingdom Metazoa; phylum Echinodermata; class Asteroidea; order Valvatida; family Acanthasteridae; genus Acanthaster; species Acanthaster planci. The sequence goes on along the minus strand of NC_141778.1, from coordinate 26,250,057 downwards.
ACCCGCAGGAACTGGGCGGCTCTGGGCAGAAAGACAAAACATGTGACGTGTGGTGCATGGCATAAATGAAATCATGCACAGACTTGCCCAGGTCCATCGTTGTTCAACATTTTAGGGTTAACACACTGACTGCCGACTGCGAGTAAACTCATAGTGCCAGGTGTATCAGATTCCACCATTACGAGTATACTCGTAGGAAATGAAAGGCTTTTGTAACATAAATCAAATACATTGGCATCACTGAAGAACACAAAAAATACGCTGCTGGTAGTGTTGAGGACATGCATAGATCTGTAAAGTGCTCTTGTTCAAATAGACACCTTCTAAAGATACCTTCTGGTGTCTTCTTCGGGAGACGCCTTTGAAAGTTTTCAACTAACTCAACATAACAACTGATGCACTGATTGATTGATCAAGTCACTGAATGACACTTGCAGGCAGATACTGTCTCGACATCATTTTGAGAGGCCGAGAGTTACGTGTGAATACCTTCTGTAAGCGGCGTAGTCATTCCTGATGCTGGCCTTGATGTTCTTGAGGGCGTCCAGCACGGCAAACATGTTGATGAGCCGGCCCAGCGTCAGCAGGTAGGACTCAGACACAAAGTCGTTCTTCTTCTCTGAGTGGCACAGCCTCTTGACGTCCCGGCAAAAGGCATCAATTGCTCGTTGCTACGGGTAGAGAAGGGGAGGGAGTGGGTGGGGTTAAATTACACCTAAAGGAAACTCGAAAGTGCTAAACCATCCAACACCAAAGCACTATTCTTTCATGCATGTAAGTTCGCAGTTATGCACTATTCTCTAGTGACTGCACTGACATGTCGTAAGTAGCGCGGTTGCAAATTACGCAGAACGCTACATACCTGGAAGTACATGAAGTTGACCAGTTTGGTGACCTCCGGCTCAATGACCTCCACAAACTTCTGATAGATCTCCACTCTGTTGCTCTGGTCATTGGATTTGATCTGTCGGCATGTGAAGGAGATGAGCGAGCGTTAGCCTTCCTATAGACCTTTTTCTTGTGATGTCACGATTGTGCTGGACCTCTGATGTGTTGTGATGGTAATGAGTGCATAGTGTTGTGATGGTAATCTACTTATTCAAGATAAACTGGTCAACCATGCAGTGTTCGCATGTGCGCTTGCACGTGGTTGAAGCTGCCCGTAGGAAAATATACAATCACCGTGGCCAGGACGGTCCACACGTGGTGATACTGTTTACATTTAGTCACGTGGGTGAAAAAGGTCTATACCACAACCATTTAATACTCTCCAAATCTACCCTCTTCATTCTCGCCTACAAAAGATGGCACACACTTGCAAAGCCTTTCAAAGTACCAATCCTGTGTGGAGTACCCTGTACATGACTCAGAAGGCCCAGTATATCACTGTATGTAATCTTTGGTGGGGTAAGCTCAGGTCAACCTATTGGGCTCTCTGGTAGCGTACCTCTGATTCCACTGTACTTCACACTCGTTATGTCCCACCCTTTTTGGACTCTACTCTCATTATAAACCTAGGGACTTTCAGTGAAAGAAATTTCAAGGTCGGGGGTTGACAAAGAGTACTTTTGTACTTTTCTTTCTACTGTGCTGATTTTATTGCTCTTCAACGTTCTTGGCATCACTTAGCAGATTTTAAACTTGTGCCACATCCAACATGTCCGCATGACATCAAACTCATGTTAAGAGATCCGGCCCTTTACATCCTTGTTGGCTAGCACTCAAGATCATGACAAACACTAGCAGGGCAGATATCCTGCTGAAGCTTTAAAAAAGAGGATGTAAGATATTCAATCAGTCAGATCTATCCAAAATCTAGAAGGATCATCCCATAAAAATCTTCCAATTTTTTTTGTTGATATCAAACGCATGTACATGTACAGCAATGTCCATCACAAATCAATTCTGGGTCCAGTCAGGAGTGACAGGGAAAGCTGGACAATGAGTATATGCCTTTGTCGCAGCTAGCGACTGAACTTGAGACTGGAGGACTTGTGAGGACTTGTGAGGACTTGTGAGGACATGTGAGGATTTATAAAGAGGACCTGACCCAAGAATGTGACAAAGTAACTCACAGCGGGCATAGCCCTGGAGCAGCTTCTCCATGTGTACAGATTGACGGCATAGCTCTCCCCTTCCTCCAAAAGTTTATTCTGCAATGCAAAACGCATGAATCCAAACATCAAATGTGGTACTTTGGGCTTTTCATCTTTAACAATACTCAGACTGTGTCCGAATTACTTGGCTCCACTTTAAATATATATACACACAAATCCAAGATGCTTACCACTCTTTAATTAACCCCCTAGGCCTTTTTACTAGGAACCATACTTAATCAAATCACCATGTTCACTGTGACGGACATACATGTATGTGTACATGTACATGGAAGACCTTATCCGAGTGAAAAATCATTCCAATTTGAACCCTAACAACAACTCAACACAGAAGTATAGATCTGACATCAATTCTGAACTATGACAAGCATTTTTTTTTCTAAGCAGCTTCCTGAATCCACACACAGTTCGATAATTTAGTGGCAAGAGCAACATTCTCTGTACATAAAGGTGGAACATCAATTTCCATGCAGAGTCTGTGTCCAAAGTGGTCATGCTTTGGCTACGGCTTGGATTTTTTGGGCCAGCAACTTCATGGAAAACAGCCATAGCCGCATACAACAGTGCCCACGTTTTAAACACAGCCGAAGAGTGATTCACTAAAACACTGCACACACTTGTTGCGTCCTTCCAAAATGCTGTAAGTCTGCCGGGTTGATTTTGAAGGACGTAAGAATGTTAGAATTGATGGAGCTGTAGACAAGTTATGGCAGTATTTCAATGATTGAGCACTATACAAAGCCGAACCACAATGCGACATAACCGATATTCCTTGATGCTCGACCCCCCTTATACCGTACCGGTACAATTAAATGTACATGTACATGTAGGTCAAAAGTTAACATGTACATGTACATGTAGGTCAAAAGTTAACATGTACATGTACATGTAGGTCAAAAGTTAACATGTGCATGTACATGTAGGTCAAAAGTTAACATGTACATGTACATGTAGGTCAAACGTTAACATGTACATGTACATGTAGATCAAACGTTAACACGTACATGTACATGTAGGTCAAAAGCTAACATGTACATGCACAATGACTACCAATTAATTTATCACGACAATGAAACTGTGGCCTCGTAGGTCGAGTTCGGGCAGTCCGTTCTCGACACGGGTTTCGTGTTCTCGTGCTCGAACAGCAGGAACACGACTCAAGAACACTGTTCTCGGAACAGGATCACACACCACAGTCCTCGTCAGAGTTGCACAGGAACACACGGAAAAACTCGTGAGATTTTGATTTTTGAGCAGCTGCAAAAGTAGAGAGATGGCTTCAAAAGCCACAGACCATAGGAAGTTTTGCAAAATTATCATTAATTATTTTCCGTAACACAGAAATGAATGTTCCTGTTTATATAGAAAAGAATTCAGCCCATCCAAACCTTAACTCTCGAATACCGTACATGGACGCCGCCATGTTGCATGTTGCTTGTGATAACCGGTTGTTTGTTCCCGGCGTTCGAGCGGCCGACCCACGAACAACAAATCGAGCTGTTCGTGAACATACAGAAACAAGCCGCCCGAACTCAGCCTAAGAATGCTATTAACACAGACTCCCATGGCACTCTTGAAAGATTCTAGCTAGAATGCCTTTAGGGAGTTAGGGTTAAGACAGAGATCAGATGTCACAGGAGAAGTCTGGTACCCTTTCCATTTTATCTTGGATCCCTTTCAGTAGTGTAATAGAACGCGTGTACATGTACATCTATGTCTGCCTCTGTCAATCATTCCATACCAAGAGTGTTGAAGAAGTTGATCCCATGGTGTGCAAGGTTCAAAGGTGCAGTTGAAACCCTTGCCCTGTACATACATGTACCAGTACATATCACACTACTGCATGTACACATAAATGAATGTCCAGCATGAGAGTTCACTGGATCCTTTCTACTTTAACCCTGTACATGGAACTCCCGGGGTGGTTTGCCAGGAAGATCCCTGAATTCCTCAGCTCATCTATAAAATCAATCACTACGTGCAAGACTGGTTACATTTCCTTTACACTCGATACTGGAATAGAAATGCTCCAAAGTCATTGTTACTGAACTGAGTGAAATGATTATTAAAAACACAGCAAAACCAAATGTGGGATTGTTGGAAGATTCTGTGACAGGTTTTTGCCAAATATTCCCAGTCAAAATAGAAATGAGGAATAATTTAACTTGAAGTCAGTCTAAACCTTGAATTTTTTTTTCATTTTATTGGTATCCAAAGGAAGTAATAGTACATGTGGGTAATTCCAGAAATTAGGGGTCCATTTTGTTCATGTCCCTGTCACATCTGACATATGATTTTGTAAGTTCAGAACACATTTTCTAATTTCTAAGAGTAATAAATTAATGCAAATTACCTGCCAAACAAATACTAATTGTTTGAAATTAGTCCCAGTGATATTTCCATGTCAAATAACAAAGGCCAGATGTAACTGGGCCAAAAAAAGTCTCCCTTTTGAACCCCTAATTTCTGGAATTACCCATGTACATGATGTACATGTATGTATGTGATAGATTTAGCACCCCGTTAATATTGACCTGTCAACATTTTCACAAAGGGAGAGTCATGTACATACTTAATATATACAACCTCCGTACAACTCAGCATGCCCATTCCTTAGTGACAATGGAAATACTGCTACCATTACCAAATGGAAAGTTGTGAGGCTAAATAGCAGGTGATTCCTTTAATGACGAAAAGTTTAAAGCTCAGCAGCCGATTTTACAGAACCTTACGCAATGGTGTAGATCCACAAGTTTACATCACCTTTTATTGCGTAAGTTGACATGATTGAGCGACAAATTAAGACTGATTTCATAAAACTTAAGCACTGTGGAAGTCCGTGACTGACGTAACAAATTATGGTGTAACTTGCGCAGTCATTTTAGGTGCCCTATGTTGCGCCAAGCAAAACAAAAATGAAAGATTTGACCAGCTTATCATGTTTTGGTTAAGCAGAACTTTGCTGAACTTAGCAAGGCTTACACGGGAAATGGGTAACTTTGTTGTAGAAGGTACATGTAATAAGAAACTTGTTTGGCTGTCAGAAAACTGCGAGATTTTTTGTCTGGTTCTGACAAAGAAAAGATGAAAACTTTTTTCAAAATGGCGAGCAGAGGTGATTCAACGAATGTTTGATGACTGTTTTATTATTGGAAAGGAATACACGTAGCTATCGTAAAAGCCATTTTTGTCCTTCTCCAAGACATTTAATATTATAAAGACGTGGCGCAGCTACGCAACTTTTCGTGTACAAAAAAAGAAGCTAAAAGTCAGGACAACAATTTAAAAACAAATATCAGTTGAAAAGCTGAGTTCTCACAAAACTGATTGCTGAATCCTTTCTGAATTTGACACTGCTGCCAGTAATTTCACCAGTGTTCTGATAAAATAATAAGGCAGGTTTGTATTTGGTTTACACACAGATGTGAATGTGGTTTAGAAGGCAAAGAGCACTGGAAACAAATCTGAAGCTGCATCCGAAGCTGTTGTCTAGAGCTACATGTAGGTCTAGGTCTTTACTCCATTGGAAACACATGGAGACGTGCAGACAATAGACCTAGCCGTAGCTCTGGAAGCCCGTTTCGGACATGGCCTGAGATGAAATTTTTGGCTCTTGTAGAACTCCTTCGTGACACTTTGCCTAGATGTTAATGTCATTAAGTTGTGTTTGCATGTACGCACACAAACATCATGTACACGTACAGTAATTTGCTTTCACACTCAGAAACAAAACGTGCAGTATCAATGAAGTTCCAATTAGGTTGGTTTCAGAGCATCCTGCAAGTACATTGGATTTTGAAACCTTCTGCACAAATCATAATGGAAACAAGAAATTTAAAAAAAAAACGTGAAAATGGTTATGTGAAACTCTTTAAGTGCATAGCTGAACATACATGTACATGTATGTACAATTTCAGGGGGATTTCATTGGTAATCAATGCCACATACCGGTGCACGAATCCTGCATGCCTGCTAGAGCCAGCCACTCATTCAAACAACACAACCAAGCTGTGTCAATGATCAAGTGAAAACAATCACAGAGCCACCATCCCTGAACTAACAACTCGCCAATGTACAGTACAACCCGGTACGAGCTATAAACAAAGTGGCGGCTGCACATAGTCCTCCATGTCCAGAATTTCCTTCTTGTCCAACAGAATAATTCCTGTGCTAGTCTGGCCTTGTTAAACAACGTTTGTCCCACAGAAAAGAACTGCTGACTTTCAATATTGTGCCCGTCATTATGCAATGCCAGCAATGGAAGCTACATGTACATGTATATGAATTTTAATCTGCAGTTCACCGAAGCCAATACATACATACATGTACATGTACTTCTGTAATGACTTTTTTCTTAAGTGTGACATCGCCTTGGGCTTGGTTGTGAATGACCTCTCTTTCCAAAGCAATTCCAGGCCACTTTTTTTTTAAACTGAATATTTTAAACAAGTAAACTGTCAACTGATTTACTGTGTATTGCTGCTGCACGGTAGGAAATTCAAAAAATTCATCCATTTTGCAGGCACCCGATGGTCTATTCTTTGCAAATAAATGACACACCCACCTTGTACATGTAAATCTGTAAATGTGGACAGTTGGGATCGGCACTAGAGATGTAAGCGTCTGAGAAAATTTCCCTTACAAGTAGGTGAATTTGAGACCTCTTCAAATCACAGTGAATCTCAAAAGAGCAGAGAAACTGCCACTACCAAATTCAAGTTGTAAACTGGACAAGGGCTAGTACTTTTGTCTAGGTACAGAACAGACCCTCTCTGCAAGAGTATTGGGTTTTTTTTTAATTCAACCCCTTTGATTTCAGACTGATGTCTAAGAGACGATGATCTCATGCCTGAAAGCAAAAATCAAAAGGCAGAGGTCGCATTCGGGTTAACTGTGCAACTAAAAAATGAGAGCAAAAACTGCATCAGACGGATTGAAAGCACCAGGGAAACAAATTCAATATCCACCAACAAGCAAGGGACAATGAACAAAAAAATGACACGTACACAGTTTGCTTGTGCCCACGTACATACTGTATAGTCTGGCAACTGAATGGGTCATGCTCAATTCCCATGCTTCAAATGCGCGATCCAAGTCAGGCACAAGACCTTCTGGCAACGATGAACGAGTGCAAGGGGGACATACTGGACACTCACAATTTGCTCCCTGCTTTGGACAGACAAATACGCGACAACGTCCGACAGACCCATGGAATTCATGGTGGCTGGCAGGCTCTGCAGGAATGCAGGGTCCATACAAAAAAATGTCGGATGAAACCGAGCAACGCTCGGGAAAAGACTGGTTGCAACGACTAGTGATACATGTACATGTACACACAGCTAGCACAGAGACACAAACATACAAAGCATGACGATGTTGCAATGTCACAAAAGCACGGACGCACACAAAGGAGAAAGATTCATCCTGCATCATCTAAAATCAAACCTCGAAGGAAAAATACAAAAATTGTGATTCTATTTAAAGCCTAGAGGAGGCAACCAAATCTGTGACAATCGGATAAAAATACTGTACCAATGCACGTAACACATAATATACCATTAATCTTTATTTTATGTGAGGTTAAAAGTGCCCACCTGTACATGAACAGTTTCCAAAAGTAAACCTAGAGACCTAAATTGCCCAAAATTTACATAGTGTGCAGTGTGGCGTACCTTGGTGCAATATTAAATACAGCGCTTTATCACTGGTATAAGTTCCAAGCAAAGTTAGTGTATGGGGCGGCGCGGACATCCGGGATTCTCACAAAATGGCAGGTACAGGTACTACGATGGTGACCATGGCAATGTACATATACGCACTTAAAAGCCAGTTTGAGGATCGGGTTACACAATCTTTTCTTTGATCAGTACGTACATGTACTTGAGTGCTCGTTGCAGTTGTTTTTATCGGTGCTGTGTGGTTGCTACCCACAATTTTGTGAAACTCCTGGATGTCCGCGCTACCCCATATGTACACATGTACTTTAATACTTAAGTTGAATTCCTCCAGGAAACTCAGCAGGAAACGAGTGCCATGTTCTGGCATGGACCCTCCACTGTCGAGGGTCCGTGATACATGTATGTACATGTACTTGAATTTTCAAGGGCATGACCATGCTCTACATAAAGTGCATGTTTGTAAAGTAACAGAGGCTCATCAACTACATGTAGGTTTGTTCCTTCCTAAATCCAACTAAGTCTTTAGAAATCTTCTTGTGGATTTTGAAAGATCTGGGAGACAAAGGGCCAAAATGTAAGAAATACAAGATTTCTTGATGTGCCCTGAGAGTCCCTGCTCTGCTTCAGCTACCTCGAAACACCAGGGCCTTGGAGAAAATATTTTTAAATCCTCAAACGCCACCCCAGTGAGGAAAACATAGAGCATAATATGGGATATGGAAATAGCTATTTGTATCATTGAAATGTTTGAAGAAATGATTATTTTGAATGAAAAACGGATAGATATATTCACCAGTTCCGAGTGGACCGTGGCCTCCTCAATATACTTGGACATGCCAGTAACATACGCCGTCCGGTCCTCAAAGTTGGTGTCAAAGTTGGCCTGGTAGGTGATGGAGACTGCCGTGGCCTCAATGCAAGGCTGTTGGTCTGGTAAGGGCAGCTCCTCCAGCAGGTCCACGTTGGACAGGGCGTCCTCCAGGGTGACGGTAGCCGCCATCTTGCCAGCCTGCAGGGGGTTGGATGGCTGGGGCTGAGGGACGGCGTTGGCTTCTGGGAGATCTGGATGGGGAACACGGAGGAATTAATTTCAACAAGCTTCATGTTTAGTTTGTACCAGAGGCTAAAATCCTATGGTCCCTCATTCCAAGTAAAAGATTTTACAAGAACAGCGGCACGATACGTTGAGAACAGTAGTGTTAGTCCTTCTGCCTACATCATAACATAGAAAGTGATACAAATGAAACAACTAATTCGGTAGAGGTAGAGGACAGTACATGTACATGTACTTTAAAACTGTGATAAAGTGAAGCTGCAGGTGACGGTTCAGTGGCAAGTCTACCGTAGATATATAGAATGGAATGGGTATCGATCAGAATGTACCAGGGACATCGGAACCAGTCAAGAATTTAAGCTACATGCATGTACATGTACCAGTACCCGTGCTCAAGATTACTGCAATACTGGTGGGCAAAATCGTCATGTTGTCTGAATCTTTCAATGAGTACCAAAGTCTGGCAAGCGTCTCTGGACTGAGATAGAGTGTGAGGAGGATTACGGGGAACAATCCTGGTGTTGAAAAAGTCAGTAATTATAAGGCTGCAAAACTTTACAGGCGGCCTAATATTTTGGCAGGGCGGCCTGTCCTGCTTAAAAACCCCTCGTGGAGTCTGGCACACCATGCAATGAAAATAAGATGGTCTCTCCCTCCTCCAAATGCCTCCATGCCTGGCCAATCGTGGCCAGTAACTGGAAGGACAACGAATCTTCCCATGTTTTTGTGTGTTTTGTTATTTTCCTCTAAACCAGCTATATTCTTCCAGTTTCCTTGTTGCGGTATTTTTGGAGAATTTGTGGTAGTTAATAATTCTGTTTATTGTTAAGAGAGACGTTTTGGGGATGTTAAGACATACATGTAACCAGACATTCATTATCATTGGAATATCAGAACAATCACTACAATTATCGAAATTTAAGTCTTCGATGATGGACATGCATGTGCGGTACCCACAATCCTTTGCAATTTATGCAACTCCGAGCATTCCTTACAGCCAGCCAGTGGCGCATAATTTTGTCCATGCAGCACGTGTAGTGCTGGCGGTGGCCATCATGGACCCTTTTGATCTCTGTATGTGCTTACTCCTGGTGTATAATAGCTCCGCGCATACATGTATACCCATGCCACTTGACATCCTGTGCACAAACCCTATAAAACTGGGGGAAGAATTCCATATACGAAGTTCACTGTAATATCGCGTAATTACTACAAAAGTATCCTTACTTTGATAGCTGAATAAAGACGATTCCAATAGGCATTGAAGAGCTGAACATCATAGGACAGAAATGTGGAGTTTTGGGCACACTTTTGGAGCTACACATGGACCAGGTTTACATCGACAGGCGGCCATCTTTGCTTCTGAAGAACATGGCGAATGCGCACGACGTGTGCGCATGAACCGAATCATATCCGGAAAGAACCATTATGTAACAGGGGTTGGGCTGCCACAAGCATTGAGGTAATTGTATGCATGAATCCGCAACACGAGGAGTGCAGAGGGCCGTCATCTGTCTGGATGGATCTACACAGTTCACGAACTTGCCGCGCAATGTGCCCTACTGTACATGTACAATTTTTACTTGGGGGAAAATAGTGCGTGTTTTGCGACAATTTTTAAGTTGGAGGATTTGGTTAGAAGGAAAAAATGGGCCCAATTTCTTTTACAGACAGTTTGTAAGTTGGAAAATTTGTTTAGAAGGAAAAAATGTGCCCAATTTCTTTTACAGACAGTTTGTAAGTTGGACAATTTGTTTAGAAGGAAAAAATGGGCCCAATTTCTTTTACAGACAGTTTGTAAGTTGGAAAATTTGTTTAGAAGGAAAAAATGGGCCCAATTTCTTTTACAGACAGTTTGTAAGTTGGACAATTTGTTTAGAAGGAAAAAAGGGGCAAATTTCTTTTAGAGAGTGCTTGTCAGTTGGAGGAGTTTTTTTCTATATTTATACAGAGGGAAGGGGAAAAGGGAGCTGAAACCTGTCTTTAGATTATTGTGTGGCTATCTGCGCTCGAAAATGTGAGGGGAGGCTTGTACAGGAGAAGAACATCCTTAAGGATTTGATTGAAGTGGTCTACTCCTGCATGTCGGCAGCGCCACATGTATTCGGCTCACGTCATACAGTCAATTGTGCTCAGACATGTACCTTACCTAGTTGATTTCCTTTGGCACAACCTACTTATATTAACAACGGATAGCCACATTTATTTATATTTAAATATTCTAATTTATACAAATATTCGTGAATAATTACATATTCAGTTTCATAAATATTTAATTTTTTAAATGTTCATCTTTATATGGAACATATCGACTTCCTCCGGCAACAAGCGCTCGTGTGGCGTGGTCAGACTGCTGTATTTCTATACCTAACAGTTCTCTTCATTGCAGGTTCGATTCCCCTTTACGACAGAATTTGGATTAAATGTATTAAATGTGTATACTAACTGTAATAATCCTTGTACTAATGACAGGAAAACTGTGGAGAAATAAAAGGACGGGATAGTGAAGGAAAAAGGAAACGGTAGAGGATATAGTAGGGGAAAAAAAGAATGGCAAAAGGACTCACTTTTTTGCCATTTTATTGCGTGGGGCCCCTTCTTTTTAAACCTGTCCCCCTAAGTTACTGAACCCCCTTTCACATCTCTATCCCCCAAAAATAAATGTCGCCCCTTTTTAAATCTGTCCTGGAGCAAAAATTTCTCAAAAAGTGAACTTCGTATATGGAATTCTTTCCGAGACTGGTCTAAAAAATTTGAAGAGTTTTCTCAGTAGGGCCAAACGACTTGTTATTTTCTTTCCTAAATTGAAATTTACCGGACACTGCGGAAAATAATAGGTCACAGTAGGGAATAATTACTGGTGTCCACATATGAAACTTTCCCAAACTGGGGGCACAGTTCAGAATAACCCACCACCTGCATAATTCACCTGCATGATCCACATGGTAGCTGGCTACAAGTACAAGCGACAAGGACAAGTCAAGATATCACACTTGATTACCTACAGTAAACATTCTCAGGCCACCTCATAGTGTCATAGTCATACATCACAGCTGCTCTACACCATCCTCCCTCCCTGAAATTCCCTGTTGAAAGGTTTGCACATGTACACTTGTACACACCACATGTACATGCAGGCCTATTGAACATGTACATGTTGAGCAAACTCTCCCCTCGCCCTCAGAAGCCTGCAGCTGCAGTTATGCAGCTAGTACATGTACATATACATCTACGTACTGTACGTACATCATGGGTCCAAACATGGTCCAAATTGGTTCGGTTCAGGTCGAGTTATTGCTTTAAATTACCGGTACATATACATGTACGTATTTCTACATAACGTTAATATGCCTGAATAATAAACACCTTAACGGCAAACATTCTTGGAGGTGTATTCGTACACAAAACGTTAACGTACGTGCATGCTAGGCACCAATCTCCCATGACATGTCTTACCCATTTTCGCTGCCTTCCCAACGCGCACGTCAAATCTTCACACGAATATTTACACCTACACCAAGTCACTGACAACTACACAATGCGGAAATGAAACACAACAACCAGATGGTCTTACCTTTAGTTTTAGTACTGTCACGTCAGCAGAATGAACCAGGAAATGGGTCTCAAATTACAGGCGGAAGTATGATAATTTCAGGGCGTCGGTTCCAGATCGAGTGGGTGATATAGCGCCACCATGCGGTAAGATGACGCGCTGTGTGGCAAATGCCAGAAAAGTTCATTCAACCCTTAAAACGTGCAGAAAAATCTGCAAAATAAAAACATACTCACAAAAAAGTAGAACCATGCTTCATTTGTTTTCATACAAAATGTTTCAGAATTACTGCATTTGTAAACTGTACTACATAAGTGAATCGAATTTCATTCCATACACTATCTGCAAGAAGAGAGATGGGCGGGGGGGGGCAAAATTGCTAGCCCTTGAAAATGTTTTGAAATTCTTTATGTAGCCTTTTATGGCCTATCCATTTATGACTAAGTGAAGTGAAAATTCCCCTTATATCATTTCCTTCTCATTAGAGAAAAAGAGACTAGAAATTGCTGGTGGGGGCCAAACAAAATAAACACCTAACTTTGAACTCATACATAGAACTGTTATATAATTTCTGACCAGGTTATGGCCTAACTGCCAGGTTCACCATAATTCAATAACACAAGTAAAGACAAGGTGAAAAATAATGAATACAGCATCAGGCAAATTTATTAATCTAATTTGTTTCAACATATACATTTCCTTTTATTTCGATTTGAAACATGCATTTGATTTGTTATAGTTTTATTTTACATGGAATGCCCACTGTAAACTTTGGCACGATGAAAGCAGTGCAAACGTCCCTGGAATGTATCTAAAAATCAAATTAAAAAAAAAATGAACATTTTTTAGATGCTGTTGGTGTCACCTGAGTGTTTTTCAGTGAAAGGAACACAGTGATGGAATGCATGATGCATTTTATCCAGGTTAATTGCCGAGTCATAGTCCATTCTTCCCTTGTCAACCGGCACCAGAAAGTCACAGACAAACCAGTATCAAAAGTAAACAATCTACAGTTACATACAGAGCCAATGCATGCAACTTTCAATGTGACATGTGATTTGTCACAATTGACATTTGTCAAACTTTATGGATGACCTGTGTTTTGACCTAACTTGCATGAGACTTTTAATTGACATTTGAATGATTTATTATTGACATGTGAATAATTTATGACTGACTTGTGACTGGCTTGTGATTAACTTGTGATCTGACAGGACAGACTTATGGCAGACTTGTGCTTAACTAAGGTCTGACATGCAACTGACAATTGACTTGTAATTTGCCTTACTGTTGACTTGTGATTTGAATTAGTGTTGACTTGTGATTTGACATTGTGTTGACTTGTGATTTGCCTAACTGTTGACTTGTGATTTGCCTTACTGTTGACTTGTGATTTGCCTTACTGTTGACTTGTGATTTGAATTAGTGTTGACTTGTGATTTAACTTAGTGTTGGCTTGTGATTTGACTTGTAATAGTATGCAACTCTGGTTATTTGTAATTTTATTTCAGTTTCTTTCTAGCAATAACATTTTAGAGCATTCCATCTCGGTGTTGAACAAAGTTTAGCCACATTATTTCGTTCAGGTGGGCAATGTAACGACAACGTGGCATACACATGGGATGTATTTATAAGTAGCTTCCAAGGGGCAACCCTGACCTTGGGATGGCTGTGTTCTGCGTGTCAAACAAGCAAAACTGTGGGGAAGAGGTTGAACCTAGGTTAACCAATGGAAGCTACTCGAACACACCTTATGATGATTATTGCAAGTACAATGCAAAATAATGGTTATTGCAAATAAAATGGAACATCTTCACTGGTTGCACATGAGGGCAAGTTCCTTCAGAACTTACTTAAGTTCTTTCAAAGGAAAAAGTCCATTCTTACATTTAGCCATAAAATACCATTATTTTTCCATAAAAGGAACTCACTTTGCTTTCCGTTTTCCAACAGTCCATCACAATTTGAGCAGCATCGTGCAAATGAGCACTTACTCCTGCAAACTAGAATTAGTTCCATTTTGCTTTCATCACACTATTGGCAAATGAAGCAGGACTTTCGTTTTCAACTGTTTAATACAGAAAATAAATATATAATGGCCATAACAGAAAGTAACGGCTTTAATAATAATATTACTAAGCGCCAATCTGAGGTATACTGATCTTGTGCAATCCTGTTGACTGGGCTTTATAAAAATTTCACTAATGCAATCTACAACCAAACATTATAATGGTGTTACCAAAAGAATCCCGTGTGGTTTTCCCCAGCAAAGAAATTAAAAACAATCCAATTTCTCAACCCAAAACACTAACCACACAATGCACTCTTTTTTGTCTTCGTTTCAAATTCAGTTTAAAAAGTTATTTTCATTATTGGGGGTGGGTGGGGGGTAATGGTCCTATGCCCATCTTCAAGTATTGGGGACGGGGCCAAGTACCATCGCAGGAGGGGAGGGCACATCACATGAACAATAGATAATTTTGATGCTCATTGTTTTGCTGATGGGGAGTGAGGGGAAAGCTGCTCTTTGAGGGGGGGCAGCCCCCTGAGCGCCCCCTCCCCCACAGGCCAAGGGGTACGTGTACATTCAGAAGTATTGAAACTGAATTTCAAAGACTGCATATCTAATTGAATGATTCAAAACTTCCTTTCAAAGTGTATTTTTTTGTGTTTGCAATTATGCAAATACATTAGTTTGGTCTAAATGTTATGAGTTTCCTTTGGATTTAGGTAATAAAAAATTCATTTAAAAAGGGTGCTTTTCCTGCTTTGAATCAACTTAAAAGCAACACTTTTAAAACAAAACATGTAATGTAGATTACAGGAACCTTGGTTAAGTAGAAAATAAAGCTATTACGTCCAAATCTACACATCAAATATCTCGATTCTCAAGTTAAATCAATATGGATCCAGCCACGATTACTTAGCACAAATCAAAGTGTAAAACGTAAAGAAATCGCTATCAAAATAAATACTCCTTATGTACACATTATCTCAAAGGCCTCTAGATCAATGTGGATTTTCAAGCCAACTGTATGGTGTTGACTGCTGCATTTATTCGCTGGATAAAGCCCGAGGAAAAATGGTTTATGGTGTGCTAAGCTGCTTTGACATTTTTCACAACACAAAATTTCTTTCCACTTCAACGGAGAACAGCTACGAGTGAAATTTCAGTCCACATCTTTTCGTTGTCATGGACATTCATAAACAAACACGCCAAATAAGCACGGTGGCTATTGGGGTTAGCTTACACTTCAGACCACTATGACAAACATATCTAAAATAGTTCCACTTCAACAATAACATACAGATATCTGCGAAATGTAATTTATTGTTTCATGCAAATCTTTGGGTTTAATTTGATTTTTTGCTTGTAAGTACTGCTAATTGCAAGAAAAACGTAAGTTCCCTTTCTTTGATGGCTTTTAAATGACATATTTTAAGAACAAGGAATTTTATGAAATGGGTATTAAATACTGCATGCAATTAACTGATTAACAATTTTGTAGATGAATAACCCTTTTCTGAAAAGAAAACTGAATTTTACTTTTTGAACATTTCTTCTACATTTTTTGGAGGGAGGGGAGGGTATCCCACCATGTATCGAATATTTTGCTTGATCGCTTTTGACCTACTTTCAAGACCTTTTACAGTCACATCTT
The DNA here is from genome assembly GCF_054643075.1 of Acanthaster planci. Taxonomy (NCBI): domain Eukaryota; kingdom Metazoa; phylum Echinodermata; class Asteroidea; order Valvatida; family Acanthasteridae; genus Acanthaster; species Acanthaster planci. The sequence continues at coordinate 26,233,993 of NC_141778.1, read as the reverse complement.
CCAGATTCACACACAATCATTTTGTACACAAATTCAACTTTAAATTGGCCCAGCTGATCTTGAAAAAATGTATACAGAAAAAATGCCATGGTAACTTGATACGTGTAATGCTGACTTATACCTTCTCACAATAATATCATAATGGCGGCTCGTAGAATATTCCATATGCCGTTTCTGTTCCAACTCTTCACAGTGTATTGCCCAAAAATTTCACGTGATACAAAAAAATTGGCAAGGGATAAACTCTTATTTGCTTATTTACCATTATGTACTTATACTTACTTTGGTTACTGTACAATTGATACAATTTATACAAACACTGATGTGCAATTCATTTTTTTTACATCAACACTTTAAATTATTGTTTCCAGTGTTTTTTAAAACAACTTGCTTTTGGCAGTAGAATTACGAACAAAAATCACTGTGAAAAATTACTGGACTGTAATTAATCAATAAATACAATCTAATAAAATCTAATCTAACAATTTGAGAGAATGTTTTGAGCAAATTAGTAATGAACTTGTTAATGTTTATACCAGTACCTTATTTGGAAGCTCATTTGCTGTATCACATTACCACCTTGGTAATCTTCAAAACAAAAATCAATAATAATAATAATAAATAAAACTACTAATAAACACATGTGAGTACAAATGAATACCAGGTGAATTAGACTTTTTTTTGGGGGGGGGGGAATGCCCAAATTTTGTGTTTTTATCTAAGCTTTATTATGGCTTGCAGGGTGGTGCTCAATTCTGGGGGCTTTTTCCCACAACCTTGGGGAGAGAAGTTAACACGCTGAAGAAATGGTACCTCACAAGCCTGACTACAGTTTAAGACTGGCAAAACAGCTGGAGCTGGGGGACAAACATTTCCGGAGAGAAAAGGGCATGAAATGGTTGAAAGGAACCGTCTTCTCTCTCACTGTTTTTAGACCCGTCCCCCCCCAAAAAAATTCTGGTGCCTCTGGTGGGGGCGAGACATGACCTCATTCACCGGATCCGCCAATGCCCCATCTATTCCATTAGTACCTAGAGACTCAGCACTTGTGTACAGGGCAGATGTGCATTGCATGGAGCAACCACTGTTCGTCAATGACACTGGGAAAACAGATCAAAACATACTGCTATCTGGAGAACAAATGTCTCTAACGACACATTTTGGTGTAATTCAACTTAAAAAACACTTTGAGTAACACCGATAGGATTCTCATCGTATTATTCAGTAGAATGCTGCGACACAATACATTTGTATTTGATTTCATCTACCTGATTGTCCATCCACAGGTTACCACTAACTGATTGCTAAATCATTACTTAACCTTCACAGTGGTTGAAAAGATTGACCAAACTTCATGTAACATCTCACTCACCAAAATAACTAATGTTCCTATTTGTCATAATAAAATATACAGTTGCACTGTGTGGGTCTCACTGAAATTTATCTTTGAGATGACTGTTATTCTTTCTTTACGAACTAGATAGAGAAATATTGGTAATTTAACATCCAAGTTGTGCATTTCAAATGAAAGGAAAGCCATTGCTATTTTATTTCCCTTGTACTTTAGCATTTTGAATGCTCCTTGAATTAAGACTTGCTTGGAAGATGCACAAAATTTAATACTGAAAAAAGAAATGGAATTTTCTCCAAGGGAATCATGAACACAATGTTGTAACTGAAATTCAATCCATTTTGCTGCCAGTGCTACTTCTGATCTTGTTCCCTGAGCTTCCACTGCCATGGTTCATATTAGAATTTCATTTGAAAACGAAAATTCAGAATTTATTTTGAAGGAAATCAGTTTGAGCTCAACTGGTTGTAACTTGGCCCGTCCATGTCGCTACTGGTACTGGTGCTGATTTCGCTCCCGGAACTCCCGTTGCTGTGGTTACGTCCCCATGTCCCCTTTGGCGTGCTGTTGATGGAGGCCACCTCCGTGTCCGTCTCGTCCGGTGAGCAGGTCTGCGAGCCCGAAAGGTTGCCCGTCCCACTGTCTGCCTTCTGGTCCATGGGCGAGGCCGCATCCTTGTCGTCGAAGGAGCTCCCCGAGAGGAAGGAGGCAGAGGAGGAGGGGGTGAAGTTGATGCCCGCGTCCTCCAGGACCACATCCTTGGGCAGGAGACTGCGCAGCTTGGCTACGGTGTTCAGGAGTGCAGATCGCTCTAGGTTCAGGGCCCGCACCTCCGACTTCAACTTATCCTCATTTTTCTGGAAAAACGGAAGAAAAACGCAAGGTGGGGTTTCTCACTCTGCATTTCTAACACCACGGTTCTACATATTCGCAAACCAAAGGACCCATCCAAGCAACGTTAACATCAGGTCCCTGGCTCTCGATCACATAGTGTGGAGGCAATGAAGTCCTCAGAAAGTGCGCAGTTTCAAAATTTGTGCGCGCTGGGCTGAAAGAAAACTGGAGCCGTTGCAGGGAATGAAAAGCTGCACCAGGCAGGCACCCTTGTGCCCATGCCTCCAAGTGTGCGGCTTGTCTATCGACTACCGAGTCAGAAATAGGCCCTATCACTGTTGAGATTTTGTAATCCTTACTGCACCATTCTGCTCTACCTAGCTAACAGGCCAAATTCCACAGAGCAGCTAAGAAGAAAATATCATCTAGTGAGAAAAATGCTTTGAAGCAGATCGTCATCAGAGCAATTTATGCTCCACCCACACCAACACCCACAAACCTAAAAGAGGTAAAGAGGGGGCAATTGCAGTAAATCGTCCTGCTCAAGAACATGAAGTATCCTCTCAGAATTTGACTCCCCACAATAAACTAATACTATACAGCTACACGTGATTCAGATGACATAACCACTAGACCAAGATGCATCTGTTCAGCCAATTTCTATGTTCACAGCAATTTCTAAGAGCCATAGCACCAGAGCAGGCCAACCGAAAACAGACTGATAACAGCCTTAAACCGAAGATGATAATAGCTCAGTTGCTATTCGCTTGGAATGGCCTAAACAGAGAGCCCATGTAAATGACTGCAGCAACAACTCACCCTCAGGTTGTGTATGGTGGCCTCCTGGCTGTGGATGGTGGTGTGTGCCGACTGCAGCTGCTCCAGCAGCTCACTGTTGTGCCGCCGCAGGTTGCGGTTGGCCGTCTCCAGCTTATGGATGTCGGTCGCCGGGGGCTGAGTGCGCTGGTGGACAGGCGAGGGCGCCATCTCCTCCTGCAGCATGTGGTACTCCACCTCGTAGGCGTGCAGCTCCTTGGATATGTCTAGTTGGTATGCCTGGAGGACGGTTCAGGGAAATGCGATTCAGAGTTAAGCAACTGACAGTGCAAAAACAATGCCCTTAAAAAAAACATGGCCTTTCGGGCACAGCACAACATTTCCTTTTTTCTCATTGAGTGGTCAGTCAAAGAGAAAGAAAAACTTATGCCTTTATTGAAAACACCTTTTCGCTGACTCACTGTACACATTTTTGCAAACAATGCAAGTCGCTTTCCATTGACCTTTTAGTATTCACCACCTTACCAAAGGTAAAAATAACAAAACAAAAAGGAACAAACTGAAACCAAGCAATGAAGAGTAAAGGAAGGAAGCCAGAAGGAGGAAGCCTGTTATTTTAATGAACATGTCGATAGATGTAAATTACATTTAAAATACAACTGTATGTGTGTGATGCAGAAAGGTTTTTCAGCACAGCGATATTAATTGAACACGTTCTGAACAGTGCCAGGTGGCACATGATGCCCGAGCCCTTCTCATTTTTTTTCAAATCAGCCTCGGCTGTTAACGAGATTAACCTCTTATTCATCACACATTGTCCACGTGACAAGTGCCCTGGGGTCATTTTTGCAAAAACAACCACAAAATCTTTCATGGATAGCATAATGATCACCACTTGTGCAATGCACATTACATTTCAAGTACTTGATGTTGGCTCAAATTGGTTCTCACACTTTGCCTTCTACAAAGCATTGAAGGCTTTTCTACAGTGTAAATACAATATGTGGCATCTTCCATCTTTGGCTACACCAATGGCAGATATATAGGCCACGTGGGTCAGTGAAATTGCCTTAAGGGAGAAAGTCCTGGTAACAGCTATATTCACACCAGTTTTAACAAACCTGACTGTTCTACACGGTGAATAAGATTACGTGTTTCATTTGTTATTCAAGTGACTGAAATTCAGTGTCATCTTTACCTTATTGATGACGTTCTCCATCTGGATGATTCCCAGTGTCGGCAGCGTGTCCTTCAGGAACTCTATGATGGCCTCAAAGCCATCGCAGTGCAGCAACAGCTCCTCGTGACTGCCCAGGACGATCAGAGCCACTTTGAAGATCACATCAAACCCTTGCAGGAAGATCAGGTCTAAAAAAAAAAGGACGACACAAAACGAAAACCATTGTTAGTTTGTAGTGGTTTTGGTTTCACAAAGCTGCCGTGAATAAATTATCACTGAGTAAATCTATGTGCTTCCCAAAGGTAGGTTATAAACCAGTTACATGTACGAGGGATACACAGGGCATGGCACTTTGGCTAGTGGCTTGTTTTTCCATTAAAGGAACTTATAGAAATATTGCCAGCGTAGGTTATGAGTTATGATCTGTACGGTTTATATATCGTTAACACGGCGACCTGGCCAACATAGAGCGATAAGCACTTACAATCAAACTTAATGAACTTCAATGGACAATTTATGCTATGAATTTTTTTTTTCTGAATGGTTGAGGTCACACGGACAGCCCTGAAAATGCAAGCAATAGCCAGCAGGCATCATTCCGACGCGACCCCATGACGAGGACACCAAATATTAATTGAAGCAGGACTCTCGATAAATAAAGTTTTGACAGCTGAACCTACTGCTGATTAATTTGATTTGAAGTGTCCAGTGCCTGCTTTCAATGTGAAAATACAGACATGCAGACAGTAATGGCTGCACGCATGGGCAGTGATGCACCAAAGAAGGAAATGATACGAGTACTGAAACAGAAACACCGTGTCCATTCGGGAGGGAGTTCAGAGAACCAGCTGGTATTGACATCTATTCTGAATGAGTAAGGCTGTTGCATGTGCTACTTCCTAATACAGACTGCTAAAATGCTACCACAGACTTCCATTTCATCTGTTATTAGGCGATGCTACGATAAATGCAGAGTTAGCAGTGCACAAGAACACGTGATGAGAAGACTCGATGATCATTCAGTGACTATTCAGGAGCTGTACAATGAGTGCTTTGGTTGCTTATAAACTTAACGTCCACTCTGCAAATGGGATGACCATACACACAGTCAGTGGAAGCCTTGTTCCAGCTTACTGTCGCAGACAATTGATTTTGGGCGTCTGGCTCAGTTCTTCTGGCACTGATGGGGTCGCACAAGAGTGAACAGAAGTTCTGTGCTCAGACTTGAGAACAAAAAAATCCGCACTTACAGCAGTGTACGTATTCTCTTGGAAATGAATTCTTTAAGTCCTCCAGTGCACGAAAGAGGATTGTTCTAAATACTCCAAATGGAGCCCTTTCCATGCCACACTTCAATATAAGTATGTCTCACATAACAATCACGTCACATAAATCGTTCTTTAACTTGAACAAGCACAATGACCACTTCTTTGAACTTTTTCTGACTTGTCCATGATAAAGTGTGTACAGTTATGGGAGCACAAATGAATAAAGGGGCGAGATCTGCGGAGAATGACACATCCACAGAAAAATAACCAAAGGGCTGATCACGGCCCCACACCCCAGTGCACGTGTGCTTAAAGGCACCCTTTAAAACACCCATATTTTGTGGTCTATATTGACTGCAATGTGCAAGAACACCATGAAGGTAAACTCCATACAAATATTACCCCTGATGAACAAACGAGAGAGAAACGTCTGTTTTCCATCCTTACAGTTTGCAAGTCAAATATTCAAGTCAAATATTCAGGTCAGGTTATTCCAGTCAGCATCCATAAATTATCTCATCTTACGTTATAGGTATTCTGTTAAATTAGTATACCTCGGTTGCAAATACATCGACAAAAATGAGTTGAAAAGTCGCAACTGAATTATCTTGTTTCTTTTCTTTTTTCTATTGCAATCTAACACATTTGTATCCATTTGTCGTTGAAATCTTACCAAAAACCTTGGCCACAAACCCCAGGGGAAACTGTGAGGCAAACAGAGTGAGAAACCAGGGAGCAGCATAGAGGGACGGGCTGATCTCGTTCTGCTCAAGATGGTCGTAGAGACGCTTATGGAAATCATGGAGGAGACGAGACAACTGGTACATCTGGATCTGAATTTGATCAAATGAAATCAAATCAAATCATGTCAAGTCAATTCAAACTGAATCAAATCAAAACATGGTTCAAATGTAGAAGTCATGAAGGATAAGTGAAGGCTTGTAGATCAGGATCTGAATTTAATCAAATCAAATCAAATCAAATTAAATCAAATGCAAACCAAAATTCAAAACACTAAAAAGAACATACATCGACTTTAACTTCTGTGTAGTCGTTACATATCCTTAACAAGGAATCGTAACAAATGTCGATAACACTTTTTTAACGTCATCGCGCGTGTTTTGTTGTGGATACAAGTCTTCCAAACTCTATTTTTCAGTTGCAAACAACTTGAACAAAAAATGTAAAACAAAACAACTGCGGGCAACCGCCAATTCCAAATGCCAAATGTTTCAATTAAGGGTGACTCATGCTGAGCAGCAACTATCCTGAACAGCTTATAATCCACAGTTTAACACTTCAACAGACCAGTGTTACTGGTACTTTTCTTGGCACAGAATGCCATTCCTTAAAAGACGGTCAGGCAGACCGTGCAGTTCGCGCGACCCTTTCTGTCGGGAAAGTACATTCTGATCGTGTCACTGTAACCTGGCTCTCTTCCCAACACCATTACTTGTTGACTGGCTAACCTGAAGTGCTATCATGTCCGGCTTGTATTGCCTACGGAAGCCCAGAGAGTACATCAGAAACACCAGCATTTCAAACGACTGCTCTTCGTCCATCTGCCAGTGAAATAAGGAAATGTCTCAATTTAGAAAGATTATTTATACCAAAAAATAATTTCCAATAAACATTTATAAAGATGCACATAATAAATGAAACATGTGAGGGAATCCTTATGTGTATGTGTACAACATGCATTCATGCCTGAATGCTGTGCTGACAACATCAAGGGATGTTTCACATTGAAAAGGTTTCTTGATGTACTCAAAAATGAAGAAGTAAAATGCCCATTTGTTTGTGTACATGCGTCCTCGTTAGCACCGCAAATTCCAACATGCAAAATCTAAGTGAAATCATGTACAAGGCAGTGCTTGCACTGTGCTTCCTTTCGTGTTTTGAAATGTTTTTGCATATTTTGACCCACATTTTAAGATATTGGAATGCACCAGCCTCATGCTTGTCATATTTTAAAATGCATGCTGCTATAAAGTGGCTTTGCTAAAGGGTGTTGTAGCCAAGTCCGCCATAAGTCCTCACATGTTTCTGAAAGTCCTCACAAAGTTGTCCAGTCTCAAGCCATGTCACAAGCTATTCCAAAGAATTGTTAATTCAAAAAGAACTGCTTTGTCACTGCTCGTCCTGTTACCGTATGACCACATCTGTAAACAGAATCGTGATGGACTCGACTACAACACCGTTGTTTGCAGGTTTCAAATGATGATCAGTTTCAAAGATTTTGTTTGAATGCACTGAACTTGTGTAACACAAGCACGGACATATGCTTGCCAATTTGAAAAAAAAAGTCGAGAGGACATATCAGACCCCCATTCTCCATACCCAAATCACAAACAAACACCGCAGGTTACCTTTGAGAGAATGAAAAATGTGGGAAAATGAAAACAATGCATTCCTTGAGTACCAACATAACAACAAAAAACAGAGCCAGTTTTACATGAATAAAAATTCCTGATACCAAAGAAAGCCTGGCATTTCCTTGAAAATAAGTTTCCAACTTACAGTGTCCTTTGTCTTATATGCACAGTCATAGAAAACCAAACAAAAGTGGCAGATCAGATCAGGGGTACATCAGTTTGCTTAGTTTGCATCAGTTTGCTAATGACGGTTTATCTTACCTCCAATAGCTACGGGGGCGGGTATTTTACCCGCAATTCTTCAACCTTGCAATTGTGCTTTGACCCAATCAAGCACAACGCGTTAATACATCAACCGCGGAAATGAAAACAGAATTCTTCAGCAAGTGTACACATCCTCCATGGTGTTTTACACGTCATCCGGCGTCAAGCGGTTAAACTTGCTATCAAACTGCAGCTTTGCGTACAAGAAAATACAATCCGCCCATTCCAACTTAGGTTACAAGAATTCTCAATTGGGTCAAGATTTTAAAAACTGCCATGAGCAATCCACCTACATGCATCAGCAAGACCCCTGCGACAAAGCTGAGCCCTTGGCAGTAGCCCACATCCGTGTCCAGCAAGGAGTAGGCCTTGAGAAGGTTGAAGAGCGACAGCTGGCCACGGCCGAGTGGGTTGGCAAAGTAGGGATGAGTGGGAAAAGTCCGCCCTGAAACAAGTAACGCAAAGATTAATATCACATTAATGTGAAGTCGCACGTTCTTTATACAGGGCGACTCCATAAAGCAGTCCATCGTACATTGTACCTATGTTAGACAATACATCATAACTTACATTGTTCACAAAACAAATTCCTCGATAATTAAGTTATTGTAATTTTCATGACAAGACGTCATGAATTAAAATGAGTCATTTGGTTACTGAAATATAATACGTGTCCTTCTGCAGCCTGTACCAGACTTCACTTGGATAGTGTAACTTTACCTGACATTGATGACTTGTTAGGACTTACAAGGACTAGTGATGAACTTAACTAAAAAATGTCTGAAATCCGCTTCTTTGTTAGGTCATTTCTAAACCCTTTAAAGATCTGATGAGCTTTCACTAAATTGCAAGACAAAGATGTAATCAGGTTGTGTCATGCCGAAATACACGTGGTTGATATTGAATACTTTCTCGGGCTGTGACACCTACCCAAGTCAATGAGGATAGCGTGCTGGTGTATGGTGAGCTCCTTCAGCAGTTCCTTGTAGGGCTCGTGCTGGGGGACGTTGCCGTTGGTCAGGCCGTTGAGTTTCTGCTGCTCACAGATGAACTGCCAGATCTCCCCTCGCCTGGTCTTGGGAATGCCTTCGAGTTGACAAAACAGGCAGTTGTGGAGAAAAATACATTATTGAGTCTACCGAGCTCGTCACTGCAGTGGAGCCACTCTTGTGTTCTTAGACTTGTGACGAGCATGCATTTGGGCACTTTAAAGAAGCATTCAATACAAGCATGCAAGCATGGAGACAACGAAACTGACTATGTCGTGATTTATGGGGCTTTGGAAGGAGAAAACCTGACAAATAATTCAGTCCTCAAATGAAGGGGATATCCCGACATCAAGATCCTAAGTTAACTTTGCTTATTTACTTACCAATCTCAGGCAATTGTTCCTTCAACGTGAGTCCTTCAACACACTTAGTTCTGAATACTATTACATTCTTTTAAAACCTTTAATTAGATTTCTAATTCCTAATGCCTTTAATGCTGAACATGCACAGCAACCACAGCTTTAAAGTAAAAGTATCTACCTTAACTCTCTCTATTGGTTGCCAGCGGGGCTTGTTTGAGCAAACCCACACCCTTCCAAGACCTGTGGGTGAGGTCCAGCATCTTCTCCCCTTTACCTTGCTTGAAGGTGTCGTTGACCTCCTCTTTGCTCAGTCGGATGCTGCTGCGATTGGGCCTGCTCAGGATCTTCTCCCACGTCACTGTCACCTCCTTGAGGCAGGGCGTGATCTCCTCGTAGTCCAGCTTGATGCGCTTCTCTTGGGCCGCATCTTGGCGTGCTGCGGAGGAAAGATGGGAAGACAATACAGTGCATTTTCCTCCACCTTGAGACAAAATTGTGGACAGCACCAGGAGCAAAACAAGGGGGTTTCCATTTCAGGAGTGTTACAGAGAATAACATCACTGAACTTCAACAGCCAGAGAAATTTAGTAAAGATGGGGGGAGGGGCTGGTGCTAGGCTGGACAATGTTATACGCCAGTGTTGTAGTCCAGACTATTACAGACTGCCATAAGACCACACAAGACCAGCACAAAAAAACACAAGCTATCCCAATGGATTGCAACAAAATTATTCCTTTGTCATTGTTCACCCTGTTACCTGTGACTGGTCTTGTGCATGATCTTGTGTCTGGTCTTGTGACTGGTCTTATGCATGGTCTTATGTCTGGTCTTGTGGTGGTCTCGACTACAGCAGTGTTAAACACTAAGCAGCATTACATGTAGTTGTCAAATGCTTTTCACTGAAATTCATATCATGTCAAGACACTGAGCCTAGTCCTTTAACTTCTACTGTATTCTTCCCTTCCTCTTTCTGTTTAAAGGATGGAGGGCTGCTCTGAGAACTATTACTTTACATGGGACATGATGACTCTTCAAAATAAAGGCACAAAGAACATGCCAGTGCAACTTGATAGTGGTTCATTTTGAACAGTTCAGAAGTTTTTGTAGCAACTGAGGGACATGTCCGAAAGTTGTGGCTATGGCTAGGTATTACACAGGTGTTTACAGAAGCCACTGGCTTTGTGGTTGCAGGAACTTCCTATAGACATGCATTACACCCAGCCACAGTCACTTGATCTGGACAGAGCCAAGCCCCAGGAGTTACATGTTTATTTTAGAGGGGACTGGTGTCTCACCTTGAAGGTTCCTATTCTCCTTGTCCATGCGGATCAGCAGGATCTGCTCACGGATGGCTTTCCTCCAGAGTTCCCGGATCTGTTCCTTCGTGGCGAACCGCTTAGGCCGGGTCAGGCTTTCCTGTCTTTCCAGACCTCGGATCTTCGGAATGCCGTCTCCTTCAAAGACATCTTCTGAATCCTCTTCTGGTAATTCTGTTAAAACAGAAAGCAAAAAACAAAAACAAAAACAAACTTGGTCACACTGAAACGTGTATGTAAGCAATTTTATTGTCAAAATCTATTCACTTCCTGTGGACCTGTGTAAGGATCCCTCACAATAATCTTGTTTCCACTGACTCAAGAGCAAGGACTGAAAAGTAATCACATTCTGTTGCATTCAGCAAGGTTGGAATGGATTAGAGTCAACTTTATAAACACAGTGAGGCTAAAGTTCTCTAACCTTGGCCAAGTTTGGATTCTGCGATGGGCGTGACCACTCGGTTGAAAATCTGTTGCCTCCAAGACATTCGGCGCCCCATGGATGCCGCTGGGTGGGGGCTGAATGGGCTCAGGGACAGGGTGCGTGGCCTGTCATCATAGAATGCACTGGTGGTTCTAGGGTAGCAAAGGAGGTATTGCAGTGATGCCGATTAATGTCAAATTGGGGTTTTTGTTGGATTTCATATGACCCCGCCTGAATTTGTACTTATTTTTACAATCCCTTCAGCAGAGACACCCTCTCACAGGTAGAGAAGAGCCGTACTGGTTGGGAGTGCTCATTTTATTGGCAGCGATGCTACTGTACTTGTTCATGAATCAGTGAGGTGCAGTTCCTACCAAAGGAGCCTGCGTTGCTAGGGAAATCGCACCCGCTCTTGGTCCAGCTTGGGGCTTACTATTGAGTCATCTTTCAGGCTCACTGGTCCAATGAAAAGAGTTTAGAGCAGGGTCTTTCCCTCTTACATAGTCCAAAATCCACACCAAACTTTTGGAGGATTTTCAAGGATTGCGGAAGGTAACATCCAGGTACACTTTTTTCGATGAGGATTGATAAAGTTCAAGAATCAGTGTCCTACATAGTAGAAGATATTCTAAGATTTGGTAAAGTTCCAAGATAAATCCATGGGGAGGTAATAGTTGAATTTTAAACCTTCTCAGAATTTCAAAAATTGAAGGGGAATCGGGTTGGTGTAGTGGTACTTTGTTCACCTCCCACTCCTGCGACCTGTGGTTTGAATTCCATCTGAGGCGGTCTGTGAATTGAATTTTTCAGTGCCTACCTGATTCTGTAAGTTCTTCCTGAAACAGTTGTCCAGGGTTTTCCTCCCACCTCTACTCCTGAACATTCGTTCCTTGTCTTCAAGTTCACTTATAAATATACTGTAATTTGCACATGCACCATCGCATGAACATGAAGCAAAATGAAACAAAATTATAACAAGACCAACCTTCCAAGAGGCATCTTCTGCATCTGCGTTGGCTTCTGGTTCACCTGGTTGGCGACGCTGTTGGTGTTCATGTACTGAAAGCGGCTGTCTGGGGGCGGAGTCTTGGGCGAGGGCGAGGGGGTGTCACCCAGGGTCTTGCTGCGGGGCCGGACAGTGGGCGAAAACATGGGCTCCGGCAGGCTGTCCTGCTTGCAGAGGATGGGGCTGGGCCGGCTGGGCTTGTCCTCACTCGGGGGCGGGGTGGGGATGTCCACCACAATGGGCTTGGAGGGTGGCGTGGTGGCAGCGGCGTTGGGGGTCGAGGAGGTGACAATGGGGATGGGTGGGTTGGGCTGGGTGGAGCTGGTGCCAGCCATGGGGATAGGAGAATCCCGGGGTGATTCTTTAAGTGATGAATCCTGGGGAAAAAAATTGATTGTGGAAAAAAATGTATACCAAATCATTTGAGGGAAGTTCCAACTGGCTACAGTGTTACTTTTCTCACCTCTCACCTCCGTGACTTCCATACTTGCACAAAAATGTTATATCAGTATTGTCTCCGCTGCACATGTACATGCATATGGACATTTGATTAAAAAAACAGCAATAATTTTCAAGATAACCTATGACCGAGGACTCCCAAGTCTTCAAAGGTACATCCAAAATACCTCATCCTTGATAAAATCCACAGGTTATTCATGTGAAACCCTGACAGAGACATTCCTCTATTTACTGTTCATTTACTGTAGACAGTTAAGTACGTTGGACAGTGCTCATAATGGCTAGTGGAAAATGAATGTGCCGAACTTATGCAGTGCTTAATCCTCCTTTGGTTTTACAGCACAAATGTGCACCAATGCCCACAGTCACTGGTGAGCATGTATTTTCTATATGGAACTCAAACATGCACAGGTTCAGTGTGTACACAGTAGATTGCCAGCACAAAATGACCCAGGGTCTTTTGTGCAGTCCTCTTCACTGCATTTGGTTTACTGCACAATTATGCACATGAAACAGTGAAGCACAGTTATTGGGCAGCACAAAAGTGCAATCTGATATTCCTGTGAGGGACTGTTGGTGCAGTGCACAACACAACACAGCTGTGCTTCTTTGAGGTGTTCACCAAATGACCCAAAGAGTGACTTCAGCATAGGAGGGTTAATAACTACAATGACAAACTCTTATTTTTTCTTGGTGTGCCTCTCTGGTCTAAACCAGTTCCTGTGTGTTGTACTCTTACACTATTGACAGAGTCCATGGTGCCTTGTCTGCTCCTGTAGCCCGAGTTTACAAAGCTTCCTGGCTCCTCCGTGGAATTTTTTTTCTTCTGCAAAATAACAAAACCAACAGCATGGGCTCCCACATTGTACATTAACCCTCACAGTTTGATTAATGTGTGCTTCCCTGCACCAGGCTGGAGACTGGGAGACTACAGTGCAGTCGCCGGGGCACGTGCCTGGTACCCACAAGGCAGCGTGCGTGAGCAATTAACAGGGAACTTGGTTGTACTTGAGGGCAATTTGTACGGGCTTGTACATGTACATCAGGTAACCAGCGGCTGCTGACCAGAAATGTGATCATTCAAGACCAGCAGTATCCAAGACATGATAAATAATGAAAACTCCAAATGGATGTGAGGGTGCATGACAGCACTAGGGACATCAATGGAGTAATGGGATGGATGACATTAAAAGGGAAGGCCTCGCATTGAATTCTATCGGATGTGACACACATGAAGAAATAAGTCAGTAGAATTTCATAAACAGCGATCAACAAATACTCTGTTCCCTAGCAAATCCCTTCTAAATTTAACCAGTCTTTAATAGTCAAAGCATTTATTACTCGGTACGTACTGCTGAAAGCATCCTGGATTTTTAACATGCTGTAGTTGCCGAAGCAAATGGGCAACACTCTAAATAACCTTAGAAATATTTCTTTCCTTGTCAAAAAGGAAATATTTCACCTGAATGCGCACATACAGTTCATTTGCTGAGCACTAAGAGCTAAAAACTGATGGTCAAAAAAAATTCTCAATGTTGAAAAATTCTACAATTGAAATATCAAGAAATAAATAAATCCTTACTACATGTAAATAAATACTAAAAACGTTATACAAACAGCACCGAAGCACATGATGACACACAACAAATGACACACATAAATCATGCAAAAATATACACCATTTCTGTCTTTCCATTCAAGATTTGTGTTACGGTATTTCTGGTACGGCAGGTTGCTTATGCCTCTCAGTATTGCATCATGGTTGAACTATGGAAGACTTTCTCTTTGATTTCGATTGCATGTCTCATGGCAGAAGCCTGTTGATGTCAATCCGAGCCCGAGGCTTACAGAGTATAAGGCAAGGGCAAGTCATCGGTGCTGATGTTTAGATGAGTTGAACGATTACGGCGCACCAGACCTATACTGTATATTCTGACCCAAGAGCAATATAACATGCATATTTTTTACCTCCTCAATTGCCATACATTAAGTTTCTGCTGTACAAGTGGTTAATGACCGATGGTACGGTACCTTTCGATGGGGCAAGGCCACACAGGGGCACAACTTTTGCAAGTGCTTAGTAGAATATATTACTGACCAGGTTTTGTTATCTATGCCGGGCAGTAAAACATTCCTCTACATTTTCACTGGTAACCCATTTTTGTCAAGCAAATACATCAATCTGGCAACTGATTTTAACTTACTCTGGACAGCAGATTCTCAAAGGAGGAGGCCAGTGATTTCTTGGCCTTCTTGAATGCACCGACCTTGCCCTCCGCTGTTTCCGTACATGAGCCCTTGCTGGGCAATTTTCGCTCCTGGGTGAGTCAATAAAAAATTTACATCATGATCACTTCAAAGTTTATGAGTTTTCTACATAATGTATGTTTCCCACCTGCAAGAGGCAAGGACTTGCCAAATTTGACAACAAGATTACACGTAAGAGTTGTGAACATGAGAGGAAGGTTTCTTCAACAAGCATCTCACAGACTTGTTGAGACAGACTACATGTAAATGGTTGTACATGTGCAATTGGCATAGACAGACCGAGGATGCAAAGTGTTTTTACAACTATATAGTGTATTTTGGTCGATATGCTGGGGCCAACGGTGTAATAAATGTACTGTCACACCAGCTTCCCTTTCTGTCACCAGGGAGGGTATTATGGACACCAAGAATGGATAAGCATGTGTTTATTTGTCTAAAATAAAAGTCAACAATGTGATGTCGCTACCCAAAAGGACTCAATGTTGTCATTCAAAACTGGAGGTTTTAAGAGAATTTTGCAGGGACTGAGGAGGATTAAATCCATTTTACAACGGCCTAGATAACCCTTCAAAGTTCAAATTTGAGCAATTAAAATCGGAACCGATGCCATCGATTCCAGGCTACCCGCAGAACACTGGAGATTTTGAAGGATTTTTAGAGAAAACAATGATCAGGATGAATACTTTAGTCTGGTGGGGGGTACGAGTACCTGCATGGGACTCGAGGAGGGGGGTTCCCCTCCAGCCTCTGTGTCGCTGTTGTGGATGTGGGAGTTCTGCTGCTGCTCACAGATTGCTATCAGCTGGCTCATGATAATCTCATTGGCTTCCTGAGCACTGGTTGCCTTGGCCTCCTGAAATGAATACCGGTGCATGTATATAAACAAATGAGGAAGAATGCGATACCATGCCTGATGGACAAGCTGGTGTGGAACAATTTCAGTTATTTTAAAAAGAGGTCCATGTTGGATATGTGGCGGTGTCCAAAAATAGTGGCTACTGCTGGGAATTTACACAGGCACTGGTGGAAGCCACTGGCATCCGCATCCCATAGACATGTGTGTTACCAATAGCCATAGCCAAAACATTTGCGAGCAGTGTCAAAATCAGTGGATGGCTTGGTACATGTATACTTTTCTGTACTTCAGACATACAAGTTGCTGTCGGGGAAAAAAATTCTAAACTCAATTTCAACTGTCTTTTTTTTGGTAGTTCCAACAATGACAGGATTTAAATAAATAAAATATGGGGGAAATTATAAATTGGTTACCTACCAGTACCAGATATGCTGTTTTTTTATCATTCCTTTCAGTTTTTATTAATTGATCCTTGACTCTTTTTTTCCTGCATCCAGTCAATTTTACTCAAGAATCTAATTCATTGTATCACTTAGCCTTTGCTTTATACATTAGTAGACCCCTTGCACTTGGTACTCGGTGACCACTCCTTTCACATGGCATGGAACCACTGAAAAACTGTGATGTGCAATCCCTGTATTGGTGGTAACTGAAACCTAATTGGTATTTCCAATTGTGACCGAACTTGAGTAACAACTCGAGAGTATTACTTTTGAAATGATGAGGCCCAAGAAAAATCTTTGGGTATCAACATAAACACCAACATTTTCACCCTCGTGCTTTGTAATAGAATTTCACTGATGTTGCAAAATGACGAGCTCTGAATATTCTTTCTACTGAAAATGCAAAACAAAAAACCAAAATGGGATGAAAAATGTAATACAGACCACGCAGTAAAAGCTTTAGAACACTTAAGTGCGGCAATATACCTTTGTTTTGGTTATCACGGCAATGCGTTCAGAATCACTCAGAGTATCCAGCTGCTTAAGCAAAACAGTGTGCGCCTTCTCTGGGGGTTGGCCTGAAATTGAAAGAGCAGAAAGATGGGGGGGGGAGGAGTAAATATAACAGACTTAATGACCTATCAGCCCCTGCCACTGTTGACTTGACACGATGGCCGATATCTGTGTGTATACTGTATCCAAACAGGCACTGAATCTACAGAGACATGGGCCCGGCACTTGGCAGCTCAGGGATCTGTGAACGCATCCTCCTGTTCCAATATTCTGTCTGACACTTTGGGACTGGGTAAATAAACTGGCAAATCTTCCGCCGTCTTCATCGAGCGGCATGGGGATGGGAAACTACAAGATTCCACAGGCTCCTTGATGATGTCCCGTCTCCGTCGTTGACGGTGATCTGTTTTCTTCCTGTTCAAGAACCATATGGCTCTGTTTCTAAATGCGGGCTCTGATGCTATACACTTCAAGTGTGCAAATATGAAAATGCACTACACAAATACATGTACACTGTATGTCCTTTTTTGCAAAATCGTATAAGCAATTTGTTTCATTGTGAAGTAATCCGATAGCGTTCTTGCAAATGATTTAAACAAAATACAACATTTTTTGCAAACAGGACAGTTACAAAGTCTTTTGAAACAAAATGTATAAAATGATCCACATGTAATTTTTTTTTCAATAAATAAGGATTCAGCAAATTTCAAAGGTAGCGCATAAACTTGGTATAATTTTTTATCTGATGGAATGCTCGCTTGGAGTATTACAGTGTTCCTGGCCAAAATGTACACACAGTCTTAAGTTCTGATCTGATTTCATACTTTCAGACAAGGCAGATAGGGGATTTACAAATTCTTGAAAGTACATAAGTTTTGATTAAATTCACCTGATCATCAGGCATAAACACTATCATCAGGCATAAACACTGCATGGAAATACATGTGCACGAAAAACAAAGAAGTTTTGATTGTGTAAAAACAACAGATTTCCACAAAGTTTAAGTTTGGCTTTTAGGCCTTGTCAACACTTGAGAAATTGCAAATCTAGAGAGTGCACTTGAAAAACCCTTCTGTGGTGCCACATGTAAATAAATGGAAGCAGATGTCCGTATGATTTTGATTATCGTAACTGCATGTTTGCAAGTCTCCGTAAGCCTACCTTCAATAGTCTGGCAGAGCTTGTGCAGTTGGTGCATGGGGCACGTTCCGCATATCACATGCAGTTTGCTCTTCTGTAAAGCCACGTTGAAGGACTGTCTGAGTGTGGTCATGATGCTGTCCACCTTAAAGAGAGAGACATCAGAAAACTGCATTAAATATGGCTGCAAGGTGTTGCATATAATTCCAGAGTCGTGGCATACACTGGCGATGGAGAAAATACATGGCAAAGACAAGTGATGTGGACTGACGGAAAGAAAGGAATCTAGAGCCTGATGACCTCATCGTGGGCAGTCCAACTTGTCAAGATGTTAGACGCCAATCTAGAATGCTTGTGTTTATTGCTTGAAGGTATCTAATTCTACAAAAACAGTCTTCAATGAACCAAACAAGGCTGAGGGCATAATGTGGTTCTGCATGTCAGAGGCTCTGACATGACCCGACACCTGTGACTCACTTTTCAATTGGGGGTATTTTTCACAAATAAAGCTGCTGTTGGAGGGAAATAATACGGATGTCGCTGAAAAAAAGAGTGACCTGGGGGGTGTTAGTAACTAACTCAGATGTAACCCAACTTTGAAAAGAAAATATCTTCAGGGAGTATGAAGAAACTATTTAATAAGCATCCAATTCTGTGGCATTTCCCTGCCTCTTTTTCCAAGGTTTTAGATGAATTTTTTTTGCTCTCTTCTAGGCTTCTACGGATGCCACAAAACTCAATCAAGATTGTTCCTTAAATGCAATTCACAAAACTTTTTCCCACATCGTTTTCTTTTCTTTTGGAAGACAAGTTCCTTATTCAAAATGCAGGTTTCAATATTAAGCGTGATTATGCAGATTCTGCAGACACTATACATGTATATAGTAATTTTTTTGGGGGGTGGCATTTTAGAGTTATTTCCTTGAGCAGGTACATATATGCACATGTATCAGATTACTCTTGAGACCTCTATTACGGGGAAAACAAAATATGTGCATGAACTGTTTTTGTAAATGTATGGCTTGGACCACACATAGCGTATTTTCATCTGAATGTGCACAAATCATTGAATGGGTGTCAGACCCATGGTACCAGTAGCTATCCACCCTGAGTGAAGTGCACCCTCATCGGCGAAACACAGACAGACTGGTACAAAGTTTTCCGACTGGGTTCTTGCAAGCATTCAGCCTGCATGCAAAAACCAAACATTCCAGAATAAATTTGCTGTGCATACATGTACTCAGCATGCTCCGCGTCAAATGCGCATAATCGTGCATGCCTACGCCCTGAGTTCGTACTTAAGGGCACGCCTTCTTTTGTTCCCGCTCGCAGTGGATAGTGACTGTTGAATTTTACTCTCCCATCGCTAAGGGGATTCTGCTGCACAATTTTAACAGTTGTCCTGTATCAGCTCAGTGTTTGTTCCCCGAGTAAGCACACTCTCCCTCCTTTTTTCCTGTCAATATTTTGCTTGCTTCGGTGTCTGAGTAAAAAAAATTCGCCTCCCATGGTCTCTTTAAACAGCCACGGATGCAGTGCAGGCACATGTCCCAGCCGTCACTTTGGCAGAGGCCAGTTCTCCATTATCTCTGGAAGGACCTCGGGCATGTCTTTATTAGCAACCACTCCAGCCCCGGTGAATGCCACAACTCTTCTGGTGCTTTTTTCTGGATTTTTTTCAGAGCCACTTGTGGGATTAGAGCTGCGTTATTGTCTTACTTTCCATGGGAAGGAGCGGATCTAAGGGTTGGGGATGAGATGAAAGCCCAGTGGGCATTATACGCAAGTAATCAAGCTTCTTTATTTTAATGATATTCGTTTTGGAATACAACATTTACACAATTCAAGGGTGGATCCTGAACAGAAAAAAAATTACAAATTAAGGGGGGGAGGAGGGCAAACTTGTTTTGGAGGGATCAAAATATGGGATTTTTTTTTCATGAAACGCTTTATGGTCTCTCTGAGGGGCGAGGCCACATTTTGGGGCTTTTGTTTTGGGGACGAAGAAAAAATGAAATCCCCCAGCAAAAAAATACCTTTCTCTTATTATTGAAAAGAAAAGTTGCCTCCCCCCGATCTTCCCTTGGCACACGCTTCAATGAAAATATTCACAGTCTACAATGTATGTACAATTGTACATGTATTTAAATTTTCAGAAGTTGAAATGGAAGCCAGATTATACAAACTGAACCTTGTATTTTTCTGCCCTTTTGTACCCCATTACACAAAAACAGTGATGTGTTTATCAAGCAGTTTAATTTATGGAGCTTGCAATGTAAATAAGTACAAGAACTGCTGCAAATGGCTGACTACAGTGACCTGAAATGGACAAATAAAAAAATCAGAGGACCCGACATTTGATCCCAACAAAATTTTTGTCAAAGGCCAAAAAAACCCAAGAAAGATTCTGCCAGAATCAAATCATTTGGCCCTTTTTCATTATTGTAGCATTGGAGACACCGACATTTTAAGTAAATAACAACACGCTGATTGTGATGCATGCAAGCTGCCAGAGAGCGCTCATTCTTTTTTCCTCGCTGCCTCTCCAAGGAATAAATCACAGAAGTCAAGACATTTATCTGAATATCGGTTCGTAAACAGTGCCATCACTTTGGGAATGGAGACGAAAAGCAAGATGCCACCGGGGTTTGTTTTGAAGAAAAACCTAGATTAACGGCTCTGCACTCTGTAGACGATATAAACTGGGTCGCGCCGTCCTGGGGTGAGGGACCGGACCTTTTCTATGAACCCGCGAGGCTGACATTTATGACGGTTTTCACATCAAAAAGCGCGCGTCCCTACTGTGTTGCAAGATGTGCGAGACAACTGATTCAATTTGGCAAGGTGGGTGAGAAGGACCGGAGACGTCAGCCCCACCGTCTGTCTATTCCATCTGCAGCTCAACCCCGGTACTCAAAGATGCCTCTCCAAGAGGAACCGTTAATGGAATGCAATCAACACCACGTGGGCGACACTTCAGATGCAGATCGTATTCAGCTGCCGTCCGGACGGAAAGGCCGAGAGGAGAAGGGAATTTCGTGCACAACAGCCTGGACACAAAACTTGCAAAACATCTCTCTCCTTGGACATCCTCCCACAAAATTTAAGATCTCTGACAAACAATCTGACGTCTGAGTGTTTGAAGAATTTCATAAGTGGTTCATTGCCCTGACTTCCAGCATTACGTATTAGAAAGGTTACATTTCATCCTTGTTCCCAGGGTCTACTTTGGGCCTAGATTCCAATTGGTTACAAAATGGCACAAAGTTAATTTAAACCGTGCACTTGGTGACTTAACTTTCTCACCTACATGTACATGTACAGTAAACTATTGCAACATGTTCAATGTACAGGAACATGCAATTCCCACTAAAATCATGACAAAAAACTTCCATTTTCATTTCATTTAAAGTTGTGCTCAAAATTAGATTTCTTTATTGTTGACTTAATTACAGTTTGAGAGCCATGTACATGGTGGTGTACAATGTAATAAATCTTAACGACTCAAAATTGCTGAGGTACATGTACAATATAGGCCTATGGTGCACCATATCCAGAAGAGGCAGAGTGACCTGCACTAGTCACTACATGGGTACTGTACATGTACATGCATGTACTCGTATGTACTGTACTTGATTGATCGTGCACATGTACTGTAGCACATTGTACTATCAGACCTCCAGCACATACATAGGCCTACACTGACTAAGTTTTTGTACATAACCTAAAAATCAGACTGGAATCTTGAGGTATCCCACTTAAAACAATGAAACTTTACTTTATATCTTGAAGAGGCTTTTTGGATGCACATTCAATGCGTATACACCATAAGCACAGGCAAATTACATTACAAAGAACACATACTGTCAGGACAAATGACCAGAAATCTAAAATTGACAGACCTGCTTTCATCTGGCCAAAATCTCTCAAATCAGTGAAATCACCACAGACAATTTTTTTTCTTGATATCAGGACACTGATAGATTTTTGTAATACTACATGTACACTGGCGAGTTCATCTGGGAAATCTGAACACTCCCTGTTCTCAGTTGTGCAGGTTCTGTGCTACACTGTACCTGTATATAGGAATTTTAAACCAAACTACCACCACAATTTACACTTTACTCACAGATTTGAAGATTTGTACACATGATTCAACCAGTAATAATTCCAATCCTGATTTATGCCATGGTGGGACATCACCATATCTCTTCCTGGTTTGATCTGAATGTCTGTGTGAGATCCGTACCTTAAGCTGAAAAGCAGGTCGCATTCCAAGCATTCCGTCAGCATCCAACAACAAAAGGCTGGCATGTGAATTGCCCACTGGATTTAAAGTGTGTTTTGCTCAACAGCTGACACAAGAATTGGAAACCACTGTAACTGGTCAACTAACCAGCAGTCTGCATATAAGCTTTGCAGAAATACTTACATCTGTGTCACGGTTTAGCGACTCACAACACAACTCGACCATTTCAGATCTTTTATCGCTACATGGTCTAGTGAGTCTCGGCCTAGGATGATGCGCTTCTGAAATGGGTTCATGATGCAAACTGGGAGCGTAACTTCTTGCTTCTCTTTTATGTAAGAAAACTATCCGATGTCTCTTTTTGGTTACTCTCAAGAAAAGTGCACTCTTTGAAATGTTTAACATTTTCAATGCTTTTCTGACAAATGAGGGCGCTGCTTCTGTGATGTATTGACAGGGAGACACATGGAGTTTCTATTGAAATAAAATTGGGAACCCAAATTTGCTCAATGAAAGTGTTAGAGTGAAAAACTTTGCTCACTGGCCTGTCATCAACTGAAACAGAAAGCAAAACTATCCAAATTTTCTGGCAACCTTTTTGCAGAGAAAGCTGCAACATTAAGGTTTTAACCCTGGATGACATCACTTGGAGGCACTTGGATGACATGAGGTTGAAAAGACCGTGCCTCAGAAATAATGGTGTAGTAGAGTTCTTTCCCCCTCTCCAAAAAATGGACCTCTCCCCCACTAAGAAACCGATTTCCCCACATTATTTCCATGGAAACTCAGTTAACCCTACTCGTACTATAACCATCAAAAACAGTCAAAAATTCTTCCTACTTCTCCCTCTACAGTACACAGACATACCACATGTCACTTGATTGTGTTTGGCTGATAGGACGACTGTCACAGACTGTGTCAAGAATGTATCCTTGCAGACTAGGAGGGTTTTAATGGCATAGGATGTGTACTGAAAGCTCTCAGCCTAAGGTCTGGAACAACTTAAAGGCAAATTGCTGCCATAAATTCACCGTATGTCCTTCAACTTAATGTGTACACATTCACTTCCAAACACTAACTCCAAACCTTAACATAGCTATGTACATGTCATGCACGATTTGCCACTAGCTGTCTGGTGAATTTGATACACTGAAATGAGTCAGTCTGAAGAGAGAATTACTGGATTTTCATCACCCAGGACAAATTTTATATGCCTGTCATAAACACTGATGGAGTGGGCAATAAATGGAATTTTGCATGTGCATGCACAGGTAGTGTCGCAGGCACTTTTACAGCACAGCACACAATCAGCGCCTGGGGCCACATGTAATTTCTGTTTCTGCAAATTCTTGCAAAGCAGAAACTGCATGTAAGTAAACTGCTTCAGTGGAGTGCCTTTTATATTGATTGACACTGGCTCTCTGCTGTTTCTGATTAGAACATAAACCTGCTCAGACACATTTTGTAAAAGCTTATGGGTCATTCTATAAATTTGGGGTCCAATAGTGTGACATCTTTGTGTTCCTGTTAACCCTGACCTCCATGCATGTAATTTTACACGGAAATATGACAGAAATTGATTTCAAACTATTTCTATTTGTTTGGTAGGTAATATGCATTAATTCATCACTCTTGGAAATTACAGAATGCGTCCTGAACTTACCAAATCATAAGTCAGATGTGACAGGGACACAAAAGAATGGACTCCAAATTTAGAGAATAGGGAAGCTTTTACGACATACTGTATCACAGTTCAGATTTGGCACTTTCAACACTTGCCATGTTTCCTAATCTAATAATAATAATAATAATTGACATTTATAAAGCGCCCAATCCATCAAGCAGCTCCCAGGCGCTGTACATCAAAATATAAATAAATAAATATAACCTACATGTACCATAAATAAAATCAACACTAAGAAACTAAAAATGCTTGTTTAAAAAGGTGTGTCTTCAGGCCGGTCTTAAAACTACCTGTATGTATTGGTACTGGTACATCTTCTGCTTCTGCAAGTGATCTGCTTTGGACTTGTACATGTATCTGAGAGTGTGCCATTTATCCCAAAAGGTGAGCAAACAGCCATGAACCACAGCAAAGTATGCAACTACTGTCTTGCTTCAGAAACCATGCTTTATTTTCTGTCTGTTATAAATCATAAATTTGAGAGGCACACATACAATTGGCAGGATGATAAAACACTTGAGCCATTTGAAAAACTGACAAACATTTCACGTCGACATCCCTACACTTTCTAATTCTGAAGGCCAATGTTTGAGATACTGATAAGACTGTGCATCCACATCACACACAAACTACGTGTACATGTACAAAATGTATGCATGATGTTACTCTTGAATCAAGTCGGACTTACGTTGCTAAGCTTTAGTCAGCCATCCCTTCAGCCTGTACTCACTACACGGTTCTCACGCTCGGCCTGGCAGCTCGCATAACCCTTATAAGGCGCCCTCATTTGATAGCCTTTATTGTACATGTGTTATACGTCACCAGTCAGTAAGTCCGACTTGATGGATAAGCCAATCGGACCCCCTGTCGGTGATACGTAGTTATTCATAATTGCATATGAACGACATGATCTTGCATAATGTATACGAAATTTCCACCAGAGTAGTCCATCAGAGTAGTCAGACTTGTAGACTCGTTCATCATAATGCAGGAATGAATGACGTAAAAACAAGTCCGGCAATGTGACTGGCTGCTACCACTTTTGGTAGATGAGCCCATTTGCTGTGTACAAACGGTTGACAGATTCGTCAAGTCAGGATTTCTGAACTGAACTTATAGTAATAAGTGGACACAAGAGGGCGCGAAGCAAGATACAGCGCATGGTCTCGATATGTATCTAAAGCAGAAGCGAAGATGTCACAGAGATCTTGACTCGAGTCAAGTCTAGCATGATGTGGCAGATATGCTCCTAAGATGTGCTCAGTTCTCTCAACCAATGAAGGTTCAAAACCTGCATTATGGTACCTGTGTATTCAGGCAACAAAATGAATTTCCCAGTGAAGGCAAGTCAATTTACATATCGATGACAGGGTTTAAAAATAAGTCCACCAGAGTCAATTTCAAGGCTTTGACAAGTTGGCCAAAGTCAAACACTGGCTTGTGTTTTTTTTTTTTTTTAAATTAGGCCCATAAAGTACAAATTCACATACACACGCCAAGCCCAACAAGAATGAAACAACAAAGACTTCATGACTTTGATAACAAGTTCAGAGATGGCACTGTCCAAACTGTAGCAAAAAATCTCACTGTTTCAACTACTCGTATTTGTGTCTGACTGCTTGAGCCAAACCTTGGACCCCTTTAATTGATTACATGTACGTGCACAGACTGTACGTCAACAGATTGATCAATAATGTCACGGCACTGCTATTATGTACATGTACATGTACGCATGCAGTCAGCAATAATGCTCCCATTTCCTGCTTACTTGTGCTTTAGATGCAATGTGAGGATTGGGGCATGAGTAAAAGGGCTCAGCCAATGTGAATAAATCATTATTCATTCAAGAAACTTTTCATTAAATTGATCGCTTGCAAAGAGCGGATGGATTTTAGTCAACTCACTACATTGATATAATGCGCAAACCTGTAAACTATGGGATAATTTAACAAAACAGACACCAGCAAATCAATGCATCTTCGATCAATGACTTTTTTTTTCAAATTGATAGCACTGTTCCAATTTTTTTACTCGATTCAACATTTTACACTTGGGTTTTTAAGTTTCCGGTAAAAAAAACAATGAAGTCAACTTTCAAAACACGTACAACTCTGCACCAAAATTCTAGTCTTTTGTTGACTTCAAGGGCATTTTACATGAACATTTGAGAATATGGATCTGTGAATAGAATGTTTGCAAGGTTGCCATCTTGCAGGCCGGTTGTTTTGTTCCAAAGGGTATGCACAAAGGAGGTTTTCCTGTGGAAGAAAAGAACTGCCCTGTAAGATGGCTACCATGCAAAACCTCTATTGGAACTTCAACTGGAAATTGAGAATAATCGCATACTGTATGTACCAAGCTGTGCAGTGCAGCATTTCACAGCATACAGTTTACAGCAATATAAAGAAAATCTCTTTGAGTGCAATCTGTAAATCTGAGACGCTCATCTTATTTGGAAACTTTTCATCAAGGCCGTGGGAGTAAAAAATGTTGGCAGAACGGTACATTGGGTGTGAAAGCGCGGGAACACCTACGTGCTTGGGAGCCTTCGAGTGCAATTTAAGCACGGTGATATTCAAAGGTTATCATCTGCTTCCTCTGTCTCCCCTTCCTTCCCCACGACGATTAAATAGTACCACTGCTCTGCACGGCTTGGAAACCGAGATTTGTCTGTGAGTGGCCAGCGCAATTTAATTTGGAGTATGGATTTCGGCGGATGGTCGCTGACGCGGCGGCCTGACATCTGTGTTGTGCGGCGGACGGCCGGGCCGAATTATGCCTCCCTGCAGCTCTCCCTCTCTTGTGGGTGTGTGCACGCATGTCGCAGGTAGCACGTAATGGATGCATGGCCTCGAAGCTCCAGGCTGAAAGTCTGCACAGTGGGCTTGTTTATCGCAAACAGTTAAGTGATGTGCTGCAAGGCAGACCCATCGCAAGTGTGGGAAGGCAGTCAACTGGGATTTGCGCATGTCTAAATCTGTTCAAATTCCCAATGTACATCCCATGTGCATGTACCTTTATATGACCACAGCTTGCACACAACACTTCTCTCCTTTATGCTTCGTTAAATGCTCTTCCCCATGACAGTGTCCATTCTAACACTGCTTTTCAAACACTGAATTTGCTTTGAAGACAGATTCTGCTAGGATCAAAATGTCAGGCCCCCTTACTTTCTCAATTCACTCACTGCTTGTGCAAATTTACATGCATGTACCGGTGCAATTTTTAAGTCCTGTATTACGTCTAAATAACACGCACTGCTTCTTCCCTTTTTACTTGCTGATCCTCATATTTTAAAGCAGAATTTTCCCCTCCCCTCCAAAATGACACTTTTATACAGGATCCATTTCTACATGTACAGGCACTGTTAACAACCTCATAATCCAAATTGTGATTGGCCGTCTTGTTTATGAACCGGTATACATGTAGCAGTACAAGTTTGTATGTATTACTTGTCACTGCAAGATTTTGAACCAGTGCTGTGTTTGAATGTCTCTTGGGCATGATATAACACGAGGCTATTTTTGACAACCTAGTTTTGGGTGACAACTTTAGTACATCTATGAAAACATACGCGTACAACTTGAATAACATTATTTTACATCGGGCAAATTGGACATCCGATTTTCTAATGCTTCCGAACACCCTTTGGAACCTGCAAACTGTTGCGTATTAAACTTGTAATGTACCG
This sequence comes from Acanthaster planci, assembly GCF_054643075.1. Classification (NCBI taxonomy): domain Eukaryota; kingdom Metazoa; phylum Echinodermata; class Asteroidea; order Valvatida; family Acanthasteridae; genus Acanthaster; species Acanthaster planci. Next base: position 26,206,544 of record NC_141778.1, on the reverse strand, counting down.
TACATGTACATCACAGTAAAGCATACATGTCAAGAATGTCGTTTTTGAATAAAAACACATTACAAATTATAAACAACATTTTGTCACTTTTTCTGGACTCTAGATGGAAAAGTTGAAAAATATATCCAGGGCAGTAATCAGAGGTGTGAATGGCTACTTAAAGCTGAAAACAGCTAGTAAGAAGCTGAGATGTAAAAAGTTCCCATACAATTGTACACCCAGGTGTACAGAAAAGCTGAAATTCTGGGTCAACATCCAAACACAAAAGCTGAAATCAGCTGAAAAGCTGAGTTCTCACACCCCCTGAGCAAGTAAACTGGCTTGGGCCTGTTCCCTTCAGAGAAAATGGAGGACTCCTCTGAGGAATGACCTTTTTTTATTTTGTTACATGTACCCACAGCATAATCTCCGGAGCCAGCAATTTTTCTAATTTGTTGGGACATCTGCCACCTTCATGGATCAAGTCCTCATTGCCATCTGATGCTGCCTGTTTTTTGAGTGCAAAGCGGCTGGCGTTCTGTGCTATTTCCTTATTTGTGGACGTGAACTACACGTATGAGGTTCACAGATGTTATGCGATAATTACCGTTTTTCTCCGGAAGACCGGCTAGTTGGACAGGTAACTCAAGATGGATGCACAGTGCACGCACAGTACATGTACCCTGACAGCTGGAAAGGCCATTAATCCATTTGAACCAGGTTGATAATGTAGTAAACCATGCCCCACACTTTTCTGGGAATTGTTGACGCGAAACCATTTCCCATGGAAACAGTTTTAGTCCATCAAAACTGCGATGTACATGTAGGCCGATGTTAAACGTTAGCAAGATGGGCTGAAGCTGTCGCAATTCTACACCATGAGTACCGAGGGCACACTCACAGTTTTACAAGTATGGTGGTTGACATGATTGAGTCTGCTATGTCTTGTGTAACAACTGCGTTCCAATTCTGGAAAATTCCTTTTCTTGAGGAATACAAGGGGGAATTCTTATCAAGTCCTATAAGGGAAGTTATTTGTTAGCATTGTCTATTTGTTCAAATTATCTGTCCAGTTTTCAAATTATGAGTCCAGTTTTTATGATGTGATAGAAATCTTGAAAAGCTTAACATTGCTACATGTACATTGTATACGATGTACCAATGGGAATTTTCATAAACTGATCAATTTGTGAGCAATTTAAAGAGCGGAAGGATATGTTGATTATTGGTGAGCACAGTTAATGCATGATTTCAGGCTTCATCCAGAATGATAATGTACCCTTGACTGGCAGCCATCTAGATTTCCATGGAGACCAGCAAATGAATATCTCGACTCCTTAGCAATGCAATCTGCCAACCCCCTAAAAAGTTGTTACATGTATGTGCGACCACACTTGGAGAATCAAAATGGATGAATGGCTCACCCAAAAAAACGAACATGAAGAGTTTGGGGGATGCAGATTCCAAGTTTCAGCCCGACTTTTCCAGGTAATGCCCACTGCAAGAAGCCATCATGGAAGCATTGAGTAAACCTTTTTAAGCCCTGTGGGAATGCGACCAATGCTCATCGCAGACTGATGACGGAATTGAGCCACTATTAATCGCTAATCCAAAGTCAAGGCTTCCAAAAAAAGGGGAAAAAAAGGAAAGGGGCCTGTGAAATGTGATTCTCTGAAACGCTCGCTGCAGGAGATCAATTTGACCCTCCAACAAATGTAATTTTACTGGCTGACTTCCCAATTCACTTCTAAAAAGCCATGAGACATCCATGGCCAGGCAAAGGAATACGTGTCCATGTTCATAAGCTGACAAAGGGCAAAAGCCAACTGAACTCATTTCTGATCGTAACGCATGTGCACGGGCCGTGAACACTAAATAAAACATAAATGGTACGATAACACATGTAAATGTACACATAAACTGGTGGACAAATTTGTTTTGCCGTAGAACCAGATTTTACATTTTCAATATCAGTATGCAATATCAATTCTCACTTCAAGTGATATAAATACATAGCAATGTACACTCTATGCGTCTGCAATTTTGTACACTGTTGCATGCTAAAATGTATAGATGTACCGGTACAGATGTACATCGCATATCACGTGCATACATGTACATGTATACAGTTTCCCTTGTGCTAAGAGAACCTAAATTTCCCATGTTTGCAGAACCTACATTTCTGCTTCAAGTGATATGAAGTATTCTTAAGAAGACACATCAATGCCTCTTTACTACAAAGAGATTTCATTTGTAATTAATTAAAGTACCGGCATTGTGTCCTGATGATGGATCAAGCTTCAGCCAGAGTGACTGAACCAGTCCCAAGGCATGACCGTCCTTGAGTGAATGAGTGACTGCCATCTTCAGTTGCGTGAAATCCTATTGCTATGGCAACAGTCCACCCTCGGTCACATTATTACTTTGATCCAAGACAGCATAGTATTCATGGCAGAATTAGGGTTCCCCCCCTTTCCTATAGCGCCTTTTTCTGAGCACTAGTTTTGTCCACAATTGTACTGGTGGTGAAATTTCTAGTGCAGTGAAACTAGTCTTGTTCAAAGAAGTTTGGCCAAAACAGCTGGTTCATGCTTCAGGCGAATGCGACAGAGATGCAAATCGGACATCACAAAATGTTTGCGGCCAAATCACATATCAAAATGTATTCAACCGAAACTGTGATTTCGAAAAGTGAGGCTTGATCTGATGTCACAATATCGCACCTGTGTTTATTTTTAAACCATGTACTGTATGTGAACCAACATTTAGAAGGAAAGTCTGAAAAAAGTCAGAGAACAGATACACTGGGTCATCATTTGTAAAGTAAGAGCACAATGTACGCTCTTTCCATTGCTCACCCGTACATGAAATAATCATGATCTCAGCCACTGCCTTACCGTCAAGCTGAACTGCGGTGAAACCAGAAAACCAATGGACCTCCACACAAACCGTGTGTTAGACCAAGTGAATGCAGTACCGACACCTGTGCACATATACTTGTAGATGCAGGCCTATGCCACCTAAAGACAGTCTCTGCACAGTATGCTCACCAGATGGAGTCAAACACACGTGTGTGGATTAAGGCTTCTTAATAGCCTACCAGTACATGTACCCTAAGACACTTTTTTAAATGGTACACTACAAAGTGTGAGAGGTCACGAGCACTTGCTGTGTACCATGTGTGTGTATTGTTTTTCTTTCTTAATGAAAATGAACTTTCAACCTCAGTACCGGTAACTCTCAGTCCTAAACAATAACTTTAAACAATCCCATTATCACCGTATGTACCCAACTGAAATTTTTTGGGTAATCTTAGGGCAAATAACAGGTGTTCATCCCACGTTCCAACAAGTTTAAGACAGAAGTTAAACCCAAACATATTATCAGGGTGTACTAGTGTATTGTCTTTTTAATCTGGATACAAATTTCTGCCTTCAAATTATAAAACAAATACTCCAAGGCAACAGACAAAGTGAAAAAAGACAAGGTATGCCCCCGGAAAAATAAATTTAACTAAAAAAAAAAAATTTACACAGGGTACCAACTGTATTTACGCTACTAGCACAAGCACCATACTGTATCATTTTTATTAATGGAAACAGCTGGTGATTTCATTTACAGCACCGCAGCTTGACTGACTAAATCCACTTTTGTTTAAAGAAAAGGCGCATGTGATAGGTCAACATGTTTGATGTTGGCCGTAACTTCAACTTAAGCTTGATTCATCATTTTAAACAACGGTTTAATAGTGAGATTTGTTTTAAAAACAGACGGAGAAAACAATTGGTGTGGTACTTACGACTGGTTCAGACTGGCACTTGAAGACATAACACATGTAGCTAGATGAGGACGTCTTCTCCCGGCAGATGAAGCCAAAGAACTCTGGCTGTTTGATGCCCTGGAGCGGAAGAGGACAAAAATACAGTGTTGCTTACAAGTTAATGCAATTTGGTGACATTTGGTAAGATGTCAACTTCTCTTCTTGCACCTATCTTTTTGATTCTTCGTCATATTTTCCCCTCCGTGTTTGTGTGGATGCAACGGGAGATTTTGAGACGCTTGGTGGCGGCAAACATACCTGTAATCTTTACCAGTTCTGAGCACGTGCGCATTGTTCTAAGCATGTGTGCAGAGTTCTGAGCATGCACAGTACTGTGGGAAAGGGAACGACATGTCTGCTGCCACCAGCATATCAGAGTTTCTCATTTTAACCAAGCAAAGGGAAGTCAGTTCTGCAGTCCGCTGATACAATGTGCACCCTTCATACTATGCATTATGTACATATTAAAGGGCAAAAAAGTTTGGTTCCATTTACATAGCATTTGAAAATTTGGGGGACTTTTTGTTTACATTTATTCAGTGTAGAGCTGAAAATAACAGCAAGAGAGACCAGGTGGCATTTGTTACAAAAGTCATGAGCAACAGTTGAAAGGGTACTAGTTATGTAAATTTAAAAGTCCATTGAATCTTTTTGCCCCAAAAGTACCCCATTCAAACTAAAATAAACCAATATTTCTTTTATTTCCAATCTCACGTTTTCCCAAGATCCCCCCCTAAATTTAGGGTTGCACTGTCCAAACAGGCTAGGTGCTGTAGACAGGTAAACAGGAGGCATAAAATACATGTACATGTATGTGTATTTGGGGGGGGTTCCTAAATACCCATGTTGAAACTGCTGTGGTGCACTTTTTGCCAGACAATCATTCAATATGTGAACTGAAAAGCTGTTAAATACAATAATAAATACTGTATTCTGTTAATCGTTCTAGACAAACTAGATTCTGTATTGTAGTACCTTATTATTGACTGTGTCAGTTAACTGGTTAGTGTTTTGAGAACAAGATCAGCTTCCCACTTAACAGAATGAGAAAAAGGCAAATATCATTATCACTATTGTATGTACCAGTATGTACCTGCTGGAAAAGTGATGTTGTGATATCATAGATGTTTAGGCATTAGCACAAATTTTTGAACAAGTTGGCCAATTACCCCTATAGACGTCTATGATGCGGAAGATACATTATACATGTAATTAAGACAAATTCCAAGATGGGAAAAATTTCAAAAAAAGTCAAAAATACTTCAATGCGTCAATATTTAGACCTCCATGTAAGTAAATGTACATGGGCATAGTAATACTGAAAATCTTTTACTCAATCTCTTCTTCCATGAAATTCAATCAATTTTCATTTCAAATCCTGCACTTGATTCTACTTTCAAGTACTGATCCCGATGCTTGGAAACACAATATGACAAACTCTTGAGTTTGATGACACTGCCACAGGAAAGCTGCAAGAAGGAATTGAGACAAATTACCCCCAAGGTTACAAATTTCATGATATGCAGGCACAGGTATACCTTTTAGGCAGACATGCCAGATGTTAGCAAGTATGCGTGTGCCATACATGTATTTGTACCGTCGGTATCTGGCGGCATTCAAAGACAAGTTGAAAGAAAATGCACACATTAGCCAGCGCCATTGACGGTACGGAGATAAATTGCAGGTTTATTGGATTGTGGGGAATTTATACACAGCAGCATACAGTACATGAAGGATGAGCAAGTGAAGGGCTCTGCGAACCGAATGAAATGACATGAAAAGAACCTTGGGCGTCTCGGCATGCACAATTTAACATTCATTTCTCGATCCAGAGTGTCAACATTTGTATACACTGTTCACACTACACCGGTACATGTGCACTAAAGCTTATTTTCTATCAGGACATTTGTAAAAATGATAATGTACGGTAAACTCTGTGAAAGAACAAATGGATCTTGCTTTATTTCCTTTCCTTAACTTTTCTTAATCATTGCTCAAATTTGCCGGTGCATGTACATCTCAGCTTGAAGCAAATACCATATTATTCCTCAGTCCAACCAGTACCCTCCCTATTCCCTCCCATGGCATTAATACAAATGTATATGTACATCAATAATGAAACCGTCGCCTTAAAGCTGTAAGTAAGGGTGTTACTTTTGGACGGGTGGCATTATACTGTTATGTTCGGGAGGCATTGGGTGATAAAACTATCCAAAAAGTAAACTTGATGCATGTAGCCGTCACTTTGAGTCAGTTTTCAGGTTTCGGGGTACTTTTCGTAGGCCTTGAAATTTACTTACTGTATGAGTAGCCCGCAGTAATAGCTACTCGATGTGAGGTTTTGGAAATTATTTTAGAAAATTAAAGTACTGGTAATTCTCTTCTTTGTAATGTACATGTACATGTATTTTTGGAAAGTCAGTTTTTCACTTCAAAACTCAATTCCCTCCCACCCACCCCCCCAAAAAACTAAAACTGTACTTAAAAATGTGCAATTTGCGTGTAAACTACTGAAACTGTCATAAAAATTGCTTTAAACATATGTTGTCCAATGAGCAAATTTGATTACAATGAATAAAAAGCAAATTCAAGAGCTATAACCCTCCTTAGAATTTATCTTAAGCACATTATTATATTTTACTTGTCTACACTTAAAAGTCAAAGGCGAAGGAAATGCCGAAAATTATAATTCTCAGATCTATACTGTACATGTACAGTATGTAATGTACATGTACAAGTATACATAGAAATCTACATGCCAGGATTTGAAAATTTCACTTTTTCCTTGCAAGCGGACTACTCTATTCACGCGACCGCATACTGTTGGCATTACCCTCCCTCAAGTTCCACATTATCCTCAGTAATTCCACAGTGCCCAAGATGCTGCTGTCTGTCAGCAGACTGATCCCTAAATCAATTTGACAGTCTCAACCGGTGATTTCTCGCCCTGCAGTGCCAACAGCCTAATAATATTGAAACAGAAAAGAAAAACCTTCCAATCCAATCACGGGCTGATTGAGTCACAATTTGTCGGCATCCAACTGTTAAAGAGGGGTTCAGACATTAATTAAAGCCCATAAGGTTATTGCACCGGTGAGTAGGCTGATAGGCTGGCTATTTGGCTGAATAATCGTGCTGTGTCCTTAAATGATGAAAGCTCGGGTAGAGCGAGAAGGAATCCCCACGTCCGCAATGCTAGCCAAATTATTCAACAATCAAGTCTTGGGGACACTCTTTACACGGGAAACCACTCTAGTAAATTAATCACACTGTAATTGGTGAACACTTCGAAGGGAAACCTGGGCTTAATTTGGTAAATGTTCAGTAAAATTTTCAAGCATTGTTTTTGGTCAGACATGGGCTTTGGCTGTGCAGTGAATTGAAAACATTACAGACAACTTATTTTATTCAAAGCATATGGCATTAACATGTACCGTACATGTAAACGACGAAATATTGATTTAAATGTCTGTTTAAACATTTTTTGTTTGAACAAGAGAGTAGCTATCCCAACCATGGTTATCTCTTTCATGTACTGGTTACGGTACATATACATGTAAAAGATGGCAATATCCAAGTGTTTTTCCCTAGCACTGATGTAAGACCTTTCCACATTCATACGATGAATTGATGGGAAAAAGTAACAGCCATAGCCATGAAAATACATCTTGGACATAACCTGACATTCGAGGGGGCATCTCGCAGAGGACTGTGAGAGATTTGGGCTCCAACATGCAAAGGATTTGGGCAAAAACGGCACAAGTGGTTTGACAGAAACTGATTTGGATAATCCAATCACTTCTGATGGATTATTCTTGATAAATTTAAAATGGATGTTTATTTGTGAACTTGTTTCTATAACTTTCCTCTTCACAAAGAGACACGTAGTCTCAGTCACATGAACAGCAAGGCTTTGGTTTCCACGAGTTTGGCATGCACACTGCTGTGACATGTTCCAACTACGGTACATGTAAGTTGTATGAATGCCTAAACCACATCAATAAACTCGCTGATTGAAATTTGCTGGTGACAGAGCCGCAATCAATTCCCATTACCGAGCCCCAATGACATGCACGATGCTAACAACAAAAGAGAGTCCTCATCGGTGCAATCAAAGCCAATGAAGGTCTTCTGGGCACAGTCTAGTTTGTGATATCGACTGCATTCACTGAACATCAAGCATGTACAGCGTACACGTACATACATGTACGTCATAGTGCGCAAACTTGTACATGTACATGTGTCACCAGCAAATTAAGCGCAATTTACCTTACATGTACATGTAGGTATAAAGTATTTACAATGACACTCTACAGCTCAAAATCCGGGTACAGTGTAGGTCTGGGTAATAACTCAAAATTTAGTTTCTCTATTTCCACAAATTAAATCCAAGTTTTCCACTTTGGTCAAATACAGAGCTTTGAAGTTGCAGCACCTGGAAAGTAAACAATGAGTAAGCAATTTCAAGATAAAAAGGAGTGTAAAAAATTACAGTTTGTTAATGAACTGTTAATGCCATTTATGTAAACTTACCGGACATGTAGGGGACAGTATTTCATACATGTAGGGTACATGTACATGTACCGGTAGGTTAGCAGTATGACAACCCCCCTCCCCCAAAGAAGCAAAACCAAAACTTGAAATCCCCCAGCATCATTTTCTTTTATCTTCTTCCCTTAATTTCTCTCCCTTTTTTTCTTTTTCTTTCATTTTGCTTGTTGAAGTTCAGCCACGATCTGGGTTAGGATCTTAAAATCCACCTAAAAGCCGGACAATCAAAACAGACTGGATGTCTGACTTGTTCCCTTCATGTAACCTATACAATGCACATTACTCTGGTTTCAATGCAATGTAGAAAGCTGAAACTTGATACTGATTGGTACTGTGAACTGCAAGGGCAAGAGCTTTATTCTTGACCAAACACAATCAAATGAGTCCCAATTTTGGCCAGAACTGCATGTACATGTAGTTTCAAGTTACAAGAACTCGGTTCAAGTTCCAGGCCTCTGAATAAATGGCTGCATGCTGAAAGTCAGTTTCAACAGTCAGTACTTCCAGCCAAATGATTCATCAGGATGTCAAATTTACATGTAACTGTACATGTACATGTGCATGCCAAAGTGCTTGGAATGTCCGTTCTATTGCACAAACAAAATGGTTCTTTTAGCTTTTAATAGACCTCAAATGACTGTGCTGTACTGAAATAAAATTGGCTCATTAGGAACATTTCCACATGTACACATGTATCACACAAACATGAGCTTCTCTTTTTTCTTGGCACTAGGATAAAGTCCCGAGTACCAGGAACACTCATACCAACTCTGTTTTCTCCCCCATAATTGAACTTTGAAAAAGTGACTTGTTTACCAACACACTTAGCCTGGTGTGTGTCAATTATTACAACCTTCCTTATCTCTTTGTGTACATATGTACACACCTAAATCAACAAGGAAGCTGAAGAAAACAGGCACACAAAGTTGTACAATTGCACATATGGGTAACTCATACTTGGGGGGGAGGGTGCACAGTATTGAACTCCATATCATAATCAAGTCTGAGATATTCTGACCTTGGGATAAGTCTGTTGAGATCTACCACCAGTATGTAAACATTATGTACTTTTATTAGCAAACCAACTTAGCCTCTGATCTCGTATTGTAGAAAAGGTTTACATGTATGTACTTACATGTACATGTACAATGTATCATTGACATTATGCAATTTTAAGAACATTTCAAATTGCATGCACCTGTGCATACACATACAGGTAACTTTATGAAATTTTCCACAAAGCATTGAAATGCCCTCTGACCTTGGATGATAAAAGGCAAATGGGAGCAATGCAGAAGATATTACATGTACATGTTTGCTGAGGCTTGCATCAGTGCATGCTGTAATGTGAAATACAAAACCTGCTGCAAAGTACTCACTGGTTACGGTGACCTGAAGTGTAAAAAGTCAGAGGGCATTTCAATGCTAAAAGAATCTTTCTCAAAGACACAACCTTTGAGTTGACAAATTTAACAAACTTGAATTCTCTAAACTGTACAATGCCCACTCACAAAATGGAGGGCCCCGGGGTGGGTTACAGAAACAACAAAATCTTGCTTTAACTCTTCAGCAGGATGTGCAACATATCAAGTACATGTACACGTAAGCATTCCGGTACATTTACAGGAGGCTATTAAAGCAGAAATAAACAACACGCAACTGGACTAAATTTCATTTCCAGATGTTATTCCACATAGTGCATTTTCATCTCAAAAAAGGCTTGGGTTCCAGCAGCTGAAAGGACAACAAATGTCCAGGTTTACTTTCCATATTTCACAAAATTATGAAAATCCATGACCTGTCCTAAGGTCTAGTTGATCAAAATGTGAAATGAAACTGTAAACTTGTTCCAGGAAAATGGCGGGAGACAGTTTATACTTAAGCTGGGTGCCAGAACACTCAAAATCAAATTGCCTGTACCAGCAAAACTTGACTGTTGAGGTGTCATACCAAAAATAATACAATACAATGTATGTGTGACCATTATAGGAAAGTACATGAATTGTAATAAGACATTACTCGTGGAAGCATACATGTATGTCTGTGCAAAGTATAGAGAGTCTATACCGTACATAAAAAAATGTTCGTCATCTTGTTTACAACATGCGACCTTGGGGATGTTGGGCTTTCTGGGACAGTACCGGTAGGTGGAGTCACTCTGGTGTAGCAACATGTGCCCTACAAGGGGAAACCCCAATGTTTCCCAATGATACCCAAAAAGTGAGAAGTCTTGAGACCCTACATGTAGATGTGTACATGTATGTCATTGGAAAATCAGAAATGGGAGGCCCCTTGTCAAATAGGGTCACCACATTTCATGGTAGAATGACTGGTCAATGTACAGGTACATGTACATGTACGGTATATCCCTAAAAGAAGAATTCCTTTTGGAGTTTAATTCAGGCTATTTGATCGCAGATAAATAACATTTTGAATGGGATTTGTTTAGCAATACCGGTATTACAAAACAGACATTTCTACTGGGGAAATATTTGATCAAAATTGCATTTTCTCTTCAAAAGTGTAAATTTGAGTCAAATGTACATGTATTGCTACAGTAGTTGAGAGATTTCTTTTACTTGTACTAATGCCTTTCTGACCCTGTATGTACATGTATGTGCAGAGACTTCCTTGATCTCTTGAAAAAAGAAATAAATAATTTCAGGTAGGAAGGAACTTTGGACTTCTGCTGTTTGGACAAGGACGGAAATGTGTTGCTTTCACCTTTCTGATTCCAACCTTTTTATTCATGCACATGTACAGGTACAGGGTGTACGTCTCCATCATGTGCCTTAGTAAAATCATCAGAAATGTGTGGAAATTAATGAAAGAGGACTTTAAACTCAACAAGTCCACAGCTGAATAGCCGTGTGCACTCACAAATTTTATGGCAGACCAGAGTATAGCGTGTCCTTTGCCAAAAGCTACCCTGCAGGATGAGTTCTCCACTACGGAATACGGACGTCATTCTTTTTTTTTCTTTCGGATAACGTGTTGGATTTTTTTTTTGGCCACAGGCTATGACGTAGTAACTGTATTGCAAGATGGGGAAAAGAAGTTGTCTCAAGATGCAAATTTCCCAGTTAATCTCCACTGAAATGCCACGGCCGCCCTGCAGATCTCGTGAAAGAGAAAGGGGAGATAGTCGAGTCTGCATTAAAAGAAGTCAGAGGTTGTTTCCTGTGGGGATGGAAATGCCATCGAATTACAGGATCTTTAGAGCGCCGCACATACATGTACCGGTACATTCCAGTGAGGAAGGAACTCATTTGGGGCCTGCTGTGTCGGAAATTCACCGTTGGGAATCTAATCACGACTCGCTGGTTGAGCCTATGCCACAAGCAAAACGAACAGAATTCTTTAATCTTGAGCTGTACTTTTTGGCATTTTTTCTTCTTTGGCGTAAGAACAGTTTGTTAAACTATATACAAAAAATTATCAGCTACGTATGTAACAATATTTTTATAATCATTTTTACAACATTCAAAAATAATGATTTGATTAATTTGTGTATGTACATTGTAGGCATGGAGTATTCCTACATTAAATTTTCAGAAACAAACAATTTTCAACAGAAAGCATGGTCGTATTTGAAGCAAATCAAATCAAATGCTATGTTACATTCAGCAGTTATGGTTATGAAAAGTGGTTTAATCCTTTGATCTAAAGAGCAGTTTGTTTGAATTGTTTTGGATTTGTTTGGGCTATTTTAAACTATTTGATTTTAATGGAAAAATAAGCAATTTCCAACTACAATGCATCACAAGATGGACATGTAAATGTACCTGGGTACGTGTGTATTCTAAGCAATGAGAAACGGATTACTCGCACTGTAAATGCACGTGCATACCATACACACAACATTTCCTTGAACAAATTAATAGGCTGTTGAAGGGCTTCAAAGTGATGTTGAGAAAATCATGTACATGTACAGTACATATATGCCCATGTACATGTACCAATAAGGGTCGTGAAGAAAATAAACATTTGAGGAAAATAATGAGCTACTGACGGGATGCAGGGAAGAGTGGAATGATTGTCTCCTAGGAGACAGAGGGATGATCACAGGCAGGAGATGACAGGATAGTAAAGGAGCCACAAACATAGGATGATGGGACCATGGGTAATGTCAAGAGATATGCATTTCACATAAAATGTTAAAGGTTACAGTTGAAACCATCACTATACATCGTGATTACAGTGATGGACGTTAAATGTTACAATGACACCAAGTGGGCCGATTAGTGATAAATATTGAGGATGAAAATGTAATGAAAATTTCTTGAGATCCCAAATCAGGAAAACTCACCTGGGAGCAGAACGATATTTCGTTAAACTTCTTCGTCAGCATAAACGATTTTTTGTCTGGGCTGATCAGTGTCAACATGGACTTGCCTATCTGGAACAGCATCGTTCGATTGTGGCCGCTCGTCACACTCTCGCCGTTTGCTGCGGTTGATGAGATGGAAGCAGCCGACGAAGTTGAGTCGGTGTGCCCCACGTTGTGGTGTTTCAGCACGGCCGCCCCGGCTGATGACACCCGGTCCCTGGCTACGGGGGAGAGCTGGGTGTCTTGCTGGCTGGCTCGGCTGCTATTGCTGGCCGTGTCTCCATCGGTATCCAGGACATTGGGAGGGGAGGACACCAGGGAATCTGAGCTGACCGAAGACGTGGTATCCTCAGAGCTCAACCTGTCCGACTCCGTCGAACCCACAGGGGGTTCGCCAACCGGTGATGTCCCGTTCTGATCCCCGAAGGAGAAGTGGCGCTTGCGGGTCCCCAGTCTCTTCTTGCGCGTCTCCATTTCGTGCACGTTAAACTTCTCGATGGTGTCATCGATGAGGGTGGGCGGGGCACGCTTGTGGGTGACAGTCACGCGACCGCAGTACATGACCTCAAACATCGTGGCGTTGTTGATTCGCAGGTTCTCAATTGCCTCCACACCAGCTTTTTCTTCTTTGCTGAAGACGTCATATTTCACTGCCTCCTTTGATGCATCACGCACAGAGCTTGCAATCTGATGAACCTGTAATGTGCATACCGTGTATTAATTTACAATGCATAATTCCACAGGCAAATGCCTGTAGTTATCCAAAGCCTTTAGACACTCCAAACTGTGTGTGAACAAGAAAAATGTATACAGTACACATGTAAGTCCCCCAAAAAAACATTTGATACCTAATCTCTGCATGTACATGTATTCTTTCCAAGTCTCAACTGGTCTGATCAAGCTTTATTCCTATCCAAAAGGTGCCTGACACTGGTAATGGTGTTCCCCTTGGCTATCATGGCAATCATGGCAGCGCATGACAATAACAGTTACATGTATAACAGGTGTTTTATCTGCCCTAGGCTACGTGTGCATTGACTGTGTTGTAACAAATCTTAGCCAATACTGAAACCCTTTTGACAACTTATGAATATGAAAAAGTACATACATGTACATACACATAGTTACGATAATTTGCAAGACAAAAATGGACATAAAACTTGTACATTCTGCATGCATGGTGATCACACATCCTAATGTATAATTCAACATCCAGGCTCTACAATAAAACAGTTCAGAACGAAAGAATTAATTGCACAGTCTATGTACATGTACAATGTGAATGCATGAGACTCAGTACACATGAACGCTAGATTGTGTGCGTACATGTATGGCATGAATGTATGGAACTGTCAGTTTTCACCAGAATGAGCACAATCCTGAAGTAGGGCCTATGGTTTAAGGATGTCAGTATACAATATATATTAGAACTTACAACTTCTGGATCTGATGTTTCAAAGACAAAGCAGTGGAAACTTGATTCGCTGTCGGGTCTCCATAAATAAGCAAAACACTTCTTGTTGTGTCCCCTGGAGAATCGTGTGATGCTCTGGGGCAGATGCTCAAAGACAATGGATCCTTTGCTCTCCGAGATGCCAATCGCACCCCTGGAGGAGACTTGAAGGATGAGGTTTTGTCCGTTCCCTGCCTGGCGCCGCTTGTTGGCTATGATCCACGGAAGCATGGGCTGGGTGATGCGTCGGTCCAATTGCACATTGCCATAGTATTTCATCTTGAAGACTGCCTTGGTGGTGCCTCCGCCTCCCGATGACCCGCCACCGCCTCCCGCTCCATCCACTACGTCCCACCCCTTCATGATTACCGGGTGGGTGTCCAACATCTTGCTCCGCCTATCCCTGGGGATGGAAGCCAGCGAGGTCCTCATCTTCATCTTGCTGGAGTCGGTCATGTCGCCAATGATGCTGTCTGCCTCTTCATGACTTCGGTGATCACTGGCGTTGCCGTTGTTGTGGGATGCAGTGTTCGAAATTCCTGATAATGAATCTGCTGAACCAACTGATGCTACTGGCATGGTGGCTTCCTCGTCTGCCGATACAACAACCGGTGCAGTGGTACGTGCCGATTTGGTTGAAAGTGGATCAAGAGTCGCCTTTTTATTTATTGTGCTGTCTACAGAACGTGTCCGATCCGCAACATCACGCCGATTGGGTTGTTTACCGCCTCCTCTGAGTCCGCTATCCACGGACAGCGCTTTTTTGGTACTGGCTAAGGGAACGCGCTGAGACATACTGAAATTTTTCCTCCTGCCCTTGTGTCTACTTAAGCTTCTCCGGCGGTTGGGCTCAAGCGGTGAATTCCCCCGCCGTCTTGATGACACAAGGCGGTGTGAGTCACGCACCTCCAACTGTTTCTGTACTACTGCTGTTTGTGTAGTTCGCCATCTTCGTGTTTGTCCTCATCGAGTGTTTTTCAAATGCAACGTGCAGATGAAAACTAAAAAATAAGTAGTTCAGTTAAGTATGTAAAGCTTGAAACTCAAGTCACCTACACGTAGATCTGCATTCATATAGCTAGAATGTTCATAACTGACGATACTGTGTATTTTCACGGAGTTCCTTTCGATTAAAGTAATATATAAACTGTTTCAGCATTTGACGCCAACTACACGTACATTACGAATTAGTTGCTCGAGTGACAATCCACCCCTTTTTATTTCAAGTGTTGATAACCATCTGTGATTATTGCTTGTCCTTTCTTGTTGAAAAGGTCACATGTTCAGTGATGGTTGAAAATCGTGTGGACTGTAACTGTAGTTTGACATTTTAAATAAAAACAGACCAGGGACATATTTTCATAAAAAAACTATTCCCCCCCCCCCGAAACCAAAAACCTGCGGATGACAGGAACAGAAAGTGACCTTGTCCGACACGTGCACTGCGCGGGCCAGCTGCGATTGCGGTTTGACGTCATTGTCTTGTTCATAAACATTTCATTTGGAAGTACGGTGGCACTATCGGAATCGCTAAATTTCGAGTGACAAATATGATCCTTCTGTCTGAAGTGTGCTCGTTCACAAAACACCATTCCGTACGGTGTGTTCCTTCCTCCATGGTTTACCTTGGCGACATTTATCACTGGGTTCCCGCCGTGGTGCCGTTTTTCAAGATGTATCCTCTTTGAGGGGGGAGGGGGTAGGCCTATATAGCTGAGGGTGGTTTCAGTGAAATCGTCACCTGCGCCCGATGCATGACAGTACCCAAAGCCTTCCACGTTTAACACTTTTAACCAAAATTATATTTCTTTTTTTCAAGACAACCATACCTTATTCAAATGTGCTTGCAAAAAAAATTGGTTCATGATCGCGGAGAAGAAAAAGAAGTTGGTCAGGTTGAAGATTGCAGTAACTTGAACTGTAGATTTGTTCCTTCTAAAGAAAGTTTGTGATAGTGCCCTTCAATTTGAATTTTTGCCCCATATCACTCAGTTATCCAATTTAAACCAATGAGCTCACGCAGGGCGCGTATCTGGCAGGAAGCAGATTAAGTGTTCAAACAGGCGCGAAACGAAATGAGGTCTAGTTTGAGAGAGCCACAATCCCCAATCTTCTTTTATCAAGTCACTTTTCTGGAGCCATAATGGCGCAGGTTTGGTGGGCTAGGGGATAAATTAAGCAAAATCATGGGGGGGGGGCTTCTGCCCTCTCAAAAACCAAACCACAAGTTCGTCAAGAATCAAGACTCATTTTTACATTATCTATGAGAAGAAGCTCTTTGTCTTCAACAGCTTAACGGGGTCAAAATATGTAAAACATATATACTTTTCACCCAAAATTGGCGGAGTGCTGATGTCAGACGCTTAAACTCAGCGGCTTATTTCAAAGTTGTCGACCCGCATGGGCGAGACGTATATCGGGTTCTGTAATACTTTTTTTAACATGAATACCGTAAATTATTCACGTATGTATGGTGAAAATCAGGTGTTCTCCCAACAGCAAAAGGGGAACATATAACCCCCTCCGGGGGGGGTCGGCGGGGTGTTTGTGGGCACAGAAATACTTCTGCAGTCACAGCCGATATGCGCTTGATTTTAGGAAAACACCCTTGTAACGAATATAGCAATGATACATCGACCAACATTCCATTGCGATATCATCATCCAAGCCGATTGTGTTCATCTGCAGTTAATCGCTGTTGATACGATTGTAAAAGATGATGCAGAACAAAAACCGCGGCGCGCTGCAGGGAAGTTCAAGCAATGACGCACAGAAAGGAACATATATTTATAAATACGCACGCGTGTGTAAAATTTCTTGGGGTTGACACCGTGACGCATGCTACGAAACACGATCTTAATTGATGAAAGCGGTTGGAAGGAAGAGGGGAATAGAAAGAAGCGGGGGGGGGGCATAGCGGGATGGTAACTAAGCTTACTTTTTGTCCAAATATGCGAGATTGAAAAACAAGCTTTCAAGTTTGTTGGGGTGTTTGTTTGTTTGTTTTAGATAGAAATAGCAGCGTTTAGTGTTACAATTTTTAACCAACAGACCGACCACTGAAAGACCAAACCAACAAGGAAGTCACAGACGGGTATGCCTGTTACCCAGCTGTAAGCAAGATATCTTATGATAGATTGATTCGTCATTGTCAAATACAAATTTGTCAAAATGATTTACGGTAAGGAACAAAATGCTGAGCTAGCTGGTCGTTGACGTTCTACATTGGAGTTGGAAGAAAAATCAGAAGAAAGCGTTTGACAAATTTTAATCAATAGGCCTAACTGGAATGTGGAGTGTCCTTGCCCCCATGGCATATTGGTTCAAAATGACACACATTTCGCATGAATTGAACGCCACAAAGACTCAACCACTGTGTGCCAAGGACAAAAACTGCTTAATTCAATTCCGCGATGATTTTGTTTGTTCCAGAGGGCGCAGGCTAATAAACCGCAAAGTCTGACTGGCGGATTTATTGTTGATCGACAGGTTGTGGTCGGCTTCTCCGCCGTTATCCATTCCACCAAAGTCTGGCACCTCCCATGATAACCACAATCTTTGCTGATCATCAGGAGAATCATGACTGCAGCCGACTATTGTCCTACCGTCTAATAACAAAGGTGTTATTGTTTTGTATGGGCGTCCAAAGGGACATGAAAATGACGTCGACGTAAAATATTGTGCCCATTGTCCAACTCGTGTGTACACAGAGGGCGCCAAGCAGGCCCGCCCTGATATGGCAAAGGCATGCCAAAACCGTACATCGTTGATAAACTACGAAATAGGCCAACGTTTCCAATTTTATGTTTATTGCATTCTTCTGAAAAGACAACTGGACATAAACTACACTTTAATAGAAAAACAAACAACCTACATTGGCAAAACTACAAAATGTTCCCTGCTATGATTTAAGACGGACAGAGCACACTGTTTCTGACGACGGACAGAGCATGCTGTCCGAAAGTTGCGTACCCTTCGATTCTTTTCAGAACCTTGCACGATTCTACCGCAAACCTCTACAACTAACTTGCTACCCTCAACATGAGAAGCTTCAAAGCTCAAGATAATTCAAAAAAAAAAGTTGTGGAAAATAAACGATTTATAACGAAATGCATAGCCACGGCAATTTGGAAAAATCAAGTTATTAAAAAGAGATCAGAACCTTCGAAAATCTTCAAAGTTTCTGGGAATGTTCAACAGATTAAGATTTCTGAGGAAAAAGATCAAAGGAACTGACACTTCAGGGGAAAAAATCAAGCACCACATTCAAATCACACACGATGTCCAAACTCTAGGCGGTGAAATCAAGAGATCATAAGGCAAAACACACATCATAAACCCTACAAATATATTACAAATATTGAATGATGAAAAAAAATGCTCTCAAAAATATCTTCCACTGAAAAATACATGTACTGTAATTTGTTTTTGACAAACACTTGTTCTAGAAATGTGCCTTTCTTAATCAGTGGTCTTGCACACGGAGAAGTATCCAAAATGTCCACAATTTTACAGCGAGTCTCTGTTGATCACAGAATCTTTTCCATACTTAACATTACTTTTACTCTTTAAAAAATGTGCACGAAGCTGTTTCCATTTACTAAACATGATCAGTACTATTGTAATTACCCTTTCTTTTTACCGCAATTGTGACCTCACAAGCAACGCACTTCCGTAATATAATTCCCACGATGTTTTGCCCAAACACTTGTGTTAAAAATAAATTTAAACGCCAGAAATATTCAAGCAACAAGGATAATATGTATTCTTAAAATGGTTACAATAATTATCGTCTGTGCAAAAATATATAACCACCACCAGCTCAAATAAATTACAACTAGATCTACAAAAAACAGTACTTTAAATTAGTCCAAATCTATTTAAAAGTCCCCCCAAAATTCTAACGTACTTTCAATTTTAAACTTTAACAACTAAAAATCCTCAGTACTATATGCATGTATTTAATTTTATTGCTTCAACCAGTCACAAATCACGTAAGACCCATATTCTCCACCCATATTTTTTAAACAAAAACTCAAGGTTACAAATGCATTAGGCAAATAGATTATATTCTTATAAAAATTGGAAGAAGCTGCATTATACTTTTCTATACTGAAAACCCTACCAGGTTTAATATGGGCAATTCACAAAAGTGCTCCTCCAAAAGTTTGCAATGCATTGGCCAATCAAAATGTGCGAAATTTCAATGGTGCCCATCTTAAATAGTTATGCTGCCTCAGCAAAATGTGCAATGGCTGTTAAAGGTACGGTCCATCAGCAAATCTGATGAAGTTTCAGCTTAGAGAAAAACAATATTCTACGATTTTGATTTCAGATTTTTTAAAAAAAGCTGAGTCATGTTTTAAATTGTACCTGAATTCTAAGAAGTGCCTGTGGGTGTCAACGTGTGTGCATGCTTCCAAGGATAATTTTCCAAAAGTGTCTAGAGAAGCATTGCTGGAAACGCCCTCCTTTCGCTGATTTCTTCAAAATGGCAGCTTGCCAGAAAGAATAATGTTACAGGGAGTTTAGTCCTCTAACCATCTTTAAATCAAGTAGCTTTCCAACATTAATTTGATCAGTTCCTTTCTGGATAACTGCAGTTAATGGGCTGTATCTTTAAAAAGTCTTACTGTATTTAGACTCCGAGTAACTGTTATGAGGAAAAAAATGTTAGACTTCAGCCTCTGTCTTTTCTAATAACAATGAAAAAATGATTTGCATTGATAGATATATTCACAATACGTCACACCTTTAAACTCTCAGCACTACAGTCCTCTGGAAGTTACCTACAAAAACTGCAAGGTGCATAGAATACTGCATGGCAGTTAAATAAAAGATAAAATAAAGTACAAAAGAGAGTGACGCTGGCAACCGTGACAAGAAGTAAAGATGGATGGCTTGACAGGGGTGGGGCCTGTCCATTTCTTGGGGGCAAACTGGACAAAAGAAGAGGTAGTTGCACCAGCCTCTATTACAATAGACCTCTCTCTCGATCCATGTTTCAGTCAAAATACCAAAATAATAATTGTGACGACTAAATTTTACCTGAAAAAAAAAGCTTTCTTAAAAAGTGATGGGACAGATGTATGTGTTTTCAGGAAAAACTTGTAACTAACCAAGTGTGATATATCTATAAACACTGGCCACCCACAGGAATAGTGACCAACATGAGAGAGGTCTTCACATGTATATTTTTCTACTTAGGAAAGCAGGGATTCAAACGTGCAGAAAGCAAGTCACTTCAATTGTAAGAAAGCGGAGCAGCTAATGAGCTACCCATTTAGACATCAGGGGAGCCTGTCCAACTGAAGTGAGCTGCTGTCTTATGACATCCGACAGGCTGGGACTCTAAGGCTGTTTGGCTTTGGGGACAGTAAACCTGTAGGATTTTGTTGCATGAAGCAGGCTTCAACTGAAGCAATTGTACAAATTCTATAAGTTGCTGACAATGGTTGAACTAACTTAAGTCTCACTGGACTGTAAGTAGGAACCTTGCTAAATGCAGCAAAATTCAACATAGCTAGAATGAAAACCATGCTGAATGCAACACAAAAAAGCAACAACATGTAGCAGTGAATTTTGTTGTACTGTGCAGTGCACTGGACAACCACCATCCTTTCGCGCTATACAGTTCCATGTATTCTCTGCCACTTGTGTTGACTGGCGATTCAACTATGCGCAACAAATTCTGGCCACTGTTCCATTACGTTGTGTCTGGCATAATTGGGGATAAAGGGGTACCGGTTGTTCATCTGGATGGGCAATGCCCCACCACCATCAAGCCAGAGGGGCCACTTTCACAAAACTGCTAAGCAGACAAATGTACTTTAAATAGAAACACTCTGCTTTGTGAAATGGCTTACCAGCCACGATATACTGAGTGATAGGCCTTTCCTGAATGACTTGGCTACGGCTTGAAATGACACACGATTCTATGGTGTTGGCTGTAGGCACTTCCCACCGAGTTGCACATAATCTCGAGCTGCAGCCAAGAAATTTTGACATGGCCATACTCCGTATGTACACTGTGCATAGTTTGGATCAATAACTTGGAAGCTCCTGAGCCAAAAATTTGTACCTACGTAAAAAGTAGGTTACCAACCAAATTTCACGCAGCTTTTATTGCTTTAAACTGGCAGTCTACAGATGGCAGTCTAGTATGTGCTAAGCACATATAATGTGCTATAGAGCTATATATTGTGCTCTTATTGGATAGTAAAATCCATGAGATAGGGCCCTGGTTCTCAGTCATTGCTACTAAGCGCATAAAATCACTTGGCACCTCATTACTACCCTGCAGATCCATACAGTGGAAGTGCAGTCAGGTTCCGCAGGATGAGATATTGTTGACTAGTCACTCTTCAACTGAGAAGGGAGGGAGATTGCGATCACTACGTCAGCAAAGTCGTACGTGACAAAGCCATGGTAGAGGATGTTGGTAAGCACCACGATGTACTCAAAGAATGAGAAGACGGTGTAAGCTGTACGGAAGGTGAAAAAAACGTAAGTCCAAGAAATGACTTCTACTTGAAAACTGACTGTCTTCGGGAACAACAAAATCCCAGCTTTGTCTTCAGGTTTCCCTCAAGCTTCTTGAATTCCAACCACAAAATCTAGAAGACTATGGCTCAGTGTGGGGGTATTTTGCCCTGAGAAGTGTCATATCTCAAGCATATCTGAAATGGGGAACTTCTGCATAGGCTGCGGCTGTTCTCTGCACAGTTTGAATGGCAGAAATTATGCCAATGGCACAGTCACAGCCACTAACAGCAGATTGGAATGCAAGTTTAGCCTCATTACCTGCTGCACCACCTTATACATAAATGTAATGCAGGATATAGTCAGGGACTTGAACGAAGACATACATTTATGTATCAAATGACATGAAGTGCAAGTAATGATTGCATTTCAGCTGCTGCTGGTCAACAACTGAATGGCATCATTCCAGAGCATTAGCTTTCACTCTCTGAAAACTTTTCCTTTGTAACATTTCCCAATCCTCCAAAATCCTGTTTCGTGCAGGAAAGTAATGGTGTATTTCTTGTGCTGTAAATCTTGAAGGGGCATCAAGCTCCAAACAAGGTGGCTGAGTCAGCGGTCACATTTTCCACAGGTTCTAGTCTACTAATAGAGGTACTTTTCGGTGTAGTGAATTGAATTTTAACGGACAGGGTCAGAGCACGCACGGGAACTCACCATATGGCTTACAGCGGTATCGATGTACCATGTAACAGGCTGCAGCAATGAGGAAGCAGATGATGTTGACGGCAAAGCAGATGTACTTAGCTCTCAGGGACTTGCGCTCCTGTGGGTAGAAAATAGACACTTCTCGTGAAAAGACGTAAAGAGCAGCAAAGCAGTTGAAGCCACTCATACCTCAGAATCGGGTCATATTTTCGGACATGGCAAGATGTTGAACTAACTGTAG
This sequence comes from Acanthaster planci, assembly GCF_054643075.1. Lineage (NCBI taxonomy): Eukaryota > Metazoa > Echinodermata > Asteroidea > Valvatida > Acanthasteridae > Acanthaster > Acanthaster planci. The sequence continues at coordinate 26,183,980 of NC_141778.1, read as the reverse complement.
TCTGCTGAAATGCTGTTTGTGTGTTTTCTATGCATCGTGCCCAGGAACATGTGGCCAGTAAGCTGAGAAATGGCCCACTAAGCAGGCGCCGGGTGTAAACTACATGTGGCAGATTTTCCACAGAATGTGCACAAGTGTGTGTACCATTCATGTGTGTGTAGTTTGATTAAGAGAGGTGACAAAGAACACATTACATGCATGCAGATGCTCACAGTCTTGAACTACTCTACCCCAGAGGGCAAGGTACGGTGTATTTTTGTCTTCTATTCCTGTGTTAACACTCTCCAATAAACTTTTATCATAAACAAAATGGGAGTCGTTTTTTGGGGGGGGAAATGACATTACCCCCCCCACCCAAGACCAGAATTGCCAGGAAAGGTTGGGATGACTATAAGCAAAGGCATACAGACCCATGCTGAGGGATGGGGACCGGTTGCTGTCCTGTACACCAGGCACATGAGAATCATGAACACGGTTGCACACACTTGGAAACTGATGAAGAAGTTCTCATGCAGATCTGCAGACACATGCAACGGATGACAGACAGGATAAGACAGCATACTGAAGTGGTCCACGTAAAAAGGTTGCATGTCTGCTAACCATGGAATTCTGCATGTATGACCAACTGTTCAGTGATTTATATAGTGCTTGCTGTGAAATTCTGGGCATACCTGAATGTTTTCACAATATTTTGTAATCAGTCTTAGTTATCTGGTGAGTATAGCCATTGGTCTTCAATGAAAGATTAAAGTCTCGTTTCAGTTCACTTACAAAATTAGGCTATGAAGGCAAGTTATGGCAAGGTAATGGCCGATTCAGCCGTTTCACAGTAGTGTGCCACCAAGAGTTTGCAATGCGTTGGCCAATCACAATGCGTTAAATTTGTCAACCCAATGCGCTATTGGAAAGGGTCCACAAATTCCAATGTGTTGCAAAGTCTTGGTGGCGCACTATTGTGAATCGCCCGTATTCAGTGTTTTTTATTGCCAAAATATTTAAAGCATTTGATTATACACTTTATCTCAACTGAACTGGAAAAACTCAACACAATTGAACCCCAACTTTAATGACAACTTCCTATAAATGGGAAATTCACATTTTAGTTGGCCAGCAAATGTTTGTCTCTAAGTGCCAGTACGGGTGTCGTTGGCCAGGTTACATTTGCATCAAAATATACAGTGTCAGCAATGTTGTCAAGCATTTCCCATGTGCTTTTGTATCGGCCATGTTGTAATAAGGTGGTGTCAAACAAAGGCATTATTCTGTGGCTATGGCTATAAAGTGTGGCATGTCAAAGGAATAGAGCCTGAGGCCATAGCCACACATAAATCTCATGTAAAGATAGTCTGAATTCGCGACGCCCTTACTCAACAGAGGTCAATGAAGCCACTGGGGGCCATCTTGCTGAATACAATGCTAACACAAAGAATGGTACAATGGCTCACAAGCCAAAGATCTCCTTTGTATTTTGGTACAGTAAGATGGCCGCCTGTGTCTTCAGTCAATACAATAGTAGTGCGAGACCAGACTTTTTCATATGATGTCTCTGACCAGGACGGTGAACTGCAAAGGATTGTGGGAGATAAGACCCCGAGTGCAAAGAATTTATTTCGCTTAGTAATTCTCAAGCAGATATCAACTGAATCCCGCGACATACAAGTAAAAAGGGCAAAGAAGGATTTCTGGCCAAGAAAGTTCTGCTTTTTAAGCAGTGACTTGATGAAAACTTTACATGGTTCAGGCAAACTGAAAAGGCACCAACCTGTATTTTCTGTGGAGGAGACACAGGTCAGTGCTATCAGAGACAGGTTCTCGAGCAGCTCTGCCATTGCACAGGCATTGCACAACATGGGGTACCAGGCACGGCTGATGCATTTTAATATCAGCAAACAAGGACATTTCAATATGAAAATCGGTAACAATGTTCCATTAAACCCCACATAAAATGTACAAATGTCTCACAACTGGCAAGGGTTGCAGGGAAATTAGCAGAAAAAGAAATAAACAAAGGAACAAGAGGTAAATCAGGGATGCACAGAATTTTTCCAAGAGTTCAAGTTCCTCGCAGCAGGGTAGACATCTAACTTTGAAAAAATAACACTTGCCGTTTTCAGTTCAAATATTTGTCAGGAAAATTCAAGAAAAGTTTGTCCTAAAAATCAACAAACAAAATTGCCATCCCACCAAAAGTAACATTATTGGGTAGACAGAGCTTTGGGATATGTTACCAGCAAATTAGGAAAAGCAATTTCATTTGAATTAATAAAATTTCCACTTGCTCGTGGCAAAGAAGGATGAAAGCAATGGGAAGCCATGACAGGGGCAAGAGTTCAGGCGAGAATGCTTGGAATCGCTTGGAATGCAGATTGCCGTGCTTTAGGGTGTATGGAAAATGGAAATTAAACACTCAGTTACACCACCGCAAACTGATGCAGCCTTTTGGGGGGAGAAAGGCATGAAGGGCTGACTGATGCTTTGCCATGGAAACAATATGAGGGAAATGAGTGTGATGTTCATTTCCGTGTGCTCATGGTAATACATGCGTCCATTTTTTAAAAACATGATGCCGGACTTAAGAAGAACTTTGTCAACATTTGAATAGGTGGAACAAAGCTCCAAGTCAGAAAACGTAAGAACTTCAATTGAACATTTGCTCTGTCTTGGCTTTGCTCTCCTATCTTATTCAAGCCTTTTCCCCATATTAGTTGCCCTGTTCTTCAATGACATGACAGAATCCGACCAATCACAATGCATTTTGTTTGTTAGTAATAATGTGGATCCTCCTTGTTAATGTACTTTCAAGCTAAGCTCATACCTTGTTTACCGAATCACACTGGTCAACTTGACGCAGATGGAAGTGATGCAATGGGTGTTAGGTGGGGGGGGCCATTCACCATGAGGTCAAGAGGTCATGGGTCATGAAGTGCATCCATCTGCCTCATTGACATGTTTCTGTTTGACACACGCACACACTCCCGCTGGACCGGAAAGTGTTGCAGGGAGAAATCGGTGCACACTGGCACAATTCGTAATTGAAGCAAAATTCAGCGAGACAAAGATTAGTCATGCTATTGCAAAATTATACAGTTGCTGAATACAGACTCTTATGCGTAGCAATTTCTTGGAAGGGCTTTTTTGGCCAGGTTAAGAAAGTTAATCGTCCCCACCATGCCCTATTTTGAAGCTGCATGCTTATTTCACATGTTGTACTCTACCAGAAAAAGTTGGCATTTTGGTTAACAATCTTTTAGTTCCTAACCAGGCTGCAAATCATGGATACTTAACCTTTGACTGACAACAAGCAGACCAACACAAAAAAGCCTCCTAACTGGTTTTGGAAAAAAAAGACAAAAAAAAAAAGACTATCAACTATGTGAAGTTTTTGTTTCAATTTTATTTTTGTTTTGTTTTTTAACTTGGTCTTATATATTAGGAGAAAGAATGAGCAAAAGGTTGAATGAAGCCCATCCTACCGGAAAAAAAGCAACATCACGGCTCCTATACATAAAAAAATATACTGCATGAACTGTGTAGGAAAATCTGGAATGCCCAAAACAATCTTTGCATAAGTTTTGGGAGATTAATGCTTGAGAACACTGCATAAAGTCAAACGGGCACAGCAATAGTACTGTTTTTAATTGCTATAGTCTGCAAAAGCAGTACAGCTAGCTGGATAACCACACATCACATGTTAATTTGGTGCATTTCTGAACACACGTGCCAGGTTTTGCAGCGACGGGAAGCATTTCTAAGTCCTTTACACACTTGTCCATCAGTTCTGAATTTTGAGTAACTTCCTTGACGACATGATCTCGCAAGCATTACCATGCAGGTATATACACACATGTATGGCTCCTTGATAACGCAGACTATGCATATGCCATGCATCAGGGAAGCATGAAACGTAACTAGCAGCAACAGCAGACAGGCCAATTTGTGGAGCAAACTCTAACACCACGGGCCTGTTTGTTTCACGTGGATCTGGGTCACGATCACTGATCACAAAGTTTATCCACGCCATCCACTAGGCGGGCTCTGGTGTCAGAGAACCAACGTAGGATCACTGATCACAATCTGGATCCTTGTGCAACAAACTGTCCCACAGCATAAATGTACATGTAATCACGTAAAATTGCTGTGAAACTGGACAAAGATTGCTGGGTGAAGCTTTGGTCCTGAGATCAAGGTTGATAAAAAGGTCTGTCAGCAGCGTCTGTGCATATTAAAGATCCCATGCAGTAAAATGTTCTAAAATGAAATCCTTGCCAGGCACTGTGGTGTCTCATGAATCTTCATTGTCTGTCCTTGAATTTGCATTGGTCCTTGCAATTTGAAAAGAGTGTTTGAAAGATTTTATGCAAATAGTAATGCATATTCATGAGTGACACAAAGCTGCTACGATTGCCTCTTTTGGTCATCAAGCTTCAATGCATTTCTTTGGTCATTTCATGCATGACAGCCATTCAAGTAGCAATATTTATGAACAAATGTCCCAAGGTAGAAACTAAATAATGAAAACAGAACACTTTAAACAAAATTCAAGTCCAGAAAAGAAATGCAGAGTGAGCAATTTCAAGCAGTTCAGAAGAATATTTGCACATGAAATACATGTATCTTTGCTTCAGAAAGGCACCCACCAAACCGTGATTTCCAAAGACCAAAGTCTCATGCACACTAGGGTAAACGTTCCCATTGTTACGAGGACATTTTTTTTCGTTCGCAAAGTCAGAACCAAATGGTGAGACCAACTTTGTCCCCGTGATGTTCTTGGTCCCCATATCTACAGTATGTATACTGCAACATGCGTGTAGTCCCCTGTGCACGCAGCGCCGTCAAACCAACCCACCTGGTCCGAACTCCTGCGTACTGCATGTGGTGGTACTTGACGGCAAGGAGCCGCTGGACCGTGGTCAGCATGACAGACAGCCGCCAGAAATAGCAGGAGGGGGGCAGGGCTATGGCCGCGCTGATTGACGGCAGGAAATTTGGTACCTGGACACGCATGGAATAAACCACACCCATGCACATGTAATTGGCAACATACCAGACAGTTTGCTGGTTTACATTACTTGACCGCTGTTTTATATAAAATGGCAAGTAACAGGTTGTGTAGGATCTGTGACTATGTGTTGGTCCTACTCAATGGACAACTCCAGTGACCATGGTAGCACTATCACTGATCATTTCCAGTGGCCCCCACCAATGGTGGACAGCACTGAAATACCTTCTGCACCAAGCCACTGTTCCGTGACAGTCACTGGCAGTACATGAGAGTAGACGCAATGACAAACAAATATCCAGCAGCACTTGAATGACATGACATGGGTAGCACCCCAGAAATGAATCGTGGGTTTGCATGTACTTTACAGAGATGCTGAGCTAAGCGCAGAGATATTCTAAGCGCAAAACAAATTTTCTCCACTATTTTGCTAAGCCAATATTTCCTGCACTTTTTCTGTTCCTTTGGTTTTTCAGTTAAAATGTCAGGTGACGTAAAAATAAAGCCTGTACGTACAGTCCCAAATTACCCGAGGATGCAAGGCATTTATTGCTGTATTGCTAACGCTAGCCACCGATCCACAAACATTCCTTAACCCATCTCAGCTCCTTCAAGTAACAATATACATACATATACACATCTTGCTGCTGTCATTTCAGGCTTAAATGACTAGTCAAGCACTAAAATCATCTCTGATCTCACAAATACCCACTGGGAGTAAAGTGACTTGCCCAAGGTCACAGCATGTAACCAGCACCTGGGTTTGAATCATCCTACCCTCTGCTCGTGAGAGTCATAATTCCTAAGCCACACACGTCCAGCGCGCTGCGTGAGTTTGACTCCTGGGTGATTTTTTTTTTTAAACAGGGCATTTTACAATGCAATATTTGAAGTTGAGTGGCTAAAGCCGGCAATTCCATCACAAATGCTCCCACAAGTCGATTCACAAGACTAGCCACAAGCAACAAGGTGAACAGTGACGGAGAAATTCAAACTTTATCCACAGTTCATTTGAATTAGATAATTGAAGACTGAATGATTTCAGATGGATGGAAACAGGCAACTCCTTAGCAGTTAGTGCTCCAGTAATGAACAGGCTTACCACTGGCGGCAGGAGGGGGGGGCAGTGCCCCCTATACTTTTCAACTAGAGGGAGGGCATGACTTTCCTACTGTTTTGGGTCCTCTAATGGGGTGGGGCTAAATGGATTGGCCTATAAATGGCTGATGGCTGACAGAACTGAATGAGAACTGAATCTGCTTGCCCTGATGAAGGTACCCAGTTACCGAAAGAAAGGCAATAAGATGAATAGAGCACACTGACTCATATGTTTTCTATTATCTCCTTTCCAAAAGACATGTACATGTACTTACTCGGCAATGAGTGGCAATACTCGATCGAAAGTTGAAGAGTAACGCAAGGCCAATACACAGCAAGAAACCAACCGCCATGGTGCTTGTGGTGAATATGGTTGCAGCCGACACTTTGACGTACATCGCCTTGGACGGTGAGGACGCCAGTGGATTTTTGTTGACGTCGTTCGTCGTCTTCATTTTTTTGTGAGCGTTACAATGCAGAGGTACCCTTTTTTGAAATACAACAGCTGGATTGTGAATGAAAAGGGAACCAGGAGAAAAAACACATAGATATCTCAGAATTGGAAGTAATGTATCATTCTTTGCTGTTTAATTTTTCAAGAAACAAGTATCAGGGGACAGAGAAGCCAATGATGTCACAGTTCGTGTCATGCCTTTCGGCTGAAATAGACTAACCAGTGCTCCTTACTCCAATGAATAAGCAGAGTTGAAGTTTGTTCCCCTTATAAAAATCAGACATGAAGAAAAAAAATAAATTATTTTTGCTTTACATGATGTTGAGATGTAAAGTCAATGTCATGGATTCTCTTTATTTGGAATGCAATGACCGATCCAGTCCAAAATTTGAAAAAGCGGAGCACATGTAACTACTAACTACTCAGTAGAGCTATAAATTACCAATCCATTTAGGCCCACCCATTACTAATTACAATCACATTCAAATCTCCATACATAGGCTAGCCTAGTCTGGGTAACAGAATTGTGAAGTTGCATGGGGGCACATTTCTCGGGGGGGGGGGGACAAATTTGTTACTGTTGGTATGGTAGGGCATACAGAAGGACAATTTACCCGAAGGGGGTGTTGAATACTTACGCGTAGGTTAATGTGTTCCACCCGGACACAGGTTTTACCGGGGTGCAAGCGATCCGGTACTTTGGTCTGATGAATAAATAAACAAGATACACGTACATGTGAGTAAAATATCCTTTAAGAGGACTTTACATTGCTAACCCCATATGCTACACTTACGTCTGTGATTTTACAAAATCAACTGTATTTTTGAGGGGAAAAAACAACTAACCTTAGCAGCAGCAGCATTCCACGTACGTACAGACAATCTATTTAACGGTCCTCTTGTCTACCGCCCTCTACTGCTAACTGATGCTCCAAATTCGTGTTTGGCCGGCCGGGCCCTCATTTGGGCCTGATTCGCAATCTGTCTGAGTAGCAATCATGGCGACCTCCGAGGCGAGCAACGTGACACTGACAGGTGGTACAAGCGAAGGGGTAGAATCCGACGAGGCTAGCGACTTGTCTGACACAAGTTACAGTGATGAAGAGTCAGCTAGTGAAGAGGAACAAGAAAAAGCAGAATCTGATGAAACAACAGTAAGAACATAAGCCTGGCTTATTGCTGATCACAGTGATACCGCATGAGTGATTTTGCGCAATGGGAGAAAGGCATTATGGCACGTATGGGAAAGAAAAATGAGCAAACATTGCCCTCTTTTCCTTCCCACAATGCCTTTCTACCATTGTACCATGCAAAACCACTCATGCGGTTTCAGCAATAAGGCTTATGAAGAAAGTACTGGTATCCAAGTTGCTTAGGCCTAGTCCAAAGGCTAAGTTCTTTTCCTACCTCCATGATTTTGGACCATCATAAGCCTTTTTCACATTTCATGTGCGCATGCTCATTGCTCATGCTACATGCTCATAAGCGCACATGCTCACAAGATTTAACAGAGAGGAACATATTCATGACAACAACATTGCGTTATGTTTGGCGAATAGATGCTCGTGATTGTTATTGTTGTAGACAATTTGTTCCCCTCTAGCTTTGTTTACTTACTAATGTGGAGGCGGTAAAGTCAACATGGTGACGGAACAGGAACTTGGCTTGGGGGAGGCAGATTCTGCCCTCAAGAACCTAGCTGTACCCTGTTTGATGTTTTTGAAACTTGGTGTACATGTAAACACGCTCCTTATCATTACAAACGTGAAGTTTGAACTCAATATTCTTTTGTTGTGGGGGTCATTTGAAGTTCAAGGTTACATGCGTGCCGGCCCGCTTGCATTGTAATGATTGTTGAGCGCCAAAGTATACAATTTTAATATTGACATACATGTATTTACAGTAACCTTAACACAACTTTGAAGTTCTATAGTTATGGTAACGTATCTGTGCAAGCGCTATGACTTACTCATTGACTGATGATCGATTGAGCCGACACGTACACAAAACTGGTTCACAGGCTGCTGTAATGCATTGACTGCAACAGCTATTTATGGCAGTTTAACTACACAAGCGTGAGGACATTCTTGTTTTATACAAATTTGATACACTTTTGGACATCATATTATACCAAATAAAAAAACTGTTTTATTTTGCTGATGTGCAGGTCTACGACGACCGCGTGCTGACCACTGGAGACTTTTGGGGGGGCCTAATAGTACTATAATGTTGTCCATATATGGAACTCTTTCCTTAAAAACTCTTACAGGCACACCTCCTGAAAAAAAAGCTTTGCAGCGATACCGGAAAAAATGTTTAGGAGGGCTCTTTTAGGGTTAAGTACTTACAGGCCACTTGTTCTGGAAAACAAAATATGCCAAAGGCACTCCTGGAAACCAAAAGGCACCTCTGTCATGTCTGTGTGCCACATTTGAAACATTCGAAAACCCTAATCACTATTTCATCGACAGCCTACAATTTTCTTACTTCTCAAGATTTTTCTTTTTTTGGCATCAGGCACCGAAACCCAAGACCATTGTATGCGATGACATGGTGACAAGACTGAGCTGTCACCCCAATGACAACATACTGGCTGCAGCTATGATGGATGGCACCGTCAAACTGTAAGGGCCCTGACATGACACTGCGTATAATGCAGGCCAAGATCGGTCAACCCACACGGTTAACTAACTTGATCCTCGGTGTCTTGAAAAATTAACACATTTCCGTTCTCAGCTCTGGAAAATGTCTTTGGCTCAAAACTACATATACTTAAACTGTGGAGCAAAATATTCATGAAAACTTCGATTACTGTTTGCACAGAGCTGCACAAAGTTACAGTGTTGTATTCTAGACTAGACTTCTTAAGACCATCACAAGATCCCACAAGACCAATGCAAGACTTCCAGTCTGAAGTCAAGTCACAAGCAAGTCAAATGAATAGCAACAACGGCATTCCTTTGTCAGCATTCACCCTGCTGTTTGGGACTGGTCTTGATCATTTGATGTGGTGGTCGCAATTCTATCACATGAAAGTCAGTGCCACATTCTCGTTGTTTGATGACAAGAGTCAATTTACTGTACATGTACGGTATATGCATGCCATTGTTATACTCCGGGCACCCAAACAAAGACCCAGTTGGTTTGCACTTGTTGGGTTTCTGTGTACTCAGTACCATCCGTGAGGCGGTGTTGTTTCTGAGACGGCAAGTAAGCTGAAATCTCAGCCGAGGGAGCTGGAGTCAGGTCTGCAGTGCAGTATTTGGCCGAATTGATTAACAAGGACAAGTCGTCAGTTGTACACATGGCATTAGTGTGCAAGGACTCGGACTCAAGTCTGAGTGAAAATTCTTGGGAAATTTTATTCAGTAAACTTTTCTGTACAAACACTTAGCTTCAGTCTTATAACCAAGAGCGTGGTTGTGCGAACACACTGTCTTGCTTTCAAGAAAAAAAAATGACTCAACCGCAATACTGACGTGAGACAACAGCTGTGCACAGTGTTTCCACCTCTGTGGAAAGTCCTTAATTGATAACAGAATTCCCTTTCTCATTGAGGCATATAGTTCCGTTGTTTAAAGAAAATGGATTAGATACAGAACGGTAGTGAGATATTTGTTATATTTTTACTGCATTGGAATCAAATTTATTTGGATAATATATCTAGGTTGTAATTTTTTGTGGGTAGTTTTTCCTACTCCTGTGAGACATCCAATGAAGAGATCTTGTCTCTCTCCGCACATCAGAAGGCCTGCCGTGGAGTAGCATTCTCTGAAGATGGCAAAAGTAAGTGAACCTTACAAAGTGATTAAAAAAACTACAATCTTCAGAGTTTAAACAGTGAAGACGGATTTGTGCATATTTTATTATCCACTAATTGAGGAACTCTCTTTATGAATTTCGATCAAAATTTCAAACTGGTAAGCTTAGAGTGTTGTTACCTTGCGTAAAAGTTTTTTGAATATTGTAGGGTTTTAAGAGGATGAGTGAAGTCTGATCATTTTCTCAGTCATTTGCTGCACTCAATGTTCCTAATCTTGGAAAGGCCCACTGATTGGCCACAATCTCTAAGTCAAAGGCATGGACGTCATGCATAATTCATCACCAACTCTTCACTTCCATCACAGATGTTTACTGTGCCGTTCTCTAGAATCTGTAAATAAGGGGTCCCTAGGTCAGAGGTCGAAATCAAACCTGTTATGTCGTTTGGAAAGAGAACCTGCATATTGACCAATGTTCTCTTTTGTCAAACTAGCCTTGTTCACAATATCGAGAGACAAGTCGCTCAGGGTGTTTGACGTCAGCACGGGTCACACCTCTCAGCAGTTCATCAAGGCTCATAGCAGCCCGCTCTACTGCCTGCTGGTGGCAGACGAGAATCTTGTCGCCACGGCAGACGACGATGGGCAGTTCAAAGTAAGACGCTGGCATCTTGTATTTGTAGTTGTCATTTCAAATTATAGCGAAGCATTTTCTGGGAATGAAATCAAGGATTCCTGAACATGCCCTGGGCACTGTAGTTCGTAAGCCCGAAGAAACCTGTAGAGAGGAGACAATGAGAAGCAGTTACAGTTTTAGAGGTGGGATTTCGTGAGGTTCAGTATGCTTTATAGCGCAGGAGCCTAGGGAGTTAGGGTTAATGTGGTCCAGGCAAAGTGTTGATTTCATTTCCACAATAGAAATGCACATTTCAACCTGACCTTGTAGTTTAACTCAAACTTTGCTGTGAATGGGAGACAAAGTCAACATAAACACATGTTCTGAAAAAGGTCTAAGTTGCATTTTGCAAGATCATGAATGGACAGTTCTTCATATTGACCTTAAGACAAGATCTCGAGAACTTCCAGTCACAAAGTGGTTGACTTCTTGTCTTTCACAGCTTTAGAGCACTGCCTTTAAATCTCCACCTTACCAACAGGTCTGGGATCTTAGAAAGAAACATGCCATCATGGAAGTGAAAGAGAACGAAGATTACATCAGTGATATGGCCATTGATAAGGCCAAACGCATCATTGTGGCCAGCAGGTAAGAATTATTTTTGAAAAAATATCGAAGATTTTGTTGCATGATTGCATTGCATTTTGTCTGCTCTTACGGAGACACCAAAACAAACAATTAACCACTTGACGCAAGTTGACGTGAAAACACACATTTTTCCTCATTTGTTCCACGGAGGACCCGTACACCAGTGTTGTAGTCAAGACCACTTAAGACCTTCACAAGACCACACAAAACCAGCATAAAACCTCCAGTCTGAATTCAAGTCACAAGCTATTCAAATGAACTGCAACAAAAGCATTGTTCACCCTGTGACTTGTGTCTGGTCTTGTGTCTGGTCTTGTGCCTGGTCTTGTGCCTGGTCTTGAGTCTGGTCTTGTGCCTGGTCTTGTGTCTGGTCTTGTGCCTGGTCTTGTGCCTGGTCTTGTGTCTGGTCTTGTGCCTGGTCTTGTGTCAGGTCTTGTGCCTGGTCTTGTGTCTAGTCTTGTGCCTGGTCTTGTGTCTGGTCTTGTGTCTGGTCTTGTGTCTGGTCTTGTGTCTGGTCTTGTGCCTGGTCTTGTGTCTGGTCTTGTGTCTGGTCTTGTGTCTGGTCTTGTGCCTGGTCTAGTGTCTGGTCTTGTGCCTGGTCTTGTGTCTGGTCTTGTGATGCTCTCCACCACAACACTGCCGTACACTCATTTAAGAATTCTTTTTTTCATTTCTGCGGTTGATGTATTGACGTGTCATGTCATGCTTGGTGGGCTCAAAGCGCAATTGCAAGGTTGCAGAATTGGCGGGTAAAAAACCTGCCCCCAGCAGGTTTTTTTAGGGGTAAAGAAAGTCCGACATAAACTGGTTAACTAAACAGAGGAAGTTTACCAATTTGTTTGGTTTGCAAGAGATGATTTCTCCTCGAAGAACTGCATAGTAAAATGTAATTTGACTGACCGGATTATGTATGAAAATCAGTGACAGTTAATTAATCCAAACGATTATTTGGGACCAACTTGCTGAGATTGGTCATATAGCTGCAGTGATACGTACTGAAAGGGTTAAGAAATATCATGAGACCTTTGTGTGCTAATCAAATGACACCAGTGTTGAGGTGGTAGACCACTCTCGTTTTGCCTACAACTTGTATGGGCAGCCAAAGTTTGCAGAAATATCCCCTTTGGTTGGTTTTCGATTTTTACCTCCAATTTATTCAAACTGGACAATTGTACCATTGATTTGTAAATAGGGTTGTATTTCCAATTAACGTTTAGTAGTACATGTATCATTGGCTTGAGGTCAGGTAGCTGTGTGGAATTTTTAACACTTCGTGAATCATTCTTTAATTTTGCACCGACAGCCAGCCAGCCATACTTTTGGCAGCCACTTATAGGAAAAACACGACTGTGACGTCATAGAGCACACCCCATTATAGACACCTGATTGGTTGTAATAAATTAACAATACAGCGTACAACCCGTGTATGATCCTGACATCACGTTAGTACTGGCCTGTAATTATGCTTATTCGATTAGTTTGTGTTCTTTCCTGAGGGCTGAGGTTTTTTTTTTTTTTGGCTCCGCTTTGATTTCTTTTGCTCTTTTTCTTCTTTTTTTCAGTGGCGATGGTACAATGTCAACCTTCAACATCCGACGAAGGAAGTTTGTGATGCAGTCAGAGAACGTCCAGAATGAAATGATGACCGTCGCAATAGTCAAGGTATGTGCTGCCTTCAAAATTGCGTCTTGGATGAGGTGGAAAAAATCTGGCTTAGCTACAGGTTTCACGTTTTCTCTCGAAAACCTAACTTTGTGTTTTGTTGAGTCTTAAATATGTGTTCAACATGTTGTGTCAAACATGTATTGTGTTAAACATTCGTCGTCATCAAAACTATAACCCACAAGGTCTGTGTTAAAATTTTCCCTTTTCTCGTTTCTTCATGTTTCTTCTTTCTTTTCTTTTTTGAAACAATTTCAATGTAATTTTTTATGGTTAGAGAGTTTGTTCCAAATATTGTGCCTAGATATGAACGTTCTTCTTTTCCACATTGGAAGAGTCACTGTCAAAAAGAGAAGTTCTTTGGCACCATTCCTTCTCATAATTGTTAAATCTTTCCCTTTCAGGATGGCAAGAAAATCGTCTGCGGTGCGAGCGACGGCGCCCTCAACATCTACAACTGGAACGAGTTTGGCGATCTGAGCGATCGCTTCCCGGGACACCCCCAGTCAGTGGACACCTGCGTCGCACTGACCGACAACATGGTCTGCACTGGAAGCATGGATGGAATGATAAGGTAGAAGAAAAATGAGCCGGGGCTCTAGACCGCACGTTTGGTATAGGCTCCGTTTCCCCTTTTACCAGCAGAAAAGACTGCAATCATCAAAGCTTTCATTGCAGTAGCTTAGTGTATTTCATGTGCAGTAAGTTATAACTATGTATTGTTTTGACTTATTGGCACTGTATAACAAAACCTGCTATCTGTTGTTACATGGGATATGCATCTCTTAGGTATTAAAAAGGGCATATCCCACATCACAGCGGTCAACAACTGTTAAATGTCCTAATACACCTTATATGTAACATCCCTCCTGGTTTCTGGAGCTGGCACAGTTGATGTCAAAAACACTTCAGGCCTCACAGATGGAAGTCAAGTTTGTTCACTACATGTTTAACTACTTGCTGCCGGGTGTAATTTGAAGTTGCCTAACATAGTACCGGGTGATCTTCAAGATTCTAAATTTTCAAAATTCTTCCAAAAATCATAGCTTCATTAACTGGACGTTTACACCCACACAAACGACTGTCTGGTTTCTACTCTAATCTGACAGACAACATCTATTGACGCTGGAGTATTTCAGCCAGGCGTGCCGCCTTGTAATGAGAGCCCAGAGGGTGCGGTGTTATGTAATTTTGAGTTGTGCCCGAAACTGGCACAGTGCGTCTTTTCAATAGGGGCCAGATTAGTGTGCAGCGGTATTGTATCGCTCATCACTGGAGTGCTGGAGCGCTTTTGTCCCGAGTGGTAATCTGCTCATGCTGAATGCCACAAACAGTGGTGGACGGATTTCCTCCCCTAATGACAACTGAAAAAATGTTGGCAATTCCCAGCAGCTAGGTCTTTTGTTCCAAGTACGGTCTTTTGTTACAAGGCCAGCTCTTTTGTCCGATTTCGGGCTCCCCAACTGTGCGTATAAAGAACACGTACCCAAAATTCGGGCTCCTTGGCAGCATATGGTTAAGAGACTCAAAATTGTTCAGAGGAAAAAAAAAGTAACTCGTGTACTTCAAATTGAAAGCTACTCTTGTCTTTGCTCTGCCAGGGCTGTCAACATCCTACCCAACCGGTTCCTGGGTGTCATCGGTGACCACGATGACTTCCCCATCGAGTCCCTGGCCCTCTCGCCGGACAAGCAGATCCTGGCCAGCTGCTCCCACGACCAGAAGATCAAGTTCTGGAACGTGGCGCACCTCCTGGCGAAGGAGGTCGACCCCCACGCCAAAGCCGAGCGCAAGAATAAATTCAGGCACTTTGACGCCCAAGGGAAACACGAGAACTTTTTTGCAGGATTAACGTAGCACAAACCACATTTAGTTTGTAATTCGGATATAAAATTGTTTCGTTATTTTTTTTTTTGCATTATACAATATATATAAATGTACAGTGTACATAATTACATTTGACCCAACAATTTGAAGGTATGCTGACCGTTTTTAACCTTCTCACAGAGCAACTTTCATCAGATCCTGGCCATGAAGTGGCAGATTTTCCCCACAGTTTGTTCTGCTTTGATAAGGCTTTTTCCAAGGACAATCAACCTGCAGAAGACGTTAGGGAATCTTGACTGAAAGGGGCAGGTCCTCATGGGAGGAGCTACAACTTGGTAATGCACCTGATTGTTTTCTTTTATCTTTATCTTGGAGGACCCCAAGCTTGATCAACCAGTTGAAAAGTTTTGAACGGTCCACATTGCATACACTTTGATATAATATTGCATGTGTTTTTAAATTAAAAGATCTCTGCAACTGTCATCAGTAATTGGAGATGCGATATTTTGCAGTTGTTTCAAGTTCCTAGTAATATAAAGTCTTTTCAGCAAAAAGCCCACTCCTAAGCTTTCCTGTCCAAGCCCCCAGTTCCATTATTTTAACCACAAGAAGTGCCTCTAGGTGACATTACTCACAATGCGATGTGTGCTTGTAATATCATATGTGACCTCTTGCTGGACTCTGAGGAAGAAGTAATCTCATTTTCCTTTTTTTTTCATCGCTTAATAAGGCATCAGTTGTCTTGCAATGTGATCTGTGGGTAAAGCCTCATTTAATCGGCCTTTTTTTATCAGGGAAAGGGTTGATCATCATATTTACCCTTCAAGAATTATATTCAGTATATGACATAGATTGTGAATTGGAATAAACTATGACATTGGAATAAATGAACGGTTGCCAATGATGCGTTGTTTTTATTCATATTTTGTTTTTGTTTGGTCTATTGTTTCTGTTCTTATTGTGTTTGATTTTTGTCATACATGTAGTTCCTGCCAGTATGGCTTGTTCTGTCTGATTTCACAAGAATATGCCAAGAATGACCTTAAAAGTCAAAAAGCAGTCAGTTTCCCCTGGAAAGTTTTGGTGCATAATTTGTAACTTGATTTGCAGTTACACGATTCGTAAATTATAATTACATGTGTATGTGTCAATTATAGTATTAAGTATTTCCCCTAGAAAAACGAATGAAAAACATCAAGACAGAGATATGAGAAAACAATTGTTAATTGCTATTATGATGGGGAATTAGACATACAATGCCTGCATAAATCCCTGAGAGACGCATAGCGCCCTCTGCTAATCATCCAGTACATACACTGGGAGGGCACGTGTAGGCCGGACAATGTCATGTCCAATGTTCAGTGTGACCATAATACGTTATCCTGCTGCCATGTGATCATTCTGGGCCAGTGAAAAAAACTTCTGAAAAGAGAGAGATAATCACACAATCAATGCAGACATTGTCCCTTATTCAAAAACAGGTGTGAATGCAACAGAAATTTAAAAACAATCCCAAATCAACCAACAGTGTGATGACTCAGAAGTTGGATTGTACGAATAAAGATCAATGATCAGAACAGTTTGGCAAATTTGTACCATGTGTCGGTTTGTGACGAGCTATAACGTTTGACATTTTTTTTTCTGATACTACCTATTTAATCCAAGTTCCTTTGTGTGGAAATTATTCAAACGCCGGACTTATACAAATTTATGTGTGAAAATTATTCTAACGCCCGACTTATACAAGTCTTGTCCTTCAGCACTCACATGACAGAATGTCACTGTACTATGCTGCGGGAGTGCTGGCCGGGCGCTGCGAACTCGTATTGTAACCGCAGAAGTGAACTGGGTTTACGGGTGGTTTGTGACATTGGTTGAAATTTCTCCAAAGAGACGCAATATTAAACGTCCAACCATGTTGGTGAGGGTGTTGGCCCCGCTAGCTGTCTTGGTGATGGTGTTTGCTCCTTCGCTTGGCCAAGATGTTTATCCTGTGAGTAAATTAATTAATCATGAGCTGAACCTCATGCCTGTGGCAATTGAAGTACATACTACATCATGTACACGTAGGCCTAGGCCTACATGTAGGCCAAGCCTAATTCAAGTAAAAACGGCTCTACTAATTGCATCTTTTAACATTTAGACATGATCAGCGATAGCCCAAATGTTAAAATAGGCAATTTGTAGAGTTAACCTACTCCTAGATACTTAAACTGCAAAGCTGTAGGCCCTTTAAGTTTAAGGAACCCCCTATCCTTTTAAAAACAATCTCCCTAAACTTGGCAATCTTTACTTTCATTTTTAGGACACCTCTTGTTAATGCTTACATGACTTTTGATTACCCGTCAGACCCCCTGCGTATGACATCACGTTAGAGGGCATTTCTTTCTCCCTCTGGGATAGATCTAAGTAAACGTTTTGTACATTCATTGTCATTAAATCAAAATAACAAAACATGTCCTTTAGGAGTGTGTTCCACGCAGGCCCTCTATTGTTCAGTCGAACCTTGTTAATAAGAGGTCCTTCAGACTTGGCAAATTACCTTGTTATAACAGGGACCTTGTATTATCAGAACAAAAACAAAGGATTGGATCCTAAAAAATTCCTTGTTCTAAGCAAAATCTTGTGTTAACTGTGCATGAAATCTCCAACTTTATGTTGTTTTTGTGAAGCAGTTTTTCACAAACATAAATTAGAAAGGGCAATTGATCGATGGCATAATTATCGGCAAATCGTTCAGTTCACGTGACTGATCATGCAGTGATCGACTAAACATGCATATCGACTGATACTGGGCTGAACACACATTCACACGGTGTAGTCCTAATGTGAAGTTAATATTATACATATCATTGACTAATCACTTTACCTACTGTTGCATTGGATTCGAGCCAGCCACCGGCCCCCGGTAAACTTGTTTGTCGAGTGGTTAAGATGTTTGCACAATTAAGCAGAAAGTCATGGGTTCAAATCCCACCCAAACAAGTTGGTGAGTTTTGCAACTCTTGGTCCACACTGACCATACAGTGTAAAGGTATAATACGTTGGTATAAGGTCAAAACTTGATACAAACTTTACATCTCTCACACAATCTAAATTTGATTTCACTGATGTTCCTTCGATGATCATATGCATGTTTTACTTGACTTTTTATTTTACTTTTTTTTATCTGAAAAGTGTATTTTCTTTTTTTTTCCCGCGACAGTACACAGATAAAGTGTGCAGGACAGATGTGCAGTACCCGCCTGCAGATGCCAAGACCAAAGTGCCGTCATTCGTCCTGAACCTTGACACGAACCCAGAGGATCGATGGCGGCCGCTCATGAAAAACAAGAGCGCCGAGGTGAACAACATCAGATAGTCGGCTCACCCATAATAACTAAAACAGAAATGTCAGATAGCGATGAATACTTCAAGTATTTATGGAGCGCCTTTATCAGAAAAAAAACCACTTAAAGTGCTCTTGAAATGATTGCACTATGGCAAGGTCACAACGTGGCTATTGAGCATGGGCCTTTAACAGATCTTGCATCTATTTAAAATCCATCGAACTGAACCGGATAAAGTTTTTCTTTCTTAGGCTGTCCAACTGATGCAAGTGCAGGTTGGGCCCAGCTGAAGTAATCATACTTAGTACTGAGAGGCAAGCAAGCATCAAGTGACTTGTGCAAGGCCACAACCTACTAGTAGGGCCAACAGGTGGATTCGAACTCCTGACCCACAGATTACTAGACTAGGCCTCATGTTGCTCTGTTTGTACAAAAATGTCCCTTTTCTGATGATAAAAGCCATTCGAAGAGGTTCAAACTTTATAATGAAAAGCTGGTTTTTGTCCATTGTTCGTTATGTTGGTGAGGTCTGGCTTCCGGCTAGATGGGTTAAGCAAGGGAGTGGCCTAGCAGGCAGCAGAACAGTAGCAGGGTTAATGGTGAAAGGCTGGGTTGTTGGAGGCAATTAGCACTTACAATTTTCCACTCAAGTGTATGGACAGAATTAGCGGAACTGTTTCTGTGAGTTGGATTTATTGTTGCATATTGTGCCCTGAATACATGTAGATGCCTTTGTTTTAGAAGCTGGAAATGTCCATTGAAATGCGATGCCGTTGTTGTGTTTATTCTGTGAGAAATCAAAGAGAAAATTGTTTTTTCTTTCATTTTGAATGGCTGTGAACTTTGTGATATGCGGCCTGATATTTTTCTTATCTTTTCAGACCCGGCATTTCAGTCCCAGCTAAAAGACTCTGCCGTGATCAAAGTGCCAGGCCCTTAACCTGCTAAGCATTTCAGGCTGCAGCGGTTGCACTGAATGTTTTACTTCATTGCTTAAAAAGTCGTTGGCCCTTGGCAGCTCCTCTGTCAGGCGGAAGAACAGTTTCAGGAAATTTTAGACTGGCTTTATATCTTGATTGTTTTTCTTATTTCAGTTGAAAGCCATGATCAATGACATCATCGATCTGGTGGGTGCCTTCTTCAAGAACAAAACCAAAGTTGTTAACCTACTGGATGAAGTCTTGGTAAGATTGTAAAATTCCTGTCCCATGTACAGTTTAAACACACCAGTTTGAAGGACACCACATGAAAGACAATGGAAAAATGCACAATGTAGATCTTTAATTCGCTACATCTCTGCCACATTTTCCGCCAGCTGACAGTTGGCTAATTATGATTATCTGTCTGTCAAAAAAGAACTAAGAAGTAATTCACAGCATATCAAAACCACTGAAAGTCAACGTACACGACCAAAAATGGAGTAAAGGTTCCCTCCTTAGACTTGGGAAATTGTTTTCAGTGTTCGCGAAGAAGAGAGAAATCTATTGCCGGGAGGAGCATGTACAAGCTCTTCTAAAGCAATAAAGAACCATCATCTCAGAAGCCCTGCGACTTATTCACCTGTCTGCAATGTGTACTCTTGTCCAAGAGGAAACTAGTTCAAATTGCCTTGTTTGTACTGCGCAGAACTCTCTGAATGCTATTAGAGATCAGGTTCATCCTTGAATGTCAGTGATAGTGATCCCACAAGAAGAACCATCAGCTTTGTACACATCAACATGAAAATTAGTTTTGCGTACTCAGTGTTATATGCACTTGAACCACTGTTTTTGTGTACAGTTTGTGGGCCCAATAAAACATCATACCTAGATTTCTTCTCACATTCATGCACCCAGTCTAAAATGGCCACATGCCTCGCAGGAAATGTCACAATTTTGAGCAAAATAAAAGAAGTGAAGTCAACATTTCCCACTGGTTCCCATGTGTCATTTATCCATTCACATCTATAAGCTTCACAGCTGGGGGGGTAACCAGAAGCACAGCTATGATTTTGTTTGGCCTTAAGACTGAATGACTCATGATGGACTTACAGGGACTTGCGGGGACTTCTTATGCACTTGATTACAACACTCCTTTCAGGAGATGGTAATGTAATATTCACCAGTACCGGCAGAGATGTTCACTCTCTGTTTTTCTCTTCTCAGGGTCCTCTGGCATACACCCTACCACAGCCCTATCAGGCTGAGTTAATAGGCATTGCGGATGCATCTGGTGTTCCTTTAGGTAAAATTTAATGACAACTTTGATCTTTAATATTTTCCTCCAGGAACCAGAGTCTTTTAAGTTGTATTGTACAATGGGTTGGTTTCTGAACCAGACAGTGCGCCAAACTGTTTTGATTTCCATTTTCGTTTGATAAGTTTGAGTCAGCATTTTGGTTTTCCTTTTTTTTCCCAGGTCAGATTGTCCTTTACAACATCTTCTACGAGGTATTCACAGTGTGCACCTCAATTGTGGCTGAAAGTCCCAACGGTAAGGAAATTTCTGCCATTGTCTTGAGAAGAAATGAAAGATAAATTACCTGCTCTCATATTCCACCCATCTCTGCACCCTTTGGAGGTTGGAATTTTCTTCATTTTTCTTTTATTCTTTCTCCCGCAGGAACCCTGTACCATGCTAGAAACCTTGATTTCGGACTCTTTCTCGGGTGAGTTGCCACGGGCAGTAATATTCTCAGCGAGCGTTTTATGTGGATCAAGTGTCTGTCCAAGTTCTGCAGTGAACTTTACTGAAGTGAAAGTTACCTGTAGCAACCCGAAGAAAAGCATTTAGGCTGTCGCTTTGTTTTTCAAGATACTTGTATATGCGTGAGAAACAAAACATGGTAAAATGAGCCAATCACATAAATATGTCCTAGATTGTTAGGACACATTCCCCATTCTTCGAATGGCCCGCTACTTTTTCCCAGTGTCATTTAATTTAGTCTCGCTCGAGTTGCAGCAAAAGTTTGACCTCATGCGCTCGTCACTTTGTCGTCGGAGGGAGAAAAACTATCCATAAGTTAAGTCTGGCCTCACCAACCTTTGCTGAGTTCAGCACACTCTGTTGACGTAGCAACATTACAATCCGTCCATTTGTAGGTGGGACATCAAGAATCAAAAGTGGGAGCTGACGGAGAGGCTGAGGCCGCTTGTTGTGAACGTGGATTACCAAGTGCAGGGAAAGACGGTCGCCAAGGCAGTTCACTTTGCTGGCTACGTCGGAGTCCTCACTGGAATTAAACCGGTAAGGACAAAACATGCTCTAGACAGGAGAAGAGTGTAATAGTTGCTTGGTTTTTTGGCTTGGGCCGTCCTAACTTTGTCCCTCTGAAAGCTTTCAAGTCTTCGACCACCAGATAGCAATGTCTGTTGGTGTGCAGGCATGGAAAAAGTAGTGTTGACCTCTGTACAAAAGAAGTCCACATAATGTAGGGTATGATGGTGTTGTGTGGACTTGCACATATCCACACAATTTCTTCCCCTCTGAAAAACAGATTCAGAGGCATTTTTGGGTTATCTGTGGCAAAATGAAGAGGACCGGTCCAGGAAATCTTCATCAAAAATCCAGCTCAGAGGAGTTATCCTAGTGAGAGGAAAAGGAGCATTTTCCTCAAGTTTCCTTAACCACAGGAGAACAAAGGAATGTCCACACTTAGTACGTATAACAGGTGTGTGTGTGTGTGTGTGTGTGCGAGTTATATCGGGGGATATCAAGATGTGCTAGCTGGATGATTTCATGCTGTTAAAGAAATTGTAACATGAGAGCTTGTTTTATTTTTATTTGTATTTCACTATTGGACTGCTGTCCAGAGGGACCATCACTGTTTGGGTTAACATTTGGATTAAAACAAGTGAAGTAACCTGATCTTAGATCCTTAAAACAGGAACAGCTTCAAGTAGATTTATTGCACTATGTAGGCTTTTTTTTATAGTTTATTTGAAAAAAAGGGCAA
Source organism: Acanthaster planci (assembly GCF_054643075.1). NCBI lineage: Eukaryota > Metazoa > Echinodermata > Asteroidea > Valvatida > Acanthasteridae > Acanthaster > Acanthaster planci. The sequence goes on along the minus strand of NC_141778.1, from coordinate 26,161,652 downwards.
ATTTTGTGAGCATTGGTTCCAGCTTTTAGCCTGTTTCAACTCGGTTTTCCAGAAGTGTCAATTAGAGAGATGATTGCTCGGTTTGATCATGCCCTGCATGTGTATAGGCATCTGACATTGTACATTGGCATATTATAACAAGGTTCGGGTCTGAACTATCCGCCTCGAGCAGAAGCACCCCCTCATTGGTTGAAAAGAGCCGCATTGGTCGGGAGTATTCATTTTGTTGGTAGCGATGTGAAAGCAACACTTGGGTTTCCTAGTCATTCATGAACCAGTGATGTGTAGTTAGTACCAAAGAAGCCTCCGTTGCTAAGGAAATAGCACCCTCTCTTGGTCCAGCTCAAGGCCTATAGTTCGACCACTAGTCAATTGCTTTGTAACACCCAATACAAGCGCTTTTGGATGTCCCTAATCTAAATTTTGCTATGATCTTATTGTTACTAATATTTTGCTGTTGGTTGCAACTCTGAAACCATTCACAGTCAGTGACATACAATGAATTTCATGTGATTGGTTCCTTCCTTTACAAATGAAATCAGATATTGGTAATCGGCGGTGTGACCATGCCCCACGGCCTGATTCTAGATGGTCGACTAGATGGTCCAAACCATCCATCCTTTGGGAGGGTGTCTTCGAACCATAGTTAACATTTAGCTGTCACTTGAAATTGTCCTTGTGTGAATTGGATTGAATTGTGTTCTTCCCACAAGGGCGTGGTTACCATGACCATGAATGAGCGCTACAATATCGACGGCGGGTACATTGGAATCCTGGAGTGGATCATGGGGAAAAGATCGGAGCAGTGGATGGGATTCTTCATGAGAGAGACGCTGTTGAATGCCACTGAGTAAGTTTGTCTCTTTTGTTGAAAGGGGGGGGGTGTTTAGGTGGTTGGCACCGCCAGCCCACGTCCCCTGTTGGATTTGTCGAGGTCCTCTTTCTCCTCCCCTTTTACTGGAGGATAATTCTTTGTGGCTTTTCTCTGAGGTGGTATATCAAAATAATTTGAAACTTGACACCAACAGCAACCCATATCCCTAGCTGCACATACAAAAGTGATGTCATGATGACGTCATCAAGTTCTAAAATCACAAACGATTGAAATGTAGATTATATAAGAAATAAACGACTTCTATCTGCCATATCTGATGAGCTGAGACACAACTGAAGTATAGGGTTCATATTTGGGTGACGTCATCTGCAAGAATTTGATATCACCTGATCACCTTGTGTATGTATCTGAATAAACATATTTTGTCTAGCTTTGTTTCGTGTTAGTTTATACAGCCTTTATCACCTTTTTTGGTTGAATGAACCAAACATTAATTATTAGAATTCTATCGGCTTTGCCTGCTAAATATACAATAAAGAGGACTTGTGGAAGTTTAATGTTACTGGTCCGCATGCTGTTATGCATTGAACACTGGGGAGTGATTCTCTCTTCCCTACCAAGCTCGGCAAGAAAGAATTTTTTTCGTGTTTTCGGTGCAATAGACTATTCATTTATTTATTTATTTTTCAGTTACGCGAGCACGAAAGCCAAGGTTATCAACGCCAAGATCTTGGCTCCAGGCTACATCATACTGGGCGGCAGCAAAACAGGCGAGGGCGCTGTCATCGTCATTGACAGAAAGGAGCCAGCATATGTTGAAGAGTACGTTCAACCTTGACCTCATTGTGCTCAATGCAGCAAAGTGCAACAAGTGTAAAAAACATGTTGCGACCATGTTGTATTGAATAAGATAACAGAAGCGTTCTAGACAACAGAAGCTAGTCTGCTTAAATATTGTTCCCCTAAATCTTGTGACAGCTGGCAGGCTGGGACGCTAAGGCTGCATCCGAATCTATTATCTAGAGCTAGGTTTAGGTCTTCACTCCGTTTAAAATATGCAGAGACGCACAGACAGTTGACCTAGCCGTAGCTCTGGAAGCCCGTTTCGGACACGGCCTAAGGCATGTGGCCTCGGTAGCGGTTGACCTGTCAGATCTTTTTTTTTAAGATGTACTTCGCAGTGGGAGATGTTATTTTTTTAGTTACTGCTTTGGCCTTGACTCACTGTTATCCGAGAGCTTGTGAAACAAATTCACAAGTGTACTTGGGTGGAACTCGAACCCGCGACCTCCTGCTTACAAGTCACGTCATAACCATTTCGATCACTTAGCATGCCGGGGTCAGCTGGCCAGTCTGAGTCCAACTTAGCAGCGGAACCCTAAGTACTAGAGAGTTTATCGAGCATTCACTCCATCATCCACAGTTTCTTGATCTTGATTCATGATCGAATGCCATGTTAAATTGATCCTCATCTGTACCTAAGATATACTGAGCAATACTGTGATCTTTTTTCGTGGCCAGGCTGGACCCTAAGAAAGGCAAGTGGTTCCTGGTTGAGACCAATTACGACCCCACGGAGAAGCCGCCCTTCTTTGACGACAGGCGCACGCCAGCCCTCAAGTGCATGACTAACACCACTCAGAAGGTACTGGAGAAACTTTCGTCTGAAACTCTGTGACACTCTGGAGGTTGTGGGTGCATAGCTTGCCCCAGTCAACTTCTTTGTTTAAACCTCCTACCGACTAAAAAGTGAAGTAGCCAGTCTCCAGAAGTAGTGTATGTGGTAATTTTGAAATGCTTGAAGGAGCATGTCCTCTCTAAACAATCCCAAGTTATCAGAACAACAGTGATGCTTTTATTACATATCTGCCCACTTTGTTAAGATTATGTCTGCAATTTAGCTTTTAAAATCAAACCCTTAAAAAGAAAGTAATTGGCAGGAATTGTGTTTGGTGTACTAGCATATGGCAAATTTTACTACTTGGAATGACACCGCAGTTTTGCCATAAATATGGAAATTCTCATTAGCATAAAACCAAAATAGCACTGAAATAACTTTTCAAACAGTCAAACAAGAATTGGAAATTGGTTCAGTTGAAAAATGAAAGGTGCATTTTCAAGAATTGTAAAAATGTCTTGCACAGACCCTTTTAAGTAACTTACAAGTTAATGCCATTTCCATCTGATTTCCTTTCAGGCTGTTGGACTGGGGCCTATTTACAATGTTCTCTCTACAAAGCCCAATCTTAACCTGGTAAGCCAACTTTTTCTTTGGACATTTGTTGCTTTAGTTGGGCCTGGTTTGGTTGTTGTCAAAGTCTTATTGATACAGAAAACTGTGATTTTTTTTTTGCATTTGGAAGTGGCTTGGGAGTTTTGGAGTTAGAATGATTGTTAATTGGTTGGTTATTGGAAAATGGGAAAGGTTCGGTTAGATCCCACGCTCAATACGGTTCGATGGCTGAGGACTCGTTTGTGACTGTTGATTCTACCAAGGCTGTTCTCTCTTTGTCAATTTCGAGAGCCAGCCAAGGTTAATTCTTGAACCTTTGTTCCCTAGTTGACGACCTACACGGCCATGATGCAAGTCAACTCTGGCTATCTGGAGACCTACATCCGTCAGTGCCCCCAACCATGTTACCCATGGTAAAGAATTGCAGTTCACAGTCAGAAGAGATCAATTGGCTGCTCGTAAAGGGTAAGGCCGACATCTTTATATCAGTTGGATTACGAACCCGCCAACTTGGAATAATGCAATTAAAAAAAAAAGAACTGAAAAAATCAACATTACTGTTTCCTCGACAGTTTTATTCTCTTCTAACTCTGGATAAGTTAGTTGTACATGCATGTGAAAAGGAGTTAAAAAAGAATTAAAAATCGGGATTTTCCCACCCTCTGCCCAGCCAGATTTCATGCTGTGTTCATAATCCAACAGATACAAAAATTCTGGCCTCAAAGAAACCTCAAGAAACTCCTCATTATAACAACACACCATATACTCTATACATGCACAAATTTCCATTGGAGCCTTCGGACAGATTTGTTTTTTTGGACAAACCTTCCAATCAGTAGCCTTTTTTGTTACAGTTTATGATTTTTGTTTGGCTTGTTGAACACTGAATTAGTATTGAAAACAGCCAAACAGAAGAATGCTGCAAAAAAAGAGGAAAATTTTACCAAATGTTTGCCTGAATTGACCTTGCTCTGTTTAGAGAATAAATATGTTCTTGGATGGAACTGGCTCTAGAGAATGGACCCGACTAATGCTCAAGCCACAGATGAAGACATTATAAGCGTCCACTCTCCTGAACCGTTCTTAACGCTAGTTTAAGACCGATCAAGCACATTTTTATTCCCCTGCCAAAATACCTTTTGAGTCAGAAAGCCAAAGGAAGTTTAAATATGTCACATTTCCAACAATTTGGTTCCAAAGTTTTTCTTCAGTTCTTTGAAACACCCCCCTGGCCATGTAATGGTACGTGCCTGTTGCAGATGATTATTTCAACCTCCTGTGCGCGTGGCATGTACTGCATTATATGTAGGTGGCACAGAACACAATTAGCCAGCTGGTGCTTCATCACTCATTTAAGGCAGGCCACGGGACGGGCTCTTGACCAGTAAGACTGGCTAAAGTGTTTTAGGTATACATGAATATTGTAATTTCATAAACTAATAGTTTGAGTACATTTTTCCTATTGTTATGGATGTGCAAGTTCATAATAATTTTTTTAATTAAAATGCTATTTTGTTTTATGACAACCAAAACCTATTTCTATCTTTGCTGATTTTCTATCATTTGTATGATTATAAAAGACCCAAAGAATTGTTTGGCAATGTCAAAAACATTTTAAAGACTGATCTGTGTAAATTTGATTGTATATATTCCTTTTTAATGTTGGTGGGAAAAACAATGTTTAAATTCTCTCAGTGTTGGGATCCTGTCAGTTTTTAATTCAGACAAAGTGCGTCCTGAACAAAAGCATCCTGCCTCCAATAAAGTCAAATTCTCCATACTCGGTGCTGAAAAAATCAGCTGGTGTTTTGAATTTGAAAGGAAATCACATGAATGTGAAACCTGCCGGGCTGTTTGTTTAAACATCAAGCAGAGGTTATAACTTCCTTTAGTATTGATGGGAGCATCAATTGATGCTATGGAAAAAGAAAGCCAATCATTCTGTAATCATATGAAGGGAAAATGAAACCAGGTTTTTTTTTCAGCTTCCAAGAGCCATGATGTGAAGGTTCACGATCAGTGCTTCCTTGTACAGTGCATTAAAATTTTTGAACTGTATGAACATGTAAATTTATCTTTTGAGTGTATTAAACGATGTGCACCTGTCGACTGTCAATACCTTACTCAAGGGGTAGAGAAAATTATATACTCTCACAGTGGCCAACTCTCCATCCCAGGAGGTGCCATTGCCCTTAAACATTTATTGGAACAATTTGTATTTTACTAAATAAAAGTATTGAAATCTTCAACCCAAAGTCTTGAAAATTGAATCATAAGGAGCAGGGCCACGTCAGAATGGGGAAGAAGTTATTAATTATGGATATTTTTGAAAGAATTTCAACTGATGCGCTGACCTCCTGTATTAAGTAATAAATTTTGCAATATTAGAATATATTGATTTCTTACTATTGTATGAAAATTGTATGTAAATGTTTAAATAAAGACCATTTTAATTGTGATTGTCAATAAAGTATTCCATTTTATTAGCATCTAAATTGAAATGCATAAAATGCATTGTCCATCCTTGGCAGTGCATTGTAGGATTTGTATGTGTTTTGTGTCATTGGAAATGCTACTCCGCCAATTGTTCTGCTTATTTTGTAGCATTAGAATTTATCTGTCCAATCCCCACCCACCCTTCAGCCCAGGGCTGCCCCACTCCTGGGGCATCATTGCATGTAACAGAAGGTTTGTAAGTTACACTGTGCAGCCCATGGTCTGCAAACCCAACTCAGGGAGGACTTCATTGCAGAAGAGGGATTCATTTCATTGCTATGAGTATAAAACAGAAGGTTGTCAACTTTGTTAATATTCAACTGTGTCATTGAGAAAAAACACCAGTTTATGATTGCTCCGACAAGTCACCTGATAAGGTCTGAACATGAAAATGAAATCCCATTTACATGTATGCCCATAAATCTGTTGTACAAATGAAATAAATTGTCCATGAACTTCCAATTTTAAAAATCTGCTGATTTCAAATGAAACTGCACATGTAAGTTATGATAAAATGATATCCAATGATACGACCAATCGTCAAATTACCCAGCTGTCACTCTTTTTTGGGGGGGGACTCCCTTACTTTTCCAGGTCGTATAGACGCCATTCTTGTATCTGTTTTGAAGCTTGCCTGAATTCATTAATTCATTAAGCAAAAGAAAATAATACCGCTTCAAATTCTCCCTACATAAAAAGATCAGCAGGTGTTATGAGTTTGAGAGGAAGGGATTTTGAAAGTGAAAACTGTGAGGAGGTTGTGGTTAATGTCCTTTGGTATATATGAAGGGTATGAAGGGTAATGCACTGAAAAAAGTAAGCCAACTTTTCCGCTGTCAAAAACAAAATCCAAATTTTTTGTAGACATGAAGCAAAGGTTCATTATTCTTTGTGCAATGTATTGATATTTCTACAAATAAATTCATCTTGTGAGTCTAACTGGCATGCACCCATCAACTGTCCCCTGCCCTTTCCCTATCCAGGGAATGGAGATTATGACTGTCAAAGTGACTCACAGTGACCAATTCTCCCACCCTAGAGACACAAAGAGAGACACCTGTACAAATTTTATTTCACCAAATAAAATTAATATTCACCCTTGAAGGTCTTGAAAGTATAATTACAAGAGGCGAGGCAACACAATGATGAGGTTGAGGTTACAAATTGTGGGATACATACTTCTGTTTCCGAGAAATTTTTGATATGCTGACCTCCAGTTTGTCGTCGGTTGTGATATAATGTTTGCAAGGTAAGAATATTTGTTGGTATCTAACTTACAGTAGGTATTTTTGAAAAATATTACATATGAAATTATGTAGAACTTACGCGTTTAATGTTAACTGAAGGTCACCCCTCTCGTGATTGTCAAAGTACATTCCACAACTGTGACTTGGGACTCTTTAAGTCACTATTCCGTCACACCACGGAGGAAGGAAATGGTCATGTGTAATTCTACCTCCATGTGTGAAGTATATACTTGACCGTGTTGACCGAGCTACACTGTGCATGGGGATAAAGCATGACCTACATTTTTTCGTGAGGTCAAATGCATGGAAGTCTGCTTTACTTCCATGGGTTAACCATGGAGGAATAAAAACAACCATGACAGGGGTACGTGCATCAGAGCGGATGAGGGTTTATAGAGGAATATCAAATCATCCGCCTCACTACGGTGTACAGGCCGGGGTACTGGGGATTAAATGCCATTGGGCTGCAGGTCACCTGACGTTATCAGGTGGTCTTTATATCAGCGTCATGTGATCATACACATGATACGACACGTCATTTTTTTTTTACCAGACCTTCCTTGTTTGGCGTCGCACTCCGAAGGCTGTTGTTTTCTGGTGAATGATTTCGGGCGTGATTTCCTAGGCTTGTAAAGAATTGAGCGAAAGAACCATTCACAACAATGGCAACACAAGTAAGTAACAGGCCAATATAATATGAATATTTAATCATGTGGGGGAAATGTTTCTTAAAGGAATGCAGTGTATGTTCGGGATTGATATACCTACCGATAAACTGTGTGCAAGTTTAATGAAAACAGAGGTTTAGAAAAAAAAGGAACCCTTGCGAAATCCTCAACGGTAAGCAAACTTTAGGTTTGGGGTTTCCCTATGTGCAGTGTTTTCCATGCATATCATGAAGCAGAATACATTAATTCTGGCGAAAGACATGGCTTTGAATTTAGGCGTGGCCGGCCGATTTGCACGATCGCCTGATCGCGATCGCCGCAATTTGCTGACTGTGGGCCCAACGTAAGGTCTCCAACTTTACTTTCCTTCTTTTTTGAAACTGTCTTGCACAACCGTGAATAAGAAAGAAAAGGCGATTAGGCTGATGGCAGAATTCTCAACAATCATGCACTAATTAAGAACGAGCAATTGCACATACATGTAATTGACTCATCACAACCAACAATGCCATTAATTTTCTGTAAAGTCAAGAAGAGACCTGTACTACTATGGTAGGTTGCAGCAAACCTTCACACTTTCAGTTCACTTGTCAAAGAAAAAATGTAGCAGCTAACACAACCTCCAAATTCTAAAGACATTGTACAGTAAGCATTGCCATTACATTTTGGATTCTATGCCCACTGAGCTACTGCAGCAGTGCACTGTACATGTACAGTGCTGTTTAAAGTATAAGCACATGTTCGCAGGGTAATTTTTTTCCCCCGTCCTTTTTTCCCTCATTTTTCAATCAAATCCAATAATTTTAATTTCTATAGATGTTTTTATTCTCTTTTTTGGTACATTCAAACCCCAGGAGGATTTTTTTAAAGGAAATAAAACTCAAAATCAATTCATTACGGTACACTACAGACAGGTCTGGTTCCTGTTTCTAATGCTACAGAAGTGCCATACTGTAGCCATGGGGGGAAAAATCAGAAGGAAAGTGAATAGGTTCTTTTTTGATAAATAGTATTGAATGTCGGCTGTGACTGCAGAAGTGCCAATGCTTAAGTTGGCAGTCTCACAGATTGACATAGTCCTCACACAAAGAGCCCACAGCATAATTCATTTTACCAGCGAACATCTCAATGTGAGAATGTGACCACTGCCTCAACTACACCTGGCCAGACAGGCCTACCAGTTAGCGTAGGGTTGGACTGCACAGTTAAGCAGAAACCAAAAGTTTCACAAATGATCTGATTGATTTGCAGCAATTGCCGTACTGTGCAATAAATACCACCCCTCAAGCTTCATTAACAAGTTGCCAAGAAGTTACCTGCATGCAAGCATAACTGCATTGTTAACTGCCTGTCACCACCTGCTACATTTTTCTAATTTTAATATATTCCTTTTTTTGCCAAACTGTATAATTGATAATGCATCAGCTCAGTTGCAATCACTCAAGGCACCAATATGGCAGTGGGCTGAGTTGTGACCAGCGTTGTATGTGCAGTTCAGATAGGATAATAAAACCATTGCAAAAAACCTCAAGACCATAATCAGAACAACGCCAGACCTCCCTTCTGAATTCAAGTCCCAAGTTATTCAAATGAGCTTACAAATGAGAATTCCTTTGTCATTGCTCTGCCTGTTACTTAAGACTGGTCTTGGGTCTGTTCTTGTGATGGTGTTGACTGTAACACTGGTTGGGTCATACAATAGCAGACTACCAGGGAACTTTGGGTGGGGAGGCACTGACTTGCACTGTGGTCGTGCCCCCCCCCCTTGGAGTTACCCCACTGAGCAGCAGCCATAAACCTGTATATATTCATGCACCAAGGTTTCAGTGCCGGTTTGATATTAAGCAGTGCTGCAAAACCAAGACAATTTAATCAGTTGACTTCTAATCCACATTTGAATACCCAACCCACAATTAAGTTTGTGTAAATTGTTATTTCCCCCCAACAGAAGCATGTGTTTAACGTGGAGATGACGTGCGAGGGATGTTCTGGTGCTGTGACAAGGGTCCTGAACAAACTTGGAGGTAATCAAGATGGATCATTATTGAAAGTTTTGACATTTATCTTTGTTAACTGTGAATGGAAATAAACATAGATGACAAAAGGTACTCCTGTCCCTGCTACACAACCATTCAGTAACGTGAAAGTGTTGCGCATAAATTGTGCTGGTCATTTTAAAAGGTCAAAATGTGATGTGATCTTGAAAGATCCGCTCGATGTTGCCAAACGTGTATTAGAGGTGATAGCAGAATAGTCTCCCATTTTTTTGGGGGGGGGGGCAATTTGAGATTTGGTACCATTTTAATTATTAATGTCTAAATCATTTTTGAAACAAATATTTGATGCAGTTACTACTTACAACTTTAATTCTAATCTTTGAGGCAGTTAATTTTGTGTATCGAAGATTTTTACTCAGAACTTTAAAGTTTGATTTCTCAGGATGTGGTCGGCTTGTTTTTGTAACTTGGAAGTGGAAGTACTAGTTTAGGCTCAAGAAACGATAGGACCACCTATTGAAAGGCATTTCATGCAAACATTTTCAGAGTTTCAGCGGCCATTTTGTTGCAATTGCTCTGTTGAATGTTGCACACCATCTCTTTCCCCACTGTCTGCCACATGACATCTTGTGCATCATCAGCAACTGTTAAAACCATATGGAAACTCGGCTTTGGATCAGCCTGAACATGTCATTATTCCTCCCTCCCCCCCAATAGATAAAGTGGCCAAATTTGACGTTGACCTTGCCCAGAAGAAAGTGGTTATTGAGTCAGCGCTGTCCTCCGACGAACTGCTGGAGACCCTCAAGAAAACTGGCAAGGAAACCACCTATGTTGGCCAGGAAAACTGAACAGCAGTGCCATAATGCTGAGATAGCATGTTATTTTTGTGAGCAATTTAGAATGTGTGCTTAGCTTCCTTATTAGAGTAGACCAGGGTAACAAGTAGCATTATATAATTGGCTGAATCTTTGCACAAAAAGCCTATGAACTGTTCTCTTTGAGTTTCTGTGAATGGGATTTTTCTCCTGAGACCAAATCCATTCCAGCATCTCTTTTCCTCAGTTCATCGAGAGAGAAGGTGGAGAAATTGACTTCTGGCATCATACCTGGACAAGCAACTTCCACCCTGCACATTTTTATTTAATCTTCACCTCCAGCCGCATTCTGCACTTGTGCCATAATAATACATTGTATAACCTCTCAAGCATTCTGCACAAATGCATTGAGTTGGTGAAGGGATGTAACTTTTCAAATCTTAGGAGGGTGACTTAATTTCGGTATCATTGTATCTGAATGTCATACCAGTATGTCCATGCTGATATTATGAACTCAAATTCAACTTCTAATTTAAGTTACATCAGCAATCACAGAAGTTAGTCTGCAATGAGAAAAAAGTTTAAATAAGTTTCAATCTTTGGACTTGGGATTCCAATTGCTATACTGTTATTGTACATGGCGTGTAATGCCCAATTGACAGTTATTTGTGGATGTCCAAATAGTCTATGAATTCTTTTATGTTTTATTGAAATGCTCTGATTTCTTCCAAAATTTGTTTGCAAAGCCCGAGGCAGATTCCAAGGTTTCTATCCGTGATGCGTTGGGGGTAAGACTCACACATTTCAGGTTTATTTCTTGTGGTCCCACACCTGTATAGGGTTTGTCACAGTAAAAGTTTTATTTTTAAATACTGTGGTGTCCTTAATATGTAAGCAAAAATGAAAGCGTTTATCTTGGTAAAATATTTTCCTATCCTTCATCAATGAAAGCATTTCTTGAAAAAAATTATTTAAATCAGTGGCTGTTGCAGTGGTAGTGATAGGTAATTCCAGAAATAAGGGGTCCAAAAGTGTGACATTTTTGGGACCCTGTTACATCAGACCTTTGTTATTTGACATGGAAACATCACTGGAATTGTTTTCAAACTGTTACTATTTGTTTGGCAGGTACTTTGCATTAATTCATCACTCTTTGAAATGAGAAAATGTGTTCTGAACTTACAAAATCATATTTCAGATGTGACAGGGACACACAAAAAAAATGGACCCCTAATTTCTGGAATTACCCGAATATTATACTATACATGCTGTAATCTCCTTATATCTCCCTCCCCCCAAACACTCCCTATCCACATGCACCGCCCCTTTGATGATTCTCATTCTCAACTCTCACCAATGTTAGCAGCCCTTGTTCTGGATTATGTCTTTTATTTAAGGAAAAAGCTTTGTTATGTACAGTTGAACCTTGTAATACCATGCCCTGTATTCTACTTATAACAAGGAGAGTTTTAGTCCCAATCCTTTGTTCTTAATGGTTTTCATTCCTCAAAATATGAGGTTCCTGTTATAACGAGGTAATCTGCAAAGTCCATAGGACCTCTTATTAACGAGGTTCAACTGCAGTTAGTTCACATATTTGACAACTTGTGTCCTTGTTTATTCAGCGTTGTAGTCGAGACCTCTTGAGACTGTCTTTAAGACCCCGTAAGACCAACACTGTTAACACATGACCTCTCGTCTGGATGCAGGTCACAGGCTATTCTGACAAACCAAACAAAAGCGTTCCTTTGTGCTGGTCTTGTGCGTGCTCTTGTGTCTGATCTTGCAAATGGTCTCGACTACAACACTCTAATGCATGGATTCTGCCCATGGATTTCAGAGTGTATAATAAAGATTTCCAGCTGCTACTAAATCTCTTGTGAGACAAGTACCCGGTGTGATAATGCAGGTTTTAGGGGCCTCTCATCTCCATGTCTAGGTAGCCTGAAGCTTGCACATGTGGTACAGTGTATTTATGCCTGCCCTCACGCTGCCATTTTGCACAGGTCAACAATCAGCCATTAATTTTGGAACAGTATGTTGCTTCGATCCCCTCGTGATCAGTGTCTTGCGGTAAAACGTTCTTTTTTTGCTACATATCTCCTCTGTGTGACAAGGCCTGCTACTGCTGAATATGCTCTAGGTTCACAATGCAGTCTTCTACGGGTCTGAATTCACTGTTCCATACATCACAACTTTGCCATTGCACAAAATGCTCACTCCTCGTCATGATCAACGATGAACCATTCTCCCTAGAAACCAGTGATGGGAAAGGAGGAGAAAAGACGTTGAAGCAATGTTCAGGTTAAGAGCTTCATGAGGGGAAAATTGGTTGTGATATAAATATTTTGATGGAAACCCATATAATAAATCATCCATGTTGGAATTTGACTTTACAGGTACCAAATGGGCAATGGTATTTAAGTACACAAATTGTTTCCCCGTGCCCTTACAGCCTTTCCCAGAACCAATCTTCTTTAAAGTTCCAATATTATTTTTTTTCTGCAAAATTTGGAAATTCCATGATATAACTTTTACAAGGCATATCCGAGGGATGAATTTAAATTTTGGCACTTTTGACATGTTCAAGGGAAAAGGCATGTAAAATAGTCCCCCAAACTGCCTTTTTCCTCACAATTTTTCAAAAGTGAAATATTTTGCAGGGGGAGGGGGCATGGCCCTTGTTGATGCCCTGAATTCACCTATGCAGCCAGTTTAGCACAATATGTAAACATGCATCTGTCACACTGAACATACGGCAAAGATCCTTTCCTTTTATGACACTTTTACTTTGTTTAACTCAATTGCTTAATTCCTCACTGATCAATATTCGTAGAATGTTAAGGAGACCCCTACCTTTTTGCATCACTTAAATTTTTCAACGTGGTTACAGGGTGTGTATGAATCCAAAATTAATCTTGCCATGTTGGGAAGTCTTGTTTTCTGGGAAAGAGTTTATACACGGACAACCACAACGCCTGATGTCTCTGTGCACAAACCCTACGAGACTTGTCTGAAAAAGAAATTGAAGTGTTTTGGTAAATGCTTCAGAATTTTCTTTGCTAAATTTCACTTTCAGTGTTGTCCGTATATGGAACTCTCCTTTTTCTAAATTGAGAAGTCATTCCGGGGAGGAATTAGCTAGAAAATGTGTAGGCATAATGCTTACTAATTTTAGTAGTTGAATAATACAGCCTAGAAGTAGGGCCCGACAGCGGCGAGGATTGCCCCGTAAATCACCATCACATTTCAGAACTTTAGTTAGTCTTTCCTTTACAGCTGAAGAAATAAAGAGTCAAATTTGGGGAAGGTATGTGTTACAAAATAAAGTTCAAATAATGAAATATTGCTGATTGTGTATTTGATGACCACGCACATTTTCAATAGCAGCGGCAGAGTAGGCCGGTTGAAAGAATTACCGGAAGTATATATGTATAAGCCTATCTTCCTTTTACTTCTTCTCTGCGGAGTTTCAAGCACGTACACATCTTTGCCGGCAAATTTAATATTATAAAAACCTTTGCTTACCTTCCCACGAAACTATAGTTTGTTACGGTCACGAAACACTTTGTCTATCTGTCCATACGGGAACTAAACGTCACGAAAGCATTGGGAACTTACGATCACCATACAGTTTGTCTAACTCAGCATTAACGGTCACGAAATGATTTGCCTAACTATCCATTGGTGTTAACGGTCATGAAAAAAGTTTCCTAACTGTCCACCAAGAAATTAAGGGTCAGGAAATATTTGCCTAACTTTCCACTAGTTGATTTGATTGTTCGGAACAATTTGTCAAAATTGTCCTGGGACTCTGCCATCAGCAACATGGCAAATACTCAACACTTAATGAAAAATGAAATGTGCAGTGATTGGTCTACACATGTATAATGTTAATTTTTAGCGAATTTCCTGCTAAGGTATTGTCTGGGGCAAGACGGTCAGAAACAAACACTGGCAACATTGTCACAACCGCTACATAAAACTTATACCAGAAGTCTGATAATTCACTCAGCTTTGTTCTTTGTTGTTAGTTGGTCAAAAGAAAGCCTGACAGTTTTTATAGCCAGTACAGGCTGGCTTGGTGGAAATTTAGGGAGATGTTTACTATGCATTTCAGGGTAAAATAAAAGGCTGCTGTCTGACCGATAGGTCAGTGCAAAGTTAGGCGAATGTATCCTGACCGTCAAGTTCAGTGCAAAGTTAGGCAAATGTGTCCTGACCGTCAAGCTCAGTGCAAAGTTAGGCAAATGTGTCCTGACCGTTAAATTCAGTGCAAAGTTAGGCAAATGTGTCCTGACCGTTAAGTTCAGGCAAAGTTAGGCAAGTAGCCTTCAACCGTAAACTGGTTAATCAAATATTCCTGACGGTTGGCTGGCGCAATGGACAGTTAGGCAAACTGTCTCCGAACCGTCTGCTGCACGGTTTAAAGGAAGTTATAGGCACCTGCCTCAATTTTGTCGAACATTGGTTGTCCAAGAAAACTAGGTAAACTTTCACAAGCGTTTGTGGCCGAATGGAACCTAATATAAATTTCCAATGACGGTCAACTTCTTATGTTTGGGAGTAAGTCCGACTTCTGGCGCTTTGGCAAGGACAAAAACTTGCACATCTTGGCCTACTTGGCTTGTCAAGGGTTTAAAAAGAGCGTAAAAAGTGTTATCTTTTTATACTTTTTGAGAGTGGTTGAAGTCATTTATGTTGAATTTATGAGTTCTTGTGTTGTCACTTCACTGTTTTTAAGGTCTTAAGAATGAATGAAATAAACTGAGATTAGGAGCAGAATTTTGGAAAACTCTTTTGGGCAGTTTCGGTATGTATTTTGTTCACTGTTAGGAAATAGTCCCTCCTAAAATTGTCACATAATTATGACGAATGCAGTACGTAATGCAACACACGGATAAGCATGTAAATGTACATGTACATGCGGGCTTCTCCCAGTTCGTACGTATCAGCGTCAGTTCAGGTTAGAGAACAAAATCTTTTTGACGTATTTGAAGACAGTTCGCGTATGGACATTCGAAATCGGTCCCACTGTCCTCAAATGGGTAAGTGTTCATCATCAAAACATACACAACGCGGCAGCGGCTCGGAGAGTGAAGTTGATTCTATGAACTGTGGGTATTCTTTGAATGTTCTGAGTACGTTTTAAGATCGAAATGGCTTCCAATCAGTCAAGTTCAACAAATGTAAGTATATCAGGCCAAGGTTGCCGCTCTTGAAGGTTTTCACCCCTTGTGACCCGTAATTTTGATCCTTGTTGAAGAAGTGAAGTTGAAGTTGAGTGACTTGAGATGAAGTGCTTGCAAGTCAGGGGCGACTGTACACATCTTATCCTGCAGTATTTTCATGATTAAAGGCTAACTCGCCCCACAGCCATCCTTATTTTGGGAAACCTCTAACTTGTCTAGGATTATTTGCATTTTTCACCCCCTTTTTGAAAATGAAATGTGTATATTGGGCACAATCAGTCGATCTGGGTAATCTTGATCAGTATACTGATCTTGATCAGTGCGCAAATCGCCCCAGATAGGGCTGTTAACGTGCAGTCATGTTAACATGGGTAATTGCTGCACCTTTACGCAATCTGTCAATCTCTTTTGCATGATTTGTGGATGATCATCAACCATCACCATCAATCAATCAATCAATCAATCAATCAATCAATCAATCAATCACCTGTCCTTTCTAATTCACACTTTTGGAAAATTGTTGCAAAAAGCTAGCTTTAAGTACAGTTGGAAATTTATAGGGCTGAGTCAATTCAAATAATTCACTGGGCCTATTTGAATATTCAACCTTCATTTCGGTCGAATATCCAAATATTCGGTTGTACCAACGAGCAGATTGTTGAGGAACAAATCATATACAAAATCAGTTGCAATAACAGACATAATTGTACATTAAAATCACTGTAATAGCTTTTCGTATCTACGAGTATCTCCAGCCACGATTTAGCAAGATTTAAGAGACAAACAATAATTCTTTTCCTGTTGAAAATGTACATTCCTTTTCAATTTTTTAATGAATAATGTACTTTTCAAATTGTTGTGAGTTTTTTGTTGTTTTTCATTTAAATTTACACGGAACAAGCCTCCAATGTGCAATTTTTGTCTTTTAAAATGAAAGAAAATTCTCCCTTCCTTATCATTAATTTTGCATTCAAGTATTCAAATTCGAAAAAAATATTCAAATATTGGATGATCGATTGAATATTTGGTTATTTGGAAATTCCACATGGCCTTAGAAATTTCATGCAGGATCAACCAGTTGCGCAGAGTGAAAGGGCGAATGTAAAGATTCTACAATTTTACCTATATTTTTGGTCATGATGCATCATCCAGTCAATGACACTCAACTTATGTTTAATAAAGTGGATTTTTTAGCAAAGGAATCTGGTTGCACTAAACCGCTAAGGCCTAATTACTAAATTCACCTTGTGGGCATTTTGGAGTTTCTACTCCCACAAAATATCAAGATTAACCTTTTATTGTTTCAAATCGATTCCTACAGGCTATGTGGTATTCCAGGATGCTTCATTTCTGTTTCATGTTTATGGCCCTGCCTTGCTTAAAAGCCAGCACTGAACCAAAGCCACGTAACTTAGCCCTGTTGGATTCACAAAGATCAACATCATGATCAGTGATCCTAAAGCTGGTTTGCTCTATCGGATTTGACAGGCTCGCATGTCAGTGAACCAACATCGGATCACTGATCACGATCCAGATTGGTGTGAAACAAGCAGGCCCTGAATCCATCATTACCAAGTGGTTAATTAAGGCACTTAGCACAGGCACCGCACCCCCCCTCAAGGCACAAGGGCACAGGATCTGGCCTGTGGCCACTTTGAGGATTTTTTTACCCCCACCCCCAAAAAATTGCAACATTATCCTCTATTGTTTGAAGTTGAATCTTTCATTAAATTGCAAGCTACATGTATTCTTTTGTCTGTCTGTGATTTGGTCCAGTGCCCTTAAAAATCTCACATGATGTTTGTCGTCCAGATCTACCTTGTGACATCTACATGTACATGTATGAAGGCCCAGGTATAGCAGCTTCAACCCTATCTCATAGGTTCACTGGCTCCAGAACTCGCTTAATGGATGGCGCCAACCAGTGTTGGGATCTCTGATCGAGATGTGAAACAAACACACCCACAGATGCAGATGTGTGTCAATAAGCCACTTGCGAGTTAAATTTGAATAAAATCTGGTACACTGTGTTATTTGATTGCATAGAAACGTCATAATTTGAATTCCCCAGACTAAAGACACTATTGCTATACCTCGTGATTCAGGGAAGCTTTTGCATAGCGACCACCGTCTCTAGAATGGACTGGTTCCTTTGTGCTGTTCTTATCCATTGAAACAGTGTATTGTTGCAAGGCGTCTCTGATGTAACTAACCAAAAGCTTGACCCGAATCACGAGATATAGCAACAGTGGTTTTAGTATGGAGAATTCTAGTTGTTTATGTTCACATAAATTTAAAGAACTCAGTGCACCAGATTTTATTCAAATTTAACTCGCAAATGGCTTATTCCAACCTCAGTGAAGCCTTATGCGACCATCACTCATGACTTGACAACTACCAAAAAGTGTAAATCTGATGAAGAAACGCTAGTTGCAGGTGTTCTGTTGAAGTACGTGCACTGTTTCTATCATGGCCCATCGTCATTGTGCATGAGGTCTAAAGATGGTGGCTGGATACGGGGCTCTGTCCATAATCGAGATGCAGCATGTGATGTCTCTGTAGAAGATTCTAATCGCGACGTAATATTCTGCCCTCAGAGGCCCGAGGACCACAGACGCAAGTGGGACAGAGATGAATTTGAAAAATTGGCCAAGGAACGGCTACAAGCAGAAGAAGATGAGAGTGACTCAGGTAACTCACCTTAACCAGAACTCATAGGAAGGCTGATCTACCAGAAACCTTCCTAAAGCCTCCTGCCACGGTGTACGAACACACTGGTACACATGTTCCTTGCATTTTCTTTCTATAGAGAGCCATCAAGTCCCATCTGAAGCACTGTAGATATTGGACCAGTGGCTTGTCTTCAGTCCAACAAATGACCCTTTTTAATTTATTTAATGTTACCAACCTCAGTAACATTCAAAATTAACAAAGCGAAAGTATTTCTGCAAAATTTAAAATGCAACTTAAAATTGATGTTGTAAGAAGAACATTGGTGTCTTTTTTTCTGTCATACTTGTAAAAGCATTCAACCACAGTGCCATTTGTCATTCCAGTTCTGTGGAATTGTCTCCTGGGACTCGGCAAAAGAAAAGCCCATATTATAAATGAAATAGCGTCCAGAACATTCGGAATTTGAACTTGCTGCAGACTGCAGAAGGTCTGAAACCAGTCCTGAAACTGGGATTAACCTAAACCCTGCCAGATGCAGAAATGTGAGAAGACGTTAAGTGTCTGTTGGAGCCTGGCGAGTCGACAGCGGCAGAATAAACCGCCCCGTTGAGACAGGAGCTAGACCCATTAAATTGTTGTGCTGTTAAATTAATCCAAGGGTAGCTAGCAGAATGGGACTCTGAGGGCAGATGCCTGTGGGAATAGTTGATCTGTTTGATCTAGTCGTTAAACTCTGCAGGCAAACAATTTGGACGAACAATGCAAACTTATGCATCTAGCAGAGTCTCATGTACATGTATAAAGGCTGAGTTAGTTCAGATAATTAAACATTCAAACATTCCACCATCCGTTGAATGGAATATTTGAATATTTTGTCGTACAAAATTACCACAAAAGCCAAAACATAATATATAGTTTCAGAAAAAGAAAAAATTGAAGGAAAAATCATTTAACCCTAACCCTCTAGGCTCTTGCACTAGAAAGCATACTGAACCTCACAAAATCCAACAGGTTCATGTACTTGTCTATGTACTTGTACATGCAGGTCACTGTACCAAACCTGATAAAATCCAACAGAATGAGCCCGTTGGAGTTTGAGTGATATGGTATGGATGGGTCTATGCAGTATAGGATGACTTGCATTGAACAGTACCAAACCTGACAAAATCAAGCATAGTCCAACAATTGGTACAGCAAGTCAGACACTGCACACAATGACTCCTGTGTGTCCCAACTCACACAGAATCCAACACCATCTCCCTGGGCCTTTCATCCCAAGTCTCACAAAATTCAACAGCAGGTTCCTACGGTACGGTACCAAACCTGCCAAAACCTGCTGTTGGAGTATGGCAGGTTTTGGGCAGTTAGGGTTAATAAACTTTTCCCTTTTTTTGGTTTAATTGATTTTCACCTCTGTAAATGTATATCAGATTTCAAAAATGAATATTCCGTTATTCGATATTCAGTCGAATTTACAAATATTTGAGTTATTGACACAGCCCTGTCAAAATACCCTGGAGGTTTAGGGTTAATACCTAACAAATGTTACCAATATTCACGTTGTCTTGCTCTTGAACTCTGGTTTTTGCAGCAACAGACAAAAAGAGCCGACAGCCCCCCGTCAAACGGGAGCTGCTCAAACAGCGTGACTACAAGGTGGACCTGGAGTCCCGCCTGGGAAAGTCCCAGGTCATCACCAAGACCACGCCCTCCTCCCAGATGGGCGGCTACTACTGCAACGTGTGCGACTGCGTGGTCAAAGACTCCATCAACTTCCTAGACCACATCAACGGCAAGAAACGTAAGGCAGTCTACAGCTTGGCTTAGTCTTGCAATCTCTTAAACCAGACTCCATCTTGTCAGCATTTTTTACGAAGGAGCCTCCCTGACAAATCTTCCATCTTGCAGGGAATCAATGAGTTGGCCATATTGAAATTGGAGTCAAAGTTACCTCTTCTTTTTTTTTTAACTTTAGGGCATCAGTGAAGGAATAAAACTAAATTTCTTGACAAATTTTTACCTATAATCTACTCTAATGAATAAATTGAAATTAGTGGTAAAAGGTAGCTTAGCATTTTATGAAATACTATTTATAGAAGAGAGCGAGGCTTGAAGCCTAAGAAAATCCTAAAATAGTCTGATACCTTCCCATTCAACAGTTGTCAAGTCAGAGCACAGATACAGGGCATAAGATCAAAATGGCACGTATACTCAGGTATACTGAGGAATAAGGTCTGTGGCATGTGCTCTTTGTACTCCAACTTTCAAAGGGATATCAGGCTTCATGCTCTATAGCGACTGAGATCTACACATTCCTTAAACCCTGCAGAGGTCTCCACAACCTCCTGATGGATTTGAAGGATGACAGAGGGCTAGGATTAAGGTCGGAGCAGTTCACTTGACAGTGTGCCAGCCAACATTGCCTTGAAATTGTAACTTTTTTTGTTAATAAGCGCCACCTGTCCAGAATGTTATCCTACTATGTGTTCTTTGTCTTCCTTACTACAGAAAAAATCTCAACCTCTGTCGTGGTTCTGGTTGTTCAAAGAGAAAATGAAAAAAAATGCAGTTTTTTTCTCCAATGAGAAATCTGCTGTGAATCGACTGGACTGGCCTGAAATTTCCCAAAGTTAGAGTTAGGGGACCAGATGTGATGATTCTGACATTCCGGTCGGTTGGACATTTCAATCCCAGCAAATGAATTCTGTTTCAGCAGTGTCTACAATTGGACGGCAGTATTTCCCCATGATGCTCTGTAAAATTAAAATTTGTGCCTCCAGCTTCGACTGTGAATTGCTCAAATTGATTTGTATCTGTAGTGTCACTCTTGGCTTATTTCTCTTTTCAAATTTGCTGTGCAACACATCCAATGCAAACATTTTGCATTGGATGGCTGGGGTAGATTCAACGGCATATCCTTTTTAGGCCGAACAAAAATGAGGCATTGACTTCAATTTAAATTCCTGAAGTAGTAGCGAAACTGATGTAAAACATTTAAGTTTGCACATACTAGTTTTTTTATTTCCAAATCTCTCCTGAATGATCAGATCAAAGAAACCTTGGTATGTCCATGAAAGTGGAACGGTCGACGCTGGACCAGGTCAAACGACGCTTTGAGCTGAACAAGAGAAAGAAGGAAGAGAAGAAGAAAGACTATGACTTTGAATCCAGAATGCAGGAGCTTCGAGAAGAGGTACGCTTGCCAAGAGCTTCTTGTTTATTTGCCGTTTGGCAGCTGAATGAGATACAGGGCGCAAGTAGGCCGAGCGCATTGTCCATTTTAAAAAAATTTGCCTTGACCCACCGCATATTTTCAGCTGTGTCTTGTTTTGTGCAACAGGTAGCTGCACCCGAGTGAGGTGTGAGCGTGCAACAAGGGCAGTCTGGCAACTGTACTTCATTGCTATGATATGACCGTGCTGTTTTTGGTTTTTTGCATGCTGACCATGACACTGTGCTGTGTCACTCGATACGGGTGGCTGTCAACACAAGTCAATCTGAGCTGCCGAGTTAGTAGGTTACTGCGTGGCAGTGTTTGTTATCAAGTCCATCGTACGTCGTCCAGTCTTGAGCCAAGTTGCAAGCCTTTGGAGTAAACTCTGACAATGACTTTCCTGTGTGATATTTCGCTCTGTTACATTCTGACCGTTCTGGTGGAAGGACTTGTGATGGACTTGATCTCAAAACTGCCTTGTGCACACTGAACCAGCGCAGTATTGGGTTGCAAGTGGGAAACTCGTGTTTATTTGGAGACTATGTACAATTTCACATACATTGTATTAGTGTGAAATAAGAGGGGTTAATTGTTGTTATTCTGTTTGGTTCTCCAAAAAGGAAGCCAAACAGAAGGCTTACCGGAAAGAGAAGCGACAGGAGAGAAAGCGGAAAGCAGAGGATGACGACCTGGACTCGGGCCTTGACCCCGATATGGCCGCCATGATGGGCTTCTCAGGGTTCGGCTCCACCAAAAAGTAGGTCTCAAAATGTCCTTGTTTTTCCTCTTTTTTTTTTTTTTTTGGCAGCATTTTAGTCGTTCTGATATTTAAACAGTGTAAATTTACAATCACTGTATAATCTTATGATTTTTAACACCCCTGCCCATTTTTTCGCTTAACCATAATTAACGTCTTCCATACATGTTGAAAACAGTGTTGCAAAATGCAAGATGGCTCAAACCTGGTTAGTATGTCTTTGGCCATACTTGAGAAGTGCTCACTGTAAGAAAAAAACCAAAATGGCCCCATTATTTTTCTCATTTGTATCAGTTTTTAGAAGCTAAGTAAACAATTGTTTTGTTTGTTCTTTTCATTTTCAGGCACTGAAAGCTATCATTGTATCAACTGCGATCTTTTCCTGTGTTGGCAAAGACATTGGCTGGACTGTCTACTCAGAAAGTTTCCCATGACCTTAGCATTTGTTAGTCAGACTCAGACAACAGTTAAACATTGGGAGTTCCTTGCCAGGTTTCCAGTTTCCTTTGCATCACTGCCCTTTTTGTGACAAACAGGCTGTTGCCATGGCGACAGCTCATGGAGTTTTAAGCCGACCTTTGTTCATCGTTCAGTCACCCTACTATTCCCAAAAAATTTGCCTCGGTATCTTTCTGGATGCAGTGTTGAGAGTCTTGTTTCTTCTCATTCAGGACCAGCTTCTTGCTTAGCATATGTTTTCGCTAAGCCAATACCAGCGGAACACTAGTCACCAGCATTATGCAAACTATGCTCTTTTGACTGGTGACCTATTTTTGCTAAGCAAATAGTTTCTGTACTTAGCAAATTTGCAAGCCTAGACGTCTGTGAAAGTGGTGCGAGCTGATACATGTTCTCTCAATTTTGTCACCTGGAGAAATGTTGCTCCACTCTCCAGCCAAATCGGCTTCAAAGTTGCTACCCAGGGACCAATTTCAACTATCGGCTGTGTCCAAATTACTTGGCCGTAGTTTGAAATTACGCACGAGTCGGTGGCAGTGGCTGAAGTCTGTTCCCATAGAGTCGTGTGTAACTTCGAGCCGAAGCCAAGTGATTTGGGCACGGCGTTAATATTTGGTGCTTGTTTGGAGTGGTCGGTACAATTGCCTGCCATTCGTTGTATGACAGTACAACACTCCCCTGTGATGACTGGAAGGTCACTTCTGTGGAAAAGTGACCAAAGTTGTCACTTTGAGTTGGAAGTTACAATGCCAGACGTGTGGTGAGAATTAGGGAAGGGTGTTGGGGTGACACTGGGGGCAAGTTCCATCAAAGACCAAAGTTAACCATAGTTGGACTAACTCTAATCAAGCACACGCTAGTTGACGATGGGTGGATGAGTCTAGTCAACAGAGTCATTCCATGAGGTTGGGGCACAAGTTGTGATGCTGTCAATTGTTACATAACATAAAAATGAACAGCTATTTCCCTGCATGTGGATTCCAAACCGACATTGTTATACATCTTGCAAGGCTGAATACAGAGGTGTGTCTTATTTTGACAGAGTAAATGACCTACTCTACAGGTCGTGAATCAAACTATTCGCGATCAGCCTATCGAGGTTGGTCGCGTCGTTGGTTGTTATGAACTGTTCATAATAGCACAATGCAGACAGGAGCAGTTAAATAAGAAAACTGCCCCCCAAAAAACAGTATGTCACTAGTAAATCACCATTTTCACTTTCAATTTTTCATTTTGCCCTTCCTGCGGCCACCTTCTCTACCCTTCGGCCTGATAACCTGACAATGATTGATTAGGGTCATTAGCACTTCATCTTCACTGCACATGTGCTATGGTACATCACAAACCAACCACTAGTTAACTAGTGGTCCTTGGTCGAACTTGCCCTAGGTGCCATCATGTAGTGCAAAACACTTCACAGTTATCAGAGACTATTTTTCCCTGTAGTGGTCATGGGGTGTGAAAAATACCCCTTCCATAATTGCTACTCGTGTCGCACCTGTTAAATGATTATTTAAACTCAGACATTTGGAGATAAATCATAGTTCAAAGGAATTTGTTGTAAGTCACTGTAAATATTTTTAGGTTGGATGACAGTTGAAAATCTGTAAGAGTCAATGTGGAGAGAAATAAATTTTTCATTGGAAACATATTTGTCAGTGTCTATCGCTTTTGATTTTTAAACCAGTCACCATGAAATATTGTTTAAGTTGAACTAACAAATCCGAAGAATTGAACAAGACAGACTGTATATAAAAAGAGCACTTTTATAACGAAATGCCGTTACAAACAGGAATTTATGCGGAGCCCAAGCTGTACAATTTTTGTTGGTGATTGACCAATCCCATGGCAGCGTTTTGGGTATAACAAGGTTTGTTGGTCAGTTCACCGTACGATGAGCACAACTTCTAAGGCTCTTGGAAATATGTTATTTTGGGATTTTTCCATAGACATGAATATTTTCCCCATATTTTTGCGTTGTATGTAGCGCCCTCAACAGTTAGAATTTTGCCTGAAATTATGAAGCACATATTATGAGCACTCGACTCGTGAGGGGGTCATCAAACTCATCATCACGTGTGAGGTCATTGAGGGTTGCGGCTTATCTGCTCGAGAAACAGCTGGGATTTCCATTTCGTGGTGGAAAACGAGCAGCGAACTACACTGTTTCTTAAAGGTAATTAGTTCTTTAAAGTGTATGCTTGGTTAGGATACGTTTGCATTGCACAGTGGAACTCTAAAGAAGTGTCTAAAACGCTGCTTAACGTTAGGCAATAGGCCTAGTTAAAAATTGCTTAACTTCAACTCGAGGCTTGACATACTAGTCATGCATTACGCCCCAACTATAGCATAAGTCCCAACTATTGTTGGGGCAGTCCCAATTGTAGCACTGCAGTGAGTGTTTTATTAACACATCACATTTCTTCCTGAACTGTTTGTATAAACCTTACAGTTCTGGGAGTAACGTTACATGGTGATTTCGAAAGAAAGAGTCCCTATATCATATATGGCTGATTCTATAAATTAGGGATCCAACTTGGGGACATTTGCCTATCATCTATGTGACGTTTAACAGGGCACAAATAGGGATTTTATTCTTGTTGTGTACCCATAGAGATGCTGCTCCATTTCCCCCAAGAGTTCTGTGTATGGTAACTTACATAAACATGTATCTTCGTACATTTTACCAAGAAAAAAAATGGCCAAAACCATTCCGAGTTTCAATAAAAGGTGCAAATATTTCCCGATCAGCGTCCTCCATGGTGACACGGAGTAGTGACTTAAGAGTTCTCAGAGTATTCTGGTCTGCAGTCTTGGTTGTGTACCATCAATATTGTGCTTTAGGGAGCGAGCTCGTGTGTTGTGTTTACATGTAAGCTGCACACTGCCTGCTGGGAGTGGGCCCGACTGTGTCAAAGTTGGACATACATGTACATGTAGAAAGGGAGAGACTAGCATCCCGACTCCACTATAGAAACAGAGGAGGAACCAAACTGTCAGCATGTGCATTATGCCAAATGGTAACTTTCGTGTAAGCTGGGTAAGAAGTGCCTCAACAGCTTCAAGGGGGACTTCTTGAGTGAATGGCGAACTTTAGACGGAAAGAATTCCATATACGAAGTTCACTTTTTAGGAGAAATTTTTGCTCCAGGACAGATTTAAAAAGGGGCGACATTTATTTTTGGGGGATAGAGATGTGAAAGAGGGTTCAGTAACTTAGGGGGACAGGTTTAAAAAGAAGGGGCCCCACGCAATAAAACGGCAAAAAAGTGAGTCCTTTTGCCGTTCTTTTTTTCCCCTACTATATCCTCTACCGTTTCCTTTTTCCTTCACTATCCCGTCCTTTTATTTCTCCACAGTTTTCCTGTCATTAGTACAAGGATTATTACAGTTAGTATACACATTTAATACATTTAATCCAAATTGTGTCGTAAAGGGGAATCGAACCTGCAATGAAGAGAACTGTTAGGTATAGAAATACAGCAGTCTGACCACGCCACACGAGCGCTTGTTGCCGGAGGAAGTCGATATGTTCCATATAAAGTTACGGTTGAATTAAGGAGAGGTCACGATGAGGTCAAGATGAATATTTAAAAAATTAAATATTTATGAAACTGAATATGTAATTATTCACGAATATTTGTATAAATTAGAATATTTAAATATAAATAAATGTGGCTATCCGTTGTTAATATAAGTAGGTTGTGCCAAAGGAAATCAACTAGGTAAGGTACATGTCTGAGCACAATTGACTGTATGACATGAGTTATCTCCGTCGTATTATGTAAACCAAGAGAGAAAGAACAAGTAGAAATGCAGTCGGCTGTACGAAAGAAGGAATTTCAGTTCAATGCTATATAAGAACTCAGGTGGAGTCTTGCTTCATCCATTAGCAATACATGCACTATGAGCAAGAATTGGAGTCTTACGCGCTTGGTGAGAGAGGTGACTATCACCCCGGAAAAGAAGCTGTCAAATACCACGGCAATCAGGGAAGCCAGCTACGACGGTGGAACAAGTTGTGAAACTGTTGTAGATTGGTATACCTATTGTCGTGAAGTTTGTCTGCACGTTGTTCAGCAACATGGCAAAACGTCGATCGGGGGACCGGGCCTGACGGTGGAGATAGATGAGTCCAAATTCGGTAAACGGAAGTACAATCGTGGTCGCCTAGTTGAGGGTAAGTGGATACTGGGCGGGATTTGCCGTGAGACAAAGGAAGTTTTCTTCATCGAGGTAGCCAAATGCGATTCGGCAACACTTATTCCTCTAATTAAGGAATATGTGGCTGCCGGCTCCACAGTCATTATTGATTATTGGAGAGCGTATGACTGCCTCAATGAAGATGATTTCCAACACCTCACGGTAAATCACTCTCTTAACTTTGTTGATCCATCCACTGGCGCTCACACAAACAATATTGAGAGCCAGTGGTGGCAACTAAAGCGAAGTCTGCCCAGTACCCACACCAGTGGAAGCGACCAGTTTGGGTTCTATCTGGCCGAATACATGTGGCGCTGCCGACATGCAGGAGTAGACCACTTCAATCAAATCCTTAAGGATGTTCTTCTCCTGTACAAGCCTCCCCTCACATTTTAGAGCGCACAACATCTCGCTCTGGCTGTCAGCCTTGGCAGATAGCCACACAATAATCTAAAGACAGGTTTCAGCTCCCTTTTCCCCTTCCCTCTGTATAAATATAGAAAAAAACTCCTCCAACTGACAAGCACTCTCTAAAAGAAATTTGCCCCTTTTTTCCTTCTAAACAAATTGTCCAACTTACAAACTGTCTGTAAAAGAAATTGGGCCCATTTTTTCCTTCTAACCAAATCCTCCAACTTCAAAATTGTCGCAAAACACGCACTATTTTCCCCCAAGTAAAAATTGTACATGTACAGTAGGGCACATTGCGCGGCATTTCGTGAACTGTGTAGATCCATCCAGACAGATGACGGCCCTCTGCACTCCTC
This sequence comes from Acanthaster planci, assembly GCF_054643075.1. Classification (NCBI taxonomy): domain Eukaryota; kingdom Metazoa; phylum Echinodermata; class Asteroidea; order Valvatida; family Acanthasteridae; genus Acanthaster; species Acanthaster planci. Next base: position 26,134,093 of record NC_141778.1, on the reverse strand, counting down.
GTGTTGCGGATTCATGCATAAAATTACCTCAATGCTTGTGGCAGCCCAACCCCTGTTACATAATGGTTCTTTCCGGATGTGATTCGGTTCATGCGCACACGTCGTGCGCATTCGCCATGTTCTTCAGAAGCAAAGATGGCCGCCTGTCGATGTAAACCTGGTCCATGTGTAGCTCCAAAAGTGTGCCCAAAACTCCACATTTCTGTCCTATGATGTTCAGCTCTTCAATGCCTATTGGAATCGTCTTTATTCAGCGATCAAAGTAAGGATACTTTTGTAGTAATTACGCGATATTACAGTGAACTTCGTATATGGAATTCTTCCCCTTTAGACTAGTTGCCATGTTTACAGCCTGAGGACCTCTAGTGGCACAGTCAAAAATACGGAAGCGCGTGCTGCTGTGGGGACCCAAACATTGTAGGACACACCATCGTCCTCACAATCCGCTCCAGTTTGTCCTAACGAAAGAAAACTTCCGCACAGCACTGTGTTGGCCCTACATTCATGTACGTGTGCATGTACTCGAATACATGCTTGTATAGAGCCACCTGACCCTGGGAAGAAAATTGCAGCAATTTCAGGAAGTCCTGACTCGAAGGAAGTTGGTCATGTTTAATCAGCAATGAAGGCAGTTCACTGCTTGATGCTGTATACAATGTACATGTAAATGTGTATGCCAGGGGGTGAATTTTGCAATAAACAAAACCAGAACCACAGGCCAAGTGTCTCTCATAAAATTCACTTGACCAGAATACATGTTACAAGACCCACAGGTAAAACATGTAAGTTGCATGTATAATACACATGGCTAAATGTGTACCTTCATCTCAAAGGAAAAGAAGGTTTTCAACAAGTTCAAAATAATTTGTAAACAAAAATGTTAGAAAAACACCAAACTGGCAGGCTGGTACCAATGCTTCAAGGCTCTATGTTAAAATCGCTGATGTCAGTCCACAGATCCAGTGGGCATATCAAATCCTGGGCATACATGTATGTTCGCAAGGTCTGTCGCACCGCCAGGGCAACATGTACATGTATTTTTGTCAGTGGATTTGTATCGGTCACGAATTGATCACATGATTTGCTACAAGTGTGCATGTATCATTCACATGTTGAGCGCACTGCGATGTTGCCGGGCCACAAGCAATGACGGATAACAGTGATCTTTCCCACAGTTGTGTCGTGTCTTCTGCGCTGTAATAAGCCATTTGCGAGTTAAATTTGAATAAACTCTGGCACACTGAGTCATCTGATTAAACATAAACATAACAATTTCAATTCCCCAGACTAAAGACATTGTTGCTATACCTCGTGATTCAGGGCAAGCTTTTGCTTAGCGACCACCATCTCTGGAATGGACTGGTTCCTTTGTGCCGTTCTTTTCCATTGAGAACAGTGTATTGTTGCAAGGCATCTCTTGTGTAACTAAGAAAAAGCCTGCCCCAAATCATGAGGTATGGCAACAGTGGCAACAGTTGGTGCATGGACGTGTACATATGTACATGTAAATGTGCACATATGCTTGTGCATGTCCTTTAAATTCACTCATAGAAAATCTTTTCTTGTTTATGGGTAAAGGTTACATATATGTAGTAATATCCTTTGAATTTGTTTGAAACTAAATCCTTTCTTTTCAGATCACCCCTTTTATCTCGGTTTCACTATTTAGTGCGTGAATGTCAGTGAAATTGGAAAGGAAAGAGAACTCGCCAAAAGAAAATACATTTGAAACAGCTATCCCAGTGGAAAACTGAAAGTGAATGTGTCACAAAAGAGGTTTCTTCCGCTGACATGAGGGAAAATTGACTTAAAACTAACTCTTCCGGACTGTTCAAAATCCACAAAGTACAGCCTCTTCAACGTTACGCGGGAGGGAGGGATGGATAAGTTGAAAAAAGGATGTCATAAGGTTGCAACAAAGGGTTGAAACTTCGAATGCCTGGCAAAATCCATTAAGATTCATGCAGGGTTCAAACCTTAAAGTTGTTCTCCTGCCACCTTTTCTCATACAGGTCAGCGTCTTCCTGTAGTGCATGTGATCTGCAGCAAGAAATCCAAGCATGCACTGATCCAAGTCTCCATCCTGTTCAATGAGACGGTGATAGAGAGCGAACCATGGGGTGCTGCTTTGGACGCGACGAGGACAAACGCACGCAGGTGGGTTTCATTTCCAAAGCTCCGTGAGTGTTTTTTGGTCAGTCTCCCTGCATGCTTAAAATGCATGCATTAAACCAGCTTTTTAAATCTCCATTTCTCAGATGCCAAAATTAGAATGATGACAAGAATAGCACATCTTGCTCTTTATATAACCCATTTATCATTGTCTACGTTCCCTCTTTTGTTCTTTTGTAACTAGTGTTGTTTGTAAATTGTTAATTCGTGTCCTGTTTGCAATTTAGTGGCAAGGCTACAGAGACAGTAACCAATAAAAAGATTCCAATTCAAATATGAATGCACATGTACCTCTCTAATAGTGACAGCCGACTGTACAATGTGAGACTCTTGATGTTGGGTGTAGACCATCCTCTGGGCATGTGGCCTACATGTAGATGCTATTTCTTTGGGCAACCATAGTTTACACTAAATGCCAGGATTGGCTGGCTTCAGCTCTTCCTCAAAATGTTCAGTTGCCATGGTACTATTAAAGAGTTGCGTGTATCAGCCTTTTACATGTTAACTGCGAATAAAATCTGGTACATTGAGCTATCTGATTGCACAAAACACAACAATTTGAACTCCCCAGACTAAAGACACTGTTGTTATACCTTGTGATTCGGGGCAAGCTTTTGCATGACGACCATCATCTCTGGAATGGACTGTTTCCTTTGTGTTCGTCTTATCCATTGAAAAACAGTGTATTGGTTCAAGGCGTCTCTTATGCAACTAAGCAAAAGCTTGCCCCAAATCAAGAGGTATATAGCAACAGGATCTTTAGTATGTAGAATTCAAATCATTATAATGTTGACATGAATTTAAAGAGCTCGGTGTACATGTACCAGATTTTATTCAAATTTAACTTTCAAAAGGCTCCTTGAAATTTGGACTCCTTGAAATGAGGACTCCTTGTTGTATTGCTTTTTTTTACATGTATAGATTGGGTCAGGGATTGCCAAGTGCAAGTGTCAGAAGTCAATGAAATGAATGTAGGAGTCAACAGTGAGATTAGACCAATCGGTCATGTTTAAATACATGCACATGTATCAGTGGCTTGAAACCACCCTCTTCCTGGGCTGCCAACTATTAGAAATGAGTGATTGTCTGAGGTATTTACATGTATGAATGAGGTGTACAGGCTTTAATGGGTGGAGCGTTGAAGCTCATACTGCTGTGGGATCACTCTCTTAGTAACACTAACTCTCCAGGGCCCAATTTCATAAAGCTGTCTAACCACTTCGCACCGGGGAGCCCAGTTTCGGAATCGTTTTGTTTACACTTCATGCCAGGCTGCCCGAAACCGGACAAAAGAGCTGGACCTTGTAACTAAAAACCGTACTCAGATGAAAAGACCGAGCTGCTGGGAATTGCCAACATTTTTTCAGTTGTCATTAGGGGAGGAATCCGTCATCGTTTTGAAAGATTATATCACTGTTTGTGGCATTCAGCGTGAGTGGATTACCACCGGGGACGAAAGTACTCTGGAACGCTCCAGTGATGAGCTGTACAAGACTGCTGCATGCTAATCTGGCCCCTATTGAAAAGACGTCAGCAGCTCACCGTGTCGGTTTCAGGAACAAAAGAAAATTATATAACACCGTACAATCTGGGCTCTTTTTATAAGGCTGCAGGCCTGGCTGAAATACTCTGGCGTCAATAGATGTTGTCTGTCAGATTAGAGTAGCCACCAGACAGTCATTCATGTGGGTGTAAACGTCTATTAAATGAAGTTATGAATTTTTAAAGAATTTTGAAAACACAAACAAATGAAATATCACCTGGCCCAGCAGAATCATCGTGGATAAATGGGCCCGGCGCGAAGTGGTTATTCAGAAAAGTCGTGCTTCCTACAGCAAAATATTTTGGTAATGCTAAGCATTGTTTCATCGCATTGCTTTGCCTGGTTGGGCTCAAGGTTGTGTGCCTATGCATTTAGTTTTTCTTTTGTTTTGTCTCTACATTACTACAAGGTTTTTCCTCCATGGTAAGCGTGCCTTTTGCCTGCTTACTGCTTACAGTCTTCATGAAATGTGCCAAGTATCCATTTACGTGAAATTGTGCACTTAGCAGTGCCGTGAAGTTGGGTGTTGGTGCCGAGTCAGTCGCATAGATTCTGGCTGCATTTAGCATTGCAAGAGTTAAATTTGCCTTATCATTTTTTTTTTACTTAAAAATTGTCAAAGTTGTCATATGATTTACAAAGGCATAATTGTACAGATAACTTCTGATTGTGGTTTCTAGGTTGAATCCCCTGATGAGAGAAGTCGTCTTCTTACGGACCCTGCCAGACACCAATCCAGTCGGCCCATAAACAGGCAAGGAAACATCCCTCAGATCAAAGACTAACTTATACATGTACAAGGTTAATCATGACCCAGTGTGAATTTAAACCTTCAACAATCAGAGCACTGTATTACTGAACACTGCTGACTAATCAGCCAGGATGGTCTGTGACCTTGTCAGTGTCAGCACTGTGGGGATAAAGTTGACAGCCACAAATTTGCTTGTACCTCAAACTGTCTGCAGACTTCTGCAGATGGTGTGGGAAGTTCGCAGCATGTACGCATAGTGCAAATCATGAAGTAACCTTTGCAGTACAAATTAAAAGTTGACTCACTCAGTTCCTCCCGATGGTCTCTCTGATATTGGAATGCTTGTTCCTAGTCTAGCAGTGACCAGATTAATCCTCTATGTTTGCAATGTATTTTCTTCTGCAAACTAAAAATGTTGCTGTAAAAACCATTCTGTTGGTTTTCCCGGCTGTTCCCGTGTCCACCTCGAGCAAAAGTACCCCCTCATTGGTTGAAAAGAGCCATTTTAATCAGGAGTGTTCATTCTGTTGGTTGCGATGCGACCGTAACTCAAGCATTTCATAGTGGTTCGTGAACCAGAGCAGATCGGTTTCAACCAAAGGAGCCTCCTTTGCTGAGAAAATGGCGCCCTCTCTTGGTCCAGCACAGGGCTCACACCGGTACTTCTGTTTGCTTGGAGATGGGTGGGTTCATCAGGCATCTGAGCCCTACACCCCCTGTCCAAAATATTACCACTTTATGTGACTATTTTGTGTCATGCTGTGTTAGACCATTCCACCTGTTTGCCAGTGGCATAGCAATGTTATGTTAGGCATTGATGTGTTTTGTTTGTCTTAATTTCAGTGAATATGGCGGCCAGAGTCCGTCGTCCTTGAAGAAGGGCGACGAGCAGTCGGAGTTAAACAGAATCCTCCACAAAGCAGCCAAGTAAGTTCTGTTAGGGGTGACCCTTCCAATGTGCAGCCATTCACCAAACAGTATGGAGATACCGGGTTTATGAGCGCAGTGTGAGTGCAGGATTGATTCCATTAGGTGACAGGTGGAACGTTCCATTCCAATGGGCCTCGTTGAAGGGAACATTCCTTCCACCACTGAATGATTTTGTTCTTTCCACTGCACTTATGTGAACTATTCCTTGTTTTGGACAGTGCCCACATAAATCCTCATCTGATTGCTGACATACAAACCGGCCGTTTGCCCTTTGACACCATGACATAAAATCACAAGAAGAAGTCATCTGCGCCTTTCTGAATTGGTTACACTTACTTCAACAGACTTTGCTATTTGTCCAGAACATTGATAATGTAATTTTTCTCTCCATATACATCAGTCAGATGACTGGGATTTATTCAAGGTCAGATGTCACAGAGCTTCTTCGTAAAGTACAGCTTAACCTCTAAACCAAAGAATCACGTATTACTTTAGATGTTTGGATGTAGAGGATTTTCAGTCTTGTGATTTTTGATGGTCAGCGTTCAAGCTACACAGATGTGCGTGATAAGGGGGGGGGCCTTTGAAGTCTCTCAACATTCTGGCGTACAAGAAACTGCCAATAGAAATACCTAGATTTGAAAATGCACACGCCTCCACAGACGTGATACACTTCTTGTAATACCTTTGCCCATCATGTAACGTTACGAGCAAAACCTCTATAATATCCAGATTTGGTTTATGCCACTTGAGGTGTATGGTGAAAACCTTTTTACTGTTTGCACCGTTCACATAAAATTTTCAACGCAGTGATGATCCTGACCTTGAAATCCAATTTTAATTCCGTTTTTGTTTCTCCCCTTTGAACCATTCTCCAGTGATGTGATAGATGTATCGGCCATAGACTCACATACAATGGAGCAGCACGAGTACCTTGACAGGGCTCGAACGTACAGGTCAGTTGCACGGCTCTTTGGTGTATATTTCTTATCTTTTAATGAGGTTAAACTCCGATCAGTGTGGAGGCCCTCGGGCGTACTGGGGTGCCTCAGGCAGTCACCAAACGACCCACATTTTAACTAACCACCCCTGGCTCTTAACTAGCTACGGCTGAATATGCTCTCAGGGGAAACTTTAGTTGAAAAAGTGGAATTTAATTGCATTACTGGATCACTGTTGCAAAAACTGGATTCAAAAACACATACTAGTAGTCACCAAACGACCCACATCTTAACTAACCACCCCCGGCTCTTAACTAGCTACGGCTGAGTAAATGCAAAGATACTCAAAGACTCGTTGGTGTGTTTTGGTTGAAATTGGTTCCTTGTGAGGTGAATGTCTTTACAAGAATTTCATCTAATGGATCATCTTGTTGGACCCTTTCCGGACACAATTTCCCCCACCCCCCACCAGTAACAAATAGACTTAGGCTTGAACCAGTGCCACTAGTAGTTTGTTTGTTTGTTTGTGTGGTTTTGACAGCTCGCGAGTAGCAGTAGTTGTCACGGGAACCAAGAAGTCACCCTCCAGTTTATTAGTCTTGCCACAAGGCGTGTCTGTGCCCTACACAGTGCTGGCAGACGAACCAGTCTCTCTAGCAGATATCAACTTGGTAGGTTGTGAGCAGAGAGACTTCAACTCTGTCTTATTTTGCGGTCCATTTGACCTTTCTGAGAGGTATACGTGTAATTCCACCATCTCAGTGGTGTACCGCCCACTAAGGAGAGGGTAGGGTTTGTGAATCCTAAATGGGTGGTCAGAGGATCAAGTCCATTCGCTGGTCGTATGTAGTGTCCTTGGGCAAGCCACTTGCCGTCCCCAACTGAGTGACTCAGTTTTGACAAAGAGACACATTTGTTTGTTTACAAAATAAACAATGTTAATTGACTTCTATAAGTATTATTTGGCAGTTTTGTGTCCTTTAAGATTCCCTCTTTATGACGTAGCGTCAGTCAAGTTAAAGGAGGGCTAAATACTGGGTAAATAAGAGTGTGAAAAAGAGACCAACTTCAAATACGATTTTCTCGAAACCTAGGTTTTACTCTCCGGTGAGAAATTTGCCTCTTCATGAAAAAGGAGACGATCTGGAATTTTCTCCACTTCAAGGATTTTTGCAGACTACAACGTATGGCTGCCTCATCCATAACATAAGTTTACACACATTTGCTCGCTGGTCTTAATGGTTTCATTTTTAACTTCCAAATCTTCCTCTCCAGATTGCAGTTGCTGCCGAGAACGCCTCCAAGGCCGTCAGTGGCGTGAAAGTCAAGCACAAGGAGGACTTAGTGGTGCAGTTCCCACTCACATAATTGTCAATCAAATGACCCCCCAAAAATGATAACATGTGTATATAAAACAGTGTTGTACTAGAAACCATCATAAGACTATTCACAGAACCAGGGACATGTTTTGCCGGCCCCTAACCAGAAAGTCGTCCGTGACGTCAAAGCAATTACAGGGAATATGTTAAGGGTGGCCCACAGAAACAACAAGACAGAAATGGTTACATCTTCTGACAGAGGCAAGCACAAGGAGGCAGACGATTTCACTAGTGCTCCTGGTGCTGCTCTCTCTTTTCACGTACGTTTTAGAAGAAAGTATCTCTTTGATTTGCCGCATGTAGCAACAGCTTTTGAAATGTATAATTCACTTCTTTAAGGGGCGACCAAAGTTGTCTGTTTACTTTCCGCCATTTTGAGGTGGTGCCGAACCAGCACCAACCGCGTTCCGTCAGAACGATGATGTCACGGAGGCATAACCAAAAGTCACAAAAACATTTAACCAGAGCTGAAACATGTTCATGGTTCAGGTCGCCAAAACACGCCCCAGCAACAAGTAACAGGGTGAGCGGTGACAAAGGAGTGCTTTTGTTGCTGTTCATTGGAATAGTCAGGTAACTTGGACTGAGACTCGTGATAGTCTTAAGAGGTTTCAACTACAATACTGATGTAAAGACGCATGACGCACAACACAGTGAAGTGGGCCAGATGCATTTTAGCTGTGTTTTCCACCCATTGTCAAAACTTGCTTCAAGTGTTTCAGCACACCAGAATATTTCACAACAGAGCACTGCATGTTCTTACAGAGAAAATAATGCCTTTTTTTTTCAGTCAAAAGGGCATATAGGGACCAAATCTAATCTACCTGTCAGGCTTGACATTAAAATGGACATATTTAAAGAGAGAAATCACTCTGTGGTTCTGATCCAGTTACAGCGTTTGTGAGAATGCACCTGAAGAACAGGGTAATGGAGTGCTCAGAGTGTGGCAAATACATGTATGTGGAACCATCAGGAAATCTCTGAATGACACAGTAACTTTACTGGCCCACTGTACTGTGTCTCGCGTCATATACATTACAGGCACCTTTTAAAGTGCCGACGTCCCGTGCATTACTTTTGCTCATATCCAGCACCTCTCAGTCCAAGTGAACTGAAGGAAGCACCGGTGAAGCACTTTTGGACAGCTTCCTGTCAAAATCAGTCCACAGGCAATTCCCCTTGCGTGCATGCCACAGGCAGATGGACGTGTTGACCCGCGTCACTGCTCAAACGAATTTCATCCAATGAAAGATCAAGGATACGTTGTCAAGGGTTCTTGGGGAAATTGAACCCAAACCAGCACCGTTGATACCGTGCAGGGGTGCGAATAAACTGCATATTGTCAAGGAGTGAGGGTTGTGGTGTAGAAAGGGGCAACGTTTGCCCTTGGCATTCCTGGGATTGCACAGGTAATGTTACCCTCATACTGAAGCATTGCTCAGTTGCAAAAACAACCTGCTGAGATAAATGTGACCCATCGTTCTAAAACCAGGCCGAAGGAGCTGACTTCGTATCCGATGACGTAGTGGGACTTCCACTGTTCGCGGAATTTCCACAGTTTTCGTTGCTCATAATTACCAAAGCTTTCTGCAGAAAGAGTTTAGAGTTTGGATTACTTTGAAGTGTATTGTAAAAAACAGTGAGGGAGAGCCGTTGCTTGATATCGGAATTACCTACTTCAGTCTGGATTTGGAATGATAGGTCAAAAATGAGAATGCATCTGATGTGGGAGCACAAGCCCTCAATGCGTTTGTGTGCAAACTTTTTTTTTTCGTCAGCTTGAAGCAATATGTTAATTGGTACGTTTTTCTATAAAATGTATGTTATACCAGTCTGTCGTGGGTTGTAACTGAACCCCAATTACACAAGCTGTGAAGTGGCTTTACATGATTTACGGAATACAGAAATAACTGCCTACATCTGTTGTCTGTGTGGAAACCTGAGCAGGTACGGATGAGCACAGCATGTCTTTAGCCATGTTTGAGTTACCTGGCTGTGGCTAAAATATGACACATATTCCACTGGCTGCTGACATCTCTCATATACTTATGTGTTGCTCCCAGCCACAGCCACTCTGATTGGGACAGGGCCTTTTTTGGAGGTCGTTAGTATTAGCTAGTAGACTTTGGGACTGATTCCATGGAGTTGTTACCCATTCAGTTATTTGCTTAGCACAGGCACCGTTCTGCCTTTCAGCAAGGAATCACAATGCCTCATGGTGCGTGCTGCTCGTGACCGTTTCTTAGCTAGCTTTTCTTGGCTTATCAAAAGTATTTGTCAAATGAGACTCCATGGAATTGGGCCCTCACCTTGTATCATTTTGGATATGCATTATCCCATATTCATATACATAAACTGTAAACTTCATTCTACCCGTTTCTTCAGTTAAATGTTTTATGAGTTAGTAATTAATACTTCAATGCATACAGCACTGGCCATTTACGTGGTTGTGTTGAGAGGCGGCAGTTTATGCTTTGTCATGCAAGTGCAGCCTCACTTTGGTCTCAATTGGGCAGTTTTGTGCAGAGTACATTTATGAGCTCTGAATGGTAGATTCATGGGGTGAGGTCACTGGACTATAGGATTTTGGGGCTATCTTTAAGTGATTGCTAGTATTTTGTTTGTTCATCTTCTCTGTACATCTTTAAGGGTAAAAGCTTTTTTACATCCAAAAAAAAAAAAGATTTTTGTGTCAGAGTAACCATTCCCGAGTCATTTTTTGTATATTTGGTGTGGTTTTTTGAGTGCTCTACTTTTTCAGCGGTTTCGATGATGCAAGATATGGGGCGGAGAGAACTCCCTTGCCTTTGTGTTGGTCATTGTTTGATCGTAATCTCAGGAATTCTTTACAGACTTATAGGGGGATGTGTTAGGTAACAATAGTGTGTATAGGGATTGGACATGGGGGGGGAGCCATCGGCCCCATATCGTGCACGGTATCGGGTGCCGTGGCCAAATATTGGAGAAACGCTAGTCTCTTTGGCGGTGGTGTACAGCTCTTCAACTGATTCTGAGAATACTCATGATTATGAAACTTGCATCAGGGTAAACTAGAAGCCCCCCCCCCAGTTGAGGTGGATTATACAGAGTGAAAGAAGTGTAAAATGGAATGTAAGGTGTTTAGAGGGTGGCATTCAAAACAAGAAAAATGAAATTGGACCCGGGTGTTCACTTCCCCTCCCCGTTCGACATGCATGGCCTCTTGAAAATGAGACGAGAGGCTGTGCATGATGAGACACTTGGTGGCGGCAAACACAGCGGTGCCACATGACTGGCTGGGTTCGGTTCACTCAGTTAATTTTGCCGCTGAATCTAACAGGCCGGCTAGGAGCAGGGTTAACACACGCCAGAATGAGCTTCCGAATCTCAGAATGAGGATACTGCCGCACTGCCACCCCACTTGGGTGGTTAGAAACCTTTTCATCTACAGAAATAGAGGAGTGAATGCTGCCGAAACTTGAACTGCACCGTTTTGATGAAGTTTCAAGCATGGTTCCAGCTGTTTCAGCTCGAAATCGCAAAGTCGAGCATCGATCCAGCTGTACCATGAACAGCGCCCCTTATACCACGCGAAATCTGGCAATGACGTGCGATTGCGAACCGACTTTGAGGCCACGGCCGGGAAATGCCGAAGTTAGCTATTCAAAGTGCTGTAAGTATACAAAAGTTCTACGCTTATTCTTCTGGATATACTTCCATGCATGTCGGTTTGTATCATCTATAGACACCTGAAGAAACCGGAGAGAAGGTTTTATTTATTTAAATTTGGTGGTGCGCTGAACTTTGAAGTGTAGTAAAGTCTAATGGAATGTTCTCCTAGCGACAGGGGGGGTGAACGAAAATTCCGCTCACATGTCAGAGACTGGATTTTTAAGATGTGTCAGGACCTTAAACCTTGAAGAGCAAATTTTAATTCCCCAGGGTTTCAGCACGAGCGTTTTGGCTTGATCGTAACTGTTTGCGTATAAATTATGACGTCGTTTTGATACTTTCGTTATGTCAAAAGTACCGTTGTTTTAATACCCAAAAAGAGAAGAAGCATGGTTGGATATTTCAAGTCTGTTTTTTAATAAAAAGGGAGAAATATAATCAGCCGAAAGACTAGCCAAGTAATTGAGACAAGCAATATATAATGCAATTATAAGGAACGGGGGTTCTGAACTTTAATGATTGAAACCTGTGATAATACATGTGTATAACTACGTCATATTTACGGCAAAAACGAAAATTAAACTATATACCACTAATGCCTCTGGCTTTTTTGATCATACAGATTACACTTCATTCCATTAAAATGCAAAGGGCTAATAGCACAGATAATGGAGAAATTGTGTTCATTGAGCTATGCTGCAAATTCAGTTGCCTGTGCAGCGGAACGGATTGCACCATGTTAACTCGGGCCAGCGTGGGGAGGATAGGGGGGCTTTGTTTCTCCAGCGGCCATGAATAGTTCGCGTGTGGGGGCATATTGATTATTAATTGTTCATTAATTTGTGTTAATTGATTCATGAACACGGCCCTGTGCCCTCTGCTATCAGGCTAAACTGATGGGCTCGACTAAAGTATTGTCATTGCGAACTAATCGGCTGTTGACACAAAAATCAGCTGGTTCTTTTAAAAGTAACTTCAAATTTAGACGCGAGCATTACACATTGCGTGAGCTTCTACAACGGTTTGAAGTGACTGTGTAAAACTGATCTCGTGACTTCCATTTAGGTGGAACTCAGGTAACTGTTACACCTTTATCAGTATGTGAAGTTGTCTTACTATTGACAGTGGGTTCACAGGGAACAAGACAAAAATGGCGGCATCATGATAAAGGTCTACAGGCGTAAAGAGCTCAAGTGCTATTGTAGGCTATTGTAATGTTCCACTTTCTGATAGCACTGATTATCTAAAAGCATCGGAGGTTATATCAGTGATCCAGTAGCTGTTCAGTGTCAAACTATCCTGTTTGTAATACTACATTAATCTAGAAAAACAAAAAAGCACAAAAGAACCCCAAAAAGGCAACATGCGCAGGGGCGTGTCCTCCCCCTTGCACCCCGTTGAATGAGTCACTGAAGGGAAGGGTAAATGGCTCGGACTGGGCATTGACGATTTCGCCAATTCGGACTGTGCCGCGGGCCGAAACAGAGTTGGTCTCCAGACTGATGTCGGTCAGCCCGGCGCAGACTTCTCTCCCCAGGAGTGTTCCGCAGTACGTCAGTTCGTTTTTCGTCTCTGTACATAGGTAAACACAAGTAGGCCTATCAAACAAAGTTAGGGTTCGGGATTCCTTCTCCGGTTCTCCCTGTGACAAGAAAACAATCTACCCAACACATAACACCCGTTAAAAGCTGGCACAGGTTAATATGCCGTGTATATAATGGACTACTGTTTGTCTTTCGTCGTCACGCGGTTGTCTTAGCGTCGCCCGTTGCGTCGTGCGTCACGTCGCATCATCGTACGTCATGTCGTGCTTTTCGTGGTGTTGTGTCTTGCAAATTGCTTTTATCCTTTGCCAGCATATCGTATTTGTTTCTATATCAGAAACACTAGTATCACGAACGAGTTCAGAACTTTCTTCATCGTGATCAGGAGGCCTTCATCGCGAAGGAGGGCTGCTTTGCGTTTGTCGTTAGCCGTGTGCCATAAAATGTGAAGAGCTGGATTAAGGCGCCTTTCCACGCATATGCGCATCAACACTTGCGCCAAGCGTTGCATATCCGTCAGAATGGCTCTCGGAGTAATTGCGACGGCCGCACACAACGCACACGTGTGTTGTATTAATGGAGTCGAATTTTGTGTCCGCGAAGGTGAAACGCATAAACGCGTCGTATACGCAACGCACTCCAAAAACGTGCATTTGGAAAGGCGCCTTTACGCGGTTTTGATGGGCTTAACTGACGTATGGCTCTGCTGCACAGGTGGTTTTGTTTTGCTTGTTGTTTGGTGCGAGCACCATGCATTTGTCTGCAAGATTCTTGTCACATGATGATATGCGATTCACGAATCAGAGGACGGGAGTAAAAACAATTTTTTTAATCTTTGCCCTGTTGAATTTCTGTATCTCTGAATGAAGCCAAAATGTGAACAGATGTTTGATCAATTAGGCTGACTGACCAACAATGGACCAACTATGGACCGACAATGGACCGACCTACCAACAGGACTGGCTCTGCAGCACTTTCCCAAACGAGTTTATAATTATTGTCGTGTTTGTTTATTACCGAAAGTGAAACAATGCTTAGCTTCCCGTGAGCTTCAGAACCTTACCGCTGAAGGAATGGCGAAAGACAGTTAAGGAGTTGATCACCACTGCAATGCCGATCCCATCATCGTTGAAATACGCCACCAGACAGGCTGTCACCAAATGATTTATAGAACATGAAAAATGTGAGTTTAGAAAAGGTTACCAAAGAAAAACGCGTTGACAGGAAAGACATATGTCTAGTCAGATATACAATAAGAATGCAAAAGCGCGTCACTGTTAACATATTTTTTAGATTTGCTGACGTTTAGTGTTTATATGCGTGTGTTTGAAATGTAACATTTCGCAAACGAAATGAGGGCAACTTTCCAAGGGCAAGGGAATGGCAGTATACTTAAGGAGCTGATAATTTTGTGTGTGGGACTAGGCTATGAAGTGTCGGCTTGACCTTAGTGTGCGTGAAATAAGGGGGGCGTAACTTTGCCCCACCCCCTAACCGAAAGCTCAATGGTTAAAATACGGCAGTATAATTACCCCTGAATGTTTTCCCGACCAGGGTGAACTCCAAACAGCACTGGCATTCACCACTTTCACAAGAGCAGCTAAATGCCTGGCTACGGAGAGCTACTGGGAAAGAATGAAATCATCAAACTACATGACACAAGTGATGAAAGTAACATGTTGAAATTCCAATGATAATTTACGCTGCGTGTCGGGCATTAATAAAGCTGCGATGGATTCCGCTGCCGGTATTTTGTAGTGTAAAGCGAATGAACCGGGCATTAGTTTTTGACGGAGTGGTACAGCCTTGGTCCAGTACACAGCGCACGTCCGGTTACCTGTTACCTAATACTGAGGGACCGCAGCGATGTCGCGGAAGTAAAACACAAACGCATGACCAAACGGAAAAGACCTTTCAAACTGGTTTAGGTCACATAGATAGAGGACATAGGATCTGTCTGAAAAAATAATTCGCTGGGTTCCCGATGGCAATGAACACACGTTGTACCGTACAATAGGCCCTATATCTTTGTTTTAGCGGTCCCCGAAATGTCTATCGAAAGTGAAAGTTACTTTCAGCAAACACATCCCATCAAAGTAAGTATGACTTCCGTGACAGAAATTCCGTTAACAACAATTATGAAAGGCAAAGGTAGCCATAGGGTAATTTCATTGACGTCACACACTGCTGCGCTGGTTGCCCGAGCTGTACACAGTGTCGCTCGCGGAACACTCTGCAATCTCCAAGACTGCAAAGTTCATTTTTTTGTTCGGCACTATTTTTGCACCGATATTGCACGTACATTTCAATTTCAATGGCGTATGATTGCCAGGGGCAGATGGGGGGGCGTGGGGGCGCACACTCCTTTTTTCACCAAAAACCAAAAAAAAAGTAAAAAGAAAGGAAAAATAGCGAGGGGGAAGAAAAACAAAAGAGGGAGGGACCCAGTAATTTTACGGCCGCGACCCTGAATTTTTTTATCGGCAAGTTTACAAAAAGTAAAAAAAAAAATGATGTTGTTGCTCGTTTTGGCCTGAAAATTGCTCCGCACACCGCCTAGAATCCAAACTTTCCCGGAGCACTTAAGCGGGCCGCAGACCCCACGCCGTAAGGGCTTCGCGCTACGCCAGGCATTATACCAGTGTTGCTTTAGGTCAACCCCCCCTTTGGAAAATCCTTGATCCGCCCCTGACTGCGATTGGAAGTTAAGGGACAAAACCGAGGGTGTGAAATGCAGCGGATATATTTACAATTATACACACATAAATCCTCTTCATAACGAATTCATACGGCAGTCAACCCCCCCCCCGCTCTGAGACCACAAAACAAGGTTTAAAACAATGGGGAAAAATAATTTTAAAAAATAAGTATTAAAGTTAGTCCACCAATACCATTGTAAACAATAATTATGTAATATAATGCTTCATTATCGTTTCCGCTTGTCCACGAAAATGAGACGTTAAAAAAAGAATGCCCGGCCTGACCCCCCCCCCGAAAAAAAATTCCTGGATCCGCCCCTGCATGCTTCTATGCGGTACAAATAGAAAGAAACTTGAACTTTAAACGACCGTGAATACACAGATGGACCGAATGCAATAAAAATGTCGTTTCTGAACTATTTCTAAAAAAAAGGAATAGTTTCATAGAAAAATTTAAAATGACGAAACACGGATATGGTATGGCACTTGTGAAAAGGTGAAATAAAAATGTGTCCTTGACAAGTTCATAAATGTTGCATCCAGCTAGGATATATAAATGCCCATAAATATATACCAGAAAATCCTTTTCAAAACACACAGAATGAAAACTAAAACTAAAACTAAATTGATCTTGAGATTTTTTTTACTTGTTCGAAATGTACTTTTACTTCGGTTATCTTGCACGCAGCTAGACCAATCCTTCGCCCTGTGCGCGTGCACATGGTGCAAATGTTCAGCTGGGGAGGACAGGGCTATTTTCCCTCCCCCCAAAAGAGGACAAGTTTGTGTCTTGTAAAATATGAGCGAAAGTTAGAGACCCTTAATTCCCCTCGTTCCCAAAGCGTGCAACACATCATCCCTAACTTATCACCCTTTGGAACAGTTCGAAAGGTTGCTTAAAGAATGTTTTTTAACAAATGGCTTTCCTCCGTAAAAACCTAATCTCCTCCCCTCTAAAAAAAAATTCTAGATCCGCCCTTGTGCGGACGATGGATAATCGGCCTGATCTTTGATTAAAAACGAAAATCTACATGAAGAGATGATAGATATATAAAAGTGACTATGTACACGTAATTGGATGTATGATTAGGATGCTTACCTGCGTTAGGTACCAGCAGCGAATTTCCAGTCTTCCATGCCTGTATGTGTTCCTCGTCCCAACCTTCGACTGTCTGATCGTCCCACTCGTTGCCGAAGTCAAACGATCCGACGGTCGGTGCGCGGTCTTCGTTCGCTTCCGCAGCGACACACGCGAGAGCTACGCACACGAAAGCAAAGAGTTTCATCTTAACAGCTCGATGAACTGGAGAGAGACGGTCGACGGCTGTAGATCGCGAGTCGGTGTGTTTGATTTCCACAAGGCAGTCTCTTCTTATTGAATTCAAGGGAAGCGTAATGAAACAAATGGGGGATTTTCCAACCGTGTAGCTTCCTGGTAACTCCGTCGTTAATCAAACTCAGCGTACTCAATGCTTATCATCAGGAAGAAAGTTTCCTGTTTTGATACAGCAGTGTAGAAACTTTCTATGGATTTTCCAACTTGTATTCGGCCTTTATGCTTTCACGTTTGCTTTGAAATGTTCAGTTTCCTTTCGCTTTAAAACAAGTTCTCCCCGCTTCCATTTTGATTTAACATTATAAAGTGTAATACTGGAAATTGCAGAGATGATATTATCTACTTATCATTGAGAAAAGGTAATTTTGCGTGAATTTCCTAGATTTTTTTTCGTATTTAAAGCTTGTTTTTATCCTCTTTGAATTGACGATGCCAAAATGTGTTCTCTCCAATCAGTCAGATATGTTGTGTGCGTAAACTTGAACGTTTAGTTTAATTACATGTAATTGATTGGTCTGTTGGAGTAATACTGTTTCCAATTTTAATGTTCCTTATTTGCATATTGGTTTCAACTTTATATGAGACTGCTCACGAATATGAAAATCAAATGAGCGTAAACCAGACCCCACCCCCTAAAGAGGTTGCAGTGCAGTGTACTGTTGAGCTTCCCAACCCCACCGACGGGGGTGTGATGACGTGACGATGGTGCACAGGTTTAAAAGACCTTTTGGTCACATTCAAGAAATACCGACCAGGACATCAATGTTCGCATTATTGCGACTGGGAAGGTTTAAATTGCCCTGTGCACTTCCACGCAATTTTGCAAGTAAATTTGTATTGCTCTTTGCACTGAACAAACTGAAGCACGTTCGACCGAAAGCCCGCCAATGTGACCATTAAAGATTTGCCAGTGGGGTGACGATTCACGAACCTCAAAAAACAGATTCTCGCACTCGTTCCCATAAACTTGGCAATAAATCATAACGAATGAAACTTTTTTTAAATAACAATGAACCATGATCTAATTATTTATTCTAATGTGTATTTTCCATAATAATTCATATTCAAAAGCGTTTAACAAGTAATCTACATTAAAAGTATAGGTACTTAATGTAGAAATAACATCCTATAATCAATCATTGATAATCATAATAATCGATTCCATTAAAGTGATATCGAATAATCGATTCCATTAAAGTGATATCGAATAATCGATTCCATTAAAGTCGATTCCATTCCATTAATTATACAACAATAAGACTACGCCTCGAGTCCGCTTGAAAGTTCAGAAATACAAGACAAAAAGCTAAGAGGGTTCTTTTTCCCTTGGCCTTTGGCCACGGATATACAAGCAGGAACTTTGGTGCACAAGTGACGAAATAATGTTTTTCCATCACTCCATACTATCCATCAGAAATAAATCATGTTGTGTTTTCCCCAGTGCCAAACAACATCCATATTCAGTTGCCATTACGATTTCAGGTTGTACATTAATTTTTGATCGTGTTAGAGGTGTAGGTCTTGTACTTCCGGCAAACTGCAAAGGATGCTTTCGGTTGTTGGTGCGAAATACACTAGTTATGTGAACGAAGAAGTTCTAAGTATAAACTTTGCCCTGTGTGTTGTGTGGTGCCGCGCCCCTCGGACGAAGGCGAGGGCGCCCTCCTCCTCGAGGCGCGACGCGTCGGACGTCACATACCAGAGAGTCCCTGAGCGGCTGGGGACGAGGCCGTTGGGACCGAAGTATACAGTCCCCCAAGAAAGTTCAATGATCTCTGGTCTTCGCTGAGATGACGCCTAATCTGATTGGTCAAAACTTAGAGACGCACTTTGGACAGACCTGACTTGAAATAAACTTCGCCTGGGCACCTGACTTATATAGAGCAATCAAAGTGGCTGATTTATACATTAACACTCCTTCAATCGCGGTCACACTTAACCAATACACCAGTAGAGGGCGCTATTGACGGGGAGACTGTGTGATTAAAACCGCAGACGTATATAAAAAAACCTGGACTTGCAACGCCTTTGTATGAAAAAGAAGCCAACCAGCGCCATTTTACCGAGTCGATTACAAAAGCGTGGGTTGGCTCCCTTCTATTGACCTCAGGAAGAACAATGGCGGGCATTGCCTGGAAAGCTTTGTATTTGGCTGGGTAAAATGGCCGCGAGTGGATTCCATGTCTCTATAAGCTGATTAAGGGCATTGCGAGTTCAGATTGTATTATACACGTCCGTGAATTAAACGTGACTGGACGTCGCCCAGAGCAGCGAACACCACAATTAATTGTGGGGATCCAGTGCTGAATAAGGGACTTTAGCAAGTCTACAGGGCTTATTGTCAGGGCTGCACTACACGCAACTCACGTCACGAGATAGCAATCCTCCCTTACATCGACTGAAGGTCCTATCAGAAACTATACTGCACAACCAATTAACCCCTCAACCTACCGAGCCCCTCAACGACACACGCACCACTCGGGAATTAGGCACAGTCACACTAGGCTAGGTGACTTTAACCCTTGCACAGGATTCTTGACCCTTACCCAGTGCTTCCACAGTCAAAATGAAAATTTCCCTATCCCCAGAGCCAAATTTCCATATTTTCCTCCCGATTTCCTTATTTTTTAGTTAACCACCAAAAAGCCTAATATACTACCGAAACTACTGAGCTTGTTTGCTACATCCCTACAGCATGTTTTTCAGGAGGAAACCAAGTACCAAGATAAGCAGAGGTCAGTATAATGCTCAAACTCACGGTCTTGAACAAAAAAATCAGGATGACATCAGACAAACTTGTGTGCACGCGCAGAAAGTTTATTCTAATAGTCTTGTTTTCAGTCATCCTGAATCTGACAGAATATTACTGTAGAGATTGAAATGTAGATTTTGCTGCTAATTTTGAGAATATTTATAGAATTTGCTCAGAATTTAATAGTTTCCTTAGAATTACTTTAGATTCTAGGCATTTCCTCGAAATTTCCGTAGATTTTTCATTTCCTTCGAAAGCAAAAATTTCCTTAATTAAAATAACGAAATTTCCTTGAAAGTGGAAGCGCTGCCCTTACCTCAGGATTAGCCCCTAAGCGATCGACTAGATCTAGTACTTGCCTGCGCGCGCCTTTTATAGCCTCCGTGCTGCTTTGACCACGCCCGCGCTCACGTGACCAAGCAGTGACTTTCGCTGCCCTATCGCACTACGCACAAGGCGGAGCCTATGCGCCGCGCTCGCTTAACACACAGCTAGCTAGCTATGCGCTGCGCACCTAACGTTTGCACCTGTTACTAGGCAGAGCGCCATCTATAACTTCGCGTCGCGCCTAATGACTTTTGTAGCGCTTCTTTCACGTCACAGTTGTTTACTGATTCCGAGGTATCGGTTGTGACAGACAGGTTACGACAGCTGTTTTGATTTCTTTGTTGGTGGCACAAGCAGAGAAAGATTGCATAAATTCATGACCCACGACGAAAGGATGCATAATTTTTATGAAATAAACAAATGTGAAATATAGTGTCACCTCGATGAAGTCATAAACACGACTGCAAAGAAAGTCGCTTCCTCAAACGAAATTGAATCTATAGCGATATTTAGTTTTATATTTAGTGCACTAGTCTAGTGGCATACCCAGGTTTTGAGTTGGGGGAAGGGCAAATTTTGGATTTTAAAAAAATTTTAAATGCATGAATCTCCTTTGCCAAAAGGAAGGTTTAAATGCCGTTTCTGGCGAGTTAGCACCTTCAATTACTCAGAAAACTGGAAAAACACCGTAACACAGGACGGTAGTGCTTATTTATACGGATCGTACGTAGCTGCGGGGTGCTCCACGTACGAGAGCAAAAGCCATATCCACGGACAGCAGCCTATGACGTGGCTAACGTGGCCTGTATTCTCCTCCTTTGGGATCTCCAATCATGTGACACCCGAAAGTTGATATACAGTGCACATCTAAAAATCAACTTCAACTCAAATGGTATGTCACCATTTTCAGAAAGGGACCATTTCCAAATGCGCATTGGGTCGACAGATTTCGCGCATTGTGATTGGCCATTGATTGAGAGGTAGGCCCTAAACCTTTACGTGAACCCGATACTTAGAAAAAACACAATGGTTAGATACCTTAACATTTACCAGTAAAAAAGCGCTTCTCTTCATGAAAACACGTTTCCCTGCATTGCTTTGACGCCCTTATTTTCAATGTGTTTTTACGCGCGCAGATGTGAATTTTGCAACGGCGCGTGTCCCTTCGCAGCTGACGTATTTTTACGACTTTCCAGGCACGACTTTTTGTACTTGTTTGAGGCGCAGGTAGGCCTATCCGAATCTCTTCGTGAAAACGCAAATTGCAGTAATCGAGATGCCTGCCCTTAATAACATTAATGTCATTTAGACCTTAATGATGTTATGTTTGTGGAAGCATGTCAAAATGGTTAAGAACGATGTTTGAAAACAAAACAAGAGGGGGAAAAAGTCAAAATCGGAAAAGCTGACGTTTTAACATGCCTGCTCCATTCTTAATCGATTTCAATCCCTCTCTAATGTTAATACGATTGAAAAATGAAAAAAAAAATGAGGTGAGTCAAATCTTGCCTATATTATACCATAATTTGCTTAGATACTTTCTTTATGGAAGCAACGAAAAAGTTATGACAATTACCTCCAAATTTCCACTGACAATAAACCAAGTCTAAACGCCCGTTAAGGTCAAAGTGAAACTATAAAAGAATTAATAAAAAAGATGGCAGCATGTGCCCAAGCAGGGGGGAAATTGATGGCCCCCTGCCGCCGCTGGGTGCACCGATAGGGATGACAATTTCCCCAAAATTCTTGTCAATGATCCCCTGAATCTCGAACTTGGCGTGAGCCAAGATAGAGTTCGACTCCAGTCTGATGTCATTCAGCCCCACGCAGACGCCCCTGGTGAGGAAAGTCTTGCAGAGCGACACTTCACGGTCCGTCACTGAAAAGAAGTGAACGGGATAGGTGTTCGACAGTCTGGACGAATAGAAAGAGCCTATTTCCATCGGCTGGACAAGGAGTATAACTTCATATAAATAATAGAGAATCAAGCCAAAATTTGAACAGGTTTTAACCAAAGTGATTTGACTGACTTGTTGGACCGACCGACTGACTTGACCAACCGAGCGCTTGTGACGACCGATAGATAAACTGCCCAGGCTGGCATTGGAATACTTTCGAACATACGGCATTTTTTGGTCGCTGCGTCTGTTTCTTAGCCAACCACCCAAAGCCTCTGCCTAACCTTTGTTATGTTGAACATCCAAGACAAGATTGACAAAAAGCTGGCATTTACAGAACTCAAGTGCTCATGCCTTACCCCTGACGTTTCTGTTGATTATGGTTTGGGAATTAATCTCCACTACAACACCGATTCCATCATTTTGATGGTAATAACCCACCAAACAGGCTGAAATCAAACGAATAAATAAAAAACCGAAAGATTAAGCAGCTTAGAAAACATGCAAGTGTGGATGCGAAAGACCTATGAAAATTGGTATCTTTTCTCATCTGATTTACAACCAGAGTGCAAAAACACGCCACTTTTTTCTTACATTTGCTTTCTCCTTTTCCGGTTGAAGTTAACTCTTTGAAAGACTGTGAAGATGGGGAAAGTAACCGTGGCAAAGGAACAGAAGGTGTGCACAGTAACGAGATTTAGATTTAATGATTTTTATGAATGGAGTTCAGCCACTCACGTAAAATAAATTTCAAAGGGAAAAGATGAGACAAGCGGTTACCACTGAATTTTTTCCCGAGGATCGTGAACTTGAAACAACACCTGCAGTCTCGAGTCTCAGTGGAACAAGAGCAGCTGCTCCCCTCACGCTTGGCAATCTCAGCTGAGTGAGGAAAAAAGTTAAATAATAAAAACAAAGTAACCAAACAATAAAGTTAATTAAAGCCATATACATGAAATGATTAACGCTCCGTGCCAATTAAGGACTCGTCGACATCTTTACCAATGAGAGGTTGAACTGTTTCCAACATTCTCTCTTTTTTATCCGTATGGCTTATTTCCTGTGCTGGGTAATTTGATTACCAATTGTAGAAATAAGATGTAGGCGTAGCTTACGGGTGTTCACTTGTGACTGAGCTCCATACAGCCAGGCCAATAAGTGTCCCTTGTCCCAGACTTCCCCTGTTTGATCCTCTTTCCAGACCGAGGGAGCGGTCTCGTCCCATTCGGCTGTGCGACTGCCTGCGTCGGCGGTGTTGGATTCACGGGTTGGTGGGTGGTCTTCGGTCGTTTCCAAGGAGACACAGCACAGAAACGCCGTACACACCAGCACTGCAATAGGTCTCATCATCCCCTGTCGTTAACTTGATGAGCGGAAAAGAAAATGCCCTGTATTCCGAAGACGGTAAGTCAAAGTGATTGATTTGCTGACACTCTGTTCTTGTAGGAGAAGAATGAATCCACCAATAAAGTGTGGCTGTGATGAATTTTTCTGAAACACGATTTTTCCTCAACTTTGTATTCTTCAATTTATGAAAACTCTTTTACATCCCTACGTGATTAAAGTCATTGAAAAGTGCCGTTTTTAACAATGAAATTATTAGTGCTTTCCCGGACAAATGAGGGCGCTGTTGCTGTGAAGTCATCTAAGGAAGACATAGTTCAGTGCACAGGCTTTTCTGTTCAAATTGTGAACCTAGAATTTACTTGCAGAAAACATGTTTGAGAGAGGGACTGATGCGTACTTATTCATATGCACATAAACAACAAGGAAGAGGCTAAGAAGAAAAAAAAACTAAGTCCCACAAAATCTTTAAAAATGCAGGAATTTTTGTGCACAAACCAATGTAATATTGAGGCTTATTCCTGAGAAGACATTGCAGTTATGCCATGAATATAATGGAAATATCATTAGCATTAAATAAAAAAAGGCAGAATACCTTTTAAATAGTAAAGCCAAAGTTGAAAATAAGGTCAACTGAGACACAAAGGTGCATTTACAAGGTGTGCATTAAAACAAATCGATTGCAGCTACACAGTGGCGTAGCCACGGGGAGAGGTCTGGGGCACGTGCCCCTTCCCCCATTCCCGGTGCCTCCCATGAGGTGCCCCCCCCCTAAAAAAAGGGATCAATGGATATTGAACACGGCTAACAAAAGATTGCCTCAAAAAACCACACCACTGAAAGCTGGTCCCCCCCCCCTCAGGTTCCTCCCTCGTGCCCTCCCATCGTAGTAAAATCCTAGCCACGACACTGCAGCTACATCCTTTTAGGCTACAGCCAAATTTGGTATTTGCATTATTTATCAAATTGTTGATGGTAAATATCCAAAATGTGCTCATCTGCTCTCAGTGGTCGCGAGTCATGTACGTGTTTTTTTTTTTTTTTTTTTACCCTTTTTAAAAATCTGATGTCCCTTTACATTTTTAACGCGGTTGGGTTTTTGGGCTTTGGCAATCAAATTGTAATATACGTCAACAATTAACATTATGAAGGATATATAATACACAAGAGTGCGCAACTCGCCCAACGTTGGCATGAACCTCACTTGTCTCGTATGGTTTTTAACGAAAATGTGTAAAAGCAAAATACAAAGAACCAAAAATGTGATTCACATAGAATAAGGCATAGCCTATCTATGAGTAACACCAAGTTAAGAGACTTTTCTCAAAAGAACTAGATAACAGATCAAACTGTAAAAATTTAAGCCTTCCTCGGAAAAGGGCTAGAATAAATAACCACTTACGAAAAACAAATCAATGCAGCGTCTTGAGTTGATAATAAGGGTGAAAAGAAACATAGTGCGTGTAATACTTCAACTTCTTCTATTTTATTCAACTAGAAACCAAACAGACTGCTTGAACAAAAACTGAATTAAAGGACCTAAACTAATACAACAGAGAAAAGTTAAGCACCAAAAAATTAAACAACATACACACAAAAGAAATGAAAGAAAAGCTTACCAAAGACTGCACGGTTGACGGGATTAAAGCAAGACGCGCCACACTGAACAATGGAAGAGGAACTGCTCTCACTTTACTGTAGTAGTCTTCTGACTAAAAGAAACCAATGCGTGTGTTAAACCTTTTCTTTGGACGTGTGCTTGGGGAAGTTTGGGCTGAAAATAAACAAAGAGAAGAGGAAGTCTAACCATAATACGCATAATTTTGAATTCTCCCGTGCAAAATATTGTGCCGTGGCCAGCAATTGGATGCATGCCCTGGTCATCACATGCTTTCTGGTCACACCAGCACAGTGAAATGCAAAGGGTTCGTTCCCAGCTGTATGATGAAACTTGTAGAGGGAAGTTTGGTTTTTAAGAAACAAACAGGGGCATGCTTCATGTACTGCAGAAAGTGGTGACATAGACTAGATAGCTAATTTGACTAAAGGGAACTATTTTTTTGTTAAAGTTGCACGCATGTACATGTCCAGTTTCACTCTGCTACACGCACACTTATACACGAAGATACTTATTCCTTGCATGGAAATTGCTGTGTTGTAGCTTAAACCCAGAAGTCGTATAGCTCCCCTTGATAATTATTAATTGAAATGACTGAAATTGCTTTCTTCACAGTTAAGGTGAAATGCAAAGGCGCCCCTTCCCGGCCGAAAATTACTTTAGTGCTGTTCGCAGATGCGAGGCCATCTTTGACTGATCGAGTGCATTAACCGGAGTATGGAAAAGACCGGCCGTGAGAGTTTGAATAGTTATTACGTTTAAGAATATTTCTAGGCTCCAATATAGGGGTGCATGCATGTCATGTTTGGGAAACCCCCAACCAAACCTACCGTCCTTGTTTATTTAGAAATGAAAGAGCATGCCTTGAAATACTGTTGTTTCTGTTTGAATTTGAATCTATTGTCCGTGATAGGCTTCGATGCAGATCGATGATTCCAATGACAAAAACATAAAAATTAGGGATAATCCATTTTATTGCTTTCTCCTAATGGCTAACATGTACGTGTAGAGGCAATTTAAGGCAATTGTAGCGCCGTTATGCATGTATTGTAAGTGTAAAAAAATTAACAAAATAATTTGGAAAAAACTACAAGCAGATATCATCTAAAGACCTCAAGTCACTTGCTTGTTTTAAAGAAAAACATTTAAACAAGGAAATAAGTTCATCTCATTCAAAGAACGTCAGATTATCCATCATATTTAATCTGATCACAAAATACGCCTCTGAATTAAAATACCAATGGATATATGTACACTATAAATATATCATCCCCAACCAAGCGCTATATTCGGTGCAGCTAATATATACATTGACAATTCGGTGAATACAAAAATATCAGAGCTGCTACCGTGCAGTCACTGCCATTCATATCTATATACACAAATCATTCATCACTTGGAACACAGTAAAATGGTCTCATTAAACAGTCATGAATCTGGGTATGGATTTATCTACTTACTAATTGGAAACTGGACGGATTGAACTGATAAAAGTGGAATTGAAGTACAACATGGGCACTGTGATTACATAAACGCACCATATGTCACTCTCAAATTCTGTAAACTACTAGCTATTCCTGTAGCATCTTAATTTTATAATTTGACAATGACCTAATACTACTAATTAAAAATGTAAAAGAATGTTTCTACAAATGGATTTTTAACTTGTACCCACAACACACGCATTCAGAAATGGTGTAACTCCCTTTCAAATGAGAGTTTTAGAATTGAGCATGTAGCTTCATAGCTGCACTTGTAGACATTACTTTGGGTTGGTTACACCCGAACTGTTTTAGCCTTTGCTGATGTCAACTCTCAAAAATTTGGTGGATACCAACAAATGAAGGGTTGTTGCTGAGAGATTGATCACCCATTTACACCAGAATCTCCAAGCATTTGAACAGGAAAAGAGATTACGTTTTCTATAAATATGCAAAACCTAGCAAATGAATAATTAACCTTATTAACACAAGGATGGCAATAGTTCAGTCTGCAGACACTGGCAGAAACGTATGCCATCCATATGGAATGATTTGAGCCAAAGTCTACAGTAAACTGGTACCTAGTTGAGAAAGTCCATAACTCAAAGGGAAAATCGGTCTGAGAGAAATATCCGTTCTAAACTAATACTGTTTGGAAGTACGTGCATGTATTGCTTTTCGCTGGTTTATCTAAGTAGTTGTAAGGTGGGACCTGAGCTCTCTCAAGTGGCACAAGGACATGACGAAAAGGCTGGCAAAAGGAACAATTCACGTAAGAGAAATGCTGAGAGCAAAGACATTTCTGCTTTGCCTGCGGCACGTTATGGAAAAAGTCAACAGCTGTTTGTAGGCACTGCCTAATGGGGGGGGGGGCAGTAAAAAAGGTGTGGGATAGAGGGAACGAAAGGGATGTATTGTGGGAATTCACTTAGTTTCTTATTCTCTGTGCTGCCTAGTATTTATGTTTTAACGTCTTTGATCACCACAAACAGACTCGGAATATGGACCAAAGGGCTCTGCTTTTTTCAGGATTTTTTTTCAAGGGGGGTATGTAACTTGAAAATGTCAGCTGGGATTCGTATGAACGATGACCGTCATTGTAGGCTTGTAGAAAGCAAATTCAAATGAGAACATTACTTTTTCCAATTGGGAAAACCAATACCAATATGTGTGTGTAAGACTGTGTACTGGCTAAGGCTGCATCCGAATCTCTTGTCTAGAGCCAGGTCTAGGTCTTCGCTCAATTGGAAATGCATGCGGACGCGTAGACAACAGACCTAGCCATAGCTCTGGAAGCCCGTTTCGGACACGGCCTAATTCTGGAGCAGCATCTTCCTGACGGGAATAATGCAAATTCCCAATTGGGGAAACACGCAATGTTCCCAATTTCTAAGATTTCTTATGGGCGATGAACTGCAAGTCCATATTTGTAGAGAGCATGAGTGTTGCCAGAATGGAGAGATGACATATCCCCCCCCCACCCACCCATGGCAGAAGGTCAACCTTGGTTAGTGGAAAGTGACCTCTTCATGGATGGATGTGAATTGGTGTGCTCTGTTGTGAATCATTCCTGTTCATTTTATTCCCCTCCTCTGCCCCTCCCTTCTCTAAGGCTACTCATCCTCCTTGGGTTTCTTGGGCGGTCTTCGCTTGCCATAGTCCCGCTCCCAGGTGGCGGCGTTCTCTCGGTCGGACTTGGTGATGCAGCTGAAGTCAACCTTCTTCAGCCGGGGCAGCTTGGCCACCAGGCTCTGCCGGTAGCCCTTCTGGTCCTCCACGGGGTTGCCGTGGAGGGTCAGGCTGATCAGGCTGGGCAGGCCGGCCAGCTTGTCCACCTCGTTGATGCTGGTGATGTTGTTGCCGTGGAGGTACAGGACCTTCAGCTTGGTGTACTTCAGGAGCAGCTGTGAGCAAGAACGTCCACAGAAACAGCATGGTTGAGACTGAGCCAATCATGAGTCAATGGCAGATGAAATCATCAGTGGAATCTCAATTGAGTCAAAATCACAAGTCAATCCACACAAGTCAAATCACTAGACACTCTCAAAGTCAAGTCTCAATTCAATCACAAGCTTCTAGGGATGAACAATGTATGTGTCTGTCTGTGTCTGTGCAAGAGGTCATGCTCTGGTCATAAAATTACTCGGCATAAAAAAAATTGACATGTACCTGAAACTGACACGGAGGAACACAGAGTCACTGAAAACTGTGAATATGTTACTGCAATAAAACTGTGATTACTTCTTACAACATGACACAACAGAGGCAATCCAGCTCACCGGGTCGATCTTGGCGATGTCATTGAAGGACAGATCCAGCCAGGTCAGCTCCTCTGGACTTTCCACAACCTTCTCCAGGGTGACGTCCAAACCTGCCATCTCCGTCATCCCGTTGTTGTTCAGCTTCACCGTCTGGGTCCTGACCAATCCCTCGGCGGTCTTCTCCAGTTTGGAGTTCTTGGCCACCCGTGGCTCTACATCCAAGATGTCTTTAAAAATACAAAAAAAGGTTTTGCTTGGTATTTCTTGTACATGCATACTGTTGTTTCACGGCACCATTTTTTCTTAAAATTTTCTGTCAACTAGTGTTTTACATGAGCCAAATGTTATAACAGAGGGTATTCAATCAGAAAGTTACCGTACTTACCATCAGTTAGCAGTATGTCTTTGAATGAGAAGTCCAGAATGGCCTGATCGCAGCTGTCATTTTTGGCATCGATGCCACCTCGGGGACTCAACCCTTTTGGCATTGTGTTGTTGTCAAACCTTATCCAAACACAAAGAGAAATTGAAGGCAATTATTGTTTGGATTCCTACCTTTAAATATACATATTACATAACCTGTCACTGTTGAAGCCACAAATCTTGCACAAAGTAACCAAGATTTGATCATGATTTGACCAGAGCAAGTTTAGTGTAGCATGTGTGAATAATGATGTGTTTGTCCGAAGTAGCCTAAATGAACTTTATCCATTTATTACATGAAGCAAACTTATTGTAGGCCTATAAATTGTAGCTTTAAGGGAGGGCATGCAATGAATGCATATTAAACATGAAATTCGAACAGAACAAGAAAGTTACATAACACATCTTAGGCCTAAATCAAAGTTTTCAGAGATAATTCATTTTACTTATGTTAGTATTTTATTCATGCTAGCGGCCTAGGGCAGTATTTATTTAGGCCT
Source organism: Acanthaster planci (assembly GCF_054643075.1). NCBI lineage: Eukaryota > Metazoa > Echinodermata > Asteroidea > Valvatida > Acanthasteridae > Acanthaster > Acanthaster planci. The sequence continues at coordinate 26,104,543 of NC_141778.1, read as the reverse complement.
AGGCCTGAAGCATCTGGGACTTGGGAGCTTTTTTTTTTTTTTTAGATTGCTGACCAACCTTTTGGTACCAAATGTTTGGCAGTTATACAATAAAGTAATTAAAGTTTATCTTTAGCGTGTTAAAAAAAAGGTATAAGCAGAGCGCTCTCTCGTCTCACGTCCACTGTAGTGGATGGGCGTAACTTAGGGCCTGGGGGGCCTAAGTACCAGTACGCAGTAGCCTAACAAGTACTTTTTGCCGAGGAACTTTCCGACGATGATCAATTAACCTCTCCTCCCAAGGTACACTTTACCTGTACTTCAGACTGATCCTTTCAGATCCTTATAAGAGATTTTATTGTTCAACACTCGTATAGTCGACGGGTGAAGAGGAAACCCATCATTAAATTCCTTTATTTTCGACGACAGCCGGCAAGATCACGGCGATGTTTAGAGCGCCATCTTGGTTGTTCGGGGTAACGAACTTTCGGGCAAAAGTAGTAAACTTGTTTTAAGTCCTCCATGGAATTTACGGTGCCTACTAAAGATTAAGACAACATAATTCGGAGGAATTTTGCCAAAAACAAAAAAAGGTGGGTTCGATGTATTTGAATTGATATATTAATGTTTGGAGTTTTACAATCACCCGAAAGTCCAAAACTAGACAACTTTTTTTTTTCGAAAATGATTACTGTACTTAGGACATCTTTATGCTGGCATTTGACTTCAGCCGCTGAAAGCAAAATCCAACTTTATCAATTTACTGCTTTTACTACATTGCAGGTTATTTACTACCCAAAAACACCCTTTGTCAAAAAAATCTTCTTACAAATTCTTTGTGGTCTTTTATAAGGTCTTAAAGCAGCCATTATGAGAAGATTTGGAAGCTAATATCGTATACCGGCTGGAAATAAGACTAAACCAAGGGCTTGCGTTAACCGTCGTTGAACAATTGCCAACCTCGTTTCTATATGAATGTACGTCATTTGTATTAGGCCCGCCAAATCGAAGGGCCGCTTGTGATGTATCCTGGGGAGGAGGAGAACAATTCCAACAGCGCTGGTTTTGATTTCCCGATCATCATGCCATCATACGCAGATAAATGAGTCGCTTTTCATGCTGTTGTTGGTTTTCGTGTTCCGTGTTTTTGCATGGTTTAGGAGATTTCTATGTCAACCTAAGTTCGTTGCGCCTTCAGTGGAAGTTCCCTTGCCTGATCAGCAAAATTCTGTTTGGCTACAGTAAGTACGAAAACTTTTAGGCACTCCCCTCTATACAGTCAGACAGTTACCCGGCCCCCCAGAACTGGCAGAACTGTGGGGTGCGGGGCGGACGTCGAACCCCACAGTTCTGACATGTCTGGGGGTAAAAAATAAGACCACGGTAACATTGTCACTGCTACTGTGGCTGTAGTAGTACAGGTACATGTACTACTAGTAGTAGAAGGCCCCTGAGGCTCTACAGTCGTTTTCTCAGTTCCGGATCGCTTGAAATAATAACCTGCCTCTTTTGTGTTGTTCTTCACTCAGTTCTACATTAGGGGCTTAGACAAGTTCTGCTTGAGGGGTAAAATTTAAACTTCATGTTGTCAGGTTGTACAAAATTTGTTCTTAGAGAATTTCTAGAACACTGTAGAAAAGAAATTTTGGCCAGATTTCTGATTCATACATGTACTTCAATATTTGTGAACATGGTGAACGGCTTGTCATCTGCCATCTGGTCATAAAGGGCATGAAGGGTGCCCATCACTTGTCCCTGTTTCCACTTACATGCCTTAGCCACTTCGCCCCATGTCCACATTGCCCTATTTCAGCTTTGCCTCATTTCAATTTCACCCCACTGAAATCGTTCATTTTTTTTTCTTTTAGTTTAACAGAGGCAGATGCAACAAATAGAAATGTTGACAGTTTGAGTGCCTAGCCAAGTCAGAGGTTCTCTTTCAGACAACTTGCAAAGGCAAGTGGTCAGTGTACATGTACATGGCCTGTTTTCGATCGCAGTTTGCATGTATCATTCACCAAAATCAAATGATGGCCAGTGATGAAGCACATATCATATGGTTTCTGTTCTTGTTTTTAATACCTGGTTCTGTTTCTGAGAGGTACCAGATTGTCATGCTAGAGTAATTCAAACACTGAAATATCTCAAATGAAAGCTTTAAATAGAAGAGAAGGAGGGAGACTTGGGGAAATGTTCATTTTTGTTTCATTTGTTAATCCAACCATGGTGGTAGGAAAACACCATCAACAATGGTATATGTACCCTAATATGAGTTGTGCTCAACTTCATGTAAATTCACAGATTCACGTAATTTGGTGTAGCTTTGCAAATACCGTAGAGGATGAGAGATAAACCCAATGCAACTTTTCCAACTATTCGTTTCACCAACATAGCCAACAGTGAGTGGATGCAATCAAGTTTTCTACATGTATTTAACTCCATGCCCTTTCGGGAACCCCTTTTCGATCGAGCTCACCACTTTTGCACCAACTGGGCGAAGTAGAAATGGAGCAAAGTGGCGTTGGGGTGAAGTGGTGATGTGGTTAGGGGTGACGTGGAAATGGGACGAAGTACATGTACATGTAACTGTAAAGCAGTACAAATCACAGGAGCCAAAAAAATCGACAAAAATTCATACGCAACTGTTATATAGGCCTAAAGTTTTGTATCTAATGTCTGTTTAATCAAAATGACTTAGAATTCCTTTTTTTAAAATGTTGGCAGAAAAGTGAACGCATATATTTTTCCCAGTTTCAGATTGCGTTCAAATGCGTTCAGATTGATTTCAAATTACGTTGTGAACTCAACTACACTTAAGTAGCAGAAATGTATGTGATTGTGATGTAATGGGTTCGTCAACTATGCTGAACCAATTTTCACTAAAAATTAAGAAATTCTTCATTAGAAAATCAGCTTCTTATATTGTTCTGGCTGTGCGGAATGGATTTCTCGCATGGTTACTTTTTATCCATGAAGAAGTTTTTGTCGCGATCCGGAACTGGCTAAACTGATCCATAGAAACACAGAGAACTGTTAAAAGTACTTGCATCCCTGTTGACCAGGCCATAAATATTTGTTATCTTACACGGTTGACAGGGTTGAGTTGTCTTGGCAAACGGTCAAGTTGTCTCACCGGTCGAGTTGTCTAAACAGTTGAGTTGGCAGACGGTCAAGTTAATGTCCAACATCCCCATGGACAACTCATACCAGCATGACACCAACTCTTGCTCTGTGATTGTACCAACTCGTACCTTTGCCGAGTCATACCTTTGTAACTCGTGCCGTGGAGTTTGCTCATGTGGCTTATTAAATAAGCAGTCTATGTTAACAAGAATTTGGTTTTGTTAGTCAGCTACTTTGCTGTTTTTGGCAACATTGCCTTCGGTACAGTGACATCATTTTTCAAATAATACTAGTTTTTTTTTCTCAATTTTAAATTATCATTAAAAAGTATGATTTGTTTCACACAGAACAAAATTAGATACGCCAAATGGACGTGGGCAAGTTGAAGAGTTTGCTCCAGTGGGTGAGTAGGATTTTCAGGTTTCTGTAGCCAGTAGGGACATCACAAGTTACTTCTTGAACTCCACTGTTTACTTCTGGTTTTTAATACCCACCATGGTTTGTGGCACCATACCATCCTTGCAACTGGATTTATCTCTGCTGTCTGTCTGCTGTCTAGACCAATATTTCACCCAAATGTGGACTTTTAGTTTTACGTATCCACATTCAGTGTATGTCTGTGGTCTTCAGGCTCTGTCTTGTATGGAATTTTGAGCAACAGCTTTTCCAGCAATAAACAACTTTTTACTCACCGACAACCAATTTTTGTCTTGCCGTTCATCTCCATGTGAATCAAAAAGCAGTAAATGGTACATGGTAAATCTGTTGCTTCTCGGACCAACCATTTTCTGAAGGGGGTTTACCTGTATAAATATATATATTTGGCTTTGACCAGCAGTGACCGTTACAACAAACACAGTTTGGGGTTTGTTTTTGTCAAAGGTACATGTATCTTGTCACTGTGCACTTCTTGCATCTTAAAGGAAACCAAGTCCAGCTTTACAAAGAAATTCATGATCAAGTTTATACATGTAATGTAGCTTCTAGTTGTGGAAAGTTGAGCCACGCTTGATTTCCCCTCAGGTGAACTCTGTAGGAGTGGGCTCCTGTGTAGAGTCCCTACAACAGCTTCGCGAAGGAACGCATTTCATTGGCATCATCAAAATCATGTAAGCTTTTTAAAATTTGTAATATTTGGATTTAAAAAAGATTCAGCAGGGGTTTTCCCCTCGTGAAAAGTAGTCTTAAAGTTATCCAGTAACATTCTGAAAAGTTTTAGCATTATTTGTCGGCAGTTTCTTTATGTGAAGAAGTTATTACAAATGCTCCAATTTTTGATCTGGCTGTGCTAATTTTTGTTTAACTTTGGTGACTGTCGGAGAGTTATTTTATATTGTCAAGTTTAGAAGATGAAATAGGATTCTGCTTGTTGTAGAAAAGTGTCATTACGGAAATCTGTGTAAGCCCATAGGACCCTTTTTCAATTACCTGTATTCTTGTTTGTTTCTGAGAAAAACTGCTTTGAAGTTTAAATGACTAGTATGTTGAATCAAGCTTACCATTGAATGGCAGCAATGAAGCTGAGGCATGCGCTGAAGCAAGTTCGTGCTTAATGTCAACTTTAGTGCAAACAAAATGAACTCACTTGGGTAATAGCAAGTGCCCCAGTTACAATTGTTGAACATATCAATTGTCGCACTCAGCATCTGTATAATGTGAATTGTGAAGCCACTTTAAGGTCACCTGTACATGCGACTGAGGCTTAACAAATGAATCTCGGTTGTCACAGTTTGTCTGACTAGCTTGTGGTTGAATCTTTCTCTGCATGACTTGTGATGGACCTGGTGTAACTTACCCTCCATGTCCAGTTACAACATTACTCAAAATCTCGTTCAGACTGTCAAACCGTCCAACTACATGTACATGTAGTGGACACCTCATATTCCGCACTTGATGTGCTTAATGCAACCCTGAGGTTTGGTTTAATTTCTGGTTTGTTTTCCTCCCGCCATCCTCTCGCTGACAGCAACGGTGACAGGGGGACGCAGTTTTGTGAGCTGCCGATGCAACGCTTCCGGCTCATCTGTTCTTTCCTCGAGGGTAAGATGGCAGCTGCTGATACAAATCCAGCAGCTCATGCGTTTGTAATGTAATGTAAATTGGTCTGAGTTGACCCCAAAAGAGCTGTTTTTCAGGACCTCCTCCAGCTGTGGGGGAGAGAATTCTGCATCTCCTCCCCCCTCCAGAACTTCTCCTTCACATGACCAGTCTGTATGACACTTGGAAGACCTCAGAAATATAGAAACGTCCTCCCCAAGTGCTCTGCCCAACTTGCTCTAGGGGCACATGCGCCACAGCCCATTTTTTTTTTCACATTCTGCAACCTGGCTCCCATTGACCCCTCCTTTCTTCCTGCTGACAGATCTTGGGGGGGTGTCATGGGGGTCATGGACCCCAAAGAGAAGCCAATTGTTTTTTGGGGTGGGACTTAATGACTTAAAAGCAATTTGGGTCCAAGTTCCCGCGCCTATTTCCTTCTAAAAAAATCGTTAATTGGAAAGGCTGTAAAAGGTTATTTAAAGACATTTTCCAAATTTTTTGGCCCCCAAACCATTTTGGCCCATCCCCCTTCCCGCAAAAATTTGAGTTCTGGATTTGCTGGTGTTCCTGCCCATGGATTCCATAGCATTTCTCCTTCCTATAGTGGCATTTCTCCTTTCTCTCCATGGATTTCTATGGCATTTCTCCGTCCTATAATGGCATTCCTCCTTTCTCCCCATGGATTTCTATAGCATTTCTCCATCCCATAATGGCATTTCTCCTCTCTCTCCATGGATTTCTATGGCATTTCTCCTTCTTCCCTACAGATTTCTATGGCATCTCCCTCCAGCATCACCTTGACCACACTCAGATCATCCAGCAAGGGGACATGGGTGAGCTGGCCAAGGTGACCGCCCTGCTGCTCTGCGCAGCCGTGCAGGGCCCCAAGGTGGACTTCTTCGTGGACATGATCACCAAGCTGGACATGGTGGTGCAGACGCACCTCAAGGAGATTATCGAGGCCATCGTGGCCCACGGCAGTGACGGCAGCCTGCAGTCCAACTTTGCCAGCGTCCTGTACAAGAAGCGTAAGGCCAGTCCTCCTTTCGTAGTATTCCCTCAGTGGTGAAGAAGACAGAAAGAGACTAGAGATTTTTTTGGTCGCACAAGCTGTGAGTGGCCTTAGTAACATCCCCCCACTAAAGGGAAGTTGTTGCTAAGTAAAAACACATCATCTTTTGCTCCTACACCCAGAGGTTAAGCAACTTTGGTACTTTCATGAAGCAATGCCATTTGGGATAAAAGACTAGACATCATACCAACTCAAACACATTTTGTGTGTGATTGTGTTTAAAAGCATCAGGCCACGCTAAAAGGTTTACTGTCCCAAATGGCCTGGGACATTTTGTGCATTCTTTGTGCATTGTTTGTCACAGAATTGGCTCAGTGTCTGAAGGGGGCTATCAGAACTGTGGCTATGTCTGCAGTCAAATTCCGTGCATTGGAAGCTGTTACAAAGCTAGACCTAGCCCTAGATGCAATATCTCCCCTCGATAGGAATCTTTTTCTTTCAGGCAATCCAGGGTGGACTGGTTGGGTTTGTTCCATCATGTACATTTATGTTTTACTGTCTGTTTTGTTTACCTGTATTCTCCAAGAAATGAAAATAAATAAATATTGCATGCAACCTCTGATACACAGTGTTAAACTCAATTTTGTACGCAGGAAATGTGATCAAAGATACAGCTTTATCTGAAACAGTTTCAAGTCCTAACCTAACTTCAATAAATAGTATAATTTCATTCATTTCATGTCATCACTTTTCAGTGAACGAAGAAGTGTGCACGTCCTCCCCTGTTGAGCCGTGCACTCCGCTGGTGCCCAACTGCAAAACACCCAACGCCTTTGGCTACTCACCCGTCAAGGCACTATTCAACACCCCCGGTATGGTCAACAAGGTAAGCAAATAACTCCCCACAGATTGAAGACAGATGGAAGAGTCTGGAACTTGACAGGTGCTTGCGTCAGTGTGCACGTTTCTCTAATACATAAACTTGCAACTACATGTTTACTTGTCTTGTCTGTGTTTTGTGTGTGTGGGTGGGTGTGTTTGTAATTTAATAAGTAATGTTACAAACGGAGGCCAAATCTACAAGCATTGCTTTCACTGGTTACCCCTCTACAGCATCCTTTCTAAAGTGTATTGTAGTATCATTCAATCATATTTATGTATTTATTAAAAGTTTTTTTATCGTGTGTGATTATTAAGCTGTGGAAAATGAAATAAATCTTGAATCTAATGGGATTGTTTAAACTGAGAGCAGACAAGCTGGGCAGCAGGCAATAAACAGCAGCATTTAAAAACCTGAACCTATCAGGACCTTGCTTTTGTAGTAGTGGCTCCACTCCTAGGAATCAAGTGTCCCACGTCTTCAGAAATGTGACATGCTCAAAGACGTTTACAAAAAAGCCCTAGACATTATTCTAGAAGGTGCGTACATCTATTTAAAGCCTGTGGAGTGTTATTTAAATAGTGTGCTACATCACTATTTTTACACAGTTTATACCTCAATTACTCGTTACCAGAAAACTTAACTACGTGTACAATTAATAAGCCATTTGCGAGTTAAATTTGAATAAAATCTGGTACACTGAGTTATCTGATTGCATATAAACATAACAATTTGAATTCCCCAGACTAAAGACACTGTTGCTACACCTTGTGATTCAGGGCAAGCTTTTGCATTGCGACCACCATCTCTGGAATGGACTGGTTCCTCTGTGCCCTTCTTATCCATTGAAAACAGTGTATTGTTGCAAGGCGTCTCTTATGTAACTAAGCAAAAGCTTGCCGAATCACGAGGTATATTGTTATGTTCACGTGAATTTAAAGAACTAAGTGTACCAGATTTGAGTCAAAGTTAACTCGCAAAAGGCTTATTGTTTGGTCAACACAGCTGCCATACCGTTTTGTTCAGTAGACTCAGAAACAAGCAATCTTTTCATTGCTCTTCGAGGGGTTAGCTACTCCTTTCTTTCAGCAATTTGCAAAAAAGTTTTGTTCTCATTTCAGATGAGAGACAGGAGAGTGCTGTATGAAAAGATCAGGAAGTTAGAAACCGAGATTGCCAACGAGAAGGCCATGCGTGCCGACCGTGAACTAGAGATTGTTGAGAAAGATAAGGTCATCGGCGATAAAGGTGATTCTCCAAAGTGCAAGTGCTTTGAGGTTTATGCTACTTCTTTACTGGCAAATCTGCAATGACGTATTCAAAACAAGTTTTAGCATGTGACGGTCATTATCAATTCATGCTGAACCTACCCCAGGCACATTGTCATTGTAGGTTCAAAACACCAAATCTTTTATAACGACAAGGGAGCACAATGACCAAGGACAAGGTACCACGTTGACAAAGTTGGACTTTCACCCTTGGTAGTCTTTTAGTGAGATGGTGGCATTTTGTACAGCGTTGTCACTTTTGACACCCCGACGCAATGTTTGCTGCAACGCCCCTCCATGGCGTGGAATGTTATTTTAACCTAAGCTATATTATGTTGTCCTCGCTTGTGAAGTTTATGCAAGACATGTTTTAAGTTAATTTTTTTTTGTTTTTAGTTTGTCGTGGTCCCTTGTAAATTCACTCATTTCCAATTATTTATTTTTCCAACAGAGGCCAAACTGGCCGATTTTAAGCAGCAAATAACCAACTTGAAAAGGCGATGTGCTGATGCTGACAGCATGCACTCGGCACATGAACAACTCCAGCTAAGTCAAGCACATGTGGAGAGGTACGTTCACTCTGCTCTCAACCAAACCATTCAGTTTTTCAGAGTTAGGCTCGTACAATCAAGTCCAAACAAAAACAACCTGTGTTTCCAGTTGTTTGTCCCCAAATTATACGTAATTGTAATTTTTTCTCCAGCGAAAAACTAAAACAACAAATTTTAAATCAAAGTCCAGCCAGGTAGCCCCGCAAGCCAAATTTTTTTGCGTCAAGTTTGAGGTCACGCAGAGTTGGTCTGAAGGAACATTTTGTACGTGTAATGTGCCAGGTCTTAAATACAGTGGAATGCCGCTATAATGAACACAACGGGGTCCACGCTAAATGTTTGGTACAGCGGTTGTTCGGTATAGCAAAATTAACTGCCGAGCGTTTCGTTGCCATGTGTTATATAGCGCCCTCTCTTGTCTAACTGAAGTGCACCCTCTTTTGATACTTTGATTCGCTGATTTTGTGATGTTTTGGTGTTGCATTCACATTTGAGGTTTCTAGAAATGTATCTGTTAACTATTTTTGTTTTTTATTATATCTTGACTTACATAATCAAGACCAATGCAAGACAAGACATGGGACCCGTCACAAAAGCCAATCACAAGGAACAGGTTGAGCAATGACAAAGCAATGCTTTCGTTGAAGTTCATTTGAATAGCTTGTGACTTGAATTCAGACTGGAGGTCTTGTGTTGGTCTTGATGGTGAAAGGGTCTTGACTACAGTACTTTCCCTGATACGAAGCACTTGTGTTTCGGAGTAATGCAAAAGACAATCAGTTTTTACATGTGTATTTTGTATCGATACTGTCCGTGACTTTAACATGTGCTGATGCAGACTGGAGAGGAGGTTATCAGAACTAGAGTCCATGCGAGCAGAGAACACTCATCTTGAGAATCAGGTTCAACATTTGTTGGACGAGAACAGAGGGCTTGAGACAAAAGTAAGTCTGTAGCTTTAGTTGGTGTCACTGAATCTGATTGTGAAACCCATACAGTTTGAAACCCATCACTGGATATAGCTCACCCGGGGCTAAGCTCCACGCGCTTATGCTGCATGGTCAAATCCTATGTCTGTTACGGGCGTTGTCTCGTCACTTTTTGTCTGCTGTTACTTGTGGCCCAGCTTGTGATGGACTTGTGATTTGGCTGATTTGACTGATTTCACTTGCCAATGGATTCATAATTTCCTTAGTCGTGCATCTTGTAAGTTGACTCATACTTCAAGTTATAATTTGACTTGGCATTAACTTTTGATGTGAGTTGCGAATCGACTTGTGATTTACTGATCTCTGACTTGTCATTTGGATTATTATCAGCTTTTGAACTGATATTTTTTATGTTTTTACTAGACACTGATTCATGATTTGGCTTGCACATGACTTGGAGATCCGACTTCATTGGCTCAAAACTGTCACTCTAGACAATATTGGAACAAGTTAAACAGATCTGTAAAACTTAAGATTTCCTGTGTCATGTCTGGGAAAATTCCGCTGGTGTGACTTGTCTCCATTTTGGGTTTTTTGTCACATGGAAAAAATTATTGTCTCTTGCAACAGGTATGCATGTACCATTCCTTGAAACAAGACAGAGACCACCTGAAAGCAAGCTTGAAGGAAGCCGAGCGACACGTGGCTGAGCTACAGAATGCGAAGGCCGTTCAGTCAGCAGAGCTGCAGTCGTTGAACAGCGCCAATGCAGAGATCCGCTCCATGCTGGACCAACAGCGCCAGCTGGTCACTGAGCAAAAGGAGAGGATTTCAGAGCTGGAAGAGCAAGAGCTCGGTGAGAGAAAATCTCATTGTTGATTCCCGTAGCCACGGTCTTCATGCAAAAGCGTGTATTTTCAGGCATGCAACTTTTCCTCGGATCAGCTGATTTCTTCGTTTTCACTTCACACTCCTGCCAATGGAAATTGAAAAACACTGCCTTGTTAAGATAAGAATTTCCTTGATTTTGGTCGAAGTCCAAGCTGCATGCCTGTTTATTAACCAGTTCCAAAGTCCAATGCAGTAGACAGAGAACTCTGCCGTGTGCTACCAACAATGCATGCGGTCATGTCCATTGGTAAGGGCAGATGGACGGAAATAGGTGGTTGAAGGGAACCAACTGGATATCATGATTTAATGCGATCTGATTTTCCAAATCTCATCATAAAGATGTGAACCGTTTGAATTGCTCTGTACTTTGTATTGTTTGAATTGCAGTGACATTGTTCCAACATTTTTCATTTGCAGCAAGCAGCGACAGAGGCGAAACATTGGATATCATCCCAGAGCGTCGCCTTGGAGAGGTGGTAGACCAGCTGAATCAAGCAAGGGAAGAGGTGGGTCAACAGCAGGGTTATTGTCCTCCTACGGGTCACACTCTTTCCTAGTTTTCACCTTTCTTCCTATTTTTCCTCCTGTTTTCTTCCCATCCTTACTTTGAGGCTCTCCCTACTTTTGCTGTCGCCACTGTCTTATGGACGGCCGATATTGACAGGCCTGGGAAAAAAAAGTCCAGTTTATTTTGTCCTCCAGAAGTCTTGCTTTTGTGCCGTTGTATCGAAAACTTTGATCCTACTTTTCTCGTTTTTTATCGGTATCGCATGCAGTTCCGGGCTTGCATAGGCCCTGCGAGTGCACCTTGACCTTTGCATGGTGAACGAGGCTGCAGTCGTCGTAATAGTTTGTACTGTAAAGTTGATAAAAGAGATTGTAGAGTTTGGAGAAATATAGGTTTAAGAAGTCGTGGTTCCAGTTTTGTCTGAGGTTGGATTGCTGTGGCAAATAAGGTGGTGCTGGAAATGGGCTCCCATACATGTAGCCACAGCTTCACGCACTGTCTGCATTTGCCTACCTACATGTAACTCTATTGTGTAAAAGCCTACACCTACATGTAGGTCTCTTGACCCAGAATTCCAGTGCGGCCTGATATCCTATGGAAACACACATTTTTCCAATTGACTCTATTCTCTCTTTTTTTTCATATTTACCTTTTCTCTTTTCAGATGAAGCAGATGGCGGAATCGTACGAACGATCAAAAATTGAATGTGAGTTGATGTTTACTTCATGTATATTAAATATACAAAGTCTTTGTTGAACCATTTGCAGATGGAATGCCACAATCAGTGAACTGGAAATATTTTAGCCTAAAATGTTGGCTTTTAAAACACAAGGTCACAGTCAGTTTTCGACAACTGTGCGGTAACGTCATTATGGCTCAGTCTTTTGATGTAAACTTTCAAGTTGTATCAATCCCCCAGAATAATGGCAGCCGGGCTCTGCCCTCGGCAATTTTGAAATATCCTCCAAAGACCTGATGGATTTTGGGAGGATCTGAGAAATCTTGGAGGTGTTCGGTTGATTTGTAACGATGGGAACCTCTTGCCCGAATGAGCTCCATGCCTGAAGTACAGTATTTGCTTCTAAGGGCTTGTAAATAACTGGTGACTTGGGGCTCAAAACGTCAACAGCGTCAAATGGGGCATGGACTGTTTGCAGCTATCAAAAATATCAACCGACCAAATTTATTGAGCCAAAATCCTACTTGAAATATGATCATAGCACTAAGCTCCCGGTGAATGTTTAGCATGAGATTATTTTGAAAGCAGCATGTTGTTAGAAGAAATCCACATCCAGAAATATCTCAAGTGAAGCGATGTTGCCCTGCTGCACTCTGATTTGTAATTGGGCAGATTCGTACATGGAGACAAGTTCATTGCTAGGACGTACACGTGGTGCTTACCATGAATCTTGTGATATCAGCATCATGTAGTTCCAACTGACTGATGGAGAATACTGTCTAAATGCTGTTACGAGAGGGCTGCTTCATGTAATGGAAATTTGGAAACAAGCTATAAGACTCTCAAAATGTACGCCATTGACAGAGCTCAGACTTTCAACAGTCTTCCAAACTTTAACAGCTGCCTCAAGATTAGGAGCATTTCTTGTTTGCTTGAAAAAATCCTAAGGACAAGTGGTCTACTTTTCTTTTATATCAAATATCTATACAGACCAGCAAACTCTGACTGCTCAAATCGACACGGCGCGAGAAGAGGGGAACAAGGTACTCCTGAGTTATGAGTTTTGTTTATAAATTTTGCAATTCCTCAATTAGATGAAGAGTTTTGAGTATTTTGCCTGCATCCTTGAGATGGTTTAAGATTCATTCATGTGAGTATGGTCATTTTGTCGTTTCTTGAATTGATGAATTTTCTTTCTTATGCTTCAGCGCTATGAGCAACTGGAGAAGTCGGCTGCCTCAAAAATCAACTCCCTTCTGGGTGAACTAAACAGTCAGGCGGTACAAAAGGCTGCTGCGGAACGTAAAATGGAAGGGTTGTGCCAGAGCGTCAACATCTTAACCAACACCGAGAAACGCCTGACCCAGGAAGTCTCGAAAGCTGGGGAAGAAAAAGCAGTGCTCCAGGAACAGGTTGATCAACTACAAGCGGCGGTCACGTCCGCAGAAGAAAGGTACCAGAGTGCAGAGGAGGCTAGCAAGAAGATCGCCGCCCAGCTCCGAGAACTGGATCACCAGAAACGGTAAGTATGCCAGCCTGACGGAGAATTCTAAATCCAGTCTTCAGGACTTCAAAAGTTGGCAGTCGGTGCAGTAATGAAATGCAAATGCGTGTTTGGTGACCTAGCACAGCAAAGCTTAAAAAGTTGAAAATGGTTCGGCTTTTGGCAGATATTGCTTCAAATAATTCTTGACATCAAGTTCAGGGTAGAATTTGTGTTGCAGTTTGCTCTGTCACTTGTTTTCTTTGGTCTTTAGAGCAGCTTGCAAATATAGTCTCACAATTCTCGGAAAGACTAAGCATGCATTGATCAAAACTGCACTGAAATGTTTACGTCCGCAGCTTACATCAAGAGGAAGGAGAGATGCTGCAGAAGCAGGTTGACCAACAACAAGCCACAATCAAACATCTGACGGCAACAGAGGAAATGCGTCAGCGCGAAGAAGAGGCCATCAAGAGGACCATGGCCCAGCTACAGCTGGAAATGGATAACCAGACACGGTAAACGTGCCAACCTGTATGAGAATTTTACATTCCTCCCGGATGGTTTAATAATTTACACGCGGCACGAAAAAAATTGAACCATTTTAACCTTGTGGCAAATTTGGCTACAGAAACTTTCTTGACAGAGTATGCATTTTAAATACATTTTCCCCTTTGTTCTTCAGAACAATCGAGTATCATTTAACCAAACTCAAAATTGCTGGCCAACAAGTTCATGAACAGAACAGACATACCATGGATTGATTCTTCCATTAAGCCGTTGAAGAGCAAAATAAAGAATTCATGCGCTGGCATGTTTCCATCGACAGGTTGCATCAAGAAGATAGATCCCTACTTCAGAAGCAGGTTGACCAACTACAAGCGACAGTCGAGCATCAAAGATCCGTAGAAGAAAGACTTCAGAGTGCGGAGGAGGCCAACAGGAAGATGGCTGCCCAGCACCAGGGGGAACGCGATCACCAGACACAGTAAATATACCAGCCTGACCGAGAATTCCACATGCCTGTGCAGTAGTTTACACGCTGTGCAAACAAATGGACACATTATGGGCTGTTTGGCAAATTCAGCTACAAGTGCCTCTCGACGGAGTACCAGCTTGCTTGCTTCCCATTTGTTCTCGAGTCTTACCTAAATGGGGTCACAAAGTTTGTTCAATAAGTTCGTTAATAGAGAGACCATACATTGATCGCATGGTTATAAAGTAAAAAGTCATTATTAACCAAAAAATGCGCTTAAATTTTCATATCAACAGATTGCATCAAGAAGAAAAATCCCTCCTTCAAAAGCAGGTCGACCAACTACAAGTGGCAATTGAGAATCAAAGATCTGTCGAAGAAAGACTTCAGAGTGCACAGGAGGCCAGCAAGAAGATTGCAGCCCAGCTTCAGCAGGAACTGGATCACCACAAACGGTAAGCATGCCAAGCCTGACTGAGAATTCCACATGCCTGTTCAATAGTTTACACTCTGTGCAAACAAATGGACACATTATGAGCTTTTTTGACAAATTAAGCTACAAGTGCTTCTCGACGGAGTACCAGCTTGCCTGCTTTCCATCTGTTCTCGAGTCTTACCTAAATGGGGTCACGAAGTTTGTTCAACCAGTTCGTTAACCCTAACACTCCTCAGTCCTCCAACAGGTGAAGGATTGAGGAGTGTTAGGGTTAATATACAGACCATACATTGATCACGTTGCATAAACTGAAAAGTCTTTAACAAAAAATGCCCTCAAATTTTCATATCAACAGGTTGCATCAAGAAGAAAAATCCCTCCTTCAAAAGCAGGTCGACCAACTACAAGTGGCAATTGAGAATCAAAGATCCATAGAAGAAAGACTTCAGAGTGCAGAGGGGGCCAGCAAAAAGATGGCTGCCAAACTTCAGCAGGAACTGGATAACCAGAAACGGTAACTATACCAGCGTGGTTGAGAATCCTTCCTCACTCATTCCTCAAAACTAGTTTAGTTGTTCAAAGTATTTTGATCGAGAAATCAAACCTAAAGGTGATTATTATGACATTGCACTGCAAACCTAAAAGTTAGTCACATATCAATTTTAACAAAGTTGGCAGCACAACCCTCGTAACATCAAATTATGTCCAGGTTAGAATTCATGTTCATATTCGAACCATATAGCAAGTTTCATTTTTTTTCTGCAGTCTATACAAACTTTTAAATCCAATCTAAACCTTCCAAATATTGTCCAGTGAGTTCTTGGAACTGTCGGGCAGAATGATTGTTGCATTATGCTGCAAAGGGCAAATTTGTTGAAAACAAGTTCTTGGAACTGTTGGGTAGAATGTTTGTTGCATTACGCTGCAAAGGGCAAATTTGTTGAAAACAAGTTCTTGAAACTGTTGGGTAGAATGATTGTTGCATTACGCTGCAAAGGGCAAATTTGTTGAAAACAAGTTCTTGGAACTGTTGGGTAGAATGATTGTTGCATTATGCTGTAAAGGGCAAATTTGTTGAAAACAAGTTCTTGAAACTGTTGGGTAGAATGATTGTTGCATTACGCTGCAAAGGGCAAATTTGTTGAAAACAAGTTATTGAAACTGTTGGGTAGAATGATTGTTGCATTACGCTGCAAAGGGCAAATTTGTTGAAAACAAGTTCTTGAAACTGTTGGGTAGAATGATTGTTGCATTACGCTGCAAAGGGCAAATTTGTTGAAAACAAGTTCTTGGAACTGTTGGGTAGAATGATTGTCGCATCATGCTGTAAAGGGCAAATTTGTTGAAAATGCTCTGAAATATTTTCATCAACAGATTACATCAAGAAGAAAAGGCCTTGCTAGAGAAGCAGATTGGCCAACAACAAGCGACAATTGAGAATCTGACATTAACTGACGAAAGGCATCAAAGTGAAGAAGAGGCCGGCAAGAAGATTGCCACTCGGCTCCGTGTGGAACTGAATAACCAGAAACGGTAAACATACCAGCCTGACTGTGAATTTCTCATTTAGTCTTCAACGCTTGTTGAAACAGATCACGATGAAAACATTAATTAAACACAGCTGTGAATTAGTGACATTATACAGCTAAGCTGCAAAAGTTGGTCACATTTCAAATTTCTGGCAAATTGACAGTAAACACCTCTTAACGTCTAAATAATGTTTAGGTTAGTATTTCTGTTCGTAATTGACCTACCCATGATTTCCCATTTTTTAAATTTGTTTTTCAGAAACTTTTAAAGTCCAACTTAAGCTTGCCAATTTTTCCAACAATTCATTAGACAGAATGAGCATAGAGTGATGATTGCATTATGCTATGAGGGGCAAATTCATGAAAAAATTGCACTGAAATGCTCACATCAACAGGTTACACCAAGAAGAAAAATGCCTACTCCAAAAGCAGGTGGACCAACTGCAAGCGACAGTCGAGCAGCAAAGATCCGTCGAAGGAAGACTTCAGAGCGCAGAGGAGGCCAGCAAGATGATTGCCGCCCAGCTCCAGCTGGAACTTGATAACCAGAAACGGTAAATATACCAGCAAGACTCAGAATTCACCATTTAGTCCTCAAGGTTTGTTTGATTGTTCATTCTTAGCGAAAGTCATTAAAAGCTGTTCTAAAATGTTCATATCACAGGTTACATCAAGAAGAAAAGTCCATGCTTCAGAAGCAGATTGAGCAACTACGAGCTACAGTTGAGAATCAAAGGTCTGTGGAAGAAAAACTTCGGAGTGCAGAGGAGGCCAGCAAGACGATTGCAGCTCAGCTCCAGTTGGAACTAGATAGCCACAAACGGTAAACATGCCAGCCTGACTAAATCTTCCCAGGTCTGCCCTCAAGGCTGGTTATTTAGTTCACTTTCAATGGATAGAATTAAACGCAAATTTTTTTTCAATGCTCTGATATGTTCATACCAACAGATTACATCAAGAACAAGCCTTACTTCAGAAGCAGGTCGAGCAACAACAAGCAACAATCGAAACTTTGACATCAACTGAAGAAAGGCGTCAAAGCGAAGAAGAAGCCAGCAAGAAGATTGCCCGCCAACTGCAATTGGAACTGGAAAACACGAAACGGTAAATATGCTGCTCTGATTGGGAACTCCATATCCGGTTTTCAAAGCTGGTGTAGCTCTTCAAGCCGATTCAGGCTTTGGAAGTTTGATGTCGAATTCTCTGTCAGGCAGGCATATGTGTGTGGTTTCTGGTTACTGTACATGCAAAAATCCACTTCAGTTGCAGGGTTGTGACATCGTGCAGGCAAATCTACAAATGTTGAACACATGTCATCACCAGGTGGCAAATTTGACCACAAATGCTTCTTGACAGAGCTCAAACTTTCAGTTTTTCCCTTGGTTGTGGAAATTTTGATTCGTTTGTAAAAATTGAAATGTTCACATCAACAGGTTACATCAAGAAGAAAATCGCCTACTCCAAACGCAGGTTGACCAACTACAAATGACAGTTGAGCAGCACAGATCCGTAGAGGGAAGACTTCAGAGTGCAAAGGAGGCCAACAAGAAGATGGCTGCCCAGCACCAGATGGAACTAGACAACCAGAAACGGTAAATATATAAATGGTGAATATGTTTCATGCCATGATTATTGCTCTATGCTATTAAGGCAGATTCGTTGAAATTCTCGGAAATGTTCATATCGACAGATTACATCAAGAAGAAAAGGCCTTGCTAGAGAAGCAGGTTGACCGACAACGAGCGGCAATTGAGAGTCTGACATCCACTGGAGAAAGGCGTCAAAGTGAAGAAGAAGCCAGCAAGAAACTTGCCTGCCAACTGCAGTTGGAACTGGATGACCAGAAACGGTAAAATGCTGGTCTAATGGAGAAGACCAGTTTAGTTATCCAATCCAATTAGTCAATCCAGTGCAAGTAAGAATTTATGACGTTGCGCTCGCAAATCTACAAACATTGAACCCATTTTACATGTTGGTAAACTTGGGTGCAAGTGCTTCTTGATTGCAGACATCAATTTTTTCCCTCGGTTTCTGGCAACTTTGGGCCCCCACCTAAAAAAAAAGCTCGCAAATTTATCAAAAATGCTCTTGAACAAACTTGGAGCATGCAGTACTTATTTTCCGTAAGTGGGGAATTCTTTGAAAATCACAGAAATGTTCATACTGCTAGGTTACATCAAGAAGAGAAATCCACACTTATGGAACAAGTGGCCCAACTACAAATGACGATTGAGAATCAAAGATCTGTAGAAGAGAGACTTCAGACTGCAGGAGAGGCCAGCAAGAAGATCACTGCTGAGCTTCAGCGGGAGCTGGATCACCAGAAACGGTATAAAATAATATGCCGGCCTGAAAAAGAATTTTTCATTCAGTCATCAAGGCTGGTGAAATAGTGCAAAGTCAAAGGTGTGGCACTGTGCTGGAAACCTGCTAAAGTTGGTCACATTTCAACCTTTGGCAAATTTGGCAACATGAAGCATCAATATCATGTATGGGTGGGAATTGGTGTTCATATTTGAAGTACGTGCGATGTTCCTGTTTCCTCAGTCTTTAGAATCATTTAGTCCAACCTAAAACTTGCAACTTTTGTCCAAGTTCTGGGACAGGCCAAGCTTACAGTGATTAACGCGTCATGCCGAGAAGGGATTTTTTTTAATGCTCTGCTATGGTCATACCAACAGATTACATCAAGAAGAAAAAATTTTGCTCCTGAAGGAGATTGACCAAGAACGATCGACAATCGAGAATCTGACATGCACTGGAGATAGGCGTCAAAGTGAAGAAGAGGCCAGCAAGAAACTTGCCCACCAACTGCGGTTGGAACTGGGTAACATGAAACGGTAAATATGCCGCTCTGACTGGGAACTCTTCACAACCGGTTCTCGAAACCAGCTTAGCTTTCAAAGTTGGTTTATGCTACATGGAAAAATCCAATGCAAATTTTAAATTTGTGTCATTGTGCATGCAAATCTATAAAAGTTTAACACATCTCGCCTAGTGGCAAATTTGGTTGTAAATGTTTCCTTACAGTCTACAAATTGTAACTTTTTCTTTCTTGGTTTCCAGAACCTTTGAGTTCCACCTAAAGAAGCGCATAAATTTTGTCGACCAAGTTCTTGAAAATGACATTGAGCGTACAGTGATCATAGCATTATGCTGCAAATGACTGGTCTGTTGTAAAAAAATGAAATGTTCACATCAACAGGGTACATCAAGAAGAAAAATGCCTACTCCGAAAGCAGGTGGACCAACTACAAGTGACAGTCGAGCAGCAAAGATCCGTAGAAGGAAGACTTCAGAGCGCAGAGGAGGCCAGCAAGACGATTGCCGCCCAGCTCCAGCTGGAACTTGATAACCAGAAACGGTAAATATACCAGCAAGACTCAGAATACCCCAATTAGTCCTCAAGGCTTGTTGGAGAGTTCATTCTTAGCAGAAAAAGTAATCATGAAGGCGAAAGTAAAGAAATTGACTGCGCACTGCAAACCCGCTTCAGTTGGTCACATTTCAGCTTACAGCAATTTTGGCAGACGAAACCTCTTGTTGTCAAATTCGTGTTTAGATTAGAGTTGTGTTCATTTTCAAACTACATATAAAAAAGTCCAACGTAAAGTTTGCAAAGTTTGTTAAGCAAGTTCTTTGACAGACTAAGCATACACTCACTTTGCCTCGAAGGGCAAATTCATTCAAACTGCTCTAAAACATTCACAACCCAGGTTACATCAAGAAGAAAAATCCATCCTTCAGAATCGGGTTGACCAACTACAAACGACAATCGAGAATCAAAGATTCGTGGAAGG
Source organism: Acanthaster planci (assembly GCF_054643075.1). Lineage (NCBI taxonomy): Eukaryota > Metazoa > Echinodermata > Asteroidea > Valvatida > Acanthasteridae > Acanthaster > Acanthaster planci. Next base: position 26,084,458 of record NC_141778.1, on the reverse strand, counting down.
AAAACTTCGGAGTGCAGAGGAAGCCAGCAAGAAGACGGCTGCTGTGCTTCAACGAGAACTGGATAACCAGGAACGGTACATATGCCAGCCTGACTCCGGCACCAATCCTTCAAGACGGGTTTAATAGTTTGCACTCAGCGTAGAATCAAACAGAAATGTCAATTCTACTATCACTTTGCATACATTTCGGCTACTGGCAAATTGCGTCATCCGTTTTTTTACATAAAATCTGCGTCCATATTGTCATTTTTATCCGCATTCGACTTGTTTGTCAGACAAGCTCTTGGACAGATTGAGCATACGGGGGGGTGATTGCATGTTGCCATTGTGGGCCAACTCACCTTTAAAAAGTGTACCGAAATGTGCCATATCTGCAGCTTACGCCAAGAGGAAAGAGAGGCATTCCAGAAGGAGGTTGAGCACCAGACGGAAGAGTTTGCCTCCCTGGAAGCTCGGATGGGATTTGAGATGGACGGCAAGATGAAGGAGATAGAGATACTGCTGGAGGAGGTAGGTGGCAACCAATCAGAATCCTGGTTGGAAACTCATTCATCCCCCAGCCAAGCAACTGATGGTTTTTTTGCAAGATTTGAAAAATATTTGTTTTATTAGTATATAATGTGCATCCTTAATACGTGATTTTTATGTCCCCAAAGTTAAGGTTGATGATAGTCTTCCATTGTTTCAACTTTCCTCCCTTTACCAGCTGGATCACACTAAACGCCTCTTGGAGGCTGGCCGGGCGAGTGCCCCTCCTCCCCCACTCATGGCAGAGCCGCTCCCGGCAGACGCCAGCATGGACAGCTTGGACGACGGGGAGCTCCGCCTGGCCGAGCTGGAGGCCGGCTCCAGGGCCAGCGTGGCCTCCAACGCCAGCCTGGCCTCCAACGCCTCGGCTGCCAGCGGCCGGTCCGTGGGCAGCAACAAATCTCAGTGTGAGTGCAGTGATTTTTTTTTTTATCCAAAGGAAAACAATCCAAACAGGAAGAGTAGCTCAGCCTCTCCATGCTGGAAGATGTGTGAAAATGATTCTGCAGTCTCTACTTAAAGTAATTCCGCATCATCTGTTCCATCACGAGCTGACAATGAACTGTCATATCGTGTGTGCAAAGTCTGTGGACGGTACGTCGCCTTACGGTGCACCAAAACTATCCCACACGTCACTTCATGGTGAAACCGGCGACATTTTCCCTCCGTATCTTTGACGATGGATCTTTATGGCAAATTTCAGATTGTATATGAATCAAGGTCCCACAGCAGTAGATGAGATCAGGGGTTAAGGCCTGCTTGTTTCTGTGAGCAATGATAAATTGCAGACACAACGCCCAAATAATCCATTTATTTTATTTATTTATTTCATTTCTCAGGATATCCAGGTTAAAACATTACACACACAAGAAAACAAATAAGATTTGGACAGAAATCCTGTACATTGTTGAATAGCATGAAGGGTAAATTGGCCCCTTTGCCGTGTGTTAAAGGTCCATAGTGACATCACGCTGACCGCAAGAATCTAATCAGCTTCCGAAGGATCATCTGAAAGGAAAAACTTCTTGTTGGGCTTTCCAATCTTATCAGATGAAAAACAAATATTAACATAGAATGGTTCAAAGTTTTTTTATAAATTTAAGTAACAGCAAAAGAAGAATAGAATTTAAAATTTGAAAATTTTAAAATTTAAAAAATTAACAAATGATTAAAAAAAAAATTCATGTCTCCACCAGCGAAAGATTTTTTGCTAGGAATTCCCTTATCGTGAATGCAGTACCCGGCAAAACAATCATGTCTCAGCCTTGTGATTAGAGCACAAAAATGCATGGTTGTAAGCCAATATTTCTTGCTTACTTATAAAATATGGTAACTATCAGCGCAGAGGTTTCTGCTATACTAAGCAGAATTGCTTTGCTCACTGCAAGCAGAGCGATGTATTTTATGCCCTTATTGATGATGCTGATGCTTTGTTACAGGCACATACACCATCGAGATACACAGCCGCCTAAGCACGCGCAGTAACAGTTCCCTGAGCACCAGCCAGATAACCACCACAGAACAGACCACCACCAGGCAGCAGTCCCTGACGGCCAGCCGGCAGTCCCTGGCAGCCAGTCAGCAGTCCCTGGCCTCCAACCAACTGCACCTGTCCAGGACCAGCCACCTGTCGGACAGCCTGAATTTGAGCCACCTGGGGCCCCTCTCTGCCTCCAGGGTCAGTGCGGTGGGGGACAGCAACCTCCCCGACCAGGTCTCGCAGACCATCGACGAACTCAGCACGGACCCTTTCAAGGCTCGCTCGCTGCGGGCCTCCATGAGGCAGGCGAAGATCAGTCGCCGGACCACAGGTAAGAGGGGGGGGATCGGGAGGTGTTGCATGTGGGGTAGTGGCCTAATTATCAATGTGTAGTAATGCTGCTTGAAATGGCCCAATTACTGATTGGGCCATCAGCACCTACTTATGAGTTAACACTTATTCTCGTGCATTGATATTCAAGTGTGACGTTCCTTACATTGGACGTCATGGAAACTGATGTGTGCTAGCCAGCCTCAAAATCTATATAAAAAAATACGAACCAATTCATTATTCCAGCTGATTTCACATGCACAAAATAAGGCATGCCTCAGCTTGTTTGAGATCATCAATATGTTGGGGCAATCAGATTTTCAGAGATGTTCCTAAAAAACCTGTTAATAACCCCCTGTAAGTCGTCCTTTTGGAAGTTTGGCGTGCATCGACAGAACTCTTATCCTGAAAGGCCATGCCTCACTGAAATAAGCTTGCTGGAGACATGTTTAGACTCATCCCTATTCTGGCTGTTTCTGCTCCTCCTTTTTTGTCAGGCCGTGCCGGCTTCTGCCTCGTGGGAGCCTGTGAGGAGGAGCCTGAGGCCTTCGACTGGGACCGGCTGGCTGAGCTCCAGCGTCGCAACACGCTCTGCCGCCCTCACCTCCAGACCTCCTACCCGGTGGAGACGCAGACCCGCCCACCAGCCGAGATCACCGAGGACGGACTGAAGCTGGGCGCCACTGTGCGGGAGGGAACCGGGGAAGAAAAACCAGTGACGCGTAGCACGACTCGGAAACGGAAGAGTGGAGATCTCCCTCAACCAAGTGCACCGCCCAAGGTTTGTGATGAGTCAATACCCCCCTTCTCAAATTGGTGACTCATCTCAACGAAATGAGGCCCCGTGTGTCTATACAAGCTCTCGAAAATGTCATGTACACTGAAAGGTAGTAGAAGCATGAACAATTGGAATTGTCCAACATTTCAGCATGGCGAGTTTTGCCTCAAGGATAACTATATTTGCACAGGTTGATTGAATCATCACTTCCAAGAGGTGCTAATTTCAATTTTGTTTTGCCTTCTGCTAGAGTAATGTGCAGCTTTTCCTTGAAAGGTTATGGTGAAAAAGAAATCTTTGAAAGTACTGAATATGTATTGAATGATAAATTATGTATGCAAACGGCAGATCCAAATATGCAAAGACTGCTTCTACCAGTTAAACAAATCAAATTGCTGTACGACTGTCACGATGTCATTGTTTCTTTACACCCTCCAAACAGATGAAACCTTCCAGCTCCCAGCACAGCATGCCCCCACCTCCCCCACCGGAAGATAAGCATTCGGCTTCGGAGCAGAATACGAAGGCATCAAAAAGCCAGCAGACCAAGGTGAGGGGCCGTGTTAGAATTAGCTCGGCCAGATTTTGCAAGTGCCGACCAGTCAGACCAATATGCCGCAGATGTGTTGAGTGGTGTTTCTCGCACTCCAAGGCAATGCCGCGGGGGGAGTATGTTGAATCGTTGCCGAAGCACGATCTTCGTGATGAATGTTTCGGTCCTAGATGGAGTCCTTGGTGGAATCCTTTTTGGGTTTTTCATTACATGGTATTGCAAGGGTTTTCCTAGAGCATGATTTTCCAGCGAGTGGACTTTCCCGGAAGTGCATGTTAATTTTCTGACCAGAAATGTCAATTCTTGGCGTTGACAGAATTAATTGTGCGCTTTTTTTTTTTTGTAGACCACAAATAACAGCAGTCGACTGCAGCGATCGGGAATTCTCCGAGCCAGCACCAAGTCAAACAAGAGCCAGAAACCAGCAGCCAGGACAGGCAAGGCCCCTCAGGTAGGCACAGCCCAACTGCGATTGGCCGTGGGATACCAGAACTAAAGTTTTAAAAAGAAGTAAATCCGAGATCTGCTGAATCATTATGTTCGGTCCGTTTTGTTGTCAAGTCCATATTGAAGTAAGCCACGGGCCCTTTCACAAAACCAGTGTGAATATCTTTTGAACTTTCTTGGGATTGGGGATATGAGGACATATGATGGGCATGTAGAGACTTGTGAAGGATATATTAGGACATTTGATGGATATGAGAGGACGTGTGATGGACTCAACAGCATTCAGTAGAATTTCCCTTTCTATCAAGTGGTGACTTGGAACCACTTGGTAAAATGTCAGATTTTTTCAAAAATGAAGCGTGGAAGGTTGTCAGATGGATCATATATGATTTTGTGAATATTTTCTGTCATTCCCAATAGGAGAGCGAGAATCGTCGGGAGAGTATTGCATTCAGCATCGGCTTCTCACCTAAGCCGCAGCTCAAGCGGCGAGCCAATCGGGCGACAGTGGCCAAGAAGGCGGCCAACAGCCCCAAAGCGCAGGCCGCGTTGCCAACAATCACCCCCAGCAAGAAATCCAAAAGGGTAGGTGTGCCAATGGCTCTAATCTGAAGGGCACAATGTGGCACCCCAATTCCATGGCTCTCTGGTACAGAGCTTCCATCCCCAAAATAACCAACCCAAGTGATTGTTAAGAATCGGGCCGGCTCAAAGAAGATGATCACACTAAACTGCATGTGATCTGAATTTTCTTGGCGGCTGAAAATGATTACAGATTGTCATTCCCAAAGATGCGTTGAGTGAGACATCTTTTCAAGGAGACACTTTCCAGCTTGCAGTTTTGGAAGGATTGACACAGGTGAAGATGGTTGAGCCGAGTATGCTGCATTTTTATATAGGACTCGATGTCCTTTGAAAGTTTCTAGTACAAAGAATGTGCAGGTTTCCTGCGGCCTGGAAAAGTCATGGAAAATCGTTTTCCATGAAAAGTCATGGTCTGGAAAGTCATGGAATTTTGTAAAAATAATTGAAATCATGGAAAAGTCATGGAATTTTTCTAACACTGATTTCTATTATCAGAAATAAGTACATAAAATGCGGGATTTTATTCGCAACTTCAAAAGTCCAAAGAGTTCAAAAAATTGCAATTATTGGGTCATGGATTTTCATAATTTGGTCACTGAAAACTCATGGAAAAGTCATGGAATTTAATTGTCTTTTAGGTGCAGGATCCCTGACGGTGCCATTGCACTGCTGAAACCCCCCGGAATTAACATTTCACCGTCTTATTATTTTATTGGTCGTTTTTTTTTTTTCAATCATCCACAGAGGTCAATCGCCAAATGGTTGGGAAAGTAACTTTCCTCTTTGTCGATGAAGATGCCATGCAACACCTCCCCTAAACGTCAAGCATCTCCAAGAGAAGAGGTTTCCTTCTTGCATTGGAAATCAGGCAAAATAAGCAGCTAAACAAAAAGTCCACTTTCCGAAAAAAAATCTGTTGGGAGCTTTGAGACCTTTGTGACGACCCGTGAGCAAGTCTGGTCGTGGGTCATGGGTCAGTCGTCAACATTCCTGAAAAATCCATAACTTCATTTACTGGACGTTTACACCCACATGAATGACTGTCTGATGGTTACTCTAATCTGACAGGCAATCTCCATTATGCCCAAGTATTGCAGCCAGGCCTGCTGCCCAGTAAAGAGAGCCCAGATTGTGCGGTGTTGCATAATTTCCTTTGTTCCCCAAATTGACCCAGTATGCTGCTGAATGGCAGCAGTGTCTTTACATATGCGGCCAGATTAGCATGCAGCAGTGCTGTATCGCTCATCGCTGCAGTGCTGGAGCGCTGATAACCCGCGGGTACTGAATGCCACAAACAGTGGTATGCTGTTTCAAAACAATGACAGATTACCTCCAGAATGCCAGCGATCTGTGCTGAAAATATTTGGGCAATTCCCAGCAGCTCGGTTCCGAGTAGGCTCAGCTGCTTTGTCTGATTTCGGACACCCCGGCTCTGCATACAAACCCAAGGTCTTCGGGTACCGGGAACCCCAGCACCGAGTGGTTAACTAATGTAAACTAACGATCAAGTATTCTCCTTTATTTTTGGCTCGATACCTTTCATTTGAGTAATTTGTATGTCCTGCTGCCTATTCCTCTGCACATAATTTTTTTTTTTCTTTTCAGGTCAGTTATGTTTGAAATCATGTAAATCTGGTTTGTAAATATTACAGCTGATAGAATTATTTTGAAGAGGAAAGAATTCATTTGCGTGATGACAATGAAACTAAAGAACTTCAGAGCCATTTCACCTTCATTTTTCCAGTAATGTTTAGAGTGTGTATTTTTGGATGCATATTTATGGTGAAGGGGTAGCTGAATGAGAGATGTAAATACTGAGTGATGTATCAATATACAAAGAAATGCACAATTTCTGTTGAATGGGTGAAAGACTTACAGCTAGAGGGCAAACATAATCAACCTCTGATGTGCAGATGATCAGACACTTAGCGTATCACATATTTGAAATTGATTTGATTAGAGCTCCGCAAAAAAAAGTCAGCTGTTTCCCAGGGTTGTTGTATTTCATGGCCTGGCATGTCGCTCTTAAAGACAAGCAGAAAGTGGTTACCAGAGTCTTTTTCTTGAAATCTTTTCAAGTAGTGCTGACTTCTTTTTTTTTCCCCCAAGATCTGAATGTTAATGACAAGCCAAGAATTGTAGCTGTCCAGTGTGGTGGAGTGGATCTTTTGTATTTCAGTGATTGGCTTCTAGTGACACACAAGACACTTTGTTATTTGTTTTACAGAACTATTTAGGTACTTTCAGTTCAGTTTTTATAGAGGTAAAAGTTTTGCTGTAAAGATGGTAAACAATTGTGTTCAAATTTTGCTCGTCGTGATTGTATATGGACTTTTCAACCTGTTTGATTATGTTAATTGGATTAAGCCTTTTTAAAAATCCTGTAGGATATTTTTGGTCTCACGGTGTTTGCCTGTCAAGGGATGTAACAACTTGCTCGTTTTTAAACACAAATTAGCCACATAAGATTGAAAGGTGCAGTGGTGGAAATTGTGTTACTGTTTGAGTTTTTGGTTAGAATGTAAAGTAAATTTTACTTAAGCAGAGTTGATCAGTTCTTTGATGACCTGGAGCTGGTCCCATAGAGCCAAAGTAAACTCAGACATGATCTGTTCAGTGGTTACCAGCTAGAAGTAGCATGCAGTGTGTATCGTCAGTGATTGGTTAGCCACTGACTGAAGCAACAGAGCTCGGTAGCTCCTTTTTTTAGGATTCTGATTCAAAAAATCTGAGGTTAAAAGAAAGGAGAGAATTTCCATGTAAATAGTTTGTGCTTGCAGCTTTGGGGGTGGTCTTAGGAATTTACAGAGGGAAAAATCAGCATGAGAGGTTCCTTTGCTCGATTTTAACTTGTACATAGTTTGCCAATCACTTGACTATCATTGTGTAAAGTGCCAAATAGGCCTGACTGACGAGGGCATTTTTGACAAGCACACTATTGTCTGATAGGATCTCCTGCTTTTGAGACAGTGCCAGCTGTTGTTTCACATTACAAAACAATTCACAAAGTAATGGAAAACTTTCAGAGCTTATCCACTTTAAGAAAAGAATTAAACATTTTTGCACAAAGTCAAGATATTACCGTCTAGATATGAATAGGAAGAAAAGTTTTCTTTTGTGTAGATTTGTTACTTTTTATATGTTGTGGTTCTTTGTTTTAAGAAATTTAAGCACTGCTTGAAAAAAGACTTGGCTTTGTTGCAGTGCATTGTCTTTTTTCAAAGTTCTTTTCTCCAATGAAATTTATTTTAAAAAAATGGACAAAATACGGCATGAATAACCGTGCAAAAAATGACTTCAGATCAGTAATAACAAGTGAACTGTAATTTCATATAACTTAATCCAAGGCCATTTCAACAAAGACTTATTTTGCAGGGCAGGTCACAAATAGGGGAAAAAGGACTGCTTGGAGGTAGGCTGACATTATACTTTCAGTCTCAGTGCCATGTCACATGCACCATTGACCATGTGTATTCCTTTTGTCAGGAACAAAATAAAGCTCTTTTTTTGAAACTGCTGATCATTCCACATCAACAAAAGCTTTAATAGTTGATTACTGCAGACCTGCCAACCTTGCTGCCGTACTCCTTCCCGAGGTCAGGCATTACCACACAATAGCCTTCAGTTCTATCTACTGTGTGGTAATGCCCAACCTCTGAAAGGAGTGGGCATGTTGGCAGGTCTGCTATTGTGCACTGTGTCGGAAATGTTTTCAACAGTGCTTTTTAAGTTGTTAACTTGTAGGATGCCTTTTTGTGAGTATGCAGCTTTACACATCCTCTTTGAATGCGATAAAACTACTCACAGAACTAGTGATAGGTTTGGTCACATTTTGTTGTCAAATCATGTTTCACTGTGTTTTTCCATTTTTCAACGGCGGGCTTGTGATCTCCTTTCGTGAGGTGAATGGCTTGGTAAACCCAGTGGCCTAGCGGGGAGGAGGGCGTGCCTCCCAGCAAAATGCCTCCTACCCCCCCTCCCGTTTGAAATCCATAAACAACCTCTGCTGCAACTCATTGTCTTGTGCTGCCCCCTTGAAAAAAATGGTGCCCCTGGACATAATAACTCGTTACCCCCCTGGGTAAACCTTAGAATTTTTCAAACAGAACCTAATTCCGACCGTTTAATGAAGAAAATTCGCACAAATGCCATTTTCCATTTGCATTAGGGACATGGAATGCTAACGAGTGGGGGCATTTGCAGAATTATTTCTCAACACTTAATGCCATCTTCACAAATAGTGCGCAATGCATGCCCACTATTAAAATGGAAAGCGCCCTCTATTGTCAGCTTGTAGCCAATCACATGATAGGCAACTGGTACTCTTCCAAAACAACCACTTAATAATGCAAATTACTTGTCGACCGTGCGGGACGCCGGTTAACCATCGAACGTTGAAAAAAAATAAAATAAAATATTAGAAATACAGGGACGCCCATCGGCAGCAGCTGCGATAGGTGTGATGTCGTTGATCTGTACAGCCGCGTAATCGGATTATTAATTGAATCAGGATTCCACGACAGGATCTCTGAAATGTACAGGTATGTGAAGCCTGCTGTAATCTGCGGTTCAAATTTGGGTGACATGGTCGAGTGAAATTGAACTCGACATGCTCAAGGTCGCTTGTGCGTTGTTGATCTTGCTCCTGTACAAACTGTTCATGTAGTGTAATACTGTTTAGTGTTACTAATTGGGGGCGAGACAGCCACAGCCACTTTCTTTGCCGAGACTACATGTATTTCCATGGCATTAGTATTCACGCTGGCCCGTACAATCACACCGTCATCCAGTTTCAACACACTCAACTACGTTAGGCCTACATGTAATTCCAAATGTGGAATCTTCAGCTTATTCATCATGATCGTATGGTAATTCTATTTAGGCTATCTACCATTTTTATGCAATTTAGCTTGGCATGCTTGGTACCTCTTGCTTAGGCATGTTACTATAGTATTACTGTAAAGACAGTTGACAAGTCATGCAAGTGACAGACACTTTTCATAATCCGAATAAGTAAGACCACACATTGCCTTTTTACCATTTGGACAAGATCACGTCCTAATGTTTAAAACAGGCAATCTGTAGGGTGGTAGCATGGTCTAGTTACTTGGACTAGATGTGTCAGTACTTGTAAAAGTTTATGCTTGCAGGCCTAGCCCAAATGTTAGGATGTTTAACCAACAGACATGACAGAGGCAATAACATTATAAATACTAGTAAGTGATAGCACAGTGTTTGGATTTCAGGTTTTATTTGAAGTTGAAGCCTAACCTTTGTAGAAAGAATTCCATTTCAGTTATCACTGTCATCCCATGGAGGTAGCTCCATGGTTATCCCAATTTCCAAGAAGTTTACCCTACTTTTAAAACCTGTTTCCCAAACGTACTCAACCTCCTTTCCTGGCTCGTGGAATCCCTGGATAATTAACTGGCACCTTATTTAAAAAATGCCTTGGTGTTGTGGCACAGTTTTATTGCTAAATTCATCTCCACCTGTATTGTGCCTGGAGCCATACTACACGTAACAGGCATGCAACTTTTCCTCGGATCAGCTGATTACTTATTTTTCACACTCATTCCATTGAAAATTCAAAAAAAAATGTGCAAAGTCTTTTTTTTTTAATCAAAGTCCAAGTGGCATGCCTGTATACATGTACATGAGACTTCATGCAGGTGTTTGTGACAATTCAAAAATTGGAGTTTCCTATACCGAATTCTTCCCCCATTGTATGCTTTTAATCATTTTACAATCTTACAATATTGAACACTTCTTACAAATACAGTGTTGAAAACAAAAAGCAACTGCACATGATTTCATGATCATGAAAATGATGTAAGTGTCTGAATGATAGGATGATTTAGTCAATAATTCAGGTTCAGGAATCCGTGTTGGTTTGTCAGAATTTTCATGAAGTCTGTCAACAAAGTGTCCAGTTTGAATTAGTTCATTATGCAAACTTAAAAGCCTTATTTTCTGCCCCAATGTTCCCATTTCTCCACAGGAGTGACAGGATGTGACCAGGGCCAACAAAAAAGCCAATTTGAAAGTCTTCAGTTGTGGACAGAATGGAAGTTAAATAATCTACGCTTGGACAACAAATGCCTCACGAGTATAGCGGATTGACTTCACGGCGGACAGTTTTCTTGATGCTGATAGCATGAGTCGTCTGATCCGACGACTCTCCAATGCCTCCATCACGTCCCTCACCTCCATCGGGACCCCGGCCTCTCATTCAAATGGTCTTCCTGGGGTGGTGGGATCGGTCGGACCCATGGACGTCCCTGCCGACGCGGACCCTCAAGCGTGCCTGGAGGTCTTCTGCAGTCACTGGGCCCAGATCAAAGGTGAATTTCTCGATCTTGCATCTTTCTTTCCCCACTTGTGTAATTTGACAACCAGCTTGAGAAGTCAGAAGTGCGGGGGCACAGTGCTTTTAGACGAGTAAAATTTTCCTGCTGAATGCTTCCTCGACTAATGGTATGCACATCAAGCTTAAGAACATGCATGTGTGTGATGCCACCGCAGTCTTCTCGGAGGGGTCTATAGACAGACTGCTGCGTGGCCAATTTCATAGAGCTGCGTAAGCACAAACTTTGCTTAAGCATGAAAAAACCTTGCTTAAAAACAGGTTAGCAGCTCAAACTCTCTTGTTGTCATTCTAACCAAAAGACAGCTAAATACAATCCCAAAACAATATACATCACATGGAGTTTTGGCCGGTTACCAATTAAACTTTTTCTTCCACGCCCTCAGGGATACTCACGGACATGTGTTTCTACACGTGCTTGGACTTTTTACATTTGATTCCCATTGGATTAAGCAGGGCCAAAAATGACCATGACTCCTTGGAAAGCTTCTGCAGCTCTTCAGCCTGTTAAGTTTACACCATGAGTAGGTTGTCAAACTAATGGGGACATCAATTCCCCCTCCATCCCTCTTGGACTTAAATTTGTCATTCTTCCAATCTGCTGTGGTGGTTTTAAAAAGTCCAGTGGAAACATGGCTTATGGAGACAAGCAACTTTTCCTCGGATCAGCTGATTTCCTGGTTTTTCGCTTTACCCTCGAGCCATTGAAAAATTGAAAAACATTATATAGAGTCTTGTGAAGATTGGAATTTTCTCATTTTTTTCAAAGTCCAGGTTGCATGCCTGCTTACTATTGGATTTGTGTTTGACTGTTTACGAATGACTTGGTTTCTGTCTTAGGAATAATCGTCAAACAGAACGCCAGCAGTTTCCCCCGCTCCAAGGCCACCTTCGACGACATCCAGGCGGTGGCCAACTACGCCACCCAGATGATGTACCTGCTGGTGGAGGAGACGCAGCCGGCCGAGGGCACCATGGGGCCCATGCTGGAGCTGACCATCGCCGAGCGGGTCATGCAGCGGCTGGTGGCCTGGGGTCTGGCCTGCGGCGGCGAGCACGCCGAGGACATGAAGCGGGAAGTGCTGCGCATCTACGAGATGATGCTGGCCCAGGCCAAGCAGGCGGTGCTGATGCACAACGAGCTGCTCAACCCGCTACTGTGCCTGCTGCTGGAGTGCTCGGAGCGCTGCTCGGAGCGGGTGGAACTGCATCTGGTCCTGCTGCTGCACCAGCTGTGCGTCTCCTTGTCAAAGGTAGGTTTCATTCTTTTGCAAGATACATTTAGGCTTGGGCAAGCCCCTAACCAGCTGTTTTGAAATGGATTGTGATCTTGTTCAAGATTCAGAAATGTCTCCAAATTTTTCAAACCATATACAAGGAAAACCCTTCAAAATTGCCCATGAAATGCTGTGAACCACTGATGCTAGTTCAGTAAAAGAAAATCCACAGTACTTTCGCTGAATCTTCCTTATTCCTGAATCTTCGTCATGTATCACTCTTCATTCTACACACAAACATTGCGACTTTTAAAAAGCCCAAAGACCCCTGATTTGCCTGAGCGCAGCCTGGCTTTTCAATTGCAAAACCTGGCCGCCGGTTCCATGCTTCTCCGAGAAATCTTACAACGGAACACTCGCTTCCTTCTTGTGGTAACTTCAAACAAGTATCTTACGTCCAAATTATGAAAGAAAAGTTGGCAGTTAAATTTTTCGAAATTGAAATGAAAAAGAGAATGATTAATCAATTGAAAAAAATTGATACACTCTTTAGGGCTTACCAGGGACCAGTTAAAAACTTTCCATGACTCTATGGTGACATACGGAATACCATTTTGTTGTCAGGACCCGATGCTTCTGGAGTATCTGTTCCATGCCAGCCCCAGCCAGGGGCCTGCCAAGTTCCTGCTCTTCTCCCTCCTCATCCCCTTCCTTCACCGGGACGGCAAGGTGGGTCAGACGGCCCGGGACGCCCTCCTGCTCTGCATCTCTGTCTCCAGCCAGGGGGACAACATCGCCCGGTACATCACCGAGAGCACCAATCTCTGTCCGGTAAGTCTGCCGGGACGAGCGGGCCATGCATTGAACAAAGGGCTCAGAAATCAGTAGAGCTAATTCTCAAAAAGACCGCCCTTTTTGTTTACTTTTTCCTAGCAGGGGGAAGAGCACATCTTGTCCCCTGTTCGATTCCAGTCATGCAGGGATGGATTTCACTGAAACTTAGCACGAACCTAGACGCATCCTCGGTTTCAATGCATCTACAAAAAGTTTCATCTCAATCATGGAAAACATCCTGTAATTAGAAACATTAGCATTTCTTACCTCCATTCATAAATTGGCACTTTTGTGCACCGTCCGTTTTAAGGTTTTCTGGCATCATGCTCTCATCACGAGAATGGTAGGAGCAAATTATGCACAAAACGTTACTCTACAAACTCTTGGGGGGCTATGCAGATCCCCCCCACTTAATCCGTGCAAGAACAGACGTGTTTGATATTATTTGTGAAGGCTTTTCATCAATGCCAAGAAAATAAAATACTACCTGCACAGTTTTACCTCAGTAGAGCAAGGAGTTTTTCCAATTGTGATGATTTGAAATTAGTGTCATTAGCTAGGCACATCTTAATATACTGTACATTGTCCCTTAAAAGGAAGCTGGTACTTTGAGGCATCCTGTTCCCCTGATAATAACAGCTGTGCAAGTACATATACATCATGCAGTCAGATTATTATCGTCAGGCCATACACAAAGCCAGCCCATCTCCAAAAAAAATTAGTCACATATATGCTTCCTGTTTCTCTACTCACCCTATTTTGACGGTGCATTTTTTGGAGGGAAATATGGAGAGAATGTTAAATTGGACATGAAGAAAAAAATATTTATATTTTTATTTGAATGTAGCTTAGAAAGGTTCAACTGATGTGTTTGTGCATGCAACCGGTACCCTTTCAAGTATTGTTCATTTCATTAGAAATGCCACTGACACCCCATGCTGTCATTATTTTTAATCAGTCTACACTTAGCTGCGCGATGAATCGTTAAAAATAAGTTCAAATAAGGGGATGAGGAAAAACATTTAAGGTTCCAACCATCCTACCCTGTTTTCAGATGCCACAATATAGGAAGCTTTTTTGACCCATGATATCAGGTGACTAGTTCAGAAGGCTCACCCTTGAATTCTTAAAAAAACTACAGTGCAATTGTGACGGCAGTAAGACTGTGCATGAGACATATGTATCCCCATCAATGCATTTTTCGGGTAAAAGAAAGTAGACAGCTTTTACATTTTCCAAAGCAAAAGAGTCCTGGGGAATAATTTGGAGAGCTCTTTGTCATTATTTCATCTTGCGACATTCCACGGATTTGATTTTTTTACCCCTTTGCTTAGGTTTTAGCGACAGGTCTTGGGGCGCTGTACTCGCGCCTGCCTCGCAAGCTGGACATCAAGGTGGACCACTGGCACTGCCTGACCCGGGAAGACTGGACGGTCATGCCAGATCTCTGCATGTTCCTGCACTCCCTGGATTTCTGCAACGCAGTGGTCCAGGTGAGTGACTAAGCTGTTGCTAAGTTTTCCTGACTTAAAAGAGATGAAGGGTTTTTGGTGAATGCATTCTGTATTGTGAACTGTTAACCCAAAGCCTTTTTATAAGATTAAGAATGCAATTTGCATCCTTGCGAAATCTTCCAATCCCTTCCCGTTAAAAATTGGATGCAACCTCATCCTACATATCCAAAATTATCCCTTGAATGTTCTCCATGGAGGGATGACCACTGCCTTAGTCCCTCAAAATCAATTCCTCCTCAAATGTTCCGGCAGTGTGAATGATATCATCGAGCCATGAGGACAATCTAGGCCTGAACAGTAAACAACACTAGGTTAGGCCCGAGACCTCAACATGATGCATTCTCCAAAATCGCGCACACATTTCTGCCATACAGCTTCAGTCCTTCAAATTCTTACACAACTAATTGGAGGACTTTGGAGGATTCCATTCAATTCAATTCTTTAAATATCCTTTTTAAAACACCACCAAATAAGAAGTCCAAAGACTAATACACTTTGGTTTACATAAAATAAAATTTATAGGACAATAAAAAACCACGATACAAAAATATAAGCTGTTAAAAACAAGATTAAATTAATTTAATAAGCGAATCATTTACGCAATTGGCGAAGGTTTGTATCTACAGGTCCTTATTTTCAACTGTTCAAATTGACATGAATTCCTGAGAGTATGTTGTGAGAAATATGATAAGTTACGCTGAGGTGGCAAGAGGTGGCATTGCCTGTCAGATACAAGTAAGCATTTTGCGAGCTTTAAGACCAATTGTTTCCTACACCGATGTACATGCAATGAATGAATTTCAAGCTTGATCAACAAGAAAATTAGGAACAGTTAGAAGAATTGCCGGATCAACCCCAAACTCAATGAGTTTTTTTAGCTACTTTAGTGTGGTTAATATGGTCAAAGGCCTTGCTAAAATCAAATATACACAAATTGACAGAGACACCACCTTTATCAATATTGCTTCCTGTATTACATCAAGCATACATGTATCTATGAGATAATGTGTGATGTAATGATAATGTAGTTTTCATGTTGCCACACTGTTGAGGATCAATGATATGCCTAATATCTCTCATAATCCAATCTGCTAGTTAGGTAGGTTAGGGTTTTAAAGTTTGAAGAAGGCCCATACATCACACAGTTATTCAATCCTATTTTTTTGGGATTTGTACTTTTAACAAATTCATATAAAAACTCCACAAAAAGAACCCACAAAATACGTCTCTAAAAACAACAGTTGTCTGAGTCTTAAAGGTTACCTCAGAAAATGAAAGGAACAGTGATTCCGCGGATAGGACTTAAGTTTCAGGGGAGTGATCGCTGAAGTGACAAACTATTGAATCTGACTGACTGCACCAGCTGTCCGGGGTCCGGGGACAACTTCTAGAGTCATAAATGGAATAAAACAAACTTGCTTTTTCTTTTTTTTAATGCCTTCAAAAGTATCAAGCCAAGGGGATTGAATTATTTGTCTCTGTGCAGTGCTCGCTGTGTACCTTCCTTTTTTTGTACATGTAGTGAAGAGAACTTGGACAGAAAACTTTTCTTAAATTAAATGTGAAAATTCACTTAAGGTGGTTTTTGATGGTTTCCTTGGCTGTTCCTCCTTCATTTTGTCATGAACAATCCTAACTTATCCTTCTAAAATTGTTATACAGAGAAATGTAAACCTTGTACCGGCCTCATGTATGTGTATGTACTCTGCCAAAAATTATTCATTCTTTACCTAAAAGCATAAGAGATGATGTTAATTGTTCTAGAAGTGTTTTTGTGAAGCATCTCAAGGAATTCTACTTGTCAAACTACAGTATGCAAATTTTGTTTGTACGAAACTCAATTGTTATTCGTGTCTTCAGTCGGCGAGGCAGTAATTGTTTTTGTTTATCTTGATTTTTTCTTCTTTACTACAATAAGCCATTTGCAAGTTAAATTTGAATGAAATCTAGTACACTGAGTTCTTTCAATTCACATGAGCATACGATAACAATTTGAATTCTCCAGACTAAAAACATTGTTGCTATACCTCGTGATTCCGGGCAAGATTTTGCTTATTTACCTACATGTAAGAGACGCCTTGTAACAATACACTGTTCTCAATGGATTAAAAAGGGCACAAAGGAACCAGTCCATTTCAGAGATGGTGGTCGCTATGCAAGAGCTTGCCTCGAATCACGAGGTATAGCAACAATCTTTAGTCAAAGGAATTCAAATTGTTAAGTTTATGTGCAATCAGATAACATAGTGTACCAGATTTTCTTCAAGTTTAACTGGCAAATGGCTTATTGGACCGCTCATTTTCCTACAAAAAGATCATGTGACCGTATATGACACTCTGTGATTTGTCAACATCAGTTTTGAGTGAATCACATACAGAAGGCTAGACCTTCTCTGGACAGCACCCCCATTCATTCTGTCATGTTGTATTTTTTGGTCATTATTTTTATGTACTTTATGTACCTTATTTGTATGAACAGAAATACGATAAACAACCTGAATCAGGTGATGACATTGTTGGCTTTCCAGATAGATTCACACGAGCGCACAGGATCAGGAAAGTGGTGAACGGTTACATGTATTTTCACATGCTGCACAAGTGATCTCTATTGACCACTGACCAGACAGTAGCTAAAACACGACACAATGTTTTTACGCACACTCTAGATCATTTATCCATGTATTAAAATAATAACGCACCCCAACATCGTTGTGATAACAACATGTATTATTCTGAACAACCCAACTCCACATGTATCATTTTCTGATAGTGTTTCTGATTGATTCGGTTTCATTTTTATTTCCTCAGCATGTGTGATGAATTACATGCACATCTACATGTACAGTGTACTTTCTTCCCTTGAAACTTAGATGAGTGCGAGTCTGGAACTTATTTGAATTCCAGTCAGTCGTAGCTTTTTTTAAAATATCCACAGTTAGATGTAGTTTGTTGCTCTTGTATGTGTGCTTATTTTGCCAAATCGTTCAGACAATCCTGTGATAAGCTTTATGGTTTATACAGTATACATTCTGTTATTCAGTTTTGTACATGAAAGGTAACAGTGTTATTTTTGTCCTGGGGAAATGTCATGGCATATTCTATACATGTAAGCATTGTATACATGTAAGCAAACAAATATCTTGCTGAACTGAACGATTTTCTTCTTGCTATATGTGTTACGATGCCGAAAATGTATTGTATTCCAGCAGTGTTTAAATTGGTTAAAAATGTTGTATTTTCCATCTGTGCAAATTGAGTAATTTGAAATTACGTGCGTTGAATTGAATGTGTGGAGGGAAAAACTGGTTTCCGTTTCCCTTTGGAATAGATGCAAATTGTTGTTGATGCTGAGTGAGTTGTTATGGTTTGGCCATACCAGGATGATATTCAAAGAATTAGCAACATAAGACCCTCTCTCTGCTTTGATTTACTTGTCCAACTGCAGCTGGCAAATTTGTATGGTGACTTTTTTGGAGGGGGAGTTGTGATGTGTTAATCTTTTTCAAATTTACAATTTCTTTAGACTAACCATGCAAGCACATGGGTCATTTTATGAATTTGGGGTTTGACGTGTGACGTTTTACTGTTCCTGTTACACCTGACCTGCGTAATTTGACAAGTTCCATGTATACATGTACATCACTGATATTGATTTCAAACCATTTTTATTTGTTTGGCAGGTAATGAGCAGTACTTAATTCAGTCTTGTGAATTAAAGACTGAGTTCTAAGCATTAAAAAAATTGCACGCCAGACAAAGACGGGAAAAATTGGGTCCCAAATTTATAGAATGACTCACATGTCTTAAAGAGATGACAAGAGTGTTTGACATTGTACTGTAAAAAGAGTTTGAAGTCGGGAGGGACCCACAAAGCAGGCAGATTTTTTATCCCCTACCTGCAGAAATCATTCAAAAACAGAGAGCACTATTTCCCCAATCCATGCAACAATTGAGTTACACGTTGGCATGATTTTGTAGCCAAAAATGATAACATAAATTAAAGCTGATGCATAGGCTGTGAGGCGAGGCCTTATGATGCGCATCACACTTGCCCGTCAGAATCCTGAGAATTACCAAGCTGAAAATGTGGGGTTTTCTCTAACGTGGTGATCCAGCAACAGATTTAAAGAGATACCCACAGTGTTGCATCCTCTCTGTGAGTTTATGTAATTTTATACATGGACATCCTATTTCCAGAGTACTTGACAAAGCTGCTTGTTTACACAATGCGGTGGCTTGGAAAAATTAGTGGTCTGATACTGTTCAGCCACTTGCTTGTAATTTCTGACACATTTTTTTTTCCTGAGGGCATCAGGTGTCAGTTGATAACACACATTGTTTCACTTTTTTTCTTCTTCAATTTTCGCATCAGGTGGCACATCCGCTCGTCAGCACACAGCTTGTGCAGTACTTTCACGACGGGTTCCTGGTACCCGTCATTGGTCCTGCTCTGCATCAGGTAAATCAGCAAATGAAATTTCATTTCATTTTGTCATTGCACTAGTCACAGGTTTTAATCGAAAGGAATTTATCCAGGGTTTTACAGCATTGCCACCTCCGAGTATTTATGAATAATTTGTTAACTGTTGGGTTCATTTATTTGTCCGTCCTTGTTGGCTGAGGAAATTTTTTTTTTCTTTATAAATTGTTTTTGCGTCTGTCTTGTATGCCTTTGATGCACAAAGGGAAGAAGGGAGCCAGTCATGTTAATAGTGTGCAGCACATTTTCATTGAGTGCTTTTAGCATTTTGGCATTAACTACTCTGTACACATGCAGTGCAGGGAACCGTTGAATTACTGTCTGTATTGCCAGTGTTCTCCCGGGATGGTTATAAATCTTGTGCATATGTAGTATTATTGTACGTGCGCTAACACAGTTTTGCTCAGCATGCTGACTATGAAGTTAAATGAAAACTAGTAAAAACAGTGTTTTTTTGTGACCACGCTTTGTTCCGTTCTACTGTCAGAAATGGACAGAAGAAAAATTTTCAGTTTTTGACTGATAATGGAAAATTTCATATTCAGGATAAATAAAAGGGATCTGTGGCATCACTTGTCAAGGCCTGTATGCTAATTGAGTGTTCATGCAAAATTTACAACCATTTGCAAAACCGTGCTATATATTCATACATGTACTTGTACTTTCATCACCCATCTTTTCCTTTCACGTTTTTGGTAATACGTAGCTCTTATATCTTATTTAGACTTGAAAAATGAATTGAACATTGCCTACGTGTGTAGTTACATGCATGAACGAAAGTGTTAAGTTCTTTGTATTACATTTTTCCTGGTCATCCCCTTGTTTCAGTTCTCATCCGTGCACAATTTGTTTCCTTTGGATATCACTTTCATTTGAAAGGGCTAGACCTTAAAATGCGATTGTTATCAAAGTGTGTAGCATGTTTTCTTAGAAGATGCATGACCTGCAGTAATGTTCCTACGTGCATACATGTACATGCATTTCTGCCTGTGTTTGAGGTGCCCAAATCCTGCTGATATCTCACTGCAGGCGTTGTCTATTTTTGGTGCCAGATCTCTTAACCCTGTGGAGAGACTGAAATGTTTTGAAAGGTCAGGAACAGATATTTCTGACCTTAAAGATGTGATCTTTCTAACAGCTGTCACAGAGATCTTTATCACTATCTTCTGTGTTGCTTTGTGGTGCATGTAATCGGACTCCTGGCCGCGCATCAATCTATTAGCCAAATGCAGAGCAGCCCTGATATCCCGTGGGAGTTCAAGAAACTGAAAAAAAAAAAATCAGTGTGTATTTAAGTGGTTTACTGGTGGATGTCAGTCGGGATACCAGACTCAATACTTAGTGTGGCCCACTTACATTGTGGGTTGCTCTGTCCTAAGTAGGTGATATCGCTTAGTAAATTTATGGGTGCACTGAACTAATTCAAGCTCCATTAAGTGTACAACCAACAAAGTTTGGAGCCCCATGGCAGGCAGCTGAAGTCCCTGAGGCCTCTCAAACAAAAAACAATATGTTGTTTGGTCCTTCAGATCTCATTTGATTTTCAAATTTTAGTACATGTAGGTTAAGCAATGAATTTTTCAATTATCTACTAAAACAAACTCATCTCCCAAAAAGTGAATGTTCCCAAGTCTTCCCAGCAGCCACTTTTCAAATGACATCCCTCACTTTTCTCAGGCTCTTCTGACAAATTTTCAATCACATTTTGTCTGTCTTGCCCCTAGATGGGTGCCCCTGAATCTGCAGATATGATCCTAGACCATACTTACACAATCCCACAATTTCTTGGCCCGCACAGACCCCTCTTTCAGCAGAATTTGCACGGGTACTTTTTAAGAAGCTCCTTGGCCTAGCAGAGAATTTTCCATGAATTGGGATTGTACACCCTTTATGTGCAAAGCAGTTGTCTGCAGAGAACCAGTGTCTAGGAACTGATTGTTAGTTGGAATTTAGACAGGCAACCTGCTTACAAATGTATTTGTTAAGCAGATTGCTTAGCACCGGTTTCCTGGGGAACAAACCTTGAAAAAAGTTGTCCTGGGAATTAAAAACAAAAGAAAAAGAGTCATGGAGAGTAGGGGGAAAAAATAGGGTGTCTTGGAACCCTGTTGTCAGAGATGGGAGATGGTTAATTCCAGAAATTAGGGGTCCAAAAGTGTGGCATTTTTGTGTCTGTGTTACCTCTGACCCTTGTTAGTTAGCATGGAAATATCACTGGAATTTCAAACTATTACAATTTGTTAAGCAGGTAATTTGCATTAATTCATCACTCTTGAAAATTAGAAAATGTGTGCTGAACTCACAAAATCACATGTTAGATGTGACGGGGACATGAAGAAAAATGGACCCCGAATTTGTGGAATTACGCAGGGTTATTTTGATGGGCCTCTTTTGATGGGATGATTACAGTTTTGGGCAGGCTGTATCCTTTTCAGCCTGCAGTAGTGGGTTTGTCAGTCTTCCAGGTTTAGGATACCAAAACCTCTTCAAATTTTAGTCCTGGAATGTCCTGGAAAACTCACATGAATCTGATCTCCAGATTTCAGTGGGAACCCTGTCAGCAAGTCTTTGGTGTTTAAGCAGACTTGGCCAGAGGACTCATTGTCAAGGAATGGCCATGCCAGAAAATTTGTGCCCAGCTGAGTCAGGACATACACATTTCTGGGCTTGTCCGAGGTCTAAGTGCAACATTGTATTTTTTTCTTCTGTTCTTAACGCTCCAGAGTGTTGAATTTCTCCACTTTTGTTTTGTGAACAAACGTGAATGCAAGAATATGACAACACAGGTTTACCCTTCACTAGCGCTGCACGCTTCTGCTTGGTGCTTTTGGTATATTAGTGAATTATTAGAAAGCTTGAACCCACAACATCCTGGTCGCTGCTGTGAATGTCTGAACCGCTCAACCACTACCTGTGTGGTAATTGCTGATTCAGATGTGAAGATTTCTTGTCGTAGCAGACTGGCAATAGTTCATTGATGCTGGCTCCCTGTTGAAAATGTGACATGCCGTTTTCCAGTGGTTGGACTTTTTCCTGTTCAAATGAGTTTCCACAAGTTCAGAAAGTCCTTTCAGTTTACGTGTGTAATTGCTTTTCCCATCAAGCCACCCCCCCCAAAAAAAACTTGAAAGTTTTTGTTTATAAACATCCTTAAGGATTAAGGTTATCTTTTTTCTTTTGATCACATGACCTTATTTGAAGGCCAGTCTCTTGTAGTTGCCAATTCAGAATTGTTTTGGGATTATATAACAGACCCATGTATTGTAATTGCAATAATTCTATGATTATTTCATTTTTTTTGAAACGGCAGCTAACAGCATTCAACACATATTTTGTAAGTTGATTTTAATTTCACTCGTTGCAGTTTTTCCGTTTCTTTATCAAATTTTTTTTTTATCATCAACCACTTTGTTGCCTACACATTGGTCCGACAATAGTGCGTATTTGTGCAATGATCACCGAGTTTTAGTTGTCGCTCAACAAAGCTGGAAGCACAGAATGTTAGTTGTCGCTCACCAAAGCTGGAAGCACATGTGTTTGCCAATTTTTCTTGCTGTAGTGATCCAAGTATTTTCGTGGTTGTTTGTAACTGTGCGTGTCGCTTTGTGTGATTTCCCCGTGTGCCCTCCAATACAGTCAGAAAGGACGGAGCAGCCCAAAAAAGTGCCTCCCCATCCCCATGACTTTTGTGTGATGTCCATTTACTTTCACCAATTAGTAAGGCCAGCACATTTCCATACATTTACAAAGAGAGTATTTGCCGAGACCATGTACCAGTACATGTGTACCTGTACAGGGCAGACAAACTCGTACATGTATATGTACATGTGTACATGCTCAAGGACACGAATGTATAACTTGATTGCACCAGGAAGCTGTGTGCACTAAGTCTGTACTCTCCGTTTCTTCATGGTGCAGCCGGCAAGCTCACAAAGAGGGAAAAGAAGTCACGTGTGTCCCTTGACAAAGATACCAATTAAAATATGAACTTGAACATATCCGATCTGTTATCTTTTCTTTTGGACTCCTAGCCTGAAAATTTCCAGTTTGGGAGAGTCCCTTCTCAACTTAAACCGATTTCCATGGCACGAACATGCACATATACATGTAGTCGTGGAGAACTGTTATTTCCTTCCTTTGAATTGTGGTTTACCACAGTTGATAAAGTAGCACCCCACAGCAAAAAGTGATTGAAACTCAACTAGTTCAGCCGCAGATCAGGGTATTAATGTGTACACTGTTGAAGTAGTTTACAAAATATTGAAGTTCAGTCCGATCATCAAAGGGTTTAAATTAGATAAATGTATTTCTGGGAAACAAATATCCACCTGATTGGGAATAAGTCAAAATATGCTTATCCCATGCTGAAATCTGCAATCCATGTCAGTTGATTAATTCCATGCAGTGGAAAAACTTTGACTCCAAAATTTCTGTACCAAGTTAAGCTTCTGTATTCATGGTGTTTTGTACATGTGACAGGGCAGTTTTGGTCGTGCTTTTTTCTCTCTTTCAAACTTTGCTAGTTACATAAAAACAAGATTAGAAACACTGATTTATTATGACCAACCTTGAGCAAAATAATTTCCATTTTATTTTGTAGTTTCCTCACATAAAGAAAAAGAAGTCGCTATTACAAAAAGACTTGTGCGCAGTGATAAATCCCTCGCACAAGTCAACAGTAACAGTTGCTGCAAGTTATAGATAACTGCATGCACACTGCAGCACCTGATGGAGGACATACCTATGCACATGTATGAATATTTCGCTGAGAATAAATTTGCTGGTAGGCTGTGCTTGTGTGGAAGCAATTGAATCGGTTTCAGCCTTGCATTATTCATAGCAAAAAATTGGTGCAGTTCCGTTCTTATCTTGTTATACAGCTCTTGTTTCCATTTATTTTTTTTTCATTGAAAAGGGGTCATTTGTGGACCGCCAGAATGAAAAATAGCATACATGAACTGTTATATGAAATTATATTTCATATAACCGAAGTACACAACATATCCACACCCCATTACTTTGTAAGGATTATGAATGTCCAAAGCTAAATGCCTATCGGCAGGAAAATGCCATGTTTGAAAGTACAGTGTTGCCCTGTGCAGCACAGCCGAAGCATTACTCAAATGAAGCATTTATCAACCGCTGCATCCTGACATTGGATAATTTGTGACAGGATTGTTTGGTCTCGCTGAGTAGGCTGCATGGCTGCACAAATGAAATTTCCCCTTTGATTTTAATGTCTGTATCCGCTTGTGGCATTTGAATATGTCAGGGTTAAGGGTTTGTTTGGTGTGGTTATTCTCTTGCTTCCCCCCCCATGAATTACGCAGTGTCTGCCTGCAGTGACCAGTGGTGCTTTCAGTATTGCTGAGCTCGTGTGGAGTTTTGTGCACTGGCATTGTTATTTTATTGTTCCCTGCATGTTCCTCGACATGACTCATGTAGATTGCGTGATTGGTTTTTCTTTGTGCTTTTGTCGCTCTTTTTGCCTTCGACCTTTTGATGGCTGCTCGATTTGGTCGCGCCAAAGCACACGTAGCCAAAACTAGTCTCTATCTAGTATTTTTGACACCTCCCCTGTCCCCCTCTCTCCCCTTGCTGATTTCTCAAGCTAACAAGATTAAGTGACGACGTGTAGTTGTATTTTTTGGATTGTATGTTTGATCATCTATTCCTTCCTCCATGATTTGAATAACGAGCCCGCAGCTTGAGCTCCACCCATTTGGTTTCCAAAGTCCCACATTCTACCACTACATCGTATAGAGGGCTTTGCCTCATGCAGTGTCGGGATAAAAGTTGGAAACTCTGTGAAAGTCTAGAGTGGCACACATTGACTTTTTTCCCGGACTTTTAGTGCCAAGTCTTCCCATCTTTCTTTGCAGGATTTATTTAAACTCGTTTAGGTTAGGCATTGGTACTTTTTATCATCAAACTTCAAATGAAAATTATGTGGCCTTCTGCCTCGGTGTCTTCCAAAAAGGAGATTTTCAGAAAGTGGGCACAAAATTGGGCTTCGGCTCCCTAATGTGAAGCATTTGAACAAATCTCGGGCAAGGCGTTAAAGAAAGAATATCAAAGTGTGCCACTTCAGGGGTTACCCCATGCATTGTACCAAGAATAAAAGGTCACTTGTCTGGTATAAACCAGCAAAGCCTTACTTGTTACCCAAAACCTTCTTGCACCGACCCTTTTACGAAAATGTACAATGCCTTGTCTGGCCTACATGTGAATACACACACATGTACCGCCATCATCACCACATTCATGTACATTAGGTTTTTTTGCCCTCCAAGGTTCTTTATATTGTGTTCATGTCTGCATCACATCACATATTGTCACGCTGATCATAACCAGCACAAACCAAGCAGCTTTATTTGTAAATTGAACTTGTCCAGCATAGTAGTGTAATTTGGCCCCTTTGGAAAGTTCATCATCAGTGTCAAATTTGTTGAAGTAAGATGCATGTACATGTACTCGTAGCTTCAGGCTTTACGACAGCAATCGTCATTTTTATGTTTCTTGTCATTTGTTTTATTGTTTTTAAAAAGCTTTTGTACAATTTTCTTTACTTTTCTGGATTTAATGTTATCACCTGACATTTCAGGAGGTTCTGGTACATTTGCACTTGAGCTTGGTATTCCATCACAATGAATAGACAGAACCCCTCCTCTCCTCGTCCCCCCAACACGCACAACCTGGAAAATATTTGGAAGGAAAGAGTGAAATCTGTTGTTTTTATTTTGGGTTTTTTGTTGTTGTTGTTGTTGTTGTTGTTGTTGTTGTTGTTTTTCCAACCGTTTCATGTTGAAAATTACATGTTGTATTGCAATAAACACAGCACACTGCAGCCAGTACACACACAATTCATGTTAACATCCGTCTCATTAATTAACAAGAAAGTTCCCCTGCCACAGCTCTGTTAAAGGTTACTGTTTGAAGTACCCTGCCATACAAATCTGGGCAAAACTGCCAGTCATTAGTGGGACAATATGCCACATCTGTCGGCAAATTTCTCAAAATGGCTGAAGGGAAAACCAATGGCACGATGTACTGTACATGTTATTTCTCAGTGAATTATCGGTCAGGGTTTGTGCCGAGTCCAAATTGCACTGGAAGTGGAAAGTATATTTGTTGTTAATGTTCAACCTTTGACCCTGATTCTCTTCGATCCTTCAAAATCCACCATGAGGTTTGGAGGGCTTTTCTAGGAACAAGGAAGGTTGAGCCCAGTCACAGCCACAGTGCATGGGGCTTGATGACACTCCTTGAATGTTTGTGAGTTCAAAGAAACTGTTGGGTTTCCTGTACAGTGGTGGACTTTGGAGGAGTCAGGAAGGTTCTCGAATAAAATATGAAGTGAGGAACGTACATGTGTTTTGGGACTGTGAATTGATGATGTAGACAACTCAGGTATAAAAGAATAAGAAGCAATTACTGTGGGGCCATCCTGTTTGCACGTACATGTAGGTGGTACTGTGTACATGTTTGTTACATCCCTCTTCGACCAACAGGGTGTCGTGACTTGCCAGAGTGTGCACGTACTCACGTTAAGGCGTGCTTGAGTGCGATGGCCCCGCTGGAATGGCGTCTCCTTGGATTTGTCTGTGCCTGCATGCACTTGTAGTTTGTTGCTGTGTAGCAAAGCAAGAATTGGTGAGGGATGTAATGAAGTGCCATCACCAGTCAGCCACACAGCATTGTTCATTTTTCTGTCTCATTTCATTCCCGTTGTTTTTCTCTTTTTTTTCCCCTCCTGCTTTATTCCTTTCCTTCATTCCAATTTCATTCATAGTTCTCGTCCGATGGTGAGACAATTGACGTAGACAATCCGGTAGGTTTATTCTCCACCTCCATTTAATTTGTTCATTTCTGCCTCGTAGTCCAGCTGATGGAAGCCTTAAATTCATCTGATCTACATGTAGCTGCATGGTTTTACATTGGGACAGCATGGGTGTTAGCATGCTTTTGTTTTAAATATGGTGTATTTATGCTAATTTATGTTCAATGTTTTTTGTTTTGTTTTGTTCAGTTATGCTTAGAGGGTAATTCCAGAAAGGAGGGGTCCCTTTGTTTTCATATCCCTGTCACATGTGACAGATGATTTTGTAAGTTCAGAATACATTTTCTATTTTCCAAGAAAGATCAATTAATGCAAATTACCTGCTAAACAAATAGTAGTATAGTTTGAAATCAATTCTGGTGATATTTCCATGTCAAATATCAATGGTCAGATGAAACAGGGACACAAAAATGTTACACTTTTGGACCCCTAATTTCTGGAATTAACCTAGACTGATCTTGATAGTTATGCACTCCTTTGGCGTGTTTCTATCAGCACCATTTGTTGGAGGAGAATTCTGATTCCTCCCTTAATGGCCCCGGACCAACACATAGACTAATAAGAAATACATGTTGTTTAACCAGTTTAACGAGGCCTTTTCATTGTATTTTGGGTTCTTACAAAATCAGATGAAAATGGGCCGAGAGGTATGTTATCTCTTTTGGTTTTGATGGTGTATTTTGTACAAAAATGCAATCTTTATTGTGTTTAGAGTATGGAAGAAGTATTGAAATACTGAAAGAGAAATCATCACCCGTGGGGAAAAAAAGCTGGCTGAAATTCAGACTTTTTCATCGTTTTGGAATATCCATTCAGAGCAGAAACTCAGTGAAAAAGAAATTGTCTTCTCTTTCATAAGCTCATAAATCAGCCCTGTTCTATTTGATAACTCAAAATCATTTCCCATTTCACTGAGAGTTTTGAGCTAAAATACAGGACTTGTAGTCTCAATAGGCAGTTCTATTCCAAAGAGTTTTTCTGTGTTTTTTCCGCAAGTTGGAAGTACATTCCAGAGAGGTTTTCTGGTTTTTTTTACGCAAGGTGAAAGTACATGTCATTGAAACTGTGTCCCTGTACGCAGAATAGGAAATATTGGAAAAGTCATCAGATGCCTAATGGGCATGCATAGAAATTTCTGGAAAAGTAATCAATTCCCAGAATAGACACTGTACAGAATCGGAGTTTGATTTTTTTTTCTTGTTTACAAAATCCCTTCCATATCAAATGAAGAATCCAGGGAACAGAAAATGACTTTCCCCCCCAAAAAATTTCAGTCGCTTTTGTTTGATCTGAGAGAAGTTTGGCATGAAATTATAATTTGTTCCAGGGAGGGGAGGGGGAACTGTATGAGGAGTCCGATTTCAATGTCAAAAAAGTCATATGAAGATTTCTCAGTGTGATGGTGATGGATGCCACTGTAAATGCTATCACACTTGCTGACAATTTTCAACGTATTAGTTTGGAGTTGGTACATGTACTGTACATGTACATGTACTTCTTTCAGTCAGGTAAACAAAAACCAGCACCATTGACCTATGATCACAGAAAGATAGCTTACAAGTAAGCAGGTAGATAGCATGCAGTCACCTGTCTTTTGGACTCGGATACAATGGTTGTATAGGCAATATTGCATTCTTGGTCTTCTGAAACAGTAGTGGTCTTATTAACAGCACTAGCCCAGTTTCATGGAGCTGGTAAGCAAGAACATACTGCTTAGTAGAGAGGAGCTGGGATTGGTCAAATGAGTTTATACATCTCATGGCGGTTTGTCGGCTGACCCCAGTTTTCTGCTTAGCATATGTTTATGTCATGAGGAAAATTGACTTACCAGGTCCATGAAGTGAAACCATGATCTGATAGAGTCCCTTTAATGTGTCTTTATCAGTGTCTTGCATTTTGTAATTTTTTTTGTTTGATTTTCCTTCTGGTGATTTGACCACTAACTCCATCTTAATCAGCTAGAATATTTTATTGGATGTTCATTTATGCACAAGTTTATTACCTAATCCTGTCAAATGTGTCTTTCCAATTTACTCTGTACTTTAAATCTGTACTGTTTCGGTTTCATTTAAGAAAGTTTGTGTTACTTTTGCATGTTTTTGTTGCAATTCTACATGTATATATGGATTCTTGCACTGTGTTACGGATTGCTGACTGGATCATTTTTACTGATATATTAATTTGTTATTGGTGTGGCTTTTGGTTACATCAATACTGATGATGCAATCTTGTTTGCAAGAGTCAAGTATTGGTTGGGGGAAGGATAGTTGATCTCTTGACCCTAACCACTCCAGTCCTCAGCTTGAAGTTTGGAGTATTTTCCTGGATCAAAAATGGAAATGCTATATCATTGGTCAAATATTTGGCCATGGCTGTGCAGCTCTTGTGGTTATTAAACCCCTGATTTTCAAGTTGTTCAATAATAAGTCATATTTGGCTACTAGAACTTCAGACTGCTTGTTGTCAATCTGAAAATTGGACTGTATCCATCTAATTTGTGTAGCAGCACAGTCAGAGATGACGCCTGAAATTGGAACTAAGCCAAGTTTTGGAAAATCCTGTTCATGACCTTTTAAAAGTTCATTGGCAAGGAATATCAGGCAGTGGTCCAACATGTAAATGTACATGATGGAAGATTTGGGGAGATTTAGGAAGGTCCCTATATGTACATGTACATGTAGACTAAAAAAATGCCAAGGGAAATAAGTTCTAAATATTTTGTTTTGCTTGGGCGCTCTTGCACAGCCCACTAAAAAGAGACCAGCCTCCATGCCGAATTGTTGACAAGAGGTTTGTCATTTTTCTGGACCGGTTAGAAAGTGGAGCACTTGCTGCTTCCATGCATCGTGTTCACATGCTGCAACGTTGCAGTGTGAAGGGAGTATTTCTTGGTCATGTAATGTAGTTGTTCATGTAGCTTTTGCATGATGGCACCTTGAGTGAAAAGACATTTTCACCTCTAAAACAAAATACATGTAGAATTTGAGGGCTGTGTTGGGACCCTGTGTAGTACCTCAAGTAAAGTAATCAGCGCAGTGTCTTTCTGAGATTCATCATTTTAACAATATTTTGAATAGTAGTGAAAAGCTAAAAAAAAATGCATCAACCCTTAGTTTTATCTTCTTGGAACTGGGAGAGGATTCTCTCTTCCTCCCCTGGCTCTCGTAGCATTGAGAGAAGTCAAACGCCAGAACAACATTAGGAAGAAATTCAGTATCATTTTCTCTAGCCACCCATATCCTTCCAAATCTACTCCACTTTACAGGATTCTTTAGGATTACAGCGTGTAGATTCTATTAACTGTTTGCCGTGAAGGGTTAAGCACAAAAGGTTTCCGTTGCTTCCTTGCACTGTATGGATTGAGGAAGATCAGGGATAGTTGTTGCCCTATCCTCCGTAGTCCCCAATCTTACATGTTGTAAAAGTGGCAAAGGAGGTTTGGTTAAACTAATTTGGTTTTGCATTCCTTCAGTTGCTGTATTTAAGCAAACAGTAGTACATGTAGATGGCTCTAGAGAGTGCCTGCATAGCTTCAAGTTTCTGTCTTGTGCACTGAAACAGTTTTGTTGTCCTAAGTCAGTTGTAAATGTTCTCTTTAATGCTCTGTCAACTTAGTTGGAGCGGAGACTATTTGTCCAGTTCATCACTTGTTGATTTTCCCTGCTAACCAATGCACAAAGTGTATTCTGGGCACCGGGCAAAGTTAACCCATGGTCGACAAATAGTCCTCACTTCAATTTGTCCACAACTGCGGATGTTGATTTTGAAGGTCATAGCTGAGCGAGTATTCATGTAGATTGCAAAATAATTTGCATGGATGTAGTGTTGGATCTTCCTAAACGTTCTTTGTGACACCCCTTTTTTTAAGTTCTCGCATTGAGAACTGCACAGTTGTGTGTTGCACCTCCGCCCTCTTTCCCTGCCTTTAAACCAATGACCAGTCCACCACAAGTTCTCTCTACTCCCTGCAAGTCTGTAACAAGTCATCCAGTCACAACTCTTAAGCCAAGTCACAGGCTGTACAAATGCACTGTGATGAGAAAGCACTCCTTTGTCATTGGCCGTCCTGTTACTTGTGACCAGACTTGACCTGGACTCGAAAGTCTACTTGTGGAATGGACTTGTGATGGATCGAACGACATTGTACATCCCTGTTTTAAGTTAAACGCTGTCCTACTGGCATGTGTTCTGCTTCACAGGCCCCGCAAGATGAGATCGTGGCCACCACGGCCTATGTGAACCTCTTCGTCTCCAGCATCACTGCCCCGCAGCTGATGCGGGCGTTCCTGCACTACCTGTGCATGGGGCAGCACGAGGGGCGCTTGGTGCTGGATTCCCTGCTGACGAGGATCAGCTCCAACTCCAGGGTAATGGGAACAAAATCGCTTGTCTCTCACTTTCTTTAAAGCAGAGACCGATGAGCCAAATCATTATTCTAAAAAAAAAAAAAGACGTGATTTGAGAACAAACCACTCGGCGTCATGCCAGCACAAACACATTCAGTGCGTAAGTCAACGTACAGCCATCCTGATTAGGCTGACCTCACACGCATCTGTTGATGTTCTTTAATGACTTGCAACCATGTTTTGTTTGGTGCATGGAACGTTTGAATGCTGGACTGGCTCATTTCTTTCTAAAGGCTGTAATTTGCTGACCGCCAAAGCAGGTTGCCAATGGAAACGACATGCATTGTACATTTCCGTGCGCTCATTCCGGGCCAATTTTTGCTTAGTAGCCTGTCCATTTTTCAAGCATTATTTTCAGCTTAGCGAAATTTTACCCAGGGCCTAATTTTATGGCACTGCTAAGGGCATGACAAACACTAATAGAGGCTCTGTTTATTTCAAGGAGATGGCGAGCAGTAAACACAGCAAAAGGGACATTTTTCTTGGGAGGAAAAATTACTTTTATACAACTTTATATAACAGTGGAAATTTCCATGTGTGCGCAAACGTAAGGACAACCACATTGTAAAATAGTGCTTATGTTAGCAACACTTTTCTGTGAAGCTGTGCCATCATGATGCTGCTTAACAGTTAGCCGAAACGTTGTACTTAAACAAAGCATACAATTTTCCTAAATGTAAGCACTGTTCTAGGGCAGTGTTGCACTTTAATAGAGATTTCCACTCTTTTGTCACTACGTTAAGCAACTTTCCTCCAAGGTTAACATGCCTTTTGCTGTGCTTACTGTTCACGGTCTCCCTGAAAGATGCAGAGCCTCATTAAGCGTAAAATGGTGTACTTAGCAGCTGTGAAATTGGGCCCTGGGCTTGACGGTAACGATCATCTAGTAGTATGAGACAAGGAGCCTGCTCTTTCCGCTCGATAAAACTTTTAAAAGAAATTGCCCATCAGGCAGTGCTTTTTAAGTTTTTTTCTTTAAAAAAAAATTTTCATGGCCAACCAAGACAGTCAGGAAAATTTATTTTCAGTTCCACTGTGATATAACTTTTGACCTTGCAGAATCCCAATTGTATTGTATAATGTGCACTAAGTCTATGTCCAACTCAACTGACTATGGCTGGGGGTAACGCACAAGTCTGTGGGAAGTAGCTGCTACCAGTAGACAAGGGGTAAAAGTATAACTGCTTTAGCCAGCATGCTGCAAGGCTTTTTGCTTCTGCTGTGAAAACATGATATGAATACACTGAGGTTGATTGTCAACTGCTGCGGTGACATGCTGGATTACATTTCTTTTCTGTTTTTTTTTTCTTTGTTTTACATAGTTATGTCTAGTGACTTTGTCACTGTTCAACACCCTCGTCAATCTCAACTGCGAAGACTTCATGTTGGAGCTTATCCTCAAGTGAGTGGTTTAGAAATGATCCCCTTGAAATCGTGATTCATTGCTCATTTTTATGATTAATGTGTAAACATCTTGTCAATTACCTCACATGGTTTTCTCTAATGATGTGTGTTTAATACGCTGAATCCCCACTTACCCAGGATTGGAACATTGCTAATGTTGCTTGCATTCATGACTGTCCTAAGGGTGGGATCCATGGCAACAGTATATGGTGTTCTGTTTTTTACGGCTTCTGACTTGTGCCCCTTGAACAAGATATTGACAAATACAGGCAATTCATCATAGGGCGCCTCCAAGAGTTTGCAACGCGTTGGCCAATCACAGGGCACAAAATTTGTTGACCCAATGCACATTTGGAAAGGGTCGACAGATTTCGCGCGTTGTGATTGGCCAACACGTTGCAAACTCTTGGAGGCGCACTCTTATGAATCGCCCGTATTGGAGAAGCCATCAACAGAGGGCTGGGTAACTCAGTTTGGGGGAGGACTGATACTGTGTTCCAATGGTCACAGGTTCAAATCCCCTTTCTGTCAGTTTCCCTGTTTGTAATACATATACATGAAACGTACTTGATATGCTAGGCTGAATCCAGCAGAATCAACCACTGTGCAAGAACCCACTGTTCAAAGAGGTATAAAAATCCAGTGCATAGTACAGGGCTTGTACAGTCCTTGAAAGTCCTTGAAAAGTCCTTGAATTTTGAGCTATGCCAAGTGTACGAACCCTGATAGTAATAGAGGTTGGGTTCTACCTTCCTTAGTCCTGCAGAAGTAACTTACGAAGACCACCTGGTTTATTTTAATGAGATCACTGAGCATATGAGAAAAAGCTGCATATTTTAGAGTAAGTTTGAACGAGAGCTATGGTTAACCATAGTTCAGCTAGCTTTCTTTCAAATTTTCAAATAACTTTCGAATATCTGAGAAACACACTTGTTGGCATTCCTGCGTCTTTTTTCATGGCATCATTGCAGGTACCTGGTTCCATGCAACCACATTATGGTCAGCCAACGCAAAGCTATCAAAGAAATCGACCTGCATAGCAAGTGGGCCGACAGGTTCTTGTCTCTCAGGCCGGCCTGTTGTAAGTCTGATACCAAAGATGCAGCCGCCTCTGGCCAAAAAACAGAGGACCCTGTGGCAAACACAATGACCAGTGGGGTCAGGGACTCGCCAAACACTGGGCCACAGGTGACTCTGAGATTGCCAAGCACAAGGCAACCTCCATACACCAGGACTCATAGTTGGAACCCTGGGAGTGGACGTAAAGATGTCAGAGCACAGGGGGCAATACACAAGCAGCAACATCATCCGAATCCAGCCCCTAACCTTCCGCCGATGGACCTGTCACTGTTGGATGTTGAGACAAGCCAGGTGGAATACTTGCTTGATGCAAAGGAAGGGATTCAGGTATGCACGTTTGGCACACAGCACTGGACGGCGCCGTACGATGGCATCAACCCTCCCCCAGCGACTCTCAGCCCAGACAGCTTGTCCCCCGCTGACGAGAAAGCTAGGTCTTCTGCGGCATTTGATGCAGCAGCAAATATCCCCAGCTCTGCTTCGTTTGACGAGGATACAAATCCGGGATCATCTTTGTACAAGGCATGCACCCTGGCAGAAGTGCTCCCAAGGAACAGGGAGAGAGTGCGAAGTGTGGACCCCAAATTGACCGCGACAATCCAGGAGGTTCTCTCACTGGAAATTGGGAATGATAACGAGAAGGTAGACACGTCAGACGTGAGTGTCACAGACTTATTCATGGACGAGATGGTGGCACTACAAGCCCAGATGCCATCAGGCGAAATGTCTCCCTCCCCAGCTGAGCGCAAACCGTCCTTAGAAAATGTGACCAAAGTGGAGCCCATGCAGAATGGCTTTCCTGCCCAAACTGAAACCACGGATTTTACGGCAGGTTCTCCCGTCAGGCCCGACCACAATGAGAGCAATAGCCAACTCGCAACACCCGAGAGCAAAGTTGGTACTGGCAAGTCCAGGCCCAAGGATCTGAACTTAGCGGGGCCCGGTGCGAAACCTTCTCAGGAATCCGATAGTGCCTTCTCGGGTAGCAATTCCCCTGTCTTGGATTCTAACACCTACATCGGAATGAGTAACAGTGTTGGTGGTGGTGCCCCAAAAAGTGATATTGAAAGCTCTCAGAAAGGGTCACAAGTGGCCAACTGGCTGCAAGCTCTTGGTGAGGACACCAGTAGTGCCAGCTTCATCGAAAATCTCTCGGATGACAAGAGGAGAGAGGCACGATTCAGCCTGGCCGGCCAGGAGTCAACTGAGAAGGATGGGGGAGATGAGCCTTGCGTCTTCTGGGAGTTCGACTCGGACATTGAGTTCTCCCCCAAAGGGGGCCGGCCCAAGGGAGACTCGGCAGCGGGTGGGGAGGGCGTGGTCAACGAGGCCAGTCAGATCCTAGATGCCCTCGGTTTCAGTGCCCCAAAAGATATAACATCGTCGCCGGCCAATCGGCAAGCCAACTCTAGCAGCGGTGCCAATCGCAGCCAACTGGAATCTGAGACCACTGAAGCAGGCACCGATGAACCCCTCAGTGGCTCCTTGAATGAACATCACTTTTCTGCGTTCAACTCTGCTGCTGGTGACACTCACCGAAGTCCAAATGCACCAGGCACTTCAGCCCCAAGGGCATCCTCATCCCAGTCCCCCAAACCAAGGCAGCTTTTGAAGCAGGAAGCTTCGGCCAGGCCTCTGTACTCACCCATTGGGAGAGCCATCGGCATACCAACAACAGGTATTATTTCTTTTCTCCACTCACATTGTCCAGTGCGTGATCCGTTGAGGGCTGTGCAGCATGATCAGCTCCGCAAATTTTTTCCATCACTGCTGCATGCCATTTCCTGCCAAGCTCTTGGACCCTTCCTTTGAAATAGTTCATGCGTCATGTTAGACAGCTCAGTCATGTTTGATGTAAAGCAAAATTTGATCCTGAAATTTCACAGTTTAGAAGCAGAAATCTGACTAAAACAGGTGAATCTGTTTTAAAATAGGTCATAAACATTCCTGAGGGGATCATCGTTAAATTTTGTTTCTGCTGTTGGAGTTTCATGTCTATGAGTTGAAATGCGAGTGTACAGTTTATGTGAAATGTGTCCTGCAAAACAGAATTGTTTAGACGGTCTCAATTTGTTTTAGTGTGTCACATAAATGTGTTATTTGTAGACTAATCAACATCAGGTATTTTCTGAACCAAACTTGATTTTGCTGTCATCTGAATGGCAGGCCCCTTCATGGATGCCATCTTTGCACGGCTAGAGACCATGATGGAGAACTCCTTCTATGTCAACCTCCTCCTGACCGGCATCATCGCCCGGCTGGCCTACTACCCACAACCTCTGCTCCGCTCCTACCTGCTCAATACCTCCATGGTGTTCCAGCCCAGCGTGCGCTCTCTCATCCAGGTGAGGCAGCCGGGCATCTGCAAGTCACACGTTTTGTAGATAGGGTCCTCTTCAGTGTGTTCGATTACTTCCCCGCGCTTACTTGGGTAGCTGCGACTGCGCTCGATTTGACCCTCCCTTGGCCTTCTGCATTCACTTGGGCTCTGGCCCAAGAAACCGACCCGCTGAGCCGGTTACCTAGGGAGGTATCCCACAATGCAATGCAAAAATACAGTGGCTAGTTGAACAGCGCGAATTAAATATGTCCTGTGAAATAATCTCATTGCCTCTCTCCACCCAGGAGTAATAGGGTACCTGTGAGGGCAGCGATGGTTATTGTAGTTGATCTAGCCGCTTTGCGCCGAATATTGGCTTCATCGAACTGTATACTCCCCAGGGAGCTGAGATGGTATTTGGAATGTTTCATGGGCCCAGTGAAGGGTAGTAATGATGTACAGCGCTTTGGTCTATGTTAAAGGTGCTTTATAAATACCTATATTATTATAATGTTTGGACAATTGACATATATTGCTGTAGAATATTGAACCAGGAAATGGAGTACCTTTGCGTGGGTTGGTTCACTCGCTGGTTCTCAAGCTAATGCCTTTTACACCCACAATTGTGTGTTATGTGTTGACTTCAGTATTCTATACAGGGGCATGTTCATAAGAGCAGTATATCCAAAAAAAAATTTGTCTTTGATTTTAATGCTTTCCCATCAGATTTTGACGAACATCAGGAACAGGCTGGACCCCTACGCTGCCAGGGTGCCCGAGTTCAAGAGCCTCCTGGTCCGAGCCAAGGATTACCTCTTCCTACGGGAGGAGGGTGACTCTGCCTACAGGGGGCGCTCTCTTAGTGAAATCGTGGATCCAGGGAAGTTGGGGAGATCGAGGACTAGCTCACTGAGAACCCTAAGTGAGATAGATTTCTTCAAAATTACATCCTTTGATATCATGATGAATTCAGAAATTGACTGGATTCAGATTTGAACTTGTTCCAACTTCATGGGCTCTACTCAAAGTTATCCAGCTCAAAGTGGTGTTTTTCTGCAAATCACTAAGTGTAATGTGGATGCATCTGATGACAGGATGGCAGAGAGTAAAAATTAAAAAGACACCTCGAATTTCATCAACGTGTTTAATTTCTTTGTCACTTTATGGGCCAGATTTTCACAATCCTTCGATGCACTTTTTGGAATTTTCTGGGAGGAGAAAATTGGACTCTTTGTCGGGAAAAAGTGAGGGGAGGGATAAGCTGAAAGTTGGAGCAAATGCTTGTGAATTTGTAACGGGAATCAGAAAGGATTGGTTACTTTCAGTAAAAAAAAAATGAAACATTTCTTTAAAAAGGGCAGAAGTTTTGCACTGCTTGCAGCCTCACAGTGAATGTGTACAGTGAATACAAAAAACACTCCCAGTTCTTCATACGGTCTTTGATATCAGAAATGGAAACTTGGTTACATTGAAAGCAACAAGTTCTACATAGTGGGTACGGTTACTCGGTTTTTTGGAAGCCCTACCTATTTGTGCTCTCTGCGTTCACTCAAGATTCAATTTTTATCCATCATGGAAGTTACAAACAAACTGGTAATTTTGTTACCTGGTTAAAATCACCAGAACTGTAATGTTAGTAATAATTATATAAAACAAAATAAACATTTTAAACAAAGATATTGACTGGTCAGGATTCGAACCTGTAACCTCTGAGCACCGTGTCAGCGCTCCACTAACCTAGCCATTCAGTCCTGCGCGGCTGTTTTCTCCAACTGTCAATTTCATTGTTCATCTTTAGAGTAACAAACAAAAAAGTATTGAGTTTTTATTCCTTCCTGCAGCCAAGCACAAGTCCACGTTTGACCATTTCCTTCGTCGCGGCAACCGACGCAACAAGTCGCTGAGTGCTGCCGAGAAGCAGAAGCTGGCCAAG
Organism: Acanthaster planci; assembly: GCF_054643075.1. Taxonomy (NCBI): domain Eukaryota; kingdom Metazoa; phylum Echinodermata; class Asteroidea; order Valvatida; family Acanthasteridae; genus Acanthaster; species Acanthaster planci. Next base: position 26,046,363 of record NC_141778.1, on the reverse strand, counting down.
ATCAGTGAGGCTGGGATGGCGCAGCCGGCCGCCTCAGCAGAGTACGAGTCACTCAAGACCCGCAATGCCGTCTACTGCGCCGTGATCTTTGACGAGTTCCTCAAAGAACTGGCAGCCATCTCGCAAGAGCAAGCGGTGGCATTCAGTGAACAAGAACTTGGGCTTAGATGAGAGCTGTAGAAACATTTCAAAGCTTTTGTTTTTACAAATTTCAATATTTGGTTAAACAAGTTTTTTACTGTGACTTATCTTTTGGCAACAATATCAAAATGCACTTTTTTATGTCTGCTGTTTTTTTACGAGCAGCTTTGCAGTTTTCATGGTTAACACGAGGATTTCTTCATGGAGCACGACTATACAAGGGCTGATGACTTCAACTTGGATTCAACTGTTCACAACAGTTTTTCCTGTTTACAACCAAATGGATTGGTGTCTACATAGGTTATGCTGAAATTTCTTCTTTTCTGTCAAATGAGCACCCTGACCGTAAAAGAAAGCTTGACGTTGTAATCCTTGTAGGCTGAGCTTAGTATTCAAAAGAGTGTTCTCAGCCAACAAATTTACCCCCTCAGCGGCAAGGAGCTAAAAAGTTTCACTAGCTGCGTCAGGGAGAATCACAATGCAAGGGTCTGAGGTCCAGCAGCATGCTGGGAGTGTAGTGGATCCTGGAGAAGAGTCTAACTGCTTGCCCTAAGGTTACCACTGTGGAGATTATGAAGGTTTTGAAAGGCAGTGCAGTGCAGTAACCTTATATAGCTAGTGTGGACTTGTGAGCAAAAGGTGTCTTTATAATGCAGGAAGGGAAGATGTTCTGTCTGTGGACGTACCCATGCCCACAGGACGTTTCCCCTTCTTTGAAAAAAGTTTAGAGGCAACTTGCGGTTAGGGTCATCAGTCGTAGAAGGCAGGAAAACAGTCGAGGAAATATTTTACAACAATCCAGCTGCGAATTGTGTTCAAAGTTCAAAGAAAAATGAGCCTTTTCACCAAGTTATCTTAACTGCATAAGAATAAGGGAATGTCCACTAGGCATGTTATGTAAGTTCTCGTGTGTGCTAACTCCGCAGTTGGGGGTACAGAGCACAGATTATGGGTTGAGACCTAGAGAGCATTATTGCTCAAAAATATGATTATTTAACCAACTGAGAAAGTGAGTGGTGCCTTACCAGTACCAGAAGGTTATGTTGTGTGTGTTTGGCCTGTAGTTTTTATCATATACCAGTAAATTCTGGTGAGACGATAGAATGTTAAGAGTTTTCGAAGGGTTAAACTGGATTCAAGACATTCCGGTAATATCTATACACAATTTGAATGTAGTACAGAAACAGAAATTGCACTCAGTTCTTCTGATTTCATTCCATTCATGTTTTTTGGTATAGAGGAACTATTTGTGCCAAATTAATCTTTCTATAACATTTGTGTACAGGAAACTTACCAGTTTCTGAAAAGAGAGTCGTATATATTCCGTGGTAAACTCAAGGTCATAGATGCAATGTTCTGATAAGATATGGGTGTGGGTTTAATCAAAATTGGCTTAAAGGATTGTGGGATTAGCTGTAAACCAACTGAGCTAGTAATTCTCTTTTTTTGTGTGTGTTGGTGATGAGTTGTACCAGCACAGTCGCGTGTGAAACGATGAGCTGTCCGGCCTGAGTCATTATAAATTGAACATGAGATGTGGTGCAGTTGGAATTAAGCCATTAAAAAAAAACAGAAAGTGTGATCTGAGCCTTGGCTTTCCACTGTTGTGAGTGATTTGATCACCCGGTTTGGACCTTTTTTAGGAGGGCGATAGGCAGGGTACACTGGTGGGAACAAGAACGCTTGTAAACAGGCAGCCGTCATTTCTCGGACGTTTTCTGTTGCCTCGTTCATTCCATGCACGACAGCCAGTCATTTGGCCAATCAAGTTATGGCATCAAGAAATTGATGCTCATTTCGGGCCCTTTTTATTAACATTTAGATTTTACACATGCACTAAAAAAAATTGTATGTGAATCAAGTGAGCGCAGCTGGGTATAGCATAAGTGTGATGGGCCGCCAATTAGCGACTTCCATCGGCATACTTGTAATTACCAGCCACCAGCCATGGTAATGGATGTGGCTTATGTATCTTGATGCATCACAGCAATAGCGCCCCCAGGTGTCTAGACAAGTTTTGAAAAAGTAGCATTTCTCTTGAATTTTTGGTAGAAATCGAAGACCCTGTTATTTTTTGCCCTGCATTAAAACAGGACAGAACACATCTTTTGTGACATTTCATTTCACAGGCCCTCCACTTCTTTTCAAAAGGGCAGCCAACGCAAACTGTCGTATGCCATTTATAAATAGCAACTCATGATTTACTTCCCTTTCTTTATTTGAGAAAATCAAATTGAAAGGTATGTTTGCTACTCTGTACTTCTGTTTCTTTGTCAAAATGGATTTAGAAGAATTTTCAATCAGGTAAATTTCTGCTGTAAAAATTAAAGCTTACCTCAAAAAAAAATTGCTACAAGTTATAACGTGATTCAAGAAATATAATTTTGGAAACACAATGATAAGTGTGTGACATTTGTAATTTCCCAAACATTTCCAATTAGAAAAATTCTTGCACTACTGAATCGTGCATGCACATTGTAAATTTTGTTAAGATGTACAGAAAAATAAGGACAGGTATTAGATTTTCGTTAAACAAAAAAGTGTAAATAAAAGGGAAATAGATATACGAGAATTAAACATGGGAGAGATTATATCTGAGAACTTGAAGAAGTCAAGTCCAGTATTACATGTCTGCATTACAGTTCATATATTGAGTAGCGTAGAGTTTTTGTGAAATTAGTGATTTTTCCGTTCTTTCTAGCACTTTTAGACTATATTTTAAGCTTATAGGCAGAGGGAGTAATTTTTGGAATCTGACTTTTAACTCTTGTAGAATGTAAGATAAGTGTAAATATTTTTCGTAAAGATTTTCAAACGTGATTGGAGAAATGATATTTGGGTATAATTGTTTTACAAAATATAAGTATATTTTTTACAGATTCAACTGGAAATTTTAAGAATAAGACTGACCAGTGCTCGTGTGTGTAGTTTTTGAGCCGGAAAACAATTATTTGCCATTTGGGTTAAAAAAATTGCAGGAATAAAACACCAGTCAATATCTCCCCTCCCCTGTTGCTTGGCCATGCCCTATGTTGGGCTTTAGTCTTGGTAGGGGTCCCCGGGTAGAGATTTTTGGTCACATCAAAAATCTCAGTCTTCATGTTTTAGGCGAGGCAGCCATGGGAAAGGGGGTTGATAAATGATAGGTGCACTATTCTTGTCTTTAATATGGAAAATGTTGTATTTGATATTGTTTTGAGTGAAATCCTGTTTTTGAGTTTCATTTGATAATACCCCTTAAAGTTTCATGATTGTCTCAAGAATCTACAAGATCTTCCACTTTTCAGGAAATCATTTGCACTTTGTACTTAAATCTTCGAGGAGCGTCAAACTACATGTATTTATAGAAACCTAGCTCCTGGGAAATATCCTCTTAAAACCTCCTGGTGAATTTGGCAGGATCTGGGAGGGTCAGGGTCCAGACTGATCTGTTCAGATTCTGGAAACACACCGCAATTTGTAGGAACTCCTTCTTCCTTCCGGGTAAATTTGATATCAGATTTGCAGCTGGACGTGTGATCATTTGTTGCGTTACTCGCATTCTGTTGTTCAAAGATAGATTTTGCTTTATATCAACCTCTTTGGATGACTTCAGTATCAGTCATTTCTCAGATTGTGTCTTTGGGATTTTGGGATTCGAGCTTCAAGCGGGTCAGTAATTTTGGAATTCTGGCTCTCTTTGCATCTTTTCTCTGTTTTTTTTCTGTGAACATCAAATCATGTGAAAAGGAGGCAAAAATGGTCTGAGCATAAAAATGCCTGCATGTGATTCTGCTTAGCCAGACATGAAGCTGCAGCAAGAGCAACAGTCCAGCTTTGAAAAAAGGCCAGTGACTGAAGGACTTCAGAAGAGTCTTGCACTTTGTCAGTTATATCAAGCAGCTGCTAATGTGCAACCCAATTTTACAAACGAATCATAAATCGCTTTAGCTACTTCTGAGTTAAAGGCTTTTGATAGAAGCTTGCACACTGTAAATCACCAGGAACTCTTAATAATTTTCTCCCATGTAGTTTCCAGTTTCAACAGGATGTCAGACTGAAAGATGCATCATCACGAAGAGCTTAATATTTCTCATGCAAAGTAAAACCAAGTTACTGAAAGAATAACCTTAAGACTCATTTTGTTCGATTGGATCACATTTGCCAAAGCCATTGTATTCATTGAAAGGAAAAAGTATTACATATCTTATCACCTGTAATGGCGACATTGTTGTGTAATTTGTGGATATTTCCTTGGTATTTAACTTTCTTTGGTTTTTTAATAACAAATTTTGCAAACACGAATATCCACCCATGCTATTATTTAAAGAAAACGGGACGGATAGGAGAATCCATACGAAAAGCTGTACTGAAAGTTAAAATGATGTCTTTCTGTTTATTGACAAGCAGGGGATCAACATTTGAAACGCTGGGTAATCAGTTCCTGTATGGAATCGACCACATTTATTTTAAGGCCTCAGCTACGTAAGCGTATATTTTGAAACCGTTGCCAAACATAAACTGCAGAAGTGTATGGTTTATGGAGAGTTTCCTCAAAGTGTTCAGTGGTAATTTTTTGCAGAACTGATTTTAAATCTGACCGGACAAACTGGAAGGGATGCACGCAGATTTCCTTGTAAGAGAAAACATCCGAATGGACAGACAGAACTGGTTTGTTTTGAGAGAAAGTAAATACATGTAACTGCTATCACTGTGTGATGTCCCATTGCTACTATGCACATTCCTTCGACACAGAGATTCATTTCTGTGAATTTTTCTCGTATCTGAAATGAAATTGTGTTCTAGAATTGCTTCTTGCTGAAATCGGCTCCAATTTTTCTTTTGACATTGCTTGGCAGCTTGATAATTAAGGGTTCGTGTCTTCTGTTTTTCTTTTTTCTAATTTCTCAGCGTTTTTGAGCTGTGTCTTCGCCCAGAGATGTAAGTTAACCTACCACGTGTTATACTAACAAAGTTAAAATTCAAAGATTAATGTTTGTGTAATTGTTACCGTCAGTCCATGCAAAAGAATGTTGTTTCTTGTCTTGCCAAATTAATTCTTTCGGTTACTCGTTCACATTTTAATTTGAACACTAAGGAATAATAAAAGTGGAGAGACATCGGCAAACTCGTTTGAAGGGAGTTTTTAATATAAAAATGTCGTGTTAATTTAAGTGTACAATGATTTATCTCAAAAGTCCATTTCGAAGCATGGCGGACACAATAGGAGGGCCCTTCTTGAAGTGGGTAACTTCAGAGAAAGCACAAAAGATTTTACAGTTTTACCCAACCAATTAGAGTCCCATTGTGTCCTCTATACTTCAAATGACGGTACTTAAAACACTGAATCACACTTCCCGTGAATCTTTTAATCACACACTTCTGATACAGACATGACAAAATATTAGCAACAGTTAAACGGATGAACACTGAATACCTCATCTAGATGCAAATCTTCCGTTTGGCTAGTATTGACTCTTGGAAAATATCAAAATTGTTGATCAATGGAACAAGAAAATCTCAGGAAAAATGTGCCCACTCTTCTGAATGGGTGTGCCAGAAAATGGAGGAAGTGTGTGAAATAGCTTGTGGTTGAACAGAGAAAGTTGCACACCACTGCAAGATGTAGCACCTTGCTTTGAGTTAGATGTTTCCACTTGTTTTCTGCACTACCCCATCTTTTCCCATGGTGGCACCCTAAGGTCAACCCTTGGCACATACCATCAACACACCCACCAGCCGCCCCAGGTTCTAGCCCAACAGATTGGCACTGTTTGCACAAAGAAACTCTGGTTGTCCAAGTTTTATTCAAACCTAGTAATAAAGCCAGCGCCCATGGAAGCCAAACGCTTGCAGCTCCAGCCACCAGCGTGTCATAGCCAGCCAGAGCTTTAAGTTTTGGATGCAGCATGGTCTGGCGCAGTGAGAAATGTGATGCAATCTGGGAAAACCTGTCGACAGTCCCCTCCCCTCTCTTTATTGGAAAGGAGTCAAATTTGAAATTTGGTTACCATTTTAATTGTCAATATCCAACTGATCTTGTTTGAATGATGAACTACAACTTAAGTTTGCCATCTTTCAATCACTAAATTTTGTGTAATCTCAAAAGGGTTTACTCAGAATTTTAAAGCTTTCCAAAAATGCAGTCAGCTGGATTTTGTCACTTCCCGAGAGCTTAATTCAAGTTACAGATGACCTAGAACCTAGGAATGAAACAGTTTGGAAAACAGCACAGTGACTCATTCATTTGATAGTTAACAAATGGACAAATTTAAAACCATAATAGGGTTTCCCAGATCCCATCACAAATAGGAGAGTTGTCTGTCAATACAAACATTTACAAATCACCGGAATCCCCTTTGGCACACAAATGCAAGTAAAAATGCAATACTCATGCTAAAAAAAACCACTACTGAATGAAACATACATGTACACGTATGCAATGATTACAAAGAAAGTAATACTTGACTACTTATACATCTTCAAGCTACTTAAAATGCTACTCTTATTTTGGTCACTCTTAAGGTTTGTAAAAACGCACCACGAACAGCACAGGCAGAAAGGCAAACATTCTAAAATAAGATTGTGGTGTTGCGATCTTTCACTTCCTACACATGCATACAGAAATGCATGTAACACGTGACTGGATAACAAATGTCACATTCAAACGTTTTTGCAGAATTAACATTCAATTAATCTTTTTGAAACAACAGGAATGGCAGTAAATGTAAGAGAAAAATGAGATGTATAAAAATTGGAATGAAAACTAGAATTTCCATTTATTAGAAAAGGTTACTATGATACTTTACAAAGCATGTGAACCATGAGCAATAGCACTTGTCTAAATAAAAAAATTGAAAGCTGCAATGTTGACGGCTGTCCTCCACATTTTAACTTGTAAATATAATTCCCCCTTTTCTCTATTTTGGCAGCGACTGGTCCCCCAGATTTTTTTATCAGAATAAAACTTCTTTAATAGCTGAATAATACCTGCTCACATGTACATATAAAAATTGGCTTTCATCAAGTCCCATAAAGAGTGCACAGTTTTCAAATATTGCAACTGTGAAAACATGTTCTGTTATGACCACTTTGGTTTAAAATGACAATTGATGACTGCACACACTTTACACATTGGGATGGAGAATTGTGTACAAATCCCTATTTCATCAATCAGATGACAAGTTCTGTTCACATTTTTTTAACTCATCCTCCCTTTTTATAGCAGCTTCTGTGGAATGAATTCCCTTTTACAATGACATCCTCGCCCCCTTTTCATTCAGCAACTCTGCAATGCTGAGGAGACCGACTTGGTTGCAACCCCCATCAGGTGGGGGCGTAACACGCGGGGAAATTTGGGGTGAGCCCGGAACCGCTGGTGGTGGACCTTGCAGAAGCCGGCGCGATCAACTTCAGCCGATATCTTCCTTGTCAGTTGGCAGCCGTCGCCGAAATAGGACCAGATCGGCTGAATGACCCACTGCAGGGTGCTGGTCCATGTTTGGGGATCTGCGGCCACATGCTCCAAGAAATAAAACTTGCCACCCTGGTCCAAAAAAAGAAAGGACTTGTGAAAGGACAATTGTGATGGACTCGAATATAAAACTGGTCCCAACTACAGTTGGGACAGAGGGTACCATCAGCCAATCACCCTTTTAAAAAAATTGTTTTGAAAAGGGGAATTAATTTTGGGATTGGCCTTTGAAATTAATCCATTTATTTGTAACCATGCCACAGCCCCTTTTGCCACTTACATCTGTAACGCCCCAACTGTAGTGCTGCAGTTGGGCTGGCCCAACTATTGTTGACCAATGTCTGTGGGAAATGTCTCAACATTATCTAAGTCAATATGTCTCACACTTGACACAATTCATCAAAAATGTGGCACTTAGCCCTATGACCAATGACATGACATTTGTAAACAATATGACTTTGGCACATGCTGGGCACACAGGACCTCTCTGCTGTAGTTGGGCTGGCCAAACTATAGTTGGGACTGATGCTATAGTTGGGGCGTAACACATCCATTATGTCCATTGATGCTCTGTTCCTTCCTCTGTGCTGTGATAGAATGGTGAATGAAGCATCAGGGAAAATATAGTAGTTGGAGATTGGAGAACGTCTGGAAGTTATTACTTCAACTTACTTCACAAGTCAAAATCCCCACCAAATCATGTAATGTTAATTCTTATTTAAACAATGGATAGTTATGCCAACAACTATAACAACTTACAGGTTTTAGCACTCGCTTGACCTCCCGTATTACAGCATCAACATCCTGGACGCTGCACAGGACCAATGTGATGACCACGGCGTCCACACTGCAGTCATCCACGTGGCCCCGTAGGTCCTCTCCAAAGGCCACCACCGTACGCTCCAGGCGCACGCGGGGGAAGTGCTCGGCCACGTTCTGCTCCAAATACGACGCAAAATTCTTGTTCGGTTCGACGGCAATCACCGAGGTGCCATCAGGGTAGTACTTGAAGTTAGCCCCCGCGCCCACCCCAATCTCGAGGACGGTGAGGGAAGGGTGTGACTCCCCATTTACGGAGCCCTCCCCTCCATCGACAGGTTTCTCGCGCAGGGACTCCACTTGATCTTTCATTTCTTTGAGAAGCTCAGCTTTGAAACTGCCCATTGCCTCGTTGTACTTCCGCATGAAACTATTCAAAAACATGGGGTAAATGTGGGGTAGAAGCATCTGTTTCAACGCATGAAGAATCAACAGCACACCCAAAAAGAGTGTGACGGGAACGACATAATCGAGGACACTGGTGAAGGTGAGTTTTTCCATGATTTTTGTGAGGTTTACTGGCATGTCAACCCCGAGCGAGTGTTTTTTATGATTTCCGTCAGCCATGCCGGGACGCTTGGTGGCGCTGCGCCGCAATTCCCCTTCAATAAAATAAACCTGATTCAGATCGGTCTAATACTAGTTTTTCAGGAGTGTTTTGAAGGCCTCGTACAATCATAAATCATAAAATTGGCAAATTAATCTTGAATGTGACAAAAAAACAGATGCAGATGGGGGTTAGGAGGCGTGAAATGGAATGATTAAAGCAATCCGTGTAAATACATTCATTCCATGGCATTATTCTCAACAGGGGAAATTAATTCTAGAGAGCCCTGTGGATACACCAAGTATACATAGATACCATAGAGGAAAAAACACACACATAACAGCTACCACAAGACCAAAAAATAATAAGACATTTGAGTTTTGTTTTATTTTGGGTCCCCTATATACACTGCATTTTGTGAACATATGCTTGGAAGTTAAACATTACATGTCCAATTCCTAAACACTGATGTTTGGCCCCGAAACATTATCTATCGACATACTCTTAAAATGTTTAATTATGGTAAAAACAGATAAATTGTTCAGAAAAGGGTTTGCTCTGCAGTACACAGTTTTGCAGAGTACTTTAAGGTGCATTCCAGCATACCGGACAAGGTATGGAATGCTACATGCGTTTGTCCTGTTTTGTTTGGTGTCTCACTTTTTGTCCAGACAATTAAAAAAACTCGGCAGAAGCCCTTGACTCTGGTTACCGTGTGATGACATATTTCAGCGTAACCTAAGAGTTATTCCTGCACTATATAATTACAACAGGCTAAAAGAAATGAGAAACTATTCCCGTGTGGCCAAAAAAAGTAATTTTTAGCTGCAACCTCCAACTTGTCATGCCCATGGAGACAAAGAGAAGAAGTATCTTTGAAGGGAACTTGATAAAACTGAGCTCTGTTGAAATCTAAATGGAAATTGTGTTTATTGAAGCTGTGGCCAAGTACATTTCAGTTCTGAAGAATAGGCTTGCTAATTGTTAATAAAAGGTTAACTAAAGGTTAGGAAGCTTATAAGGTTTCTAAAAGACAGTTACATGTGGCAGCAGAGATTTTGTAACTAGTCAAACAAGCAATTTCAGAATTCTTTAAATGCACGATACCAGTTTTTTCATTCATGTAAATGTACATGAAAACTGTTGAAGTCAAGCAGGTATGCTTGTGACGGATTCAAAACAAAATATTATTTCGTTCTTTTCGTACATGGAAGCTTGGGCCAAGGTGAGGCTGGAAATATCATGTGTGCCTATGGCATGCCATGCGGCCATGGTCATGTGGCCATGGCCATAAATTAAAAAAGAAAACGTGCAACCTCAGCTGGCCACATCAAATAGCATTGATAGCAATAAATCTGGCTACTTAGTGGCCACGCCCATCAAGTGCGGTCGGGCTGGTACAAAGAATGGAACAGGGATCCACAGCTTTTGGTAGTCGACCTTGGAGAAGCCAGCTCGCTCAACGTTGACCCATGGGGTCCTTATCAACTGACACCCATCAAAGATGTAGGGCCAGATTGGATTGAGGACCCACTGCAACTGGTTGATCCATGTCCCTGGCTCTGCAGCAACGTGCTCGAGAAAGAACAATTTGCCACCCTGTCAAATGCAAGTTGAATAATATTATAATGCATCATGGTTACATTTAAGCTACCTGCAGTGATGATATATTGGGGGACATGAGCAGAGTTTGGTGGTCTATATACCTAAAACAATAGAGCTTGTCGAACCTATTGACTGTACTTGTCACAGTAATGCAGTATACATTCCTGTGTCAGTACTTAGCAATATTAAACAATATCGACTGCTGTGATGTGTTTTAACACTGATGGGGTCACATGGATAGAGATATCAACCCACAGGGTTTAAACATCGCATCCCACATCACTGTGGTCAACAACCATTGTCATGTACAAATTTAAGAAGTAATTTCCCCATTCAAAACCATGCACAAATGTGACATTTTTCACACATGAACAGTTTGTAATGGGGAGACAAGGAAGGAAATTCAGGACCAAAGTTGACTTTTACCCTACAGGCGGTAAAATGCAATGCAATGAAAATGATAAGGGCATATCAATATTGAAAGGGTTGGCATCTGTTGTACTGAAGTGCTCATGGTACGGAAGTGCCCCAAAATTGTTGTCCTCACTTGTTTCAAAACACGTCTGGCCTCACTCAGCACAGCATCCACGCATTTGACACTGCAGAGTACCACAGTTATGACCACGGCGTCCACACTGCAGTCATCCACGTGGCCCCGCAGGTCCTCTCCAAAGGCCACCACCGTACGCTCCAGGCGCACGCGGGGGAAGTGCTTAGCTGCATTCCGCTCCAAATACCCGACGAAGTTCTTGTTCGGTTCGACGCCGATCACCGCGGTGCCATCGGGATAGAACTCGAAGTTTGCCCCAGTGCCCACGCCGATTTCGAGGACGGTGAGCGAGCGCGGTGCCTCGTCGCCCGAGGCCGCATCCCCAGCCCTCTCGGTGAGCGGTTGGTCTCTCAGGGTTTCCATGTCTTTGAAGAGCTCCCGCTTGAAACCTCCCGCTGCCACATTGTACATGATTGAACACCGGTCTTGGATCGCCGGGAAAAGGAGGTGCATCCCCGTCTTGACAAGCAAATTAAGAACCAACAGCCCGCCAAGGAGGAGTAGAGCAAGGACACCGTACTCATACATTGTAGGCCTATTTTCTGTTTGTCCACTATGGTTTGGTTGTCCTTAGAATTAAATAATAAATGAAGGCAAACTTATAAGTTCTGCTGTAACTATTGAAATACTGCATGGGCGATTTTACACAATGGTAGGAAGGCATTGTGGGAAGGGAAAAGGAGCAAAAGGCTGCATCCGAATCTCGTCTAGAGCTAGGTCTAGGTCTTCCCTCCATTGGAAATGCGTGGAGACCTGGCCGTAGGGTCTGGAAGCCCGTTTCGGACATAAGACAGCGTCTACATGTACTGTACATGTACATATTATGGTGTACTATTTACGACAACCATTTCTCTCTCTCTTTAGCCTCCCTCCAGGCGACGCAACTACACGACACGACGGCTCCCTTGCGTCGTGCCGTCGGGTCGCACCGTCGCCTTCTTGCCATTACTTTTGTACACACACGACGCGTCGCCCCTTCCGTCTCCCGTCGCGACGTACCGTCGTGCATCGCGTCGTACGTCGTGTCGTGCATCGCATCGCCTATTACGTCGACTGAAGCACGACGCGACGCGTCGTGTGCTGTCGCCGTTTGCTTCTTGGTGTTTACAGAGGGCGCCTCTACTGTTTTCTTTCATTTCCGCCCCCGTGTTTGCATAGTACGGTTCAGTCCACTAATTCAAGCTCCATTGAAAATAATGTAAAATTGGCACTTGTGTTTTCATTTAGAGATAATTGTGGAAGAAAAGGCTTGTCCGTTTGTTTGTTTTTTTAATCAAATGTAATTAGAAAGAGCGTCACGACCAACTATCAGCCCTGTCTCCAGGAAATAAATAACATGAGCCACAACGTTGTTTTAACTTTTCCTGCTCTAATTTTGATCTTCCTAATAATTGTGTAATAGAATTAATTTTGTTCCCCTACTTTTTGAAATCCTAACTCCCCGAGAATTAGGTCATACAATTTGTGCAGGTTGCTTGGCAGCGCGTGTGGGCAGTTGGTAGCAGAACTTGCAACCAGCCACAAGCGTCCTTGAGAAGGAGCTGATAACTTCCCTAGCTTGTGACCTTCCACTTCACTTGGCTACTGGACTGAACAGAGACTGTTCTGTTGTCTCTCTGTGATTTCTCCTTCCATCGAACCGGCCATACTTACAAATCCGTCCCTGTCTTGCTCTAGGCAAAAACATTACCAGTGTAAGCCTACTGAACCACTCATGCATACGTTGCTGGACAGTGGGTGGCCTGGACCAGAGCCACATGAATTCCGTTCCGAAACCTGATTTAGTAGAGGGGAAGGAAAGACTGTGCACTTGAACCCTAAACATGATATAGCCCAACACATCTTCGCCATCCATTCAACCTCTTTTTTACTGCAAGCCTTTCTACTGCAAACTCTACAGCTACTTGCCAAGTCAAGACAAACCAAGTCGTCCCCAACTTCAGCAACAGATCGTCTTCAAGCTAGGCCCTTTATTTATTTTCACTGCTAATTGATGATGTTTTCGGTTAAATGGAATTCCTGTTTTTTCTCGTTATTAAAAAGATGCTTTTTCTAACGTGAGGGTATTTGTATTTTCGTAAACCGTGCGAAAACTTTTCACTATATTAGCTGGAAACGAATTCTGGTTAGCTGATAATAAGAAGCGTAAACTAGTAAACAAAGAAATAATGTAAGCAGGTGTCATGATTCTCATATTATGTCCGCTACAATATTTCTAAATCTATTCTAAGGTACAAAACATCAATCATTATAACGTGTTTGCTCATGTAAGATGCGGATCAGAGGAGAAATTATACATGAGTGTGGCCAAACAGAGTTGAAAAAAGACATCACGGCCACAATGATAATAGCGTCTGTATAGTGCTTTATTCAGAAAGACGGACTGATATAATTGAAAGTGTGGTGCTGATGAAGGTAACGAGGAAGACTGGCATGAAGGAAAACTAAGACGGAATATTCTGAGGGTATTATAGAGCAGGCTCGGTGGTAACTTCCTAAACCCGTAGTCAAACTTGCGGTCATACAATTGTAGACAAATTGTCTGGGGAATTGGGAGTACTACTTAGAAATTACTGGGATGGACCACGGAGAAATACCGGAATCTATAAGATTACAAATCTACCACAAATGGGAACTGTATCGACAGTATTAAAAAGAAATCATTGGCTGGGTTTGAAGAGTGACGAATTCCTGGCTTCCACGTATTATGAGAGAGCAGTTCCTAGATATGCCGGTTTTCTTTTTGCTCGTTTTTCTTAATAAAATATGACAGTAATTGATCCTAAACGAGGAATGGATGAGACAAAAACAAGAACAAATCAACACCATGGAGTAAATAGCATGTACTTTGCAAGCTCGGGGGAGAGAAATGAAAGAAAACAGTAAAAGCGCCCTCTATAAACACCATGAAGCAAAAGGCGGCAGCACACGACGCGTAGCGTCGTGCGTCGTGTCGTGCTTCAGGCGACGTAATAGGCGACGCGATGCACGACGGGCGACGGCACGACGCGATGCACGACGCGACACATCGTGTGTGTACAAACATAATGGCAAGAAGGCGACGGTGCAAACCGACGGCACGACACAAGGGAGCCGTTGTGCCGTCGCGTCGTGTAGTTGCGTCGCCAGGAGGGGGGCTAGAGAGGGAGAGAAATGTGTGTCGTAAATAGTGTGGCGCCGCGCCCCTCCGACGAAGGCGAGGGCGCCCTCCTCCTCGAGGCGCGGTGCGTCGGACGGCACGCCGGAGAGTCCCTGAGCGGCTAGGGACGAGTCCGTTGGGACCGAAGTATACCGTCCCCCAAGAAAGTTGGTCTTCGTCGAGATGGTGGCTAATCTGATTGGTCGAAACTTAATGACGTAACCCGGACAGACCTGACTCGAAATAAACTTCGCCTGGACTCCTGACTTATATACAACAATTCACAAGCGGCTGGTTTATTCATCAACACACTCAACCAATACACCAGTAGAGGGCGCTATTGACAGGGAAACTGCGTGATTATACGTGACCGGACTTCACCCAGAGCAGTGAACACCACAATTAATTGCGGGCATCTAGTGCCGAATCAGGGACTTTTAGCAAGTCTACGGGGCCTATTGTCAGGGCTGCGCTACACGCAACCGCACGAGATAGCAATCCACCCTTGCATCGACCGCAAGCTCCTATCAGGAACTATACCGCACCACCAATCAGCCCCTCAACCTACCGAGCCCCTCAACAGCACACACACCACTCGGACCTAGGCACAGTCACACTAGGCTAGGTGACTTTAACCCTTGCACAGGATTCTCGACCCTTACCTCAGGATCAGCCCTTTATCAGGACCACTAAGCGTAGCCTACGCGCGCCTTTTATAGCTTTCGCGCTGCTCTGACCACGCCCGCGCACGTGCTCACGTGACTAAGCAGTGACTTCCGCTGCCCTATCGCACAACGCACAAGACGGAGCCTATGCGCCGCGCTTGCTTAACACACAGCTATGCGCGCCTAACATCTGCCTCTGTTACTGGGCAGAGCGCCATCTATATCTTTGCACAATAGTGACTAGCGCCCTCTGTCGCGTCACAATAGTACACCACAATATATGCAGGTACATCACGCGCCCGGCGGATCTGCATTCTGATAAGTATGCCCTTTGACATGAGATCAGGGAACTTGAAGTCGACTTGACCTTCGATCTAGAGCCTGGGGCCGTTTTCCAATACTCGACTTGGGCTCCGTCTCAGGCTTCAAACTGTTTTTTACTTCCTGACTTTGAGGTTGTAAGCGCAGTAGTAAGTCTGATAGTGCCACAAAAGATCAAGTAAGTTGCAAAAGAGCCAAACATTACAGTACAGGCCCACATTCGGGGATTGGTTTCCTACACGAAGCCTGAGACGGAGACAAAGTTGAGCATTGGAAAACGGCCTAGACCTGGGCACTACACTTGCAAGCTTTGGGCGAAATGATTGAGATTGCTGGACTGATGCAATAATCTGGAGTGGACCTAGTCAGAAACAGGGGCATAAGAGTAATAATCGATAATGTGGCACTCATTAATGACATTCATGATCGCAACAACGATGTATGTCCTTGAATGTTTGTATGATTTGTCGGTATCAATATATCATGATACCCTTTCAGAGGTCTTGAAATTGATTGAAATCGAAATATATAAATATAAAAATAATCGAAATATCATAAATGACATCGAGATGTCTTGAAATCGTTTTCAAGACTGTCATAATTTAACTTGTAATTCGCAGCATAGCGAATGGACCACACACAAATCACACGTGTGGTAGCCACAGACATTTCAATATTGACTGCTTGTGATCTCTCTTGGTAGATTAAAACTAGCCTCCCGAGGTAAGGGATCTCTAGCCCCACATGTAGGGCTGTGGTGGCTTTTTTTTACAATCTGTCTCTTTTCTGTCGCCACCACAGAAAAGAGACAGATTGTAAAAGGGGGCCATTACAGCCCTACTTGTGGGGCTAGGGATCTACCCAATTAATGTGTGCGTTGCGTCCGGCCGTCAAAATCGCCCTGGGAGCGATTTGACGGATACGCAACGCTTGGCGCAAGTGTTGACGCGCATAATGGGCAGATCTGGTGGTCTGTGCGTTTTTATAAAACCTTACTAACAGACTGTGTATCTAGATTGGCCGAAAGTGCCTCATATCGGACGCCTGCTAGTTTAACTGTTTTTGCACCGCCGCTCCAAAAAAACCGACACATGCATCCTCACTCTGAAAAAAAAACTATACCCATAGCAACCAAAGAACTACCAGTAGCAACGAAACAACGAAACCGCATGAACAGTAACCGTGTATTTCGGCCCATCAGAGTTGTTGACTTGAGTCAGTTAACTTGGACTGTTATTGCTATCTTTATGAATCGTGACTTGACTTGTAACTATTAGTTTTTGACTTGGCTTATATGGGTGGCCATAAGGGCCAAATTTAAAAAAAAACAATTACAAGCAAACAGCATTTTCTGATTAGAATATTAAATAATAAAACACAAAACTAACATCAAAAACAATTTACGAAACAAATTATTGAAAAATTTAATAAGAAAAATTTAAATTAATATGTCACTAAAATTAATTTCCTCAAAAAATAAACAATTACGGGTGAACAATATTTTCTTATTAAAATGTAAATAGTAAAACACAAAAAAAATCATAAAGAAATTACTTAAAAATAAATAACCAACATTTGAAAACAATATGCTCCAAAAAAAGTTCCTAAAATGATAACCGGAAATCAAAATACGAAATTTACTGATTAAAAAAAAATCCAATTGGCGAAACCAAAGGTCGCCAACAGTTCACTTCAATTTTTAACAACGAAGCTAAACGCAAATCATTAGAAAAATTCTTAAACATATTGGTTCCAATAATACTTTATTTTTTGTAAAATTGGTTTTGACCCTTTTGGCTGATTTTGACCCTTTTGGCCGCCCGTTTTTTTTTAACAAACTCAACGCAAATCAATAGACAAACTCTCAAACAAACTAACTTGGTGCCATCGGTGGGGGCGTCCAATGCCATGCACAGCCACGTGTTGGGTGCGATTTTTAGGCGATGTCCATGATCGCGAGATCTTGAAGTGGTCTGTCCATCTTGCTACTCAATATTATTTGGCTGCAATTTTTACATCAGCTAATTTCCCTTTGTTTCTAGTTATCATTTATGGAAGATTGTTTCCAAAAGGGGAAGTAAAGTTGGAGAATTCATGCAATATCTACTGATAGCACAATGCGATCGCGCGATGGTGCAGATCGACCGAGAGCGCCTAACATACCAGCGCGGCATACAGCTACAGGCGGGCGCGGGCCGGGAGGATATAGGGAAGGGGCGTAATCATACATGTCGCCTGTACGTCTTAAGTTTGGTGGACTGGAGTACGGCCGCCACCATGAATTTCAATTTTTTTCCGGACTGTTTTCCAAAGTTAAGAGTGAAACGAGTGGAACATTTGGAACCGGGTTGGGTGAATATAAATGATGACCTTTTACGATCGAGGATCACCCAACCAAAAAGAAAAAGAACTGGATGTGGAGAGCATTCAAATCCTAATGGTCCTCCTGGGGGAAAATTGGGAAGTGTCGTTTAGGCAAGGAATTCAATAAAAAAAACCACAAACTGTTAAATTTAACACCCCGGGTGTTATCGGAGCACTACACCAACACTTTTCGCTGGTGTTAACAATGTTGGTTTTATTTGGTGTTATGTTTAACACCTTCCAGTGTATTGTAATTAACACTTATAAGCGTGCAAAGTAACAACAACGGTGTTAAAGTAACATCCTATTGTGTGGTCATCTGGTAACCCCAAAAAGTGTTGATTTTAACACCACAGTTTTTGCAGTGTAGAGGTTCATTAAATTTCTACCTACCGTTTAACACGTTTATCCCACAATATGTTAAGAAACTTGATATGTTACGACATTGAAATGCGTTTGGGATTGTTTTTAAATGTTAAACGCCTTCCCATGGCACACGTTTTGGCTTTGTGATTTCCATTGAGCATTTGAACATATTCCTAAACGCTTTTCAGTGTAAATATCTAACATTTTGTAGATGACACGTATTGGTAGGTACAAAAAAGCGTTCATAATTGTGTTTGACCTTTTTAGTGCCTTTTTGTGATGTTGTTCGGTGGCTTTTTTCTGTACAAGTTCTATATGAACAGCAGTGAGTGCTGGACTCATGCAGAAAGCAACATCGGTAGAGTATCGGCATTGCCCCAGAAATACCGTGGGACTAATGGGGATTTGAGAAAGCTTTGATACAGTGTTTGTCCCGGGAGATATATACTCGTTGCGTACCTGGATTATGTCTGAACCCGTGAATAAAAATGCAAACAAAGTTCCAGACGAGATACAACTGTCTCATCTGTGTTGCGATAAATATCTGGAAAGCAATGAAATGACCCTTCAGAGCAAACGTACCCACGCTCACGAGTGTGTATTTGCCTGCAACTGGCCGGGGGACCCCCTATTGTTCCTCTTTTGTTTGTACTTAAACGTTTTAGAAGATCACCCATATGTTTTGTACACAGTCAATCGGGGACCCTCTGTCAATCGAGGACCTTATTGTCCTCTATTGTTCAGGCTCCCCAATTGAATGCAGAAACAAACTCACAGAAAGTGCCTATGTATTTTTTGCAACTTTCCAGTACCACACCTCACCCGCGATAAAGTGGCTCGTTTACCAGCGTACGGAACAAACACACAACGTTTGTCATTTCACAATGTCCGTGAAATAGCATTACTAAACTTGTTTTATACTGAGTTCTTTTAAACTTTGCACGTACATGTACATGTACTGAACTGTATAGGTGTATTGTGTCGGCATCGGTGCTGTTGTGTCAGGACAACCACACTTCACCTTTGACATCCGACGGATAAGTGGTTGCCGCTCGAAAATACAACAGTGGCTTATACAAATAATTTTTTTCATGCGAATGTGTGTGTCGTGCATTTCGTACGCACTAAACTGCATAGGCTTATCAAGACAGTCACCCGGGTGCTGAATTGTGAAGTTTACGGTGCATGGATGGGATTTGTCTGCTCATTTCACGTGGACCCACAGATACTGTAGTCATAACCAACACAATGGCTTCGGTACCTGCTCTTTCTGTCTCCACTGTCGTCTTGCTGTTCCCTGTTGTTGCCAGTTTGGCTTTTCTCACAGTCGCGACAGACGGAGAGGTGGATAACTTAAAAGATGGGGCACACCAGAGGTACGTGCCAGTTGAAGAGTATATCCCACACTGGGTCGAGGCACCGTCCTCTCTGGCCGACTACCCACTGCGCAGCAATCGCACCGTGGTCGACCCCTGGGTGTACACGGACCGCCTGGGGCTATACAAGATACTCCTACGCGCCACCTCGGGGGACCCGACGCTGGGAAGAGCCAATAACACGGCCAACATCCTTTGGGGACTCCCCGTGCAGCACGGGTGGCAGTTCAAATCTGGCCGTTTGATGGACTTCCCAAACGGGACCCGTTGCAGCCACACGAGGAGGGGTAGCTCGTGGAATTGCATCTCTCCCTTCAGCTGGTGGGCCAGCATGAACTACTACCTGTCCGTGTTGCCGTTCCTTGGCGCCGTGAAAGCTGGTTTGTTCTCCGATTGGCCCCACGAGATCGAGATCCTAGCTTCGCTGCATCATCCACAGGACTACTGCACCAGCTTGGAGAGCTGCACCACTCGATTCCCATCCGTGGTGGACGACTGGGAAGACTTCTTCGATATTCTGAAGTATCGCTCGAGCTGGTCGGATCCACACTTCCAAAGCATCACAGGAAGGGATGGAGATAGTTTCCCTCCTGTTCCATTCCCGACACTTAGCCCAAGAGAGCAGGACATCATCGCCCAGCTCTGGGTGGCTCACACCAACTCCTTAGAGACCGCCCTACCGCTGTTCAGTGCCTCCCTACTGCCGCTCATGTCTGAGCCGGAGCAGAAATTCGGCCTGAGCTGGGCGAACCTAATCAGCTACATCGCTGCCGTCGATTTCGTCACCGATCTCAACACCACGGTCGGCTTTCAATTGAAGTGTCTACCTCAGCGTGTTCTTCACCAAGGGGATCGACCGCCGAAGATACCCGACTTTTCCTGGAACGTCAATAAGGCACTGCTTATACTCGAAACCGCCCAAGACATTGACCGATCAACAGGTACATGTACATGTTTTGTTTTAATACTTCCAAAAGGCACTTTGAGCTTTCTTAACTTAATTCTCAGCAAGGTCTTAATCGGAAATCGTAATGTGCTTCAAACGAAAATTTTCATTATTTTTATTTTCATTTCCAAATCGTCTTCTGAACACTACGACGAAGAGGACTTCTAATATAATTTGGGGTCATTTCAGTTTGGTTTATCTGCAGAGATCCTGACGTATTTCGTTCTCTGTGTGTATCTTTCTGCCAGGTGACGCGCTGAAGCATGCGTGGCAAGCCCTGATGTGCTCGCCAGCCAGTCAGGCGAGAGGGCGCTACATGATGGCTAACCCAACTCTGTTAGCCACCTTATGGAATATCGTCACTCTCTTATGGTTATACATCACAGAATGCCTGTAACAGATATCGGCAACGTAAACTATGTTGTTAAACAGTTGATTTAATCAGATAGGATTTAAAATAAATCCGTCATGTATATTTGAACGTAGCTCGACAGCTTTCATATTCTTGACTTTACCTTTTTGTGCCAAAAAGTAAAGATTTCTCCACAATTAATAAATAATTAGCAATTAAGTCACAGAGTGTCTTTTTTTGTAGGTGAAAAACCTGAAAATTAATGTTCCAGAAATGTAGCTGTATGGAGAAATTATGTGTGTAGTTGAAGTTTATGGAGTGCCGAAAAATGGAGAAGGGTCTCGGCCTCAGTACAGATGTGCTTTGGTGCTATTTGAACGCTTGCACATTTTGCTGCTTACTTTTGCTGGAAAAGTTGGCTTCAAAATGGTTGTGAAATATCCAAATAATTGTGGGATTATAGACATCTTTGTATGAATAGTTCAGGGCAGAGTTGAGGACTAGGCCTCGGCGGTGCTAGATTTTATCGTCTCTGCGAAGGATGAGCGGCACGTCGTCCAGGGTGGTGTTGTTGGGGATGTTGCGGCGGAACGCCAGCTCCTGGACCAGGCCGTGCTTGTAGGCCCGCCAGCGCTTGTCCTGCAGGTAACTGGTGAAGGTCTCCTCGTAGGACGGGTAGAGCTGCTCCACCGTCTGCTGCATGCACTCCAGGGACTTGCCCCGGTCGTGCCGCATGAAGGAGACACGAGACACCAGGATGCACTCCACCTTGCCCGCCGAGATGATGTGGGTGCGTCGGAGGTCCTCCCCTGAGGGTGGTGGAATCATATAACATCTCGAAACCGACCCGACATAATTAGACATTTTAATTGTGAAATAACTACGACAGTGTCTGCTTAATTTGGAGTCTTTTCATTTTTGTTTCCTTTTGCCTGATTTTTTTAAAATTAAACTTGAAATGCTTATACTTACACCAAAGATCGAAATCGGTCACGTCACACAGGTGTAATCTCGGCGTACCTTAATGTCAGATTTTTTCTGATTAATTTATATCTCTTGTGATCAGTTTCTTGTATAATCCCCAGAAATTTGTAATTAATTTTTACTTGTATTTGAAAATAAAAAGAGCTGTAAAAATGATTTGTCAAATTTTACAGTTGGCTGTAGTTGGAAGTAGGTGACACGAGTCTCCTGACTGCTCACCGACTCCGAAGAATTTGCCCTTGCCGATATTAGCGATATGCAGCAGCTTGCGGCTCAGGCGCTGGTATTTCTCCGGCTTGAAAGAGTCCAGCACTTTGTGGTCAGCATCCAGTGGTGGCAGGGAGAGCTTAGTGTGGCCAAAAGGTAGGCAGCTTTGGAGCAGCGTCACCTCACGCACGACCTTGCAGGTACCAGACTTGATGAAGTAGATGTCGTCTGGCGCCTGAGCGAGGTTGCTGATTATGGGCTGTACGATCAAGTGCCAAAAATTGAGGAAAACGAGAACATCTCTTAAGTTTTTAACATCCGATACCAGTCGTATACTATGTTGGCCGGGTCCCGTAAGTGGACTTCAGGCAAGAGACATTCACCTTTAATAGAGAAGCATGTCTTTTTCAAAGTGGTTGGCGGGCGGTGCCATTTCTGTCTCTGATGAGAGGTGCCATGATCGCCCGTCCCCACCGCTCATAGAGGGCGCTGGGAAAGGATTCATACAAAATATTTCGATAGGATCCTTGAAACCTCTTTACCATTTTCCCCGAGTGTTTGGGGTGAAAATAGTGTTCATTTTGAAAGAGGTTCAGTTACACGGCACGCGAGCAGGCAATGGCTACGTTAGAAGTTGTACTTGCCGCGACGAGATGTTTTTCTTTTCCATGCAGTAGCCGTTCTACGTCTGCACACAATCAGCCTTATGAAAAGTTATCCGCCATAGATGATTTTATGAGTGGAGACTGTATCTAAGCAAAGGTTCCATTCGGGTTTTAAAGGATTTTATTCACCTTTTAAGTAAATGTATCTCCTTGATTGGGACTGTAGACTAGACGACTGAATTATTTTAGTATAGCCGCTGGGGTAGCCTACCCTGTTTCATACCGTTTGCAATAAGGAGAAGAAAGGGGAAGTACGTGTACCGTGTTTGGCGGGAATTCCACTAGTTTTGCCCTGTCGTTGGTGGCGCTAAGCTCCTCTTCTGACCACTGTCCAAACGCCGCCAGCGACCGCAGTGCGCTCATGCGAGTTTCCCACTCCTGCTGGTAGCTCCGCCGCAGAACCTGGTCGAAGTCAGGCTTGTCCAGAACGAGGAACTCTGCGTCTCCTTGCAGCATCGACAGAGTAAGGAGGAATGATAAAAGATACTGATAAAGAGAAGGAATGTACTTAACAGATTAACTTGTGCTGGGCTTTCATATACATGTACCGTACTGCTCAAGCTTCCTTCGGAGTTGCTGGATTGAGCAAAGAAACTGCTTAACAGGAATTCGCCTTTGAAGTACTGCAGCAGCGATATTAGGGCCTTTAGCACAGCGAAGACTGTACAGCCACCCGTATACTACATGTGGCGATAGTTTGATACTTTGCCGATCAACAATACCGCTTTTCCAAAGGAGGATGTGAAACTCGGTATTATCTGCACTCGTTGATGATCTCAAGAAGATCTCAGCAGCCACATCTTGTCATTATTGACTTCAGCAAAGCCTTTGGCAACGTCTCCCACCAACATCTCCTAGAAAAGCTCCACCCTCCAATACAATGTACCTGCTTGGATCTGCAGTTTCCTTACCAAACATCATTGGAGAACAGTAGTTTATGGTGAGTCGTCAAAATGTCTCCAGTCGTTTCAGGTATTCCACTGAGGATGATATTGAGGTCCTTGACATTCTTTGTCTGTATGAATGACTATCTTATACCAGCCTAAATAATCAAGCTTGAGGCTATTCGAAGATGATTGTATACTATATCGTGCAGCTAACAGCATTCGCTATACAAACTGAGTGCCTGGAAACAGACATCAGCAACCTTCCAGAAGGGGTCTACCTGGCAAATGGATTTTAAGAAGGCTAAGTGTTTCATATCATGAGAACCACCAAGGCCTGTAGAAGAAAACCCATCCTACACCAGCACACAGTGGGTGATCACATCCTCAAAGAGGATGAGGGAATATCATCTGACATGTCCCGGAACAAGCCATCAACAGTAGCAAAAAGAATCTTGGGTCAACTTACGAGGAACTTGTCCTGATTAAAATCAATGACTCCAACTGTCAATCCAGCATTACTGACATGCTGCGCTTACTCAAAAAAGAGACACTTGAAACCAGACGATCTAAAGCTTGTCTGCAACTAATCTACAAAGAAACCCAAGGTCTCATCCCTTACAACATTACTCGTCATCTCATTTACAATAAGAAAACAAGGCCAAAAACAGACCAGAGTACTGGAAGATTCACCTAAAAGCACACCTTTGCAAATAACAATTGCTATCATAAGTCGTATCCCAAAACACTTCTAAGTTGGAATTTGCTACCCAGGGATCACCTTCTAAAGATCGAGATGGCTGATCCCAACAAAATACCAAAATCAAGTTCGCACATACTCCACGCTGTCGCACTAACTGTACAGGATAGCCACACCAGGCGTTTGTATAGCCAGCAGATGCAGCAACTTGAAGGTTGCGTGGTTACAAGTCCTCTACCTGCCTTATAACTAGTAAAAGATATTAGTGAATGAAATCATACATTTCGAGGTAGTTGAAAACACTGGTTAAAAATTATTTGGCTACCTTTACAGATAATTGTGGCCGTCCGCTTCGATCCGTGAAGCAGCGCCAACTCGCCGAATGACGATCCTGCTGTATGCTCGCCCATTATATGCGTATTGCGTTCACCTTCAACAGAAAGTGAAACGATTTGTGGACAGTAAAGTCAACACTGAGATCGGCTTTCAAACTGACACACTTATGTTCAGTTTTACGTTCAATGCAAGCAACCATGGCGTCGGAAGAAAGTGTATTCAAGGTATCAGAAGTATACAAAGCAATGCTAAGGATGTAAACTCATTTTTTGTAACTTTGGAAACTTCAGAAATTTCCACATGTTCATTAGATACATTGCCCAACTTTCTAAATTTGACTGACGGAGGCACACGGGGACGTGAAGCATAACAAGCTCGTTGGAGCAATGTTAAGCTGTTTATCGCATGCTGAACAGATCAAATGGCATTTTGTGCGTCTTTGCCATAGAGCTGTCTCAATTTGCAAACGATTCCTATTGGGATTGAATGTATGATTCCTAACGTCGTTGACGCTTACAGAGTCATCACACACCAGAACAGATTCAATACCCTCCCCTTCCAGCAGGCCACCACCCACCTGTCCTCTTGTCCTCTTCCGTAACCTCCACCGTGACAGCCCCGGACAGGATGAAGTAGAATGACAGCCCTGGATGCCCCTGCTTAACGATGACCCTGCCGTCCTCGAACGACTCGTAATGTAGCACACATGATAGCTCTTGTTTGACGGTACTGGAGTAACGGTCGAAGCATTTCAGCTGTACAGGAAGGCAAATCAATATCCTTAAAACCCAATGAAATTACCTGTACGGTCAGTTTCAATTTGATCTGCAAACACTGTTCAGTCGACAACATAACTGAGCCAGAAAACATCAAGAAATGGCCACGTCTACAAGGTATCAGCATTCCACAAGTTGAGAAAGGCAAAGTACATCTGCTGATTGGTCAAGACTCGCCAAAGGCTCTTGTGCAATTGCAAGTGAGAAATGGGCCACTTCGAATATCAAGAAAGGCTTCAGTTACTTCAAGCTGTGTGAAAAGGGAGACGATGCACTCGTGCAACAGCGTCACTCAGAGATTCTTGAGATCGGATGCTGCCGAGTCACTCTATGATGATGGCAAGGCCATGTCAGTCCAAGACAAGAGGGCAATTACACAGTGGGAAAGGACTGTGCACCTAAAGGATGAACATTGATTATGATCTGCCAGTACTTTTCAAGAACAACCCGCCAAAGCTTGTTGACAATTTAATCGTCGCAGAGCAACGTCTGACTGCATTAGGCAGACGTCTTCAGAGGGATCATCAGCTGAAGTCACGTTGTGCAGAAGGCAGAAAAGAGTTGGTTGACATATGCTGAGTGGGTTGTAGGATATGATGATCACAGTCACTCATGTCTGCTGTTGTCGAAGTTTCGTATATGGCACCTCTAAAAGGGTTACGATACTTTAAGGCTTGAGCTGACCGCTGCGACACTCTCTGTGAGGCCGGATGTGATGATCAATAAGAGTTCGCCCTATGAAGAGTCAGTCTTCTGAACTGATAGCACGATAGTGCTTCGATACATCAACGCTATAGAGAAGCGTTTCCACACCTTTGTGGCGAAGAGAGTTGCCGTCATCCGGAATCAGTCAAGTCCTCAGTGGCGGCACATGGAAACCGGGTGGAATCAGGCAGATGTTATCACGAGAGGACAAACCACCAACGGACCTCTAGCCATCTAGAATTGATTGATTGGTCCTGTCTTGTGCCAAGGTGGCCGAGTGTGGCTAGGACTACCGATCTCAACAACTCTTGACGATAAAGATCCAGAAGTTAAGCCCGAGAAGGATATAGTCACCACAATGCCACCACAAGCATGCAGATTCAGCCGACTCGACGGACATAATACATCATTTTAACGCTTCCTTTATTACAGTTTAATGCATGTTTAGGGGACACTCTTTTAATTTGAGGATATTCAATTCGGGACAAAACTAAACATAAAAACAAAAT
Organism: Acanthaster planci; assembly: GCF_054643075.1. Classification (NCBI taxonomy): domain Eukaryota; kingdom Metazoa; phylum Echinodermata; class Asteroidea; order Valvatida; family Acanthasteridae; genus Acanthaster; species Acanthaster planci. The sequence goes on along the minus strand of NC_141778.1, from coordinate 26,019,953 downwards.
AGAGACAACTTATTATGGTTCTCGAGCACATGCCATAACAGTGTAAGGTACTGCATGTAAAAGATACGATGTACACGTTGACCTAAAGACAGGTTGAGTTTAAAGACCTGTTTAATTGTCTGCTATACTTCGATTAGTTATATATGATTGCTTGAATTTACTTAGATAAGCAGATCATGGCCGTTTTGATTCATGTTTGTAATTTATAACCGTTTAAAGTCAATTTGTTTATTTGTTGTGGACAGATTAAACTGCATTCAGGCATGTCAAGTTAATCAATCTCCGACACCACATCCGTTGCAAAACTCAGTGGAGAAAGTACATGGTCTGTATACAGTTTCTGTATTAATTAGGCTGTTTCAAAACCATTGAAGAACAAACCTTGTCGACGAAACTGAAGATGTAAGCCAGGTCTTCGGGGGATCGCTCCCAGGGGTTTTTGCGCATGGTCAGCTTGACTGCGGCCGGCAGGGTGGTCACGGACTGCACGTTCGCCTTGAAGGCATTCACGTTGAACGTCAGACTGGTATCCTTGCCTGGTTCATAAAGTTTTCAGAATTATATGCTGGACACCGACAAGGAAGAAAACATGCGTACATCGGTAAACTGTTGAAAAGCGTTTAAAATATCAAAGCTATTACCCTCTAAATCTTGGCAATCGTTTCCCTATTTGATCAGCATTGCTTAAAACGTCATGCATCTGCATACACACGTGGAAAACCTTTCTCAAAAATCATCTTTCACTCAGTCATTAGACCAATTAATCGTTAAAATATCACTGTCCAACATTTGTAAACTTTTTTCTTACAGCGTACGATTTTAATCCGCATGAATGTGACCGGCTCTTGCTATTTAAGAGTTCCTGATTTCTGTTTCATTCACGGTCTCCGAGTTATTCTCATTGTTTGTGTAAGATTGTTATCATGGACTGCGTGATTTTTACCATCTTCTTGTTGCACCGTGAATTGAGATTTCTGCTCTCCTTCCTGCTTGGAGGCGGCCAGCATCTTGGCCCATTTCAAGTTGTGCTTGATGGTATTGGCGATGGCGCGAAATCTCTCCAGTGGCGTTCGAGCACACTGCGTGAAGTAAGAAGCTAGAGTCGCTATTTAATCGATACATTAATGCAACACGAAGAGAACTTTTATTTAAAAAGAACCTTCATTTTAAACTTTTATTCAAAATCAGAAGGAAAAGAAATTGACAAATTTCTCCCCAAAAATAAAAAAATAATAATAAGGGGCTGGATTAACTTCAAAGTGTCCTGTTAATCTGTGCTGTATTCGGCGGATGTTGGAACGCTTACCGGCAGTGGAACTTTTTATTAATATTTTTCATTTAATTTACTGGAATGGAAACCCCTTTGTTTGAAATAATTAATTGGTCGTCTATTTCATTCAGAACCCCTACCCTGATGTTTTGCAGCTATGATGAAATACTTTAAAATTTACTTGACGTTGTCTTTCGCATATCATTCTTAGAGCTCTTTATGTAGGCTGACGTATGTTTAATTAATTAAATGCACAGGGAAATATATCATCTCTAAATAAAAAGCAACGTCTAAGTTATATACAAACCAGAAGCGCCCGTCTCCGCGCTGCACTGTCATGTAGTAGAGGAGGTGTGTTGAGAGGCAGTACATTTTGGATGACTGACGACCTCCGTCTGCCCCTTCCCCTCGCCGCCTCATCTCCCTCCTCATCCATCGCACCACTAGGCTTGGCGTCCTCAGCTTTCTCTGGATCACTGGGCCCGCCGACGTCCTCGCTCACCTCGGGACGATATTTGGCTAGGTCATCCTCCTGCTCGCTGCCTTCATCTTGGGAATATTCATCGCTTCCCTCTGTCGAGCTGCTGCTGTGGGTCTTGACAAGAGCTTTCGCTGGCAGCGGTGGGGGAGGCGGCAACACGTCCATGATGGTCGCCCCTCGGCGCTTCTGCAGTGCCGGGTTCATATAATCCTGCTCTTCATCATCGTTATCAACCTCCCCAAGGAACACACTCGTCTCCATTATCCTTACGGTCTACTTGGTTTTCAGTCTCTATAACACACAGGCCTATACTTCACCATGGCGATGCTTTTGACACCTGTATCAATATTTAAGCCTTTTAATATCCAATGTTGGTATCGTTCCGTGACGTAATCTTATAGACGTTGCTGTCTGGCCAGTGATGAAAAACTTGCACGACCGTATTGTTTACCATGGTTTTCAGCTTCGTCGCTATACTTAATTGTGTGAAGAGGGTTGCGATTCTCCGCATTGTGACGCAATAAGACGCTAAAAAATTTGATCCAATCTGCGTCCTGCTAAATGCGTGTAATGTGTGCTGAAGCAGGCCAATGCCATAAATACCAGAAGAATCTATGGCCAGTGCGCGCGGACGACCAACGTGACAGTAATAATGAAAATCGATGGTAATATCACATGGCTCTGTTTACTGCAGGGCCTACCCGGTATAAATGGGAAATAATACGGATCTGCTAACCAAACGACCGTCTGCTTAAAATGGAATCTCCTTTCCACTGTAAGCATTTTATGATCAAGTAACTGAGATATTATGACATACCTAACGTTGATTTCATGCGTATAAATACTTAAGCGGCAAGCAGCTTAATAACACTGACCGATGCTTTGTCCACCGCACAAAAGTTCGGAGTATTTTGCACATTTCTGAACTTTCTAGTCTACAGTTTCAAATTTCGAAATAGGCCTAATCATGTCAGCGAGTTAACAAACTTAGTGACAATGGAAGTTGTAGTCTTGAGCTTTCAATGACTGATTTCGAGTCTAACTTTTGGTAATGTCAAAGGTCAACCGCATGAATAAGAAAGAGAGGTGACTGCGTGCGCGTTGCGGGCTGGGCGGGTTGGACGTTCCAGTCGCGATTTTGAGGAGTCTAGTAATTTAGTTTAAAAATGTCTTTTGACAGATCTTCATTTGGTGGTGGTTCAAGTGGTGAAGATGCAGAATTAAAGGAGTTTCTTGCAGTAGAAGGTCAAAAAGCAAAATTTCAGGTAGGCCTCAGGCTAAGGTAGGCTTACATTGCACTGCACTCATTTCGTGAAGAATTGTCACTGCGCGTGTTTAGCATGCATGGTTTACATGGTTTAGCCATTCTCTTGTAGACTCGCTGCGATTTTCCTTCGCTGACGCATGTTTCATCATCACCATCATGATCATCAGAATCCTGCGCACTTTTTTGATTTCTTAAACACTAAATATAGGCCTATATGTAGGCCTACTCTAGGTTAGGCCGAAATCATTTCCAGCTTTTCGTGCTAGTTAGGGGGCCTCACTGTAACTAACAGTCATATTTCATAATACACTATGATATTAAGAATCATTTCCTGTTTTTTGTTTGTATTTCCAGTGTATTGGGGCATCCTGCCTCCATGATTGGGGTATTGATTAACCCTAACACTCCTCATTCCTTCACCTGTTGGAGGATTGAGGACTGTTAGGGTTAATGGCACATAATGGCACAGAGGAAACATATCAGGCATGGTTTGGTTTTGGGTTGCAGTTCCTCCAAAATGGCAAAATACTCCATGTAGAGTTTTAACTGGATGTCAGAAAACTGCATTCTGTCTCAAAGCTGAACATGAATTTCAACACTTTGGATATTGTAAATGCTGGATGCAATTGATGCATCAGAGCAATGGATGGCTATTACTATTGGTCATTTCGGCTCAAGAAATCTGTCGATCACATTGTCATCGGTCAGTGACCTTTTCTTTCTTATGTATGGTTGGGGAAGATTGTTTTGAAAAGGGGAAATAAGTCTAAGATTTCTCCTAGGATAATGCAGCACAATTGACTGATCACACAGATCCACCAGTTACACCCTTTTGTCACAAGGGAAGTTCTGTCACAGCTGCCAAGCACTGCAACTGTGGACTACTGTAAGGAAATAAGAACAACTGTCAATTGTCATTAAAACCACTCTTAAAACATCTTGAAATCATTGTTGAATCCCAAGTCTTTTCTTTTTATCACAGTGGACATTATCGAATTCATTTTTGAGGCAGTTTTAGTGTACCATTTCCCCTTTGCTCTCTGCAATCACTTAGAACCAAGTCCACATGTTCACCGACGTATGCTGGGACCGGTGCGTGGACAAACCGGGCAACAAACTGGACAGCAAGACGGAGACGTGTCTGGTGAACTGCGTGGAGCGGTTCATCGATTCCACCCTGGCCATGACCAACCGCTTCCAGCAGCTCCTCAACAAGCAAGCAGGCCACTGATGCTTAACGAAATTTGTCGGGCTGGCGGGACCAAGATCAAACACACACAGCACTCCCCCCTCCCCCCAACAGACTTGCTGTGGATTAACTCAGGGAAGCAGCGGCTGCATGTCAAGGGGTGGAGCCAGCCTTTAAAGGAGGTCAAATTGGAGGATGTGTCCCATGATTGACTGTCATTTACAGCAGTGCTACAGTTCAGCATCGTCATTTGCGTACATCCATCAGTCATAAATGATACACCTTTAATTTTACATTTTTACCGAATCTGCTTACTGAAGTTGAATTGATCATTACTACGGGAGTTTGGGCTGAAATTTTCCCGAATCCTCCCAAATCTACCACTTCACCGTAAACCGGTGGCCCTATCTTAGCCGTAACTGTGGATGAGGTATCAAGCCCCTTTCAAAGTAACAGTGGCTAGGTAGTATCTTCCTCGATCCTGCAAAACCCCGTGGTGGAGTTCGGAAGATCTGGGATTGTTAGAGTTAAGTTTCTATTATTTTATGATGGCTGATCATATTTGCAGTGGAAAGTTTGTGTTGGATTCATAAAAGACAGGATTGGAAGACTAGACTCATGAGTGCAAGCAATAGAGTACCGAGGTGAATACGTCATGCGCACAATTAGTGTGTAAAAGGCATGAGCGCGTGAACCAGCACGTGAACCAACACGCGCGTACTCCATTCGTTTGCACTGCACTTTCTGGTTCACAGTGACGTCACACTTCGGTACTCTATTAGTTAATCATTTGGAATTAATCAGATTTGAAATTAGCATTTCTTTCTGGTCCACATGCATCTCTGCACTAGACAGGATCTTGGATGTTGGCTAAGACAGAATATGCTCAGTTTGTTACCCATTAGTGTATGGTGAATTCCAGAAGTAGTTTACTTTAGTCATAAAATTCTAAAACTGACGCCTCCAGATGTACTATGAAAGACACTAAATTTAATTCGTGTCCATTTCTGCAGAGTTCGACTTTAATCATGGAAATTTCTCACCATAGTGTGTTTTTAAAAGCAGAATAAAGTTACACAGGTTGTGGAAAGAGCAAATCACAAGACTCAGTCATTCGTGTGTATTGAATATGCGGCATTTGTGCATTAAAGCGGGCGACAATTGATATTTGTCTTTAATTCCCACAATGCCACATTTTTATGTGCATGGGACCTTTTACATACTAGTCTATACGAAAATTCCTAAATCAGTGTTCAGTTGCAGACGTATTGCCCAACGCACGGGACTTGGATCTGGTCTTGCTACCATAAGAAGACCGGCTGTCCGTCGTTACGCGCCATGTGGAGCAGGCAGTCGAGAACCACCAGCATGTCTAGAACTTCCATGACGGGGCAGAGACACAGCACGCCCCGCTTCAACTCGCTGGGATTGCTCCAACCTAGGGCGGGGAGAACGAACAGGATTACTTGGTTAACTTGAAGGTTATATTCTGTGTCTTGCAGTCGCACGCTACCTCTATGGACTGTCGACGGTCTTACTTTTTTTGGGAGACCAGAAAGTTGAGAGCAATTCCAACAGAAGCATGCGGTTCTGGAACAAATCTTTTCTTAAATATTCTGCAATGTTGGAACAAGGAGCCTATTTTTAAGGCAGAAAAGGGAAGAAGAAGCGCAAAGAATGGAGCAAATTGCCACTAATATTGTGCATGGTCCTCGCCGTTTGTGTTTTGTAGACCTTGGGTCTTGGTTAAGGGGGAACAAAATAATGGTTGTGGAGCCAGAGTCCAGGCTCAGATGTCTCATACTTAGTAATTTGAAAACCTATGCGTATTTTGTCTACTCTCTGACCAATCGTCTTTGCAAGGTTTCAAGTTTACGTTTTAAGTTTTAAGCTTCGTTTGATTTATTACTTGGATATTACTACAGGTCTATTTACAATGGTAATTCAGACACAAAATTAATGGTAAGTTGTTTTCGAACGTGTAGTATGTATGAACGACCCTGACGGTACCTCTCTTCAACGCTTCAGCCTTGGCCGACTCGACATCCCGGAGCGTACCATAACGGGCAATCACGTCGGCGATAAACCGAGCGTGTCGTCCCCTCACCCACCCGTAGCTCCTCAGTACGTCCATCAAGAGTTCGTATCGCCGATGAAGCACGGAACGACCACCTTGATCTGGGTGCGTGCGGATCATGATCTCCAGGTTTCCTTCAGGAGGAAATTAAAGAGTGACCGGGTGTACTTTTGACTTGATGTACCGCAGTCAGCACTCGTGCAACTGTCGCCGTTGCCCTGCCATCATTGTCATAGTTGTCACGGTCTTCACAGTTATCAGATCTTCTTCAACCACAGGGTTACTATACACTGTTTTTCAGTGAGTTCAGTATTAGAGATCATTGCTTTGCCAAACCTCGGTAATTTCAGATTTCCTTTTAATTGAAGATGAGATTCTTTCTCAAAGAGGGTGTTTGAATTGGCGAAATCCAGATCTTCCGAGATTGTCAAGGTTGTATTGCGTTTCATAGTGGCGTAACTAGGGGGCACCTGGGGGTGCACACGATTTTTTTCAAGGGGACACAAAAGACAATGGGCTGCAGCAGAGGTTGTTCGTGGATTTCAAGGGGGGGCACGGGCATTCGCTGGGGGCACCTGCTTTCCCCGTAAATACGGCACTGCGCTTTAAATATTCAGTGAACAAAATCTAGGACGATCCACTTTTTCGGGTGAAAAATGCAGATACATGTACATTACAATGTTCAAAGTGGAAGGTGATTAGTAATACTAACAAACGCCCGAAATTCGCTCTTGCTTTGAACCCCTTGTGTGTTTACTGAGTTTGATGGGGGTGTGTTCTTCGCTACATTTCAAGAGCCTGCTATGTTGATTGATGAATGTTCATTATGTTCAGCCAATTACGAAGACATAAGTTAAACCTACTACTAACAAAATGTGGTTTTTACCTAGATTATAGCCGTACAAAATCTCTTTGCGTTGGAAAACAAACGCAAGGATTCGTCGCTCGACTTGGAAGGCGATCTCGCCTAGAATCTTCCTGCTCGGAGTACCGTGCACCACGTTGGAATTGCCGGTTTCTTCTGCTTGACGGGACGACAGATATTGCGTCAACGGCGTTGGTGTTATTGACTGCTCGCCCAGCGTCGCCAGCTCCTCGTTGCTCGCCTCGTCGTCGTCATCCAGTGACAAATCCGCGGCCGCCAGGTTGCGAGAGGCCTCGATTGCCTTCCACACCCGGAACCGCTTGGTGGCATTCTGGCGTAGCCGGGCAATGTAACTTTTGGTCTCGGCTTGTCGGCCGGCGAAGGCGCTGACCGCGTCCTCCATTTGTTGGATTCGCGAGTCCAAGCGCTTCGTGCTCTCGTCCAATGAATCCACGTTTGCCTCCGCACCATTTTGAAGTTCAGAACCGGCCGGGATAACAGAGGTACCTCGTTTGCCTCTTTGTTTATCCGTACCGCCCCCCGCCAGCAATGTCTCATCTCCTTGAAGGGCCACGGGGTATCTCATTTCCTTCTTTGACGACGAAAATGGCGGGTTAAAGGAAGCATCTAAACTCTGACTGGGCCACTCAGAGGCATTGTCATTTAGACTGTATCCCGCATTTGATTCAGGACTTCGAAACTTAGGATCTTGAACTACAGACTTCTCAGGGCTTTCCATGGGACCATTGTCGGTCCGTCGACTCTGGCGTGGGCCGCCTGCAGTGGCATTGCTTCGCTCTGTGAATGCTGGTGATACGTGCTCGTCCGCTGCACGGGCCGGCATCATCATGGACGTTAACGTGTACACTGCATTTATGTCATCATCCAGCAAACCCTTGTCTCCAAACCACGAGATGACTGTGCCTATCAGTGCCACCTGCTTTAGGTTGGAGTTCGTCTGTAGCAGGTTCAGCTTGAGCCTCAGTAGCTGGTTCTCCTCACTGAGATCGCGGACCTCGTGCCTGAGACGACGCTGTGTGTCGGAGCCAATCCCCAAACGATCTTGAGCAGGGACCTGCCAGCCTCCGGTTGCCGTGGACGGAGCGGATGCCTCATGGCCGCTGTGCGTCACTGTCCCGTCATCACCGGTTGTCCGTTCGTCTCCCTCGGGCGTCATGATGTCAGACAACCGCAGGGGCGGCATACCTGCTTCAGGAGTCCCAATATCAGCCAGTCGCAAGGAGGACGTATCGGCTGCATCAGGAGTCCCAAGCAAGTTGTCCTGCGCCATTTTCTGTTTAGTACTTTTGCTATGCCATGATGACTGATTTAGACTGATTTGGTGTTTTGGAAAAGAAGTTATTTACCACAAGACCAACCGCCGCGCATGTTTGTTCAACTTGGTCCTTGCGCGAAGTGAACTCTGATAATGCGTTGCCATGATTTTGTATCGAAAGCGACACAAAAAGGCAAAATAACAGCACAAGCGTGACGTCATTTGATTCAGAATTCGACATAATGATGTTCGCGCGCGTTGCTATAGTTTCGACGCGCCACGTCCTTGCGTGACAACTAATTCAAATTATGTCCTATTTGCCACAACGCAAATACCGTCTTGTCTCAATTTCTCCGGTACGCCTGTTATTTTATCGTCACGGCCCTTTGATATAGATGATACTCAAGTGCTTGCCTATAATGGTTAAATTAGAATGCACTCAAAAACTGTTGTGCTAATTTCTTGGAGCTGCGGGACAGCACGGCAAACATCCGTCGTATAAGTGGGCGTTGAGCATCTTTTAAAGCGGATTTTTGCGCTATATGTAAATATAATGTAACGGACCTTTGCTATCAACCGGGCGGTGGGTTCTGTCTGCACGAAGCTGCCCGTTTGGAGTCACGCACCTGTCCGTCACTAGGTAGCGTGGTGACGGTGCGTGCCTCCGGCCTCCCTGCTGTACTGAAGTGCAGCGCTGGATAGAGTATCCTGGTATAAAAACACACCACAGAGAGATACAGACTGGACGCATTCTTTTCATTTCATCTCCAAGCCAGTTCTGATTCTTTGTTTCAAATTTCTACTCAAGTAATACTGTATTAGTCTCAGACCCTATAATTAATAGCAGAGCAATTACATGTATGTAGTTGTTCTAAACACCCGCCCCCTTAATTGTAATTGGACAGTGCAAAGCTTTCCTAATCCCTGATTGGCTGCAAATTTTGTGAATCGAGGTCACTGCACAGCTGAGTCGCAAGATCGCGCACGCGCAACCATTTTTCCACAAGCGAGAAAGGGGAGTGACCCGTGGTGGATACGCGCAGTAGAATCTACGCGCATACATGTACATTAAAAACAGTGGTCCCTTAAACATACAAAGGACGACCTGAGGTCGTCACAATAACTATGATTATTATTATTAGATTATTGCCAATCTTACCCCCTGGACGGTAACTTAAATTATTGCTGAACAAAACTTTATTTCCCGAGTTCGGATTCACTTGAGAATTTTCCTCCGCAAAATTCAAGTCCTTTGAGAAATCTTGTTTCGTTATTTTGTTTGTATAAAGCTTGAAAATATAGTAGGTAACGCGGGTGAGGGATACCTTGACTATATTAACTACATGTATATGCAATCAGTTATTCTACATCGTTTGGGTGTGTGTGTTTTTTTTTTTTTCTTCAATGAATCGATTACTTGCGTACGTTGTACCTTTATGTGCTCACAAGGCACCATATTTCGGCACAATGATATCTCGAGTAGTGAAAATCTGAAGTGTTCGATTTACACATGCACTTGCTTTTTTTCTCTGCTTTGCTTAATGTGGCAGTAGCAGTTCGTTGTGATGACGCCCTCTCGTTGTGTGTGAATCAGGACTACACCACGGTGGGGAGGGGGGCGCTACTTTGAGGAAGACAACGAAACCAAAAGCCCAATAAACTCTGAACTCAGTTTCGTCTTCCAACACGTGGTTCCAGTTAAGACTTGTGCGTGTATGCAATCCTTAACGGAATGCTCGTTATTCACAAATTGCTGAGAATATCAGCAATTCAATTCGAATTTCAGTTGATGATAGTCGACCTGTGAGCTAACTTTTCTTACAAATTCACGAGCTTGCAATTTGAACGAAACCTAAACTGAACAGTGTCTTCAGCACCCTCATTATTTTGTCAAGAATAGCATGGGAAATGCAGGTTTATCAGTGAAAGTAAGTAAACAATTCGGTTTTCTTGCGTTTCAGAATCTTTAGAACAGAAAGCTGCACTGTATCATAGCCCCTTTAAAAAAATTGGAACATGGAGTTATTCATATTAACTGTAACCTGGAAGGTATTGCTTTATAAATGAACTCACAAAGTAATTGAATTTTTTCTGATTATTTATTAACATGTTTTCTGATTGTTAATAAACATATATATAAATTTCTTAAATCTTACAAACTAAAGCTCTTAAACACTGTCAAACAAAATTAATTTCATGCCATTCCGTGAGGGAGAAGAATTGATTGAAAGCAGAATGGAAAAAATATTTAAAAGAAGATGAAGATGATTAAGATGAATTCCACAAATTTGATAACAAATGCAGGTATACATAGCACATGAAAATGTCTTGTACAAGCCTAGAAATTACAGAATATCACCATTACCCAAAATTCATCCTCTATGATACATATGTAAAAAATAATTCATAAAAAATCATAACCTAGTGGAGTAGATCTGTACAAGCACGGAAAAAGTATGATTACTGCAATTATCCCAGATAGCCTGAAATTTGTAAACATTGCCATCCAAAGGCCACTCTGCCTCGATGGTCGGTCACTGAAGGACAGTGATCATGGCGGACTTCAGCAAAAGATACGTTTAGATACAGTATTCTTTCAGTGACACAGACAATGAAAAAGCTAATAGTCGAGATAAAGTCAAATTGTTGCCCCTAATATGTGAGACTGTATCATGGTCTCCATACAGTAAACGGGAAACAGTGCTGGGCAATCAGCTCAAGACGGCCAGCATATGGAATACACTGATTCAGTGTGCATGCGGTATGGACTTCTCAGGGGGAATTTTCATCGGAATGGGCACAGTCCAGTAGTACACCTGGGCCCAATTCAGAAACTAGCAGAGAACCAGTCTCAAATGATACACTTGTTATGGCACTTCGTCCAGTTACCGGTTTCTGTTTAGCCTATTTCTGTACTGCACACACCTGTATAAATCTTGGCCTCTGAAATACAGCAGCAGTGGTGCTCAAGACTGCATCATCTCCTTTCACCATTAATATTGTCCTTGTGCACAAAGTGCAACAGTAACACTATTTAAAACTGCACTGTATTCCAGATCTTACTGATGCCTGACAGATTTACAAATCTGCTGCTCCGTAAAGTGGATCTCAGAACACCGAACTGCTGTCTGGGACTCTGAGGACTGTCGCACAGCAACTCAGGCTGATGTGCACTGCTCAATGTTCGTGTGGCCTGCTGAGACATATTGCACTGTCAGGAGTCTTGAAATTACGAGAAGGGACTCATTGCTCGTTATGAAGACAGAAACCTTTTGGCAAGGTGTTGGACCCGTTTCTCAAATGCGGTGGACTTGATGGGGGTACTGGGTTCGTAGAATGGGTTCATTGAGTACTGCGGAACAAATACAAAGACAGAAGTTGTCCATTTATTCATGTTAAAATGGCATAAACGTTGTGCTATTGTACAAGACAGGAGAAGATTGACGAAGTTTTGCAAACCAACAATTTGCACAATGCCCGAACCCTTACTGTGGGGTGGTCAGTTCAGAATTCACCAAAGAAGTTCCCTTTTTTTACTGTGAGTAATCAATTTCCATACTGATTCCATGATTACTGGTGATGATTGCTCAAAAAAAAAAAGTGTGAAAGACATGTGGGGAAAACAAAAAGGAAAAGTCTGGCAATTCCCGTTGTACCTTGATGAAAATTTCATAGACTTCCGAGAAAAAATTCTTGATGCCATCTTCGTTCTTGTTGTCATGGAGCACAATGAAGCGGATTCGTGCTCAGCAAGTCAAGGAATCTTAACACAAATCACATATACATGTACCTCCCAAAACAATATTAGTACCTTGTAATTTACTTCAGATAATCTGCCTGTTTATTGTATTATGAACTGCACAGATAACAACTGAAACTTTGAATCAGATTCTGCTTCAATGCATGTATGTCTTTTGATTTTTTTTAAATCATGGTAATAATGTTAAGCCCCAACTACAGCATCAGTCCCAACTATAGTTGGGCCGTCCCAACTAGAGTGCTGCAGTTGGGTCGGCCCAACTACAGCACAGCGGTCCAGGGTGCACGTGCCCAGCATACGCCAAAGTCATATTGTTTACAATGTCATGTCATAGTTGATGTGCCATATTTTAGATGAATTGTATCAAGTGTGAGATGCATAAACTTGGATAAGGTTGAAAAATTTTCTACAGAACTTGGTCAACAATAGTTGGGCCAGCCCAACTGCAGCACTACAGTCGGGACTGTCCTAGCTATAGTTGGGACAGATGCTATAGTTGTGGCGTAACACCAATAAGCCCAAATTAAAAGTGCACGTAGCTGTACATCTGACATAACTGAAAGGATATGTCCAGCGGTGACAAAGGCAGAGACGAACCACTCATTGAACTTGTCCACAATCTTCAGATACCTGTCAAAAGAATGACTCGGACATGAAAATGGAGGGCTAGGGCAATTCAAAGACAGTAAGTCAATAAAAACAAGTAGACATTGTCTAATAAGTTGTCCAATTTACCGGTTGTAAACGGTGCTCGTTAAATCGGCTGGACCATCCTCGAAAATACTGTTGACTTAGGTGTAGTTAGATTTAGGCCACTTACATGTTGCTTGTTCCCCACATGTGCTCATCAACAAGATCCAGTGCTGCATGGGCAATGAACTGATTCAAATGACGATGGTCATCTTTCTGTAAACAATTCACAATTTAAAGACCTGATATTATTATTAACATGGCTAATACTAGGGACTCCATTACAAGTCATGATGAGTGTAAGCCTACTAGTACTTCTCAAGATTAGGATATCAGGCTTCAGTTGTAGATTTTATGAAAGATTTCAAAATCAGTTCTGGTCCAGTTTAACCATACATGTAGTTCATGTTGAATGAATGGAGAATCGACTGGGATGTTGTCTTGGCCATGTTGTGGGACTGTTAGGCCCCAACTATAGCATCTCAACTATAGTTGAGACCAGCCAAACTACAGTCATGATAGTTGGACCAGTGACAGAAGTTCAGTGTCTGTGCATGTGCCAAAGTCATTTTGTTTACATTGAAACTTGTGCTTTTACAAAAAAGTTTTAAACAGATTAAGTGCCATATTTATATTTATGTCAGGAGTGAACTGCACATTCTTGGAGAAGTTTGAGAAATTTTCTACAGACAATGGGCCCCAATAGTTGGAACAACCCAACTGCAGCGCTACACACCCTAACTCGTGGTTGGGACAGACGCTACAGTTGGGCGTACCGTAGCCAGGTCCCCCTACCATGCCTACATCATTTACATGTTTGCGCGGCTGTACTTTACCTTTGGAGTATCGGCTCCCTTCTGTTGAGAGCTGTATTCCATCTCAAAAACTGGGTTGTCATGATGACCAACAATTACAAAATAGTAGCTGCCTGCCATTGTCAGATTGTCGATTGAGCCGCTTTTATCAATAAATTCCGAGTTAAAACAACGTTGGGTTCCTACTGCTTAACGAATTTCGGGAGTGTGATCGGCCAATACAGTAATCTGTACCTTGCCTCCTAAGTTTATTCGCAAAGCTTTATTCGAGATGCTTCCGAAACCAGACTACTGAGAACTATCTGTTCATATTTTATGCAATTTAATAGAAATACACAAAATAGCCGTAGATAATTGATTGGCCAATCGAAATGCTTCTTTCATTCCCGAGCGCGCGCCACCGATCTGCCGATTTCCACCCTGCGAATTGTAGCCGTGTGCCGTAAAAAATAAGTGCATGTTTGAAAATGGGAAAAATCTTCGGAAGCTTTTTTGAAGAAAATTTAATTTGAATTTCTGAATGAAAATCAAATGTGAAACAATAGATCTTATCTTGAACTTCTTATGAACCTCATTGACAAGATGTGATTTGCGGGAATATGATGACCTGACCACTCTTGCCAAATCAATGCGCATCCTTTCCTCCAAATTTCAAGATGGCTACTTCTTTTGCGGGATAGTGAATGGTGAAGAACGATTTTGTTTTGAGCCAAATTCTGCAAAAGCAAGGGAATAATTTACATTTCATTTGAACGGAATGTGAGTATAATTGTCAAGTATTATTATTGTAGCTACACTGTTAGCTGTATGTCGCTAATAATTGCTGATTTCTCAGTGTAATGTTGGCGGTTGTCATGGTTTTTGACCAAGCGGGAAGTGTGCCTAGTTTAGTGCTCCATTGCCCAGTGTGCAACTTGCAAACGTGTGCTGTCACTTGTTATTGTTGCTGTCCTCGTTGATGTCCCACCAAGTCCCAGAATTGTGGGGCACTCTCTGTGTGCTTCACAGTTGCAACTTTCATTGCTTTGTAACGCTGTGGGATTCCGAGTGTGCTCGTTTACACTGTCTAAACCTGCACTTTTGCCATTCTTGCGGTCGGGATGATGTCTCCGATTCTTGATTGTTCTCTCTGATTGATTGGTGGCTGTTAATGTTCCATATTTCACACTTGAAACTCAAAGGGGCAAAAACAGTGTTGCTGTCTATGGGGAAAATCTGAACTATTGACTGAACTCTTAACCTTTACGTAAAATATGCCTGAAATTTCACTGTTTATGTACTATGAACATGATGAATATCTCCCACACTGTACCGAAAGGGTTTCAGTTATGTTTTAGGAGGAAACTCCAAAAAAGCCGTCCACGCAATGCTAAATAATATCTCATTAATACCACATAGTTAGGTGTTTTTTTTTACTGTTAACGAGCTAGTTTTGGTTATCAGTCCTACCAAGGGTGAGTACACCCACCTATAGTTCATGGTGTAATTGTGTGCGGTAAATTTGCACTGCAATTACATTAAAAAAATTGCTATACAAGTTTATCCAACTGGTATTCAAAAATTATTTTGTAAAGCAGATTTGTTATGCAAATGGTTCGCTGAAAATTATTCCCTGGCAATTAATAATTCAATGTGAATCTTAAAGTAGGTACCCTGTTTTTCATGTTTTCGTAATTCAATTTGTCATCTGATTTTCCTGCTCAGACAGTGAAATATAAGCTGTATACATTTTTCCGATGTCTTCTCTTTACAGCTTGTGTTGCAGACCATGGCTACAGGTGGAGCTACCATGTTAAAAGGTGTGGCTTCAGAGCCACGGGTACGACCGTCTGGGTCCAGGGTCAAGCGTCCCCTTGGCGGAGTTGATGACAACTTCCGCTTCAACTGGATTGGTGACAAGGATGAGGACAGACCCAATAACTATGTAATCGCTTTTTATTGGTTACAAGAAAGGAGAATGTGTTGGAATCTGATATTTATATTGGTGATGGAGTATTCAACTGGAAGTTTATGATTTCTGGCTGATGTTACATTAGATTGTCAACGAGATGTACTGATTAAATAAATGCATTTGTAAAAAAAATTTTACAATTTTTTAACTAACTGTTGAGTGTTTAGTACCAGGAAAATTGTATTTTGATAGCAACCATTCATGAAAAGCCTGCTATTGTTGGGCAGTTTTGTCTATTCTTGTGGTAAGTTATGAGGCCTCACAGCGTGAAATCTTCCCTAGCTAACAAAATACTCATCTGCTTTTATTGCATGTTTGCAATACTCTCTGTTTTTATACATCACTGCAGAAAATACCTTGGATCTGGCCTTGTATAGGCTGGAAATGTAGGTAGAAATTATGTGGTGAAAATTTCTGTTAAATTTTTCTTCACTGCAGTGGGACTGGAGGCCAAGCTCCACATTTGCCGAGCCTCCTCTGGAAAGAAGAGCAGCAGCTGCGGCACCGGCCTCAGGGAAGAAGTCCAAGACCAAGAACAAGGATCGTGAGAAGACAACTGCCCCGGCCGCCACTCCCCCGGAGCCTGCATTGGCCTCGCCTCCGAGCAGGGAGCCAAGACGCCACCTCACCCCAGCTACCTACCCCCGCACCCGCAATGTGGGCAGCGCCCGGGAGAGGTTGGAGCTGGAGCAGCTGAAACGGGAACTGACGTACAGTGACATGGAGGAGGTATGTGTGTTCACCATACGGCATACATATTCACGATGCATAAATATTCATGATCAAGAGCTAAATTCTCACTGGTTTTTTAAATCCATCACATGTCCAGTAACTGTTTTTGGCTGTTTACCTGGCCCACATTCAAGGATCCATGTACATATTATACGTCAAACTGTGCAGATTGTCACCTGGATTGCACAGGCAACAGTCTACAGTGCATTTGCCTCATGTCTATGAAGCGTTGGCAAAACTACCCCTTTTCCCTTAGGAACTAGTTTGTCAACTTCCACTTCCTGAAGCAGCTGGTACTAACTGTCCGCCTTCTAACAATATTATAGCAACCAACTAAGGGAGACTGTTTCTCTGTATTCCAAAGGAATGTCACCTTCCCTGTCCATCACAAACGTTTCCCCAAGCATTTCTATTAGTAGCATCCCTGAATCTCCCTCATCTTTTTTAACGGGACACGAAGTCTTATGTAAAGTAAAAGGAGTGGGCTCATCCCGTCTTTCAACTTGTAATTTCCTTCAAAACTTCATTGGGAATTTGAAACATTTTGGTAGGTTAAAGTTGATGGCATCTGAAAATGCAAAGTTATTCCACAATTACGACTTTTCAACTTGAGAGCTTTTTTCCATGATTAACACGACAGGAATTAAAACATGCAGCTGAACTTTTTTAAATGCTTGATTTTGTCGTGGTCAGCAGCGGAGCACAGAGGGCCAAGCTGTTGCAGCCAACAATGCACGTCGGGACGTCAAGTTGCAGACCAAGAGAGCCCCCGGGCCAGTGAACCACGCAGACGAGATGCCACTGCTGAGTGGTGCCAATCGGCAGAAGACACCGTCTGGCAACGAGTCAGGCAACGTCAATGAAATGGTAACGGTGCTTGTTTTTGCTAACCCATTTGTTTGTGTGAGAGAATGCCACACACTAGAGAAATGGATCTCTGGTCTGCTTGAGAAGTGGGCATTTTTCTGAGGACGCTTGTTCAACAAAATTCAGAAGGACATTTTGTAGATTTGACTTACTGCCATTTGCGAGCCTTGCTCATCTCAGAATTTGCACGGCCTACGTGCATTCTGTATGTGTTACAGACAATATTTCACAAGCCGCATTGACGGGTTTCAGTCACTTATTTTTAGCGCTCCTTTAAAGCTGAAACCCCCCCAAAAATGTGCCATTGGTGTCCTGCACAGTTTCGAAAGTTAGAGGATGCAGAAAGGTTTCTAGCCAAGTACCTTTGGGAGTTAGAGTTAAACTAAACAAAAAGCAGAAACACATTCTGATTGAATAGCATTCAAGGGGCTTTCAAAAGTATGCAGTGATGTTGTTCCTGTATTTTGCAGTTACAATGCCAATGTTTCTGCTCCTTATATTTCAGCCGGATAGAAACCTAATTGTAGCAAGACTTATGCAAATTAGGGTGAGTATTTGTCTTACAACATATCAAGTGTCATCTTGTACACCAAAGTCAAGTGTACCAGTTTCCTGTTACAGTGAACGGGGCTACTGAAACCAGGAACTATTTCTATGCTCAGTAAAGCATGGAAATAGAGTTGTGTGAATGTTGGAGGCAGATATTCTGAATGAGAAGGATGACGCTGATGGAATTAATAGTTCTACTTAGATGAAACTAGTTCATGGACAGAAGTAATGTGTTTGATATTGAGAAATGAAAAACAATCAATCATTGGGTGGTAAAATTTACTGTGTCGTCCTTTTCTTTTGTCTTTGAGCGAGGGCTAAAGGTCCAAATTGTGTCTGCCGATTTCACATCCATTTGCTTAGGCAGGTGACAACGCATGCTGATCTAATATCCAGTTGACATCTTTGGTTTTCTTTAGAACCATTGTGCTTTTTAAAAAAGTTTGTTACATGATGTATCTGCAAACAGTCTCTGTTCCATCTGTATTTTGAAAAGTGAGACATAAAAACTAGAAGCATGGAAGAATAGAGGTGTAAATACCAGAATGTTGGAGATTGGCTTGGGGTTTGGTATTAGGTAAGGTTGTTGGTTTGTGTGGATATGGGAAGTGAAGCAAATTGTGTGACTCTCTAAGCTTCCGTTTAGATGATCAACCTCACAGACTTTGGAGTTTCTGTTGACGCTCAAGATAAGTTAGTCCAGATGAGATTGCGTGCCCCTAACCTGCACATAAAAGCCAACCGAGTTGGACTGAATAATACAAGGTGCAGCCAACAAGCTAAGCCAAATTCAGTCTTGCAGGGGCCAATTTCATAGAGCTGCTTAAGCACGGAATTTGCTTTAGCACAAAAAAACTTGCTTAATAAAGAGAGGTTACCTGCTCAAGCTGTGATTGTCATGCTAACCAAAAGACAGGTAAATACCATTCCAAAATAATATACATAACAAGAAGTTTTGGCAGGTAATCTGATTTTGTCAAGTGAGGTTTTTTCATGCTTAAACAAATTTTTTGCTTAAGCGGCGCCATGAAATTGGCCTGTGGTGTGTCTGGCAGGCCTCCCAAGACATTCCAAGTATATCTCTTGCATTTGAATCCTTCACAGGATCTTAAGAGTGCCTCCCTCTGGGTGCTTTGTTGGCGTTATACAGTGCTTACAGTCCTGTGTGTCAAAATCGTGCCAAGACTAAAAATAAGTTTGTCCCTTCACAGGACTACATGAAACAGGCCGCCTCCATGTTGGCCAACCTTAATGTGGCTCCGGCCGGCTCGGATGAACAGGCGGCCAAGCTGGTGCAGCTGCAGGCCCACCTGCAGGAGCAGGAGCGGGCCTACCTAGCCTTGCTGGAGCGCATGCTGTCAGACGAGGCGGCCGGGCGCAGCAGCCATAACTCCAACGAGTCACAGTCCACCTCCATCGCCGAGAGCACGTCCATCAACATAGACGCCCAGTCGGACATCTCGGATGCCACCACGGTAAGTACTCTCCCCTTTGTATTATTCCTGATGCTGATTTCAGGGAAATGCTCAAAGATGGAGGTTTGAAATTGGAAGGGGCATTTTATAAAGAAGTGTAACCTTATCCTTTTCAGAAATCTAACAAGTTGTTCTGTGACAAGTTTGCACGAGGAAAGGTTGTGGAGGGTTTGTTCTTACTCTACATAGGGCCTAATGGCCCTCTGAATTCAGAATACAAAGAATGTCCTGTTGTGTTCCTATACAGTACTTACATTTGAACGATTCAATTTAAATGATTGGGGAAAATTTCAATCCAAAATGTCCAGTTAGGGTTAGGGTTAGGATTGAGGCTAAACCACAGCTCAACAAGTGTTGGTAAGTTTTCTTGTTCTAGTGCCTCAGCTTCAGAGTGACTCCATGCTGTGTATTTGAAGATGTTGACCTTGCCGCTGAAGTAAATATAGTGCACATCCCTGAGCCCCGCCTTGTGTTGTCAATTTCAGTAGATGGGGCATGCTGTAGGCATTCCTTCTTAACAGCAGGTAATTGACCTGTTAATTGACAATGGCATGAAAGTTTCCCTCGCTCATCACACATAACTGCTCCTTCCTCCTCCCTGCACTCCTTAATTCCCCCCTCCCCCTTCCGATCTGTCGAACAAAAATATGAAGGAGGGAACATTTACTGCACGCACGAGACCAAAGATAGAAAGCCAGCTAGGAAACTACCCCTCGGACGTTGAGTATGCCAGTGGGTCGGAAGCTTCTGTCGGTCACAGGGATGATGATGCCTCCTCCATCAGCAGCCGGAACTCTGAGCTTGCCTCGGCGCTCGGAACGATGGAACTGCATGAGCAGTTCAGCGCCATGCTCCGGAAGTACGAGGAGCAAGGCGAGCAGGATGAGGTGCCCGTTGCCGGGGAGACAGTTGCCGAGAGACGGGCCAGTGCCGAGGATGAGGAGGAACTGGCATCGGCCATGTCCACCCTCACCGCTCACTCGGCAGAGCCAGTGGAGGTACGCATGAGGCTACTTGTTACAAGCCCTGCAGTTCAAGGGGGGTGAGCCTGGTCTAGCGTTGTTGGTTGGATTGGAGAAGCCCTGTTGGAGTCTTGGAACTGGACTGCTGCATGGTGAATGCTTGGCTCCAGGAAAAAAAACAGCATGTTGAAGTGTTCTGTGCCACGTTCAAGGATACAAACCATTCACTGAAAGAGTCCATGTCAAAGATACAAAATTGTGCAGGTGCACTGGCCGGTTTCATGAACTTTGAATACCGTGGTGCTTTTACATTTTCAGTGACACACATTCTTCAGCAACTGTCCAATGATTCAATCAAAAACACATATTCTGCATGGTGTTACACGCAACAAGGCGCACTCTATCAGTTATCAAGCTAGAGAAAGAGCCAGGAATGTTTCACAAATTTCAGTTTTTGCATGCGCACTGGTATGATCATCTGTTACTGAATCGAGTGATTGCATGTGGCGGAGTATTGAAAGGGGGCAAATCATAACCAAAGTTAACCTTTGCTTTGGTCATTCAAAGCATATATGTATGTGAACGTAACTCAAAGCATGTTACACCTTCAACCAAGTTTTTTTGTAAAATATTTCATCTTTTTTAGCCTTTCATGCTTAGTCCAGTTTTTCTTTATAGAAATTTGTATTTTAAAATTTTAAAAATGTTAGAATCCTTCCTGTTTGAACTTTTCTTTTTCTCGTTGTAAACTGAACGATGGCCCATCAAAAAGAAAACAACACACCTCCTTCATTACAATTGCCACCTTAAAGCCTCCAAAGGTTGATTTTGTATTAGGGTCATTGCAGAAATTAGGGGTCCAAAAGATAGACATTTTTGTGTCCCTGTTACATCCGACCTTTGTTATTTGACATGGAAATATCGCCGGAATTGATTTCAAACTATTACTATTTGTTTGGCAGGTAATTTGCATTAATCAGCACTCTGAGAAATTAGAAAATGTGTTCTGAACTTACAAAATCATTGTCAGATGTGATAAGGACACACACAAAAAAAGGACCCCTAATTTCTGGAATTACCTATTTGCATTTCCTTCATTCCTTACTGATGGCTGATAAATACGTATCACAGTCTTTCCTTGGAAACTGCAACATTTGCCACAACTTCTTGTAACATTCACAGTAGGCTGAATATAAATCCCATGTTCAGCTAATGTGAATGTGGTTGCAGATCTTTCCATTTGCGATGCCATTCTTCTGTTAAGGCTTTATGACATAGTCCACTGGTCAGAAGCTCAAATTCAAATGAAGATTCGAGACTTTGTCTCCACGTTTGACCAGTCTCACCCCTGGCAACTGTACAGATATTAAACTTACAAGAGTACTTACAAGTCTTCAGACATGTTAGGACAAAACAATTCACAGTATTGTGTCCGTTATGTGATGTCCAATCTTCATTGTTATTCCACACTAGCGCACTCACATCCATTTTGTAATTGAAGTTTATGTGGAAGTCTAATGCTCATTGTTTTTTGAGAAATAGCTGCCTTATTTCAGGTATTTGCATTTCACTTCCCTGTTTTTAACAGCTATGTTTTTATTGAGTCAATGTGCCCCTAGCTGTTTTGGACATTGACCTAGCCATTTTCAACTGCAGCTTTTGGTCCAGGGGCATTTTCTTAGTGTCAGTTGGATTTCATAAAACATGTAGAATCACGCACTTGCCACAGTTCAGTTGTAACCATGATATCACAGCTAGAGGATATGTAAATGACAGCACCCATATGTAAATCACAGCACCCCATCAATACAAATAGTTATCTTACACTTTTACTAACATGGTCGTCTTTTGTAGAACTGTCAGAGTCAGTGTCACTTGGATGATTCATCATTGTTCTTAATTTTAAGCCTTACTAGTTTCAATCCATGGAGATCCGTATCCTCATTTTGCGGTGTGTTCATGAATGTTAAACTGCCACTTCCTGCTACCCTTTTTCTAAATGAGGCTTGAAGTCAATTGAGAGACGCAGCTGCAGCTGTTGATGCAGGGGTAAAAAGTGGGACGCAAATGCTCATCCTCTGCAGCACGTATTGTAGTACGGTCATTCAAAGTAGCCGGCCATTATGTCACACACCCCGTCTGGTTGTGTTTTGAGTGAATCGGCAGGGGATTTACAAAGGCTGGCCGTTGAAATTGAATCCTGTGAAGTGCTCTGTTGACACAACATTAACACACAAGTTTACTTTTGTCTTTGGCATAGACCTCTCACGAACACTCGCCATTGTATAACAGTCATTCCTCCCCCCCCCAAATTAAAAGAACAGATGTTAAAGAACCCTTGACAGTGTTGGACACTGTCGCAAATCAGTTAAGCACATTTGGTGATTTGCCAGGTGGAAAACCCTCTACCGATTCGCTTAAAATTGTGACATCTACTTCGGTGAAATTTTTAGACTGGACTATTGTTTAACTTCAGCAATAAAAATTCCATGTAACTTCATCAAACGTAATTACTTGCTGCTCAGACAGTTTGGGCAGCGAAGGTATTTTTCAGCCATTCACTGTCTCCGTGGTGGGTTTCATATACCCCCCCTCACTGAAGTTCTCCCAATGAAAGTTCACAGCTGACACGTAAGCGTACTGTTACTTTACCCGTTACAGGGCAATGTGGACATCAAGACACGCTTGGAGGAGCTGGAAGGCCTACGCCAGCAGCACGATCTCCTCAAGAAGATGTTACAGCAACAGGAAGAGGTAACCGCCGTCCCACACATTCACAAGGCTTTGTACTAGGAGATTGACCTTGGTCAAGTTCCAAGCAACTGTTCTTAGTCTCTTCGTAACTGTTCTTAAACTGGGTACTTGGATGCAAGACAGCTGAGAGAAACTGACCGAACTGTTTGAATTTCACAAAGAAAAAAAATATACACTGGAGAATAACAAATGTGCTGTGCAGGATTTCAAGTAAAAATAATGTACATGTAGAATTTTCAAGATGTATTTTGACTTGGACCGGCCAGTCAACCCCGGCAAGCTCGGTGGTTGAGTAGTTAAGACATCTGCACTAGTAAGCAGGAGGTTGTGGGTTCGAGTCCCACCCGAGTAAGCTTGTGAGGTTTTTTGCAAGCTCTCCTACAAGCACTGAGCATACAGTGCTTATTAATATACGTTGGGTAAGGGCAAAACCTGTTAAATATACATGCAGAATGTTTGTCAAATTTTGAGTCGTATGTGATGAAATATTGTAAAAAATGGGACACATTAACCTTAACCCCCAGGCCCTTTTGCTAGGGACCCTCCTCAATCCTCCAGAATCCTCCAATTTGGGGGTGAAAAATTTGATTCTCCTTTAATCTTCCAAAATCCTCCAAAATTTCTTGAAAATTTTACTTGGAAGTGCGCCCTCCAGCAATTTCTGTCATTGTGTTGAGGCAGTGCGAATGGCATTCTTGAGCAGTGCAGTTGATTCAAAAGAAATATCAGGCTGAACTTATGCATGACTAAGCAACAATAATACAAGGGCACCCACAACCTTCACTGCTGGCATCCGTTGCATTCAGCCATGCACTTTTGCCATTCACCCTCAATCACCCAAAATCCTGTAAAACTGCTTGGAGGATTTTGGAGGATTGAGGAAGGTTAGGGTTAATTAACAGTGAATAGAAATCTTCCAGTGTTTGATGGTAATCTTGAAGAAGCTTCTGATCTTGTTCTGTTTGATCTTGCCCTTACAGCTTCGTGCGTTACAGAATCGACAGAACGCGCTGATGAAATTACAGCAGGACATTGAAGGGAGACTGAGACAGTCGGAAGACCAGAACGCAGACACAAGTAAGGATGATGTACCCTGCACGCAGGCTGTCCGAACAGCTTCATTTGAATCGTTTCATTTGAATGCTGCAATTGCTGGTTCCGAAAGAATTGCATCAAAAGCGTATGCACGATGTTGTTACGGTTGTAAAAGAGGCCTATAATTGGAGAAAAAGTGGCAATGGGAGTTGAAAACTTTCAGAACATATTTGGCTGCCAAACTAAAGACAAGAATTGGAGAGGAAGTAAACGGGGTTGGGTAGTTAAAATGTTTTTACATTGTTCTCGAGTTTGCATGTTTCAGTTCTTTTTCAGTCATATTTTTTGTTACAAATTGAAAAGATAATTTTGGTAGAATCATTGATCCCAGGTGTACTTTTCCCAATGGCATACCGGGCTGAAGGTTGCTCAGCACCAACCATCTATCCCATGAAATTCTCAAATCTCAGAAGAATTGTTAGATTGTGGGAGGTTATGCTTTCTGTAGGCCTGGCATTTGTTTGTAGGACAGTAACATTAAGTGAGCTTTATTATTGTTTGATTAGGTTAAAGGCTGTCTGTTAATGGGATATTCTTATATGAAAAAGAAAGGGTCTATATGTGGGTTTCTTCTTCCCTTTTCTCACAGCTTCCCAGAGCACCTTGGATGTGAGTGTACAGTCCGAGCCGACTGAGGAGCAACTCCCCGGCCCCCGGCTGGCCGCCTCCGACTACAGCCGGGGAGGTGGCGTCCCAGACCTGAGCGAGCGGCGCCGGGAGCTGCTCAAGAAGATCCTGTCAGAGGATGCAGCCCGCCGTGCCCCCGAGATGCAACGGGCCCGGATGCTGGACAGGCTAGAAATGGCCGAGAGAGAACAGGTATCACGATGCCCAGGGATTCTTAGGCCACCACTTAATCGCTTGGCTAGGGGCTGGGATTAACACTTAAGACACAAAACACGATAAAAGGGATCAGTCATGTTAACAATATTTTCCTTTGGGTATGAATTTCTGCATTTTAGCACGCAAGAACGTGTTATCTTTGTAAATAGAAAGCAGTCTGTGGTTAAAATGAAACAGTAGATCATTTCATTTTGTTTACAAAATTAAAATTCCCAAGTTGGTCGTCAAAAATGGACGGAACAAAATTCACCTGTCAAGTTTGACATTGAAATGACCTTTGCAAAGGGCAACAACCTCAAAGCTCCAGAAATCAAATTGATTACTTTCCTTAACACCTTGACAAGAGCTGCACCTTGACAAGAGCTAAGCTTGTCTCACTTGCGTAGTGCTCGTGTGCCTGCGTAGATGCAGTGCCAGTCTTGAGCTGTGGATTTTTAAAATGCGTTCTGCCCCCCAACAGTGACCAACGTTGGCCCTCTTCGCGCCGCATGTTGACGACATCTTTATGATAACTCTGTTGGTCTGTCCTTGTCACAGAATGAAATGGCAGCTATGAACTCGGAGCACGAGGACCTGCTGAGCACGCTGCATGCCTTGCAGCAGAAGAAGAACCACATGGACGAGTTACTGAGGCAGCTGCAGGAACTCAGACCCAGCATACCCGGGGCAGCTGGTGAGTAATAGCACAGACTCAAAGGGTCATGCCGTAGAGCAGCCGACGTCTTAAAGATCTGCTGATGTAAAACCTGCCATAGTCGAGATGTTGAGACTGAAGCCTGATTCATACCTAGCCAAACCCAATGTGAATATGCATTTGATGCAGCAAATTCTGCCTTGTGTGAAATTGAAATTATACAAATCTTTGCTGCCTATAGTTTCTTAAATATGTGTTTACAGTCATGCAGTTTGCTCTTGAGTATTAACAGGAAGTGGAGTTTGGTTTTGTTGTGAAAAAAAAGAGGGAGTTGTTGCTTTCGTTTGTCACTCAGTTGTATGTGACTGAATGTGTTTTTCTTCCTTCTCTGACAGACACCGACTCTGCAGTGAGCGGAGCGTCCTCTAGCCACCTCCTGCAGCCAGCCCAGCTACAGCAAGGGGAGGAAGTCAAGGAGGCCCAGCTGGTGGGATCATCTGACGAGAATGAAGCCATGGACAAGCTCAGGTAGTGTCTACACACCAATGCCTTGTTCAAAACATCACAGATTCCAGTTATTGAAAGTGGGGCCCACGTCATGTGGCTCTGCCAAGCCTTTGATTTTAATGCAGGTTGAGCTTGGTTCAGTGTCATTGAGGTGCTTAGCACAGAGATCGGCTGAGTAAATAAAATTCTTGTTAGAAATGTGCTACGAATCAAATTATCACACGTCCTGTGCTCACAGATATTTTTTGCTTAGCAAGTAAATTGGTTTTAAACAATGTTCTCTGCTTAGCGGCTCTGTAGATAAAATTTGCTCCTGTATACTGAGTCCTTTTTACGGTCCACCATATGTGTTTAAAATGAAAAATTGTGTAGGAGGAACCATGCCTACAAAAGAAGGCAGTGTGAGAAGATCTTGTAATGAGTGGTACCATTGGACTCGTCCCTATACTGCTAAAAATCCCATAACTTTCCAAGGTTGCATTTTGTCCATGGCAAACGTGAATCCAGTTCACCTTTCAAACCTGCACTTTGTTCCAGAAATTTGGCGGCAAAGAGAAAAGTTTTACTGAGCTTCTTGTTGTTTGAACGTGAATCCAGTTCACCTTTCAAACCTGCACTTTGTTCCAGAAATTTGGCGGCAAAGAGAAAAGTTTTACTGAGCTTCTTCTTGTTTGAACCCCTTGCTGACATTATTTTGGGGGCTTGAAACTTTGTTTTTTAACCAAAAAAAATCAATTATGCATCCAAATTCCACAAATACTGATTTGCAAGAATAATTTCAAGAGTACAATATCTCTTACTGCAACCTTATATTTGTCAACACTGTTGGATGTGCACCCACAGAGTAATATTCGCAACCATGCACACACCTGCAAGAGTTCAAAACACAGTCTGCCGTTGCAGACGTCTCGGACCTTGTGTGTACAAAACAAAGAGGGAGGAGAGTGTTTGGGGTTGTAAGTGGAGGATGAGTTCAGGTGCTGTCGATGGTTTAAACCCGTCAACATGTCCTCTGGAATGAAGTGGTTCTCTTTTTCTCTCTCTCTCTCTCTCTCTCTCTCTCTCTCAGACGGCTGCAAGAGGTGCGTCAGCGTTTGGATGACCTGCGGGACCTGGTCCAGCAGTATCAGAGCATGGACGGGGCCAGTGGTCCCCTGCCCGGAGTGGATGAGACGGGCGACGCTAGGAAGGCCTCCTCCTCGGTCAACTACGAGGACCCCGAGCTGATGACCAACCTCAGACGGCTAGAGAGAGGGGAGCCCGTGGGACGATTCCAGTTGAACCAAGCCATGCAGGAACAGGTACAAAACTTAGGCTTTGGAAAAATTTGTCAGGGGTTGAGAAAATTTGAACATCTGAAAACAGTAGTTTGCCACAACTTAAGATTTGTATATATGGTAGTCAAAATCTGCAAGTGTTCAGAATGCGCACTTAAACATCTGTTGGGTTTAGAAAAAAATTGTTACTGTAAATTGAAAGAAAGTCCAAACTGCCGAGTCCTTTGAAAGAGAAAATAAAACTGTTTGATGTGCCAAGGTTATCATTTTGCAGGATACGCTGCAAAAAATTGGTCTCAACATGGTACCGTCTTTGTGCTGCCAAGTATTCCAAATTATGTGTGATATTTATGCAGGGATTGCGGGGACTGAACTCAAATTCATCTGGTTGGAATTCACTGTTGCTGCTTCTGAATATTAGGGCTGTGGCTGGAGATTGCATGTGCAGCTATGGAAGCCATTCGCTCCTTGCTGTATCCATTTCCCATAGGCACATGCTGCTCTAAGCCCCAGCCACTTGTTTCAGATGCGATTACTTTAAGATCTTTCAACTGTTCCCTTATCCTTAGCTGGACACCACGGAGGACGGCACCTCCACCCAGCAGTCGGAGGATGACTCCCAGCAGGTGACTACCGACACGGAGAGCAACCAGAGCTTACTGTTCGCCTGGGGACACGACCCAGAGATCAGGGGCAAGATCAAGTAAGAATACCACGAATTATTTTCGTTGCTCTTTGCCAAGACAGCATTTAAGACCCCAACCCAAACGGGTTGTGAGTTAGAACGGTTCTACTCTTTGACCAGTGAGTAATGAGGATGCTGCAAGGTCTGATGAGAAGTGTTGCCAACACTTCAGTAATGGAACTCTTACGGCTTGTCCGTACTTTCAGGGAAATGCAGAGGCTTGGAGCAAGGTTTGCTTGGACTGAGTTGTGTTGAACGTTTGCAAATTCGTAGTGCAAATACTGGATTGAGCGTCACAATTTTGCATTGCTGTTTGCTTTTGAATCAAGCATGAACTGGTCTTGTGTGTTCTTAGTTCTTCATTATCTTTAATACCTACCCATTTGTGTTCACATATCAAAATCTCAAAACAAATGAACGTCTTTTAGATTTATTCAATATATAACATTTTTGTCATCTTATTTGAGATTGCTTAAGGAAAGGGTACCAATTAATGTCCAGTGCTGTCAGGACTGAATGCTTTGTGTGGTTGCATAAACCCAACACCTTGCAATTTGGTTATGAAAAGTAAAGTGTTAATGCGGTATTTCCACATTAAGCAAGTCACATTTTTGTGATATGGTCTAGGTGAATGGCATTATACATTGAGAAAAGTGCAGTCAGTCGAAGTTTGAGACCGTAACCACAATTCACAGGAACGTTGGTTGTGTTTTCGTTTCTGTTTCCAGGAAACTCCAAGCTGCCAAGAGGAAGCTGAGGGAGCTGCAGGAGCTGGTGGCCCTGGTGCAGCAGCGGCCCGAGACAGCCGTCAGCCTGCCGGAGGAGCTGGCTGCACTGGCCGCCAGCCTGCAGGAAGACGCCGATGCAGCCGATGACCAGAATGAGGACGACGAAGAGGAGGAAGGCGGAGATGAAGAAGAGGAAGGGGAGGAGGAGTCCAATCAGACGACGTCTGAAATGAGCGAGGAGGTGCCCCAAGTCAGCCAAGAGACCAGGTGAGAAAGAGTTTGCGTCAGAAAGGGGCAAAGAAATGCCTCAGGCCGGCCATGATAAAGTTGCGGGAAAAAATGCCTCTCTTCAGTTTTATAACAGACCTTTGTGAGGTACATAGAATCACATGCCTGAGCAATTTTACAGTACCTCTTTGTCACGGTGCAGGAAGCAGAGTTTCTTTGAAATTGCTTCCTTGCATGGTGCCACTAACATTGTTGGTCTCTCTGGAAGAGAGTGGTTTTCTCAGCTTACTTTAGGTAACAGTGACGGGGTAGCCATGGCATACATTTCATGAACAAACTGTTACAGTGAACTGTAATTGAAATTCATAAGTACCGCAGAAAAATCTCCAAGCTGTAGTATGATAGCCCAAAGAGAACCACAGCATTGGGTGTTTGAAAATAACATTGGCATTGAAAATGACAGGGAAAGGGCTCATTTTGAAATAAATTTTAAACCTGAAAAAGGACATATCCATATTTCCATGTATTATGGAGGTGTGTGTATTTGTACAGAAAAGGTTCAGGGAGAAGCTGGACAGATGTGATTTGGATGTAATTTTTTTAATTTGTGTGCCACTCCCCCCACTAGGGAGGCGTACTTTGAGGCCAAGATGCAGCAGCAGCGACGGGAGCTGGACAAACTGCAGGAGGAACGGCATCGACTCCTGGCCGTCCAGCAGCAGCTCAGGGACCTGAACAGGCAGCTGCCCGGATCTCAACAGGTGGGTGGGTCTCGGCTTGTGGGTGCCGTGCTTTTAACAAGAAAAAGAGCCTTGGGGGACTCAAACTTAACGTCTCAACCTTTCCTACTATTCCGAGAGATCAATGCTGGACTAGCTGAGTTTTTTATTGCTGCCAAACCACTAGTTTTTGTGAAAGGTTAATAGTTCAGAAGTTAGGCTCAACTACGTGTGACACTGTGTCCTCGTCGTGTATTGTCATGATACTTTCATCTTTCAAGGAAACTATGAATGCTGACTTTCACGTTGTTGTGAAATTGATTGCACAATTGTTCCACTCTCTCAGGCTTTGAAGTCAACAAACACCACGAGGCAGAATCCCTCTGTACTAGCATCACTGAGACAGCAGGCTGAGACTAGCGTGGAAGGTAAGCAGATTTTCAGCTTGGATTTCTGCTGGTTGCCTCTGTGTTCTGCCGAGATGCGAAAGGTTGGACTGGAAATGGAGTGCATTTTTAAAACTTGTAACTGTGAGCGGTTGTCTGTGATGTCTATTCCCGTTGTGCTGGTAATGCCCTAATGCGCTTGCAGCCACTTAAAAGCCCTTTAAAACTGACCTGGGAAAAAATTCTGGCCCAAGAATTTTAGGCTCACATAAGTGGGTTTTGTCCTTTACCATCATTATTGAGTAAGTTTTATGCTCTGTGTTTTCTTAGAGATTGTAAGAGCAAAACTGATTAACCAAGTTGGGTGGAGCTCAAACCTACCACCCTCTCTCTGTTCACTACTGCTGTTAGTCTGACCACTTAGCTTGCTGGGGTTGTCTATTGGATTTTAATGTGAAGTAGCAGTGGGTTCTGTAATCAAATTTCCAGAAGAAGTTTGCGTTAGGATGGGAAAAAGAAAAACAAAATGCCAAAATTGCACCACTCAAAGATTGGCATTGCTTTATTACACAAAAATACAGCAGGTGTGCCCCCAAAGCTTAATTCCATTTCAAAAGTGCTACTTGACTTGTAACAGTTAGTTTGATTTTGATGCCATACATGGGGTACTGTAAACTGAATTTCCGATGGATTTATTACTTGTGCTCAGACGATTCCTCACCGAGCCACCAGACGCTGATCGCGGAGAAGCTGAGGCACCGTCGACTGCAGACGGAGCTCAAGCTCAAGCAGCAGGAGCTGGCTGCCCTGATGGACCGAGTCAAGCGCAACAACACGGTGAGCGTCGCTTCTGAAGTCTCATTACCGGCTTCCCGTGGTGGTGGCTGTTCTGGTTGGGGTGTATTTAGGGCTCCAAAGGCCTAGTGAAAATCTGCAAGACCACAGCGATGTTTGAATTCAAAGCTGTTCGGAAGGAAAGAAAAGTTTGTCAAGTAATATGGGGAAATATTTGTATGTGTGACATACAAAAGCTGAGAACTATAATCAGAAAAGTCATCCACAATTGCTATTGACTAAAGGTCGGATACTTAACACTTTTAAACGTTTAAACAAAAAAGGAGTAAATCCGGTCAAAGATTTCAGCAAACTTTTAAACGGAACCGCTCCTGTTAGAGGTTTGACATTTTGACTGACGCAATCTGGCGTTCTTTTTATTGTAAACAATGCTTGTAAAATTTAATCTGATTTTCGGAACACTTTACTGCTTGGTCATATCAAAGGAATACCATGAATTCATTGCCAGAACTTTCCGTCAACTATTTACAGTGTATGAACTATATACTTATGCATATATAAAAACACCGAGGAAGGTGGCGGCCACTGGAGAGAGTTGGCTAAATGTTTCAATGGTATGGGAAAGTTTTCTTAACGTTTTTCAAATTAAACTTAAATTCCCACCCTTATTAACTACTTGCCGCCGGGGTTTCTGGTACCGGACATGTATGCTTTATACGCGTGGCCAGGGTCTCCGAAATTGGACAAAGGGAACTGGGCCTTATAACAAAAGACTGAGCTGCTGGGTATTACCAACATTTTTCACTCTCAATAGTGGAAGTAATCCAGCCTTGTTTTGAAACAGTATATCACGGTTTTGGGGATTTAGCGCGAGCGGATTACCACCAGGGACAAAAGCGCTCCACCACCGCAGCGATGAGTTACACTCTACTGCTGCATGCTAATCTGGCCCCTATTGAAAAGAGGTCAGCAGCACACTGAGCCAGGTTCGTGAACAAAAGAAAAGTTACAAAACACTGCACAATCTGGTCTATTTTTACAAGGCTGCATGCGTGGCTGAAAAACTCGGACGCCAAATAAATTTTGTCTGTCAGAATAGAGTGACCGCCAGACAGTCATTCGTGTGGGTGTAAACGTCCATTCATTGAAATGATGAATTTTTGAAGAATTTTGAAAATCTTGAAAATGTCCCGTTTGTGTGCACTGCATTTTTCAAACCACCCGGCAGCAAGTGGTTAATGACGAAACACCAGAAAAAGATCTG
This sequence comes from Acanthaster planci, assembly GCF_054643075.1. Lineage (NCBI taxonomy): Eukaryota > Metazoa > Echinodermata > Asteroidea > Valvatida > Acanthasteridae > Acanthaster > Acanthaster planci. Next base: position 25,987,812 of record NC_141778.1, on the reverse strand, counting down.
GCTATGTGCACTATCTCCTGGAAAAATTAGATTTTCCATCAATCTGTGTTTTAGGGTGACATGAATTCCGACAGCGGTTCAGCCCAAGGGGACAGCAATGATAATGACCTCTTCCGGTAAGCTCCAATATCAGTCTCGTCCAGGTTTCAAAAAGATAATCTTTTCAGTCGTGAAATGTAATTTGCACCTCAAATTATTTGTATCAGGTTTTTGTCATTCATGGAATAGGGCCTAGAAAATTTGTGGTAAAATGGTTTTCGTGATTGCGTATTTTTAGTGGGGGTTACTTCATACAGTCTGAAGCATTTTTGTCCTTTTCTTGTAAATCATTTGTAAACAAGGAGACAAAATATTTGGGGGGTTAAGGTGCATAAGTGTTAGAATGCATGAGAATTTTTAAACCAAATTGCATCACGTCTCATATTTGAAACTCGTAGTATAAAAAGTAAGGACGATTCCTTCATTGGCCTCACAGAGTGAGCATGCGCAGCGCTGATGTGACAGCTGCTGCATCCTGGGGAGGCTCCACCCAGCAGAGTGAAGATGATGAAGATGATGCGTATCCTAGCGACGGCATCCAACAGGTAGAGGAGGAGGAAGAACGGGTAAGTCTGCCAAAATCCCCTCTCTCCTGGCGCAGTAGTTTCCGTGATCTCAGAGTTGGTAATTAACGAAAAGAGAAAGGTGTAAGTAAAAGTCATTTAGACCCTGAAATTTAGTCAGGTTCGTCTACGGTTCAGTGATGTTATTTGTTTAGGCCAAACAAAATAATAGCTTTGCTTCCGGTTACCCACACCAGCCTAGCAAATCGTGCGGACCCTAAATCTTTTTATTGAAAAAGAAATAAGAATTACTGTTGCTGACCCACCCGGATATTTCAGGGGTGTGAAACCTCAGCGTCTTTGTTGAGTATGCCGAATTTCATTTTCCACTTTTTTGCCGTTGACAGGCCGGATTTGCCTAGATATTTCCATTTTGTCTTTTTCTACCAATGCGATGGCCAGGCCAAACTTTGCACGTCCTCGAACAGACACCGAACACGGACAATACTTGAGCTTCATAATGCGCTCGACTGATGTCTGTTGGTACATTCACATGTAATGTACATTTACGTGCATAAAGTGACAGGTATCTGTGCGGCTCAAAGCACAGGCCTTGTGTGTAAACAGCATCCTGGGACCATCCGGTCATTGTGTTGTGATTGGCTGCCAGTGAAACATCAATATTCATACATGTGTCAGTGTGCAGGGATTATGATCATATATGCCTTTGAATTACTGATACTGTGAGATGCTGTGGTGGTATTATTAATATTGTGAAATATTTTGCTGATGTTAGTTGAGTCATTTCATGATTCATGGCTTTGAGAGAACTCACTAGTAAAGAAGTATCATCCACAGGGAAAATTAACCCTCCACCGTCATGGTCAAGAAAGTACGAAAACTTGTGAACCTTGTTGGGGAGCTTTTCATAATTGTTGAAGGCGGTATTTACTGCGGTACCGCTGTTTTTTTTTAGCGGCACCGCACTAGTTACCCGAAAGGGCTTAATGCTGGCACCGCAAAAATACAGCGGTACCGCAGTAAATACCGCCTTCTGTAATTATGAAACGTTCCCTTACCTCAAGCAAATGTACCTGCATTATGGCAAAATATATTGAGTGTCCATGATGTGCCGGGGGTAGATCAGGAAGAGCATGTCCTGCAGCATGCTGTCTAAATTGTGAAGTGCTGAAATTGTCAAATTCCTTGTTTTATTTATAGTTTGTCCCTTTTTTTCCCGCATAGTGTATTTTAGCCATTGGCCTTGCTTTATACGGCAAAATGTTTTGTTTTTCCTTAAGGAGCAGAGTCTTGCAGGTACGTCCAGCACCTATACCATTGATAATGCCTACCACCGGCCATTGCCGAGACCCAACTCCTTCCCCGGCCAGACGATTGGGAACAGCGACCAGGCGGAGCTGGAGGCACTCCATGGCATCCGCTACCCCAAGTGGGTGTCAGACCCCAGGCTGAGGGCCAGCTTGGCAGCGGCCAAGCGCCAACAGGTTGGTGGATGGGCCTCTCTAGATTGCTCGATAAACCCTGTGGTCGTCTCCATGTGTTTGTACTTCATCTGTCCAACGCATTTCTGTTTGGACGGTAGTTTTGAGCCTTAAGATAATGGATAATTTGAGTGTTACTGCTTAACCAAAACCATTGTTGCTGTGAAATTCAGTATTCTGTAAAAATTATCAACACGTAGAAGAAGTGGTCGCAGTGAAGGCAGTCATAAATTTTTTCACCCTTTACTCATCTGTAATCATGCGTGCATTTCTTAGATCATTATTTTATTTGATGAATGCCAGATAGTATACACTGAAACCTGGCAGTGTGTTTCTTGGTGTTCTCATGTAGTGTCTTTGCTGAGAGTAATGACGATCATGTAGGTGGTGTTTCTGTGATACTCTGTCATCTGTCAGTGTTAGCCACATCTGTGGAAATAGCACCCTGTCAGCTTTTTGGACTTTTTACTCTTACAAGATATGTTTGTTTGGGCAGATATATAAAGTGCATAGATGCAAGTTTGTTGTTTGTTGGCTTTGTTTTTTGGGAGGGAGCGGGCAAATTTGAGAATTTGTGCTTCAAGCTACGTTTGGAGAAAGATTCAAAGCCAAATGAGTTCCAGCTTTCCAGATTTCATTTCTTGTTTCGCCGCCAGGATTAGGGAGATACTGATCTTGTGGTCCCATCACTGATAGAATTTAATTAATGCCATTGTCCCCATGCTGTCTGAGACATTACGAGAAAAAGTTTGCTAGCCTGTTGGGCTTGGACGTGCAGGACCTGAATCCATGATAACTAGTCCAGTATATTCACTGACCAGTAGTGATGTAACGTGCAGTTCCAGAGCATCCGTCGCTGTTGTTGAAACCAGTTTTTTTCTCGAAACTCTCAGAACCTGCGCGCTGCTGAGGAGCTGATGGCTGAAGACGGCAGCAGGTCGTCGGCCCTCGGCGCCAGTCTCCTGGACACCTCCCCGGACCGCGGCTTCTACCACTGGCAGATCCAGCAGCTCCAGCAGCAGCTGCAGAACAGTATCGGCCTGTGCCAGTCCATGCTGCGCGACCAGCAGTGCATGAACAACATGCTGCAGAGCTCCATGTCGGGTGAGTGGGACAGCGGGGAGGGAGGGGGGGTTGCGGCGAGGGCCACGACCTGCCAGGATCAAGCTGTGTTGTAGTCGAGTACTAAATAAGAACTCACAGTTACCTCAGCAGTCTTTGCAAGTACGTCGCAGGTGCCCAGTCTTATTTAAGCCTCAAGTTACTGATGACGATTTGTAACAATGACACTCCTTGGTTTACGTTCGCTTACTTTCAGTAGTGAGAGTTTTTATGAAAGTACTTGGGGTAAGTAGTGTGAGGTCAGAGTCTTACACAGCTTGCGTTTTCCCTCATTTCTGGCTCTTTCCATACCAGGGTTTTTATCACTTACCCCCTTTTCTGGTAACACCCCCTGATTCCCCCAGGCGGTTTTGGAGGGATGCCCTTGTCGGCCCACACCCCTACCTTCGGCTCCGCCACCCCGACCCCTACCAACAGCGATCCCCGCCTGGCCAACCTGATGAATGACTACAACATGCGGCTGCAGCACCAGCAGCTGCAGCTGAACATGAACTACGCCTACAACCAGCTGTACCAGCAGCAGCAGGAACTGCAGCGCTTACAGGTGGGCGTCTTGTCGGTTTGGTTTTCAGGACTCCGGAGCCGCCTTTAGGAATACAGCGTAATGCACGTTGACCTGGAATAGTGCCACGTCCTAAAGAAATTTAAAACCGTTTGGGGACCGCAACCAAGCTGCTGTTTCTTTGGATAGAGGTGTCCAAAAGTTCTATGCCGCAGAGCCATTCCTTGATTTCCTGCACGGTGGAACTTTTTCAGGATTGAGGAAGGTGTCTAGAAAATTTCATGGGAAGTGGCTGTTAAACATGTTAAAAGCCTTGCTGTCAGTCTTGGGTATTTTCCTGGTTCGGAGTGATAAAAAGATTGAACAGTGTGTTAGCCTGCAACTCTTCATGTATGCATACAGGGAATGAACGAATGTAGCATGAACTTCGAATACCTATTTGTTAATCCTTAATGAGTTGGGCACAGCCAGGGGGTTGGAGGGCAGCTTTCACATGCCAGGTCTTTTTCGGAAACGTGGCGTGCATGTAATGGCGTGTTCAGTTTGAATTCGATTTGACATAGGGTATTGATATCAAGCTGTACATGTACTTTGTGTCAGGGAGATGTTAATTTTTGGTTTGTAATTACAGGTTTTGCCCTTACACTGACGTATATTCATAAACACTGTAGACTGAGTGCTTGTCTGAGAGCCTTGGAAGAAATTCACAAGCTTACTCAGATGGGACTCGAACCCACGACCTCCACTGCAGACCAGTGCAGATGTCTTAACCACACTCAACCACCGAGCTTGCCGTGGTCGGGTGGCTGGGTATTGATGTTACAGACATTTGAAGATCATTGACTCACACGTGTGTCAGCTTGTGTGCATTGAGGACCACAGTGGAAAATGGATGCCTTTTTTGGCTGACCTGTCTTGGAAAAATGGGCATGGGAATTTCACAGATTTCACAGTGACCGCGAGATGTCACCGAAAAGTCTCCTCAAGACATGGCATGTGCAAAATGTACTGCAGCAATATTCCCCACAGCATTTTTTAAATCCCAATTTTTTTTTTACAATGAGAAACAGTAATGGGGTCAGTACCAATGTTTTTACAGGGATCTATTTTCAACCTGTCTGACAAACAACATGTTTAAATCCATTCGGTTGTTAGACGGCTGAAGGAACCAATCCTGGCAGCAGGCCGCTTGGTTTTGAGGGAACCGGGGATGCCAACATTAACAACAACAGGATGAACGGCCTGACTGGTTATGAAACAAGTACCTTCACCCCGTTCGCCAGCACTTCCCCGTATGGTGCAGGACTCTACCAACCTGGAGGTAAGGCCCTGGCCAGTTCTTTTATGTTGGTGGCTTACAGCAGTCTGTTACAGTTGGAAAACTCAGCTGGTTTCCTCTGCAGATTTGAGGTGGATCTGCTCGTTAGAAACTTCATTAACAGCCATGGTATGATAAACAGGAATTGTGAGGCAGGCAACGTTTCCTGACATTGGCTGATATCTTCACTATTTTATTCACGTTTGTGCCTTTTTAAATTTTAAAACTGCTGTGCGCAGTTTTGTCAGATATTTCCTAATTGCATGTCTGTTGCCACATTTCTGTCTCCTGTAGGTTTCCTTCCTTCCGACCCCCTGGACTACACCTCCCCCTACGGCCAGCCATCACTCGATTCTGCCTCCCGCCGGCGACAGCGCGACTACGATGCCTACGCCCGCCACCGGCAGGAGCAGGACGCCCTTCAGCGGGACTACCACGTGCCGCCCAACACTGCTCAGGGCAGCGTGGACCAGTTTGACATGAGCCGCGATGCCAACCCCGGCGCCGACTACAGCCGGTTGTCGTACGTGTACACGGAGCGTGCCCCGGAGCCCAGCGCCGGTGACCAAGCCACCAGGCAGGCTCAGCCGTTCGTGCCTCCCCTGGACATACAGAGTCTTCTGGAAAGATCGTGAGTACAGTATCAACTGGCGGCCTCACTTTCAATCGGTCAAGATTTTGGTGACAATTTCAGGAATTCCCAAACCCAATTTTACTGTGCTCCTTTAGAGGCTAGACTGGACATGCTACAGGACCAGTTAATGTACCTTTGCTCAAATAAAAGTGGATGTCTTCTGTCATACCAGTTGTTACAGCAAACATTTTACAAACTTAAAAGCCACATTTCCTAGTCAGAATCACAGCTGTGTAAAAGTCATTAATACGTTACAGTAGTGATTTCCAGTTGGAGGAATTTGGCGCTGCACGAGACAGTTTGCTTGACCTTGGTATACTGTGGGTGAGAGGCAGATGACGCTCAAGCACCTTGGTGTCTTACTTGACACTTCTCCTCATGGGGACCTTTGGAAGGTTGCACTGTTTTTTGCAGTAATATATACTTAGTAGTAAATCCTTTTGTCTTCTCGTTATTTTCACTCGCCCTTCTCAATTGCAGTGAGAAGCGAAGGCAGATGGCTCAGCAGGGCAGTACTAATCCAACCAGCAAGAAATCAAGTGAGTTATTTCTAGTACTTTTTAATTTGCCCACCGAATTTGACCAACAAAAGGCAGTCGAGTGTAGGTATGTAGGTAATGGGTTAAATAATTGGCAGGTGACAAGCACAAGATGTTTAGCATTGGAAATCTTACTCATGAACCTGACAAAATGCAGTAGACTTTGACGATGCTACCATTTTTCTTTTGTTATTGTTTCCATTTTTTTGGAACACATTTCACAGAACAGTTTTTATAGTTGTGATCTGCATTTTTTGATAAACAGGTTTATGGATTGTCGGTTTTTGTTCATGGACAAGATCCCTGCATTAACCCTGAAAAAGATCTGATGGTCCACTCTTGAATGACAGCTCTGAGAACTTTTTTTTGGCAACCCAACAGACTTACAGGCCAGCGGAGCCAAGCCCAAGGTCTCGGCCGGGGCAGGCAGGCCCAGTTCGGACACCCGGCGTGGGCCCCGGCCTGGCCTGAGCAGCTCCCTGAGTGGCACGGCCTTCCTGGACGTGGCCAGCATGGCCAGCAGCACCATGTCCATGTCCAGCATGCCTGGGGACGTGGAGCGACAGACCAGGCTGCCCGACACCCAGCGCTCCCTCCTGTCCACCAGCGAGATGTGAGTCCATCTCTTGTAATATCTGCCAGGAAGGAGAACCCTTCCTCACCAGTCGTGTCTGCCCCTGTTTATTTGCGGGAGTTACCTCCAATGTCCTAGGAGTTGAGAGCTTTTCCATGCTTTTCCATTCTGTGTGATCCGTTACTAGCTTGATAGGTTGATTTGGTCCCTTCTTATAACAAGTGGAATACGTATACATCATTCAAATGTGAGGAGTCTGCTGGTCAGGAACCTTCTGATGTTGGTTTCTTGGCTGGAGTGGAAAACATTATCAAGGTTTCATCTGAAAAGTAAATTTGCTTTGCCTTCATACAATTTGTGCAAGGAGTCTTTCAGATTCCCAGCATTGTGCCGTTGCATTGCATTTTAAGTTACTTGCAAGTTTGTCAATCAAGACCCAGGGCGACTTTTTGTAAATTGCCTAAACACTTCATTGACATTTATTTCTTGTGACTGTTCAGGGAGTCAGATGCCGGCAGCGAGTTCTCCCTCTTTGAGGCCCTGCGCGAATCCATCTACTCAGAGGTGGCCACCCTCATCTCCCAGAATGAGTCCCGCCCCCACTTCCTGATCGAGCTGTTCCGGGAGCTGCAGTTGCTCAACTCCGACTACCTGCGCCAGAGGGCGATTTATTCCCTTCAGGACCTGGTCTCGAAGTTCCTGACTGAGGACTCGGTCCATGTCCCCAAGGGTCCAGCAGTAGGCAGTGCGGTGAGTTCACAATGCCTCAATTTTTATTCTTTTTGCCGCTTAGATCCTCCAAAATCCATCGGGTAGTTTTGGAGGATTTTGCAGGATTTAGGACATCAAGAGTTCTCATTTGTTCTTTCAATGAGATTTGGTGCCATTTGGAAGTCAAAGAGCAAAGAATGTGCCATTCACTTCCTACGTAATGCGGATTTCGGAGGATTAGAGGTTTGTTAGAATATTATCCAGAGTATTAGGATTGATTGTAGCTTACTGTAATAACCAGCTTTCTAGCTAATTGTTGCCAACCGTGGTTAAAGGGTAATGATATGTAATGGTAATTTCATTATCCACCGGGTGTATGCCCCCTGCACACATGAGTGGACGCTTTGAAGGGCTTTGATTGCAGGAATAGTGCTCTGCATTCGTTTGATACGTTGCAGTGTTCTTTGATTTTTGTGAGGCAGGGAGAACTGCTTGGTACAGTATGTAAATAATAAATCATGGAGGAAATCAACTGCAGGAAAGTATATGCAGGAAACCCCACCATGTGGCCTCTTCGAGGTAGATGCTTCTTAGCTTCAGTATTTCCGTCTATTATTACTGTTGTCCTCTTGAGATTTTGTATTTTGGTTGTAACTGTGAACTGTGGTTGTGATTGTGAATTGACAGTCCACCCAGCTGCAGCAGCGGCAAGATCCCCGCACACTCTGGCAGATGTCCACCACGGCCTCCGAGCACACCCCCAGTGAGAGCATGATCACGTCCGAGGAAGACGAGATCAAGGTCAGATCTCCTCGGAGATTGCGTCTTGTCATCCCAAGCAGAAACTTCTCGCTGGCAGAGAAAGTTAATCATTACTGCCGCAAGCATTCTCTCTTTTTGTTTTCCAAAAGTGTCGAGTGCAGTCGTCGTCTTGTCAGTTACCTGCAATCTGATTGACTGCACAAGTCCTTTAAGGTTGTCAAGTTTTACCTTGCGTTTGGTAGTCCACTCAATTTAAGTGGACTGTGTTAGACAGCGCCAGAGGAACATCATTTTTCTAAGCTTAAGACTTGACTTGGTGAAGTCTCCCATTTTGGTTCATCTGTTGCTCGAGAATAATTTTCATACTTTAATGCAGTCAAAGTCAAATGACAGGACTCATGACTAGCACATTGCATTTGGCTGTTTGATTTTGGTGTTACAGCAAATGGAGCTGCACTTTACCTGGGAGGGAATTCATGAGATGACAGTGTGAAGCTGAAGATGAAATCAATGAAAAACTGGTGTTATTGACCCACAACACCTTGAGTGCAACTCTGCATTTCATTGTACAAACCATTTCCTCTTCATCTGTGAGTCTAATAAAAATGCCTTGGTTCACTCTCTGTGTTCCCAGGCCCAGATCTACCGCACCAACCCCAAGAAGGCAGGCAAGAAGATGACGGCCCAGCATTCCAAAGGATCGCTGGACGCCGAAGAGTTTGACTATGTGGAGAGCGTGGGCTCGGCCAGCTCATTGTCCACGCCGCCTTCCTTCAGCCAGGACTTTGGCTTTGCCAACGATGAGCTGGGTGATACCGTCATCCACTTGGACAAGGCGTTGCAGGTAGGAAACCAGCATATGTCGATTTACCCCATCAATTTTTCAGATCCAGGGCCAATTCAGTGCAGCCGCTGTGCCAAGGAATCCACTTCTCATAGAAAACGTTTGTTGAGCGGGATATTCGGTTTCCAGTTAAAGCCTCGAGTGATGGCTATTTGTGAGTGTTTCTCTCTGAGTCACACTTAGACTTACTAAACAGTTTATGTCACCGCTGTTGTCTTTAGGCAATAATCTCAGATCTGATTACCAAAAAGCACTGACATTACTTGATTTCTGGAACTTGGAACAGAGTTGTTGCATGGACCTGCCTTACCATGGTATTACAAGAATGAACTCCTCTATCCTAAGTAATGCCAAGATAGTGAAGGAAATTCACTCATAAGCAAATGAGTGCACCAGCCATCATCTGGTGCTTCCTCCGACTCACTTGATGTGGAGTCGTTGCTTTGTATCTCTTTGTGTACTCAAAGTGGAGGGCATTAGCATGCTGAGCTGTGTGGTCAAAAACGACACTTTGAGAACAAAGGGTATCACCTTTCTTCCAACTGCTGTACTGAAGCGGCTTCTTTTTGTGCTCTAAATATTTTTGCAACAGAGGATGCGGGAGTATGAGCGTCTCAAGGCAGAAGCCGAGGCCTCTGCTGCCATCTCTTCTGACGCTTCAGCCTCCATGGACAAGGCTGCTGTCAGCAACAGCGAGGTGACCAGCAACAGCTCGGCCCAGGACATGGGCAGCGAGAGCTCTTTCTCTGACCTGCCTGTGAGTAGTTGGGCCTGATCAGTTCACTAAAAGTTGTGTGCTCTTGGTTTCTTTGGTTCCCATCACAGAGAATATTTTGGTTTCACTGGAACTCTTGATGTAGTAAGGAGTAGATTGCATCTTTGCACTGGTTTCGTTTTTTTGTATAGTTTTATTTTTTTGTCTTCCAGCAAAGCGTACTTCATTTGCCAGTCCCAAGAGAGTAATTGCTGGGAATTTTTTTCACATTTTTAAAGAACTTCTTCCCCCACATTTAGATTTTCTATGTTTGCATTTTGTGAGGCATTGGTTTTTGTGCTTTTGACATGTAAACAGTGAGAGTGTATTGTCATTTGACCTTGGTATGCGCTTCCTCAAAAGCTGATAATGGCAGAGTGAAATTGGCAGTACAAGTACTTTTTGTCTCACCAATCTCTTGCCTAATTACATGCACTATTCACATAAATAAAGCATTGGCATTTGGGACAGAACTTGTGCCTTGTCAACTATTAAAATCCTGGAAGTCACATTATCTGTTATTATTTAAACCCCGTCTGCTTGGTGTTACGTCAATTTCTCTGTGTTCCTAAATTAGACCCTGGTAGTCTTGTCGCATTTGTGCCAAGAGCCTTGCCGAATCCCTCCGGAAATCCCCCTCGGAATACAGGAAGCCGATGGCACTTTCTAAATGCCCATGTGTGTCTTGGTCTGCGGTATTTCATTTTCAGTACCCCCGGATCGACACGCGGCAGCTGGACCTGCAGATCAAGAACATCATGCAGGAGGTCATCCCGTACCTCAAGGAGCACATGGACGACGTCTGCTCACCTCAGCTGCTGGCTTATATCCGCCGCCTGGTGCTGACCCTGTCCAAGCAGCGGGACGACAGCCGGGAGTTTGTGCGCTTCTTCAACCGGCAGCTGGGCTCCATCCTGCAGGACTCGCTGGCCAAATTCTCAGGGAGGAAGTGAGTCCTTTCACTGTATGTTGTATTGGAGTTGGTCAGCCGAGGTTTGGCTGACAGTTTTAGTGGATGGTTGTCGAGTTTGGTTTCTGCGTTGTGGGATGAATTCTCAGGCAGTAGATTGGCCTGAATTTTCTTGGTGTTTGTGTGAAGTCATGGTCACACATCGTTTTAAAAGAGACTGTGACCTTTATATATATACCGTTGAGCCCAGTTGATAGGATGCCACGTGACTTTGTACTTTGCTGAAAGCAGATGCTTAGATTAAAGTTGTATGATTTAATGATTTTTGATAAGTAATGCTTGTACCCCTTTTGTCTTGTGTACAAACGTCAAAATTGATGCCAAGGGAATGTAATTTTCAACTATAAATTGACAATGATTTGAACAAGACACTGCTAGGGTTAAAATCAAATTATATTCTAGAAATTGGCAGTCCTGACAAAGATGCTCCAAGTAAAGAATAATACCTCAAATTAAGCATGAAGCAACAACGTGCTGGTACGGGTGGAAACCTGTGACTACAATACCACTGTTCACTGAGTGTTCAGCACTCTTCAGACTGCTGTCCATTCCTAAATTGGAATCCTTCAAGGTCCAGGTAACTTGAGAACCAGTCCTATGTCTCAGAAGTTGTAGGCTCAATCCTGCTGTGGTCAGTTTCGTTGGTGCTACCTAACGTCAGTTGAAAATAAAGCCTTGCTTTTTCAATCAATCTTCAGGATGCGGGAGTGTGGTGAGGACCTGCTGGTGGACATCTCGGAGATCCTCTTCAACGAGCTGGCCTTCTTCCGGCTGATGCAGGACCTGGACTCGGCGGGCAGCAAGCTGAAGCAGGAGGCGGTGGCCCTCGACGAGGAGGACGACGAAGACGACGAGGAAGAAGAGGAAAGGGAAGAAGATGACGGAGTAACAGGGACTGAGACAGGGACCGAAGCGGGCACAGCCGCCGAGGAAGAGGGTTCTGACGACGAAGGTAAGGGCTTCAATTCCGTCCTTTGGGCTCCAGCTTTGAATGTGACACAGGGATTTTTTTTTTTTAAACCAATCAGTGATATCCATTTAGAATAGCCCACTGAGTGATGTGCATGTTTGCAGAAAGCACAACCACATGTCAAGTGATTGTATTATCTGTTGACACTTGGCACTGAGTTTCCAACCCTCGGCTGACGGAGCCTACGGACAGGTCCCCCTGGCATGCAGTGGCCGGAAAGAGCAATTTGTAGCAAGGGCAGTGGTTAGCCGTGTGTTGCATGGCATTGAATGCACTCTGGTTGTCAACAGACTTTGTTATTAAAATCAACCAACTGGGAGCTGGTTCGTGTGGTGGGTGAAAGCATTGGATATAAATAGTTATTGGTAACAGTGCATTGTGCACCATGAAGCCAGTGCTGTGAAGATCTGGTATGGCATTGTAATACTTGCATACGATGCTGTACTGTGCAATATTGTTTGGTGTTTGGTTTGGGGAAAGGTATCACTATTTCATTTAACCATAAGTCACAAATCAGCAGCTGATTTGCACGAGTACCTCGATTGAACTTGTCCTGGGATTTTCTAACGCAAGGCGATGTCGTATGTTGTCAAGCGAGTTCCCCCGTGACCTAGCTGGTCAGCGTTGATTCCTTGACTCGTTTTTCATCCATAGGTAGCAGCTCAGAGGCGGAGTCTGACGCAAGCTCCTCTGAGGAAGCTCAGGAGCCCTCTGCTGGCACCAAGGCAGCAGCTTCCCCCAAGCCTGCCCAGAAGCCCGCCTTCGATGAAGTGGCCCTGGAGACAGCTATGGACATGGCCACATCCAGGGAGGCAGAAGAACTGGGAAAGGTCAGTCTCTCCTTCATTCTGTTGACATCAAGCTTAGCTAAACCCTTAGTGTTGATGAAATCAAAAATTCTTCAAACTAAGACCTTGCTTGACTTTCTAAAACTTTTCAAAACTCTTTTTTTACATGAGGTCATACCCAGTTAAACAGCAAATGGTTGAAGTCCAATTTAGTTTTATTTCCATAGGACTTCCACACTCGCGTGTCTTCTCACATAAAGGGCTTGGTTGGTTTTGTGCACAATGAGTTAAAAATCAGTAGCACCCAAGCTGTCTCTTGCTGTCACGTGGAGGTGGGCAACACAGCATTATCGTCAGTTCTCTACATGGAGTCCCAGCCTTCAAGTTACACTGTTTCACATCAGCGTTGATCAAACTGATCAAATTAAGCTTGATTTTCCTAGTTGGTAAATATAAAACCTTCCCTTTCTGACAAGTTTACCTGATCCAGCTTCATTTATTATCTTTCATTTGCAGACCAGAGATGATGACTTGGCTCGCAAGTTGGAGGCAAGCGACCGAGACGAGTAAGTTTCCGTACGAATCTGCACTAAATAGGTATTGAAAATACAGAAAAAAAGCAATTGCGGCGGTACCAGGTAGATTTTACCTTTGCTAGATTACAACAGACCAGATAAACTTAAATACCATTTGAACTTTGTGATGCCAGAAACTCATTGATAATAAATTTCATTTTAGCTGAATGTGCAAATTGTGTTCCAATTTCACGAACAAATCCAAATTTGTTGTTTGTACCACAGAGACAGTGAGAGTGCTTTAAGTAAAGACCAAGTTAAGATTGAGTTGTCAATGAGCGAGACAAACGCTGTCACGTAGTAAGTATATCCTGGCTCTGTTGGTTAAACCCTGGAACTTTGATGAAACCCTGAAACTTTGAGTGTGTCTTGGAGATCATCATGCCTGGTACGGCCTGTCCCAGCCCATTACACGATGGATGAAATGTTTTCATCAACCAGTGGATTTAAATCCAAATTTCCCCTCCTTTTTTTCAGTCTTGGCAGTGGCGAGGATGACGACGAATATGATGAGCTCAGTGCTAGAGAGGACGAGACCATTACGAGCATAGGGGCTGCAACTGCTCAGGAAAACAACCAGGTGGGTCGCCTTTTGTTCCTTCTGTAATGACCGAAGAGGTCAGTCAGTTGTGGGGAACAAGGACTAAGATCCGAGGATGGGTCGAGTACAGCAGCAGGTTTGGGGGAGAACCCTCCAAGATGTGCACCTCATTATCACTGACCCTCCAAGATCCTTCATGATCCTCTGTGAGGCTTTGTATGACTTTGAAGTGACTTGGAAGCACAACTTGGCAGTTTCCTGCACCGAGGTGGATTTGAGAAATGCTCCTGGTAGTGGAAGTTTTGCACGCAGATTGTTACACAAAACACGTCGCCATGTTTTGTTTCAAATGTTTCATGCATACACGCAGCAATTCAACACTGTTACCAATGGGGGTGTGCAGCTCAGTTAGGTTTTAAATGCAGATTTATTGCAAGTACACATTCAGCAAGTGTAAAGATTTATCCTTTTCCAACTCAGGTTTGCGTGATTTATAAAAAGCAATTTTTACATGGATGCATAGCAAGCAGATAGAGAGCTGCATGATCTATCAAGCACACTAACCCTAACCCTTTGCTCACGGAACTTCTCTGTCGCCTCGAGAACTAGGGTTAATAGAGCCTTGGTTGCTAATGCTACCTGCTTCCTTGTCACCATGACAGAGTTCAGAACCAAGTGCAGAGCCAGACTCCACCCACATGGCCACACCAAAGGCAGAAGGCAATGCTGAAGACGACTCAGCCACGACCGGGCCAGAAAGGGAACCCCAGGCCCAACCCCCGGATGCCTCTGGCCTGCCCAATGGGAGCATGGAGGCCGACGACGAGGAGGTCACCATTGATGACCTGCCGCCCAAGATGACCAGCCTGGCCGAGGTGAGAGAAATGGCGAGGTGCAATGAGATGAAGCTAATTTTTAAAATGCTTATGATGGCCTGCTACTCCTCCAGGGAAGCAAATTGCAGGATTTTAGGTTTTTGTTATGCTGTCAACATGTACGCGGGTCGTCATGCAATCAGATCCCCACTAAAACTTACCAGGGATGTGATTTTGCCAGTTTTTCCAGATTTCAGGATTTGTGAGTCTAAATTCTGCATTTTTAGAGGTTTGATTACTCGGGTGTTGGTGTGCTTACCAGCTCTGGGAAGTTAGCCCCTTAAATCTTATTCCACAAAAAGTCAGAAGGACACACAGACATCATCCACTCTGTCTTCTTGTAGGTTGATATTAACAGCAAAGCGTCGGAGGAACAAGCCCCCTCGGCAGTCCTACAGAGCATCATTGACACCATCGTCTCAGGGGAGGCGGCCCTGGCTGGCGACCCCACAGCCTTGAAGGAACCGCCCACGGCCAACGGCGCTCCCGTCTTGACAAGTGGGGGCGGCGACGCAACAACGGAGGAGGCTACCAGACTGGACGCTGTCCAACCAGACGCCGTCGCAGACGTCCAAGAGAATGGTACGTAGTCTTTGGAGAGTTGCTTCAAGGTTGAAACCCGTTTGTGTCAAACACTCCAGCATCAGTTATAAATTGCCCGGACCCTTTGAAATTCTCTACTTGGTTCCAAAGATCTTCCAGGATTGTAGGCAGGTTGATCCCAGTCACGCCCTCGGGAATATATTTTAGCACTTGTAGAATTTAGGTTTAAGAACGAGAGGAGACAGTTTTATTCTTAATAAAGGGCTGCATGGTTGCAGTTTTCAGCAGTGTGATAATTGTGTCACATTGCTGATAAATATGAGGTACGAAGCACAAGACAGTGTCAGGGACATTGACAGCATTAATGGTGGTGTGTTGAGAGATTACGGATTGTAAGCATTCCAAATCCATTCAAATTCGCTGGGAGTTGTTTTGTAAGAATTAGGTAAGCTAGAGCCCCTTCATTTTTAACTCTACACGGGGCTGTTGCTCCTTGAAGCGTCACGTGCAAAGAGCGTGCCACTTCACTTGGATTCCTGCAGCGTAGTGGATTTTGGAGGTGTTTGCTGAAGGCCCCTAGTAATGGAGCCCAGGGAGTTATTGTTGCATTTCAATGGCGTCGTGTTTCCCATCACGCTGTCACGTTTGTGAGTTGTGAGCTGTAAGTGAAAGCTTGGTACGGTTTTGAAGCACTGTGCCGCAGTGTAAAACCAGAGCAAAGCTGGTTTTGCTGCTTGAGAGTTCAAAAGCTTGGGAAACATGGCGCGATTGGACCTCTGCGTCAGGTTGTAAATAATTTTCCTCTTCGACCTACATTCAAGAGCAGTTGTATTGAGAATTTTGTAATTTAGTTTGTTTATGATACAGTGTTTAACAAAATACTGGCCAAAAAAAATGTATGTGCCTGTACCAAAGCAGTTACAGTTTGATGGTCTATGAAATGTTTGAGGAGTTATTTGAATTCCCTGTGTGTTCTGTTTGTTAATAATACAGTCCATTCTTTGAAGAGAAATGTATTGCTGTAAACTATTCCTATGCATTTGGAGGGGAAAAATGTTTCACATTCCTTTTTTCTACACCGTTTGTGTGACGTTGGTTTCTGACTTCTGTCAGTTAACCACCTGTTAACCAAATGTAAAAAATTGGTGCCTCAGCGGTGTGAGCATGTATGAAAAAGTAGAATTTGTAAATTACAGCAAAGAAAAAAAAAAGATAAAAGCTGATAAAAATTCTAACCAAAAATACTTATTAAAAAAAATTGCTTTTTGAGTACAGTCTGTATATGGTGTGAAGCCTTATTCCAAGCCTGTGTGTATGTAGTGGAAAACTGTACAGATCAATCCAGTGCTATGTAATGTGGAAGTCTTTGCAGGAAAAATCTGATATGATTAGATCCCGTCCATTCAGACAAGGAAATCTAATTGAAGTTGCTGTTGTAAAATTGTAAAGAAAAAAAGACTATTGTCATTTGTCCTGTGTTTGTCTGCGGAAGTGATTATAAGACTATAAAATTGTCTTTTATATTGTATTCAAAACATTTTGTATGTCACTTTGCATGTTGAAAAGGGGGAAAAATGTTTGATATGCTCAAGAAACTTGACTGCCGTATTTCTTTTAGTTATTCCTTCAGATGTGAAGTCGTGAACACTCTGTTTGCTATTGCAAAGCAGTTGCTGCATTTTTTACACAATCTGACATGTATGCTTATAGGACACGTTCCATATATTAACAGAGGGCTTTCACAATAAAATAGATTAAGTTGAAATGTTGCACTGAAAACTATAAAATGAAGCAATTGTACATGTGTATTTGTGAATGATGCAGAGAGAACACGTGTACATTGGTATACCGACTCGTTGGACTATGCTTTGGGCAGTAGAACGTAAATTAAATTGATTTACATCCATGTTTAGATGTAAAGTTTCTTTTTTGTTCTTGTCTCACCCTCAGTATTGAGAACTGGCTAATTAGTACTGTCGACTCTCATACCAAAGCTGCAGGGACCAGACATATTACCTTGTAATAACCAGGACTTGGTGATAAAAGGAGTGGAAAAACAAAGAAAAAACATACGAAACCAAGAAATTGGGATTCTTGAAATCTGTTCTTTGTAACATTATTTTGTCATAACGGTGTTCTTTATAACGAGAGTTGACTGTATAAATTTGGGCAGCTGATTTGTGATGACTGACCATTGTGCAAACTTTAATGGTTCCCGGTGTTCTGGAGTAAATGTCATTTGTATCTTGCTTGAGCTGAAAAAAAAAATTTAACTGCTTGGAGTAGAAATGACCAGAGATGTACATGTAGAAATGTACAGAAATTTGCCAACCAGAAACAAGTGTTCATGTGGTCTTGTTTTCAAGACGTTAGTGCTTGATAGCGGACACCGTGCATAGTGCGCCCCCAACGACTCATAATTAGACTGTGCACCAGCTCACACTAACTAGTTGTGGGAGGGCACTCCTTAGCAGAAATAAAACAACTATGGATCACTGACGTCTTGGGCCAAGACTAGTGTTCATGTGGATCTAATGTGAGGTTGGAATAAATTATTCCTGCTAGTCATTGTCTGCTGTATAATCCAAACCTCTCATATTTTGTGTAATTGATAGTTGATTGATGCGTTTGATTTCCACGAGTGTTTTATAGTTATGTTGAGCTTTATAGAACTTCCAGAATAAAATTAAACATTGTTGTGTTGGGGATTTAACCAAAGGTTTTGTTTCTCCTCTTAATTTTCAGTTTACAGAAGATTAATTTTTGTTTCTTAGATGAATGTATGGATTACATTTTTTTCCAGTGTGCAATGTTCCTCTAGTTTATGAGAACAAGAAAGTTTCTAGGTCTGGAGTTAAGTTCTTTGAAAAGTTACTTTTGGGAAAAAGTTAGAGAGGATTGGTACTCACAGTTTATGTGAAGAAGTGTTGACTTTTCAAAAAAAAAAAAAAACTTGCAGCCAAAATTTGCTGGAGTTGAACAATTTCAAACTGTAGCAGAAGATTTTGCTGTGGTGTTGTAAGTCCACACCTGTTTCACGTGGAAACTGGTGTTGAGCGAAGTTTGGACTCTCATAAAATTGGGTTCTCAGTGCACCTGTTATCATTGTTGTTGTACCAAGTCAAGTGCATTGTGACAAGTGAGTCCATCCCTCATGGGGTGAAAATTTCACCTTACAGCACTTATATAATTTAAGGATTTTTCTTCTTAAACCTGACACTCCCGAGTCCTCCAGAATTCATCAGGTCCCAACGGAAAGTGTAGACTGGTCACCTAAGTATACAAAAATGTATGTGTTATCCTTAAGGGATTAAAATGGGAATTGTTCAGTACATTTGTGAAGTCCATGAAAAGGAGAGATTTTTGTCGACTTAACAACATTGCTCTAGCAGTTTTGTAGAATCAAAATGTGAATATCATCTGGAAAGGAAAGTGTGTGCAGAGAGAGCCTGGAGTGGAATTTTACAGGGAAAAAAATATTGGAATTGCATAAACATCTGTGAATGGTATAGAACCGATGATATGTTGTAAACGTATATTTCTGGTTCTCATTTGTAATGAGTGCACAAGAAAATGTGTCAGTTATTTACTTTTAGGTGCCTTTTAATATTCAAATACATGGATGGTCTCGGTAACAGTTTACTCGTGCAGAATCAAGTACTCCTTTACTGTAGCAGCGCACTCTGTGGCCTGATTTGCTACCGTGTGGGCTTAGGCAGCAAGCCAGACTCTTGCTGTTTGTCACACGGGGGCTCACTTCACAAGGAAACCCGTCGTTCAGTTCATCCATTGGGTACTGAAGTTGCTTCGAGTCTGCGAAGTAATGGATAAGAGGACATACAGAAATTTGCTACAATGCCACTAGTATTGTGTTAAAGACCAAACAGAGATATGATACCCCCCAGCTTGCCACCCTGCCGGGCTTTTATACCCAAACAGTGACGTGTGGTTTATCTCAATTTGCGATGTACAGAAGCCATTGAAATGTATAGATCTGTGTCAAGTTTCTCATTTGTTTGTAAACAGAAATCGTTCCATGTTTGCTCTCCACAGAACTCATTGGTATGTGATGCAGAAGGGAGGGAATCAGGTTTGTTTGTAGTAATGGCTGTGAATTTTAGCCGTTTTGTGGAATTTTTATGAAATGTTAACTTCTGTTTGATAGTTGTACAGGCAACCGTTTCCTGATGTTCTATGTACGACTGTTTTCCATTCATATGAATTGAAAACCAAAAAAATTTAGGTGTCAAGGTACAATCCAGCGGTATTTATTCACATGATTGCTTGGTATGGATTCTTTTCTATGCAATATATCCAAGCATGTGCCACAACCTCACAGGAAATAGTGCAGTCAACACCCCACACCTGACTGATCTATCATGAACACTGGTCTCCAAGGCATCACTGCAATAAATTCTGCCAAATTTCACTGTAAAACTCCCCCCCCTTGTCTTGTGGCACGAAATATATTATGAGCGCAAAAATTTCCAGGAAGAATTAATCTCAATACAATGGCATGGTTTGACCCGAATGGCTGGCTAGTGTTTGCTCAGCAATTAAGCCTGTCAGCTGTATCTGTTGTGTTGAACTAGACCATCCTCGTGAAGTGGGCTAAAGTGACTCCAATCGGTCGAGCGTCGACGAGACCGGTTGCCAGGCGACCGCTGTTTAGCGGACCCCAGAAAGTATGCAATTGCTGCCACCATTCCATAGTTTGCTCTCGGTTGGCTTACAGGGGCATGTCCGATGACTGCACTTTGAATAGATAACTGATTGTATCCAGTATCAATTCGTGTAGACTTTGTCACCGAGATTTCTTTTTCTGGCCTTTATTTTCTGTTTGTGCTACACGTATGGATTCTGTAACGTTCTAGATCTTAGTGCCTTTTTCTGTAAGATACCTTGTCACTGCATTTCCGAGTTGAATAAAATATCTGTACAGATGTGTTTTTGCTTTCCTACAAATAAATATGAGATTTGAGTTGAAATGTTTTGTGTTGTGATTTTTTTTTTTTACCTCTGACCTTATTTCTGACTTGGAACAAAATTAATTGGGGGAAAAACGAAGAAAAGAAATACATGTAGTCTTTTTTCACAATTGAAACACGGCAGCAGGATACTTGATAAGTTGTACATACACATTTATTCTGGTGAAATGTTCTTGCAATTTCACAATAAATACATTTTGGCACATCATGAATTATGAGTTGCTACAATCACTATGCCTGTAATCAGCATTGCAGTGGTCTCTACTGAATACCATTTGGCAAGTTGGCATTCAATAACAATTTGGTCTGAGCTGTGTGAACTTGATACAATTCACGTGCGGTTTCCGCAACTCTGGAACATGCACGTGCCTGCACGGACAGCGTGCACGTATAGAAAGTCAGTGAAGTCATGTCAACTCAGAGTCAGTCAAACCTTAGTATTTGTATGTGGAAGAATTAGTTCTGCTTCACCCCACTGCTGATAGAACTTAGAACTGTGGACTCCTTGCAGTGGTGTGTAATGCAAGATTCATGAGCTAGGCATCTGGGGGTGTGTGGCAAACCACTGTGGAGGTAACTTCTTGTCATATACATGTTTCAGCCCCAACGTCAGCCTCAGCTGAGGAAACTAAGAATGGCTTCTCTTGGCAACAGCTGCTTGGAGTTACCTCAGTACAAATAATCTGCAGTGTATTGTAAGTTAGTGTTGTTTGATTTGAACACCGCAGCAGCCATTTAGACGGATGTGAAATGCACAATATGAGCACTGTATCCACGTTATGGTCTTCGAAACAACTTCTGCCAAGTATGAAAAAGTGAAAGCCTAATTCATGTCAAAAAATAGCGTCAGTCTTTAAATGAAACACCATGACTTTTCTGCACAGCAGGCACTTGTAATAAAATTTGTAATAAACATATTCACAAGCATACCCTGTAGACTAGAAATATGCACTGCAATCACTGATTTCAAATGAAATTGGTTGGTTTTTTTTAAAGGGACACTACGATGTTAAAGGCTTGCTGTGAGAGCAGTATTTTATGATGGTGACAATGCTTCACTTCTGCATTGTGTCAATGTCACCTGTATGTTGGTCTTGTCAAGAAAAGGGCCTCCCGATTTCTGAACAGCACCTCTTTACTGCTGTACAACGGTACATTCCTGGGGTTCTTGTAGACTGACGCCAATGAATGAAGGGAGTCGTCTTTGAGTATCATGTCAGGGCTCAAGCTGCTGTCGGCTCTTCTATGGCTGGATGCGCTGTCCCTCCGCAGTTGTTCGATGGAACTGAAGGGTCCAGAGTAACCGCCGTAGAGGTTGGGCGAGCAGAGGTGTCTGTCGTAGTCATCTGATGACTGAGACACGTTGCTGGCATGGTACTGAGACTGTAGGTGCTCCGTCTTGGCCACACCATCCGCGCCATCATTGAGCCGGCCACCATGGACCCCCAGCAGGGTGGGCAGTGACTGGTTGTGGGCAGCCAGGCGGTGACTGACCAGCCCCCGCTGGATGCGGAGCCGATGGTGCTTGCCCGCATTGTCGTAGAAGTGGGCCGTGGAGCGCGGCATCAGCCGCAGCTCGCCCAGGTGCAGCGTGCCCATGGCCTCGCTGCCGCTGATCCAGCGGATGTCCTCGCGGATGTTGGAGTCCATCCGGCCCAGGACAGCCTGCTTGTCCAGGAGGGCCATCTGGCGAGCGGTGCTGGTCTGCGACTTGGCCGTACCGTTGTTGCGAGAAGACAGCTTCGGGGCTGTCGCACTCTGGCTGTAGACCGAACGTGAGCCAACAACAGAGGGCGCTGATCGAGTTGCATCATCACCAGCAGAGCCTTCTGCCTTGGGTAACTGTGGGAGATGTGTCATTTGGTTGTCCCCTGTTTTGCCTTGTAGTATGGGAGTGGAATAGGCTCTGCGTGTGGCTTTGTTGAGAGCATTTTCTCTAGGTGTAGTTGATGGAGTGAGATCAGCCTTCTTACATACCATTGGCTGGAAGTACAGATTCCCTTCATAACCCTTCCAAGTCTGGAAAAAATGAATACATTTTTTAAAAACTCTGGATTTGTGAAACCTCATAAAATGGAAACTTCAACTTGTCACAAAATGCTACATGGGATGGAAAATATTGATTACAGGGAAAAAAACCAACTTTCTCCACCTTTAAAGCCCACACCTGCAAAATGCACACCTTCAAAGCATACACCTTCATGGAATGCACCTTCAAATAATAGATCGGATACCTTCATCGGATCCCTTAAGCGTACATCTAGGAAAAGGGGTGCACGATGACGTTACCTTGACCGGGGCAATTGGATGCTGTCTGCTCTGTGTCACATAGAAAACACAGTTTGAGGTCTGCACCATTGGCGGCTTGTCCATGTTGGCCACCACTGTCGGCAGACTGAAGTTGGGAAAGGTTGCCCCATTTTCCTCGATGACTTTCTCGGGCGTCCTGGGCCGGTAATAGGAGGAGCGAGCATTTGACATCACGGTGCGACTGCTCTGGCAGCGTTTCTTCATGATGGAGAGGGCATGCTGGTAGATGTTCTCCCTAGAGGGAGTGGTGATCCCTTGTCCTTGAATTTGACTAACAATGTGAAAAAAACTAAGTTTACAATCACAAAGATAAAACAGCAGCAAATTTGGAATGTTCATCACTTTGTAATTACATGTACTTTTCTAATAAGACATATTCGAATTAAAAATTCCTCATTTTATTTATGAGCAAGTAAAAAGGTGTCATTATTTTCTGTCAACATTTTACCATACTGAGGTAATTTGAAACTACAAACCTAAAGTGAAATAAGCATCACGTGAAATTGGCTTAAACAAATGATACTTTGATAAGATTAGCAAAAAAATGTACATAAATTGCAAAACGGCTTTTCTTCCTGAAGGGCTCAGTTTTTTTAATTCAATACCACACATTTATAAACTTTTAAGTCTAGTTTTGTGCCACAGAGGAAAACTTTTTTCGTCTAAAGATAACCAAACTTTCTTGAGATGCCAGATTGAAATTCATGATTAGTTGCTGATAAATCTGTGTCTAACAAAGTCTTTAATGTATTCAACATGTTTTAAACTTGAAATTTATAGTTGAATATTCGATTAGATACAAATGAAAAGTCAAAATATGTTGCAAATATTCCAAAAAAATGAAAACTAAAAAGAAGCAGCAGAGAAGAAGGAAGTGGGTGGAATGAAGAATGGTTTTTATATTTTAACTTGGCCTGGTATACATCGTTTTCTAACCTCTCTGCATAATCAGTCATTACAGTGACTGGTGTGTTGGTGGTTGCCCCTCGCCCGTACTCATGGGGATCAAACAAACTCTGCTCTTCTGCCATGACCCCGACCACCCGGGCCAGCTCAGCGTCCACCTCGTCCATCCCCACCGGCACCGAGAAGTCCACGCTCTTACAGACCCCGCCTCCCTGTCGGCTTCCGTTATTACCAGTTCCCTCCGACCATGCGGATCCACCAGCGCGACCCTCCCGCGTCTGGGGTGTGTCCGTGACCCGGGGGATGCTGACGTCCACGATGATTGCTTGGGTTTGCTTTGATGATCCCTTGTCAGCTCCGGTGGTCAATTTGTCATTTCTATCATTGGGTCTTTTAATTTTTGACCTACTCCGATTTCTAACCGACTTATCGCACCGACTTGTTTCACTGCAATCCTGCTGGGAGGTTTGCATCTTCTGCTCCTGGTCTGCTCCTCCAGATAATTCTTCACCTGAAACCTCATCATCCTCTCCCTTGTTTGTTATTTTCTCTCTCTCATCTACTTGTTCCGTCATCTGTGGATCATCACTACCTGTGACATCCCCTCCATTTTGGTGATCCGTGGTTTGGCCTTTCTCTGATACCTCCGACCGTAAGTCCCCCTTTTTGGCATTAGCCTCATCATTTGCTTTGTTCTCCGACTGATTTCCCTTCTGCCCTTCTTGGAATTCTACTTTGTCCACATCTAAGCTGTTTCTTTCCTCATCATCTTTATCGGTTTCCATCTCAAAGTTAAGAATTCAGTTTGCAGCAGTCAAACATCAACTTCCTCCCTACTTTTTTTCACTTCAGTTCATCCTTTCATAAACCATCGAGGAGCCTAAGATGAGGTCACCTGCATAAGGAGAAAAACAAATGTATCATAAAACTTCCTTCAGGTAATTATCTACAAGACTGTACAAAAGTGGCCGGATGAATTTGAAGACTTTTTAGAAAATGTGTACTTGCTAGAAGGACAATAAGTTGGTAAATTAAGGAAAAGATGATTTAATCAAGTTATTTAATCATCTCCGACACAAGTGCAAGAAAGATAACACAATTATGGAATGTACAGGAGCAGTTTCACTTCAGTTTCAAACTTGTGCAAATTTCTACACGTCCAGTATAAACCACTAGAGTTTTCTATGCTGCATACTCTATTTACAACTTTTAAGACCACGTTTTCGGTGAGTGCACATTAACTGAGTCCTAAATACTGTCTGTACTTTACCTCTTGCACAAAAAGTTGGGCTACATGTACTTCACTTTTCGGCAGTCGAGTTGGAAATCGCCAGCCGTCGTCCAAATAGCATCAACATTTTTAAGGTTCCAAAGCACAATGGACACAAATGCGGAAAAACAGCTTATCGCTCCACAGTCTGCCAGACTGTGATCAATCCATTTGTTGGTGGAAACAAGGACAAAAGGGCGACACAATGGTCAGTATTCTTATTACACCTGTATACACTTCGGATAAGCCAACTCTTCGTTCTGCACCACAAACACGGGGTAATGGAAGTGGGTCGCCCACAGACGCCCTCTGTTGTCGCCATGACGACTAATTGATTGAGTTGCTAGACTCGTCTATTCTGATGGAGGTAATGCTGCATAATGTGGATCACAGCAATAGAAGGTCTTAATTGATAACTTGGGATAATCCTGGAGTGTGGTGATGTGTGTATAACGTGCAATCACACTGCAATTTAGCTTTCGTCATTATGCTCAAACCTTAATCAAATAAATCGATACAATCCATTTAGATACACCAACAACGACCCAGTGAAATATGGGCGAGTCCATGCCCAGGAAAACGGTAAATCTGTTTAAAAGTTTAGCGTTTCAGCGGATCAGCTATGCAACTGCATTGGGTGATACATACACGTACAGGGAACAGAAACCCATGCACATAGTGGTGGAAATAAAATCATGAACTTTACGCTGAAATATTCACCAGTTCCACCGCAAATAAAGACGAGGCTGATTGTAAAAAAAAATTTAAACAAATTTGAGTTCGAATATAACAATTTTCGCTATGGAAAGTGTCTTGAAATTAGAACAAAACAAAAATATTCGTTTACAAGGGGATAATTTTGTTTTAAAAAATCATAAAATAAAATACATACAGCAGAGACAAGTAGGATCTACAATAATTGGAAGACGTGTGAACAAATTAACATAAAACAATCCAGGTCATTTTTTCCAATCATTTAAATTCAAGGAATCAAATGTTGAATATTTTAACAATATCATAGTGGCTTTTATCAATATATTGAAGGGATAGCATCTCAAAAGATGTAATAAGTTAAAAAGAGGCAAAAGCATTCGGAACTACAGCTATTTCTCTAGATACACTAAAAGGGACAATTGAAATAAGGGATTAGGTAATGTAAGAGTGAATAGTGTGATATTACGTAAGTAGGATAGCAGGCAACTTTTTAAAAATTTCACTTTGGTGCCGGTACTCTAGAAAGGATTACGCCCTCTTTCGTTCAGAAGAATAACAGGTGTTCTTATTTGCATTTATAATTTCACTGCGGTTCTCGCTGGTTTCCCGCCAACTTATTCCATAATCGGAACTAGAGGGCAAAGTACCATCTGTGCTACCGGATATCGTTGAACGCGTAGCGATGGAGAAGGGAAGCTTTCGCCATTGACATTTTCGTGCCAAAGGAAAGCCAACTTTCGCTTGCAAGTTGCATGTACTGAGGGGAAGAACAGGCAAGGTTGTTACTTGTATTTGAGGAACCCTCTCAAATATCAGATACAGTGATGCGTACTCTCAGTCTCAAGGTAAGCCTCAGCCGAGTTCTGAGTACAAGCAAGGCCTCGTGAAAATGAAAGTTCGCTTAGTTTCAATAGCAGTTGGCCGGTTATTTAATATCGGTTATGCTGTGGTGTCATTGCTGTGGTGTATTGGGCAGTTGGTGTATTGTACATGTACATACATGTTGCGAAAAACTCAGAGTGAGACTTTCAATTATACTCTTCAGCTGCGTAACGTAAATGTGGTTGACTGTGCTTAAATTGTTGCGTGTATTTTTCTCATTTGAGCCATTACATTTCAGGGATTCAGTGAAGGATCCATTGCCATTGGCTGTAGTCTGTTGTGAAAGTTGTTTTGAAATTAATGGTGCATTTACAAAATAGGTTAGCTTTTTGTAAGTTTTGTTGTCGCATTCATGTTTGTGCCACTTGTGGCTGCTAAAACTATGGTTGGTACTACGTACAAAAGCAGAAGAAAAATTCACAAAGTGTTAAAAATCCCACAGCTTTTAAAAAGTATAGGGCCTAATACATGTGCACTGTACCACTGAAAATGAAAATATAAGTTGCAACCCCATTTGAAATCAATTTGACAAATGCCCATTATGGATGAATTGGAGGTAAAATCGAAAACCAGCCAACGGGTGATATTTCTGCAAACTTTGGCCGGCCATACAAGTTGTGGGCAAAGTGAGGGTGGTAACCGTAAAGGTTACTCCTGAAATGCACTGTATTGTTACTTTTGAGTAACACTGCGAGCCCCAGAACTGTGTGGTTCATCGTCTGCCCTGCTGTCACGTGGGAGCACAGTGGAGGATGGGTAGAAATTTGTGCCAACAAATATCATTTATATGCCTCTGCTATGGCTTCAGTCCCAGATGGTCCCAACTGTGGTGCCGTACGTAAGCTGGCTAATTCTTTGGCAAATTTGTACCGAAAATTTGTCAACCTTCTCCAAGTTCTTGCAGCTTATGCCAATGTTGCATTTCATCCCTATGGCTAAGGGAATGAAATCATATTTTGCATCCACCGCCTGCCTGCCCTGAAGCACCTGCCTCAATTTTTCATTTCGATAAGGTTATTTAAAAAAAAAGGGGAAGAGTTCCATTTATGGACATCACTAATTTTTCCCTACAGTGGTACAAGTTAAGTATAGATTAGCCATCTGAAAGCAATAACATAACCTGAAAAGTCAAATGTTGCTTGTGAAATATTTAGGTATAGAAGAAACTCAGAATTTTTGAGACCAGTCTCACAGGTTTTGTGCACAGGGTATCAAGAGATAAAAAAAATGCTTTCTTGGTTTTACTTTTTTTCACCCACAGCAGTGTGTAAAACATAAAAATGCTGATAAACATACATGTGATTCCCCCCTTACCTTGTATACAACCACACATCTTGGAAGAGGAAGTCTCCTACATTCCCTGCATGCAGTCAGCAAGCTACAGCCAGCGTGGCCTGAACCCCAGGCATACAATGTACATGTATGCTTCAGGCAGACACCATCCCAATACAATGCCCCATGTTGTAACTTTTGCTCAGACACGAAATGTGAATGTTCATTCCATTGGCCTAATGCAACTAAAAAAAAAACTACCTGTAGATGCGCCATCACAAGTTAACATTTCAAACAGCATTACATCGGCACATGCTTTGGTACATGCAGGTTCCGTATGCATGTACGCAGTTGATCTGACCTTGGGACCAGTTGGGACAGATGCCATAGTTTGGGCATAATGCTGTGAATGTTATTACTGTTGAAAGTAGACCCATTCCTTGCAATGCAGTGTCACAGTTGCAGTTCAAGGTCATCAGTACATGCACATGTACATGTAGGTCCAGATCACTTTATTATGCTCTTTTGAATTGAATTTTGAATTTTTTTCTTCGTAAGTCCATACTTTTTTAATATATTTGTTTACACTAATATCACTGTAGTTCTAGGCTAATGTTTGGTTTCAAGACTGGAATGAATTTGCTACAAAATGACGTCACTCAGACATGAAGAGCAATTCAGAACTGTCACTCTCACTGTATTAAAATACAAGGTACAGGTACATTACTATTTTTTCAGGAGTTAAAGAATGTAGTATACTCTCTTTAATTTTCACCTTTTATAACCTCAGTTCACTTGTCGACAAAAACTAGCACTTAATCCCAGCCCAGCTGGCCTTGTGTAAGACCATGCAGGCTTGTGCATTATAATTATTCCCTTATTTCAACAAGCATTTATTTTATTTGAAAAATACATGTACACAGTTCAAGTTCCCATGTTAAACCTGTAATTTAAAAACATGGAAATTTGAGGATGGCAGGAGAAAAGAAACCGTATCATTACATGAAATCGTTCATAGCTGTGCCCTTGGCAGTGAAAACTGCACAGTTACTTACAAACATTCACAGGCAAATTATTTTTGCACCACTTGCTGAAAGTACTGTAGGCCATGCACACTCTACAGTGTGAGAGACTTGGGGCCTTTCACCATATTCTGTGGTTTTACTGACAGTTGTTAATATTGTCACAACGCCCTATGATTTGACAAATAGCATTCCACTCTTCCGAGTAATGTCTGTTCATCTTAAGCCTAGACGGATTGCCTATTTCATTATAATGAAAAGATTTACATTTGGTTTGTATTGTAGGTGCAGTCCAAATTAACTTTAAATCACATATAAAAAAGAAAACGTTTAACAAACTCTTGTAAAAATAATTAGGTTGATTAACATTTTGTTCTTTGATCCCCATGGTCTGTGTGAGAAAGGTTTACTATACAATGCGAACGTAAGTTCAACCAACAGAGTAACAAAATCAAAACCAACATGTTGTACAAATGCACGGGAGTTGTGCAGGTAAACACAGCTCTTGAAGGGAGTCAGGGCTGGCTGTGGCTGGCAGTCAGCTTGCGTTTGTTTAAAGTGGAGGACGAGAAGGGCTCGTGTAACCCTCACGAGCAGCCGGGAGCCAAAGTCAACATGGCACTCACCCTGGCAAATGGTATGGCATCGGGCTGCGATTCAATCGAGTGAAAAGCCGTGCTTAAGAAAAAAAGTGGGAACTGTGGCGTTGTAATCTGTTGTGCGAATGTTAAAGAGATACCAAGCGTGATCCTCAAGTAGTGGGATCCCTGGGAGCTGTACCACTGTGTCCAGTTTACTCTTATTATCAGCGCTAGTTTTATTATTTAATGGGCATTTAGGTCCTTTGCAGTTTTTAATGCTGACTAAATGTTGTATTCGTCCGCAAAAACAGTGATTCATCTTTGTGCAGAAGTTTCAACGTTACAGCTACCTTAAGACCCCCAAGAATTCAAATTTTAACTATGGATTTTGCCCTTATGCCAATGGTACCCACTGCTGCATGGACCTCGACAAGGCAGGCTCGGTCGTTGAGTGGATAAGACACCTGTACTAGTAAGCAGGAGGTCGTGGGCTTGAGTCCCACCTGATTAAGCTTGTGAATTTCCTTTCTTTCACAAGCTCTTGGACAATACATCAGTGTAAGGGCAGAAGTCCCAAAACCCATCATTAAAAGGATTTCTTGTTTACTTCTGCGATTAACTTCAATTTTTTGTTTTTGTTTTCAATTATGACATCTGCCTTTTCAGTAAACAGTGGCATGAGAATTAACCGCCTCTTGCACAGTGAGCTACCGGATACATGTGCATAAATGGTTTATAATTTGGGCAGAAAATTCTTCAAATTTACCGAGTATCTGAGGTGTCATCAGAGGGCTAGTCTTTCTGGTCCTCTCAAAATAATGAAGACAGTGCGCAAAGTGTGGTTTAAACAAATTCATTTTCATACCAAGATCACATAGTAACATTTGATAGAAATTTGGTTTTGGGCAGTCCCCTCCCACAATGATACAAGCCTACACGTCGGTCACACATGGGAGGCATAATGAGCAAAAATCTTCACCAAATGGTGTCTATTGTAGCAAACATCAAACAGTACATGTGCACATACAGTATGTTTAGGGTGAACAGCACAGACACTGAAAATATGTAAACTAAATGCCCTGAATTGTAATCAGATACAAGATGTGTTAATATTTGGCACAGGAAATAGCAGTGCACAAGCACATTGTAAGTAATTTAATAGACATGTACATGTAACATACTGTATGAAGCGACACTGAGCAGTAACGGCTCTGTACGTGTAAACGAAACTGTTTGGGCAGATGGTATGAATCATAAATGTTTGGAGCAAAACTAAACAAAACTTGTTAAAAATACATTGATCAAAATGTTAAAAGTTGGCTCTGTCCAAAGGAAGAATTTGTTTTGTTTGAATGTGTAAATGTCACCTCCATAGTTCCTTATTGTCACTGTTTTCAGCTTTGTAGTTTTGTTTGGAGTGCACTGTTAACTTTGTGTGCTGGTAGTAGTAATGCGGGAACCGAGCATCCTATTGAAGCAAAGCACGGGTACCAGGGTACCCGTGGAAAGAAACCTAACACCAAATTTCGAAGAAGAAAGAAATACATACTGGTACCCAAATGCTCAATAACAATTGTTTGACAGACATGTAAGCCTGATTTTGTTCTTGCATGTACATGTAGCATGCCGTGTTGTGTGATGCTTCTTTGAATTTTCCCCCGCAAAAAATGAATCGTATACATTGCAGATGGATACCTGGTTCTGAAATGTAGAACCAGCTCCAGGGTTGAAACACCAGATCAGTGAAAGGAATTCACAATGCAGATTGCCGAATGTCCACAATTTGTGGCAAATCTTGATGCAGAAATAACCATACCATGTACATGTACATGTAATATTGAGATTTCGTCCTAGGACAACATCACACCTGTGGTTGTGAATTTGCAAATTGGCATCGGCACAAAACTAGTAATGCTCCAAAATATGGTGGCAGCAATGGATGTTACTGTATTTTAATACAAAATTCCAATCTGCACTTTTGTGTTTCTTACATTGTAAACCTCTTTATTGAATGCTTATTTCATTAATTCAAGGGTGTTTTGCTGGCTTTTCAATATTTGTGCTCATGAGATTTCCATATTCATGAGCAAAGAGGAAATGTCATCCCAGGAAGAAAACCTCAATGGTACATTGGTTTGTGCACAAAAAATCCTTCATTTTGAAGATTTTTGTGATCTTAATTTTTTTCTTTGATGATTCATTGTTGTGTACGTGTAAGTACCGGTACATACTGTAGCAGTAAGCAAGCATGCAACCCTTTCTCAGAAATGTTTACAGTGAGTAAATTCTGGGTTCACAATTTGAACGGAAAGATCTACATGTGTGCATATCTGTGGACGACGTCACGGCATGGAGCTACATGTGTTAGACACAGCTCCACGGTCATAGCAACAGCACCGTCAGTTGTCCGAGAAAGCATAGATAATTTCAAGTGTTTTTAGAAAGTGGTCTTTTCAGTGCGATTAACTTCATGGGGCAGCGCGGACATCCGGGAGTTTTACAAAATTGCTGGTAGCAACCACACCGCGCTGGTGAAAACAACTGTAATATGCACGCGCGTACTGACTGATCGAAGAATACATGTAGATTGTGTAACCCGATCATTGGACTGGCTGGTGAGTACATGTACGTTGCCATGGTCATTGTTTTCACCTTCGCGGTACCTGTCATTTTGCAAGAATCCCTGATGTCTGTGCTGCCCCATAGGGATTTCAAATAGTTCTCATACATTAGAAAAGAGTGTAAAATTAAGAAGAATTCTTAAGAAAAATTCACTACAGCTACATTGTACTTTTTAAATGGAAAGCATGGTTGTATTTCTTACATAGATTCTTTACTCCTTCAGTGATGATCAGTTGAAAGGTAAAGGCAGCACGTGGAAACTATTAGCGCTTGGCGGTCGCGCCAAGACGTACCGTACTGTACATGTAATGGATGTTTGCAAGATTACTTGCGTGAAGGCATGACAGACATACACAAACAAGATTGCCTGTGCAACGTTGTCAACTCAAGGGAGGTCAGTGCCCTGTGAAATCAGTGCTTGTAGGAAGCTATGAATATTTATAAAAATGCTCTTGAAAACAAGCTTGAAACACCCCTTCAGGTAATATTGAATGACGAATAAACCCATACAGATTCAGGAAAACCTCGTTTGAAAATGTTGTGACCACGTGGCAGTGATCAGGGGTGACTCGATTTGTAAAATTATCTTACCAAACAAAACTGTGAACTCAAGAGGCCCAGTGAATAACCAAAATGGAAAAGAATACATTTAAAACGTTTTATCACTTAGAAAATATTGTCCCCCACATAAATTCAAAATATTTTTGTGCCTCTTTCCGCCCCATATCTAAATTTCATTCTGCATTTAAAGCACGGTGACTGCAAGGCAGTGAAATGGGTCGACTTGATTTATGGAAAAATTTTACAGCATGCGTCTAACCAAACAAAACACTGAATCCTAAGAAGCCAAGCAGGTAAAACAAATTAGAAAAGAATAGATTTAAAATATTTTACCACTTAAAAAATTCTGGCCGTCGCATATATTCAGAGGATTTTCTACTTCTCTTTTGCCCCTTAACTAAATTGCACTCGATATTCCAAGCACTTCAACTGTCAAGATAATTGAGAAGATGGAACAAAATTCAATCAGGATATGAAATGCTTTTGTGTGTGTGGCTCTTCATGATTTTATTTTCCAATTCCTGACTAGTATCTTCACCTGACTAGGTGTACATGTAACTTCATTTTCCCCAGAGGAAAGAGAAATTGAAATTGCTTTTCCACATTTCAATTTGTTACACACATTGTAGGGGCTCACTGATTACCCTTTCCCAACACCTGGTGAGGGTTTTGCACAAAAGATAATTTTTGCACTTCACCCAGAAGTACATTGTAGTTTACTAGGGGGGGATGTATCATTGAATATTGACAGGGGGCCAGGTCACGCCTGAGTAGCCCTTGACAACCACTTTGGCTTCAGGCCTCAGTCTGGGAGACCTTTTCCCAGTGGTTACGTTTAGGTCCAGGTCCGTCAAAAGGCATTTGTAAAAGATGACAACCGACAGCCACACAAAACAGTTCAGTCTAGCGTGAGGTATTCTGGGCAGAAGTGAGGTCTCGTAAAATGGTATTCTGGGCAGAAGTGAGGTCTCGTAAAATGATAAAGTGGCAAGTTTCATGGGCGTCAGGGACAAGCACCAGAGAGCCGCCGAGGGCACAAATTTGTTTGAGCACACAAAAAATGTTTGCTTAGCAAAAACGGGTTACTGGCCAACATGTGGTACATGTACAGTGTGTGTACTACTGGTGACTGTTTTCCACCTGAAATTGGTCTGAGAAAAATGTTGCTTGGCGGCATTGTCTACTTCACGAAATTTGGCCCAGGCTTTTATGTCCACTGTTCGAAAAACCAAATCAGTTGCACAGCAGGGACACTAGCCAACCCTGGAAATTCGGTAAAACCTGTAAATGTCTTTACTGTTTGCCAGTCAGGGAAAAAATGGGAGTTGGAGAAAAATGCTCAAATCTGGCAAAAGTCAGGGAATTCAATTTGACTTAAAAGAGAGAGTGGTTTGTCAGTTATTTTGTGCATGACTGACATGTCTTCAGTACCATTAAAGACATGTCAAACTCGAGGAAGTGTTGGGCTAACATCCCGGAATTTCGAAAAGTCATCAGGAAAAATCAGAACACCCATTATATAGGAAAGTAATGTTTGCTTGCTCAAACATGGCACAAAGCCCGATATCTGAAGTAAACCTGGCTGGAAAGTACAATATGTTTTTGTCGGCCTTACTCAATCCTAAAAAATCCTGCTATGTTTAAGTTCCTGAGGGATTTTGAGGGATTCACGGGAACTTGGAGGATTTTTTGGGGGGGGGAGATCTAGGAGGGTTTAGAGGTAAACACACTGACTCCGCTGACTTTCACCCAGCCCACTAGAACGTTGTAAAGTTCAAAGCCCCATCTGTGCCTTTTCACTGTAGTGCACGCACCTTGCCAGTGATAGCCAGGGGTTAACGGGTTCAGAAAGAAGGCTTTAGATTACCATGGCAACAGTACACAAAGGCCCCGACTTTTCTTTGTCATCAGATATTCGGAATGCTGTCCATGTGCGTCCTAGTTTCTGTTGCAGGTCGCTCACTGCACAGTCGTGGTCTTGCCAGGCGCTTTGGAATCAGAGCAGTGCAGTTTGTATTCTAATTGAATTTAGCAGCCACATTTCAAAGAGTATTCCATACAGTTTTGCCTACATGTACTTGGCTTCATGAATACTGGATTACTTCCGTTTAATAATTGTGAGGAAGTATGAGTAGCCGTCCAGTAGAAATGTGTCATGTTTTTCATCTGCATGTACATGGATACCGTTATTTGTTCAGTTTTCCTTAATGCAATAGAAGGAGAGTAACATTATACCGTGCTTTTTGTTTGAAATAGACTTGGCAGGTTCCTCAAAATATGGACCATAAGATAATGTTCAACTTCAGGGGTTCATATTTCCTGAAGAGAACAGCAGTGAATTCACTCCCGATGTCTGATGTAATGAGGGAAGTCATGGCTGATATTTGAAACATTTATGACTATGTCCATCTTTCAACTTAATTGGAATTATTAAAGTCTTGAATGTCAGCATTTTTTACGGACTCGAACAACCTGTTGAAACCTGCCAATAAAATTTACCAAGGAGTGATAATCCCCACGGTTATTTTACACAGATTTATATGTTGTAAAAGGTGATAATATTTACACCATAATCACGAAATTAAAAAAACCTCTCACAATTAATCGGGTCCCGAGTCGGGAGTCGCAAACGTCTTTCGATTCTGTCATTAGTGTCAAAAAATTGACAGCAAAAAACAGTGAGTAAAATCAAAATCGATGTACAACACAAGCTTTAAAAAAGAGTGCACAAAGGGACAAAACCATCATCATTTTACGACTGGACTGATCACATTTTCTTCAAGTACATTTTCGAAAACCACAGTCCAAACATATTGTGCCAATTTTGCGGCTTCCGTCATTATCTCGCGGTGCTGTTAGAGAAACGTTTCACTGCATCGTGGCCTGTTTGACCTTTGACATCAACCCCGATAGTGCGCCCTCTTTTTCATTCGATATTCATGAGCCCCTCGGAGCGGCGACGCTTCAGGATTTTTCTTTTCTGACAAAGGTTTCTTGAAAAAAAATCAGTCATACTGAATGACGTTAAAAAAAAAATGACGTCCCAGACACAAAATACGATTCATGACGAAAATCTAATGCGTTGAGTTAATAATATCAATGTAATTTTCAGCGGGGATATCTCCAAAGTAAACGACAAAATGAATATCGCGCATGGGATTTTCGAGCACTAGATGTGACAGCATTTTCGGGAAATTCTCGAATGTCCTGCATTTTTTGTCAAAATTCTTGAACGTCATCAAATATGTCGTTCACAACAAACTTATTATATTCATTGTACATTTTTGATGCAGCCAAACTTAAAGATTATTTTCGATGGTTGAAAGGTATAAGACCTGGCAAATATGCTGGTATAGTGAGAGTGATTGTAAATGGTAAGTGAAAGAAGACAGCCAAACTTTTCTCATCATTTTCCGTCGATTTTGAGCTCTTTTTTTTTCGTGACTTATATTTTTTAAAAGTTATTTCTTAGGTGCTTTAGAATACATCAGTTGAAAAATAAACTGAATTCTCCTTGCTGTTGAGAGAAGTTTTGAAATCAAGTACAAACACTTTGACGTAAAAGTTTTAAATGAATTCAACCACATTTGATTGGCACTGGTAGCCAACCAAATGTACACAGTATGCCTAATTATCCCCAAATAATCATTTTTATAAATCCGAAGATGCTAATTTGTATTTTACATGATCAAAGTCACTCTTTTAGAAGTTTTGAAAAATGACATACGGAGTTGCATTTTAGTCCATTTTATGAAGAACATGCTCTGAAAGTTTCTGGAATCTGCACCGTCCAGAAGCAAACAATGTATGGAGCCATATAAAGTTTTCAAAGGGGGCTACCGGTACAGGGCGACTAAAATATGCCATAGCGTAGAAGATACAAAAAATAGAACAATTACTCATACTGCGACCTACGTATGTACCGGTAAATGTGTACGAAACCTGCTGGAGTAACAACTTTACAAATTTATTTCCTTGTGTCCTGGAACGAGAAAAGGTTTAAATTCAGTGCACGCATTGCATAGAGAATTTTTCAGTTGATATACGCTGGATAATCATCCAGGGTATAATGTGAATTATTGGTTTGCTGTATGGAAATTCAGACATTTCTCTCTTTCAGTTTGAAAAGCTGAGGTCGTAGTGCTTGATGGTTCCACGCAGAATTATTGTTTACCCTTTTGTCACTGTCTCTGTGTTGTCAGCGTTTCGCAGTGCTGAAGTTACGTTTGGTGCAGTTTTCTAATTCACACTGCAATCATGCTGAGTGCTGAACCTTTCTCGCAGGTGTTATGGTCATGTGTAAACCATTTATGTGTCTCCTATGATCATGCGTGGCTTCACTGTTGACACTGTAATGAGATTCCTATAATATTGATGTAGCAATTACCAAAGCTGTGTGTTTCTGCGATTGTTACAGTTGAATTTCTGTGGTTTTTAAACAGACAATAAATCATCTTAAAACTTGCTTCTTGAATTTGAGAGGCATGTGAGTAACACTAGTACAGCACATGTTTGTGTACATGTAGTTATATACACATGGGCGTCACCAGGAGATTTTTCGGTGGGGGACAGAGCTCATCAGCAGTAAACCAATAAGCTATCAGTAGTTGAAAAGGGCCAATTCCAAGGTGTTTTTTTTTTTACAAATTGGTCACCTTAATCTCCTTCCCTCTTTTTTTTGTTTCTTGTCCATTTTGTTTTAATTTTTTTTGGGGGGGCTGTGCAAACATTTCTGTCACAACATCCGTATATATTTGCATAAGTGAATCTATAAAAATGCACGTGTACACAAGCATATGTGTGATTGTGTAATTCAGCAAAATGACCTGGGTGTTGCCAGAGCCATGTTTAAATCAGAGACCCTCAATCTGACAAGCTTTTGTTGGATCAGTGGGAAATGCAACCTTTTATCGGTTCTGTATAGGATTCAAAGTGGAGTGGTGTCATCAGAGAGCTGCATGTATTGGGAAAAAATCTACATGCACCGGTACACGCATTGAGTGAAAGTGTTTCTGTTAAAGAACATGATGTTGTACACGTACGCACATGGCCCGACTTCGGTTTTCAAGTTGTTTGTTGAAACAAATGAAGTCCTTCTCACAGACGGATCATGCCAAGGCCAAATGATCAAATCATGAAAAAAATCCCCCCGAAGATTTTCTTTTGAACATCTTACATGTAGTACCCGCCCAATCTACAGGTGGTGCACAAGCACATGTACAATGTATGGAAGGGAATCAAGTTGGTGTAGTGGCTCTTTCTTCGGCTTCCACCTCTGCGGTCTGGGTTTGAATCTCACCTGTGGAGTAGGTCGGCATGTGGATTGGGTTTTCAGTCCCTGTCTGATTCCTTGGGTTTTACCTGTCAGAATATTTATCCAGGGTGTTCCTCCCACCTCTAAAACTGAATAATTCTTCACTGTCTTCTTAATTGTCACTTCATGCCGTAATTGGTGCTAAATGTGCTGTTTGATGAACAGACACAAGTATATATATATAAAAATCAAATGAATAAAAGGAAGCACGTACACCACTGTACATTGTACATGTAGCGGGCTATGGATGAGACTCTCAGATGCACCTGCAACCTTTTTTTCATACCAGTGCTAGCATGAATGCAAGATTTCTGAGCTCTTTCTGGTGGTTCAGTCAGTCCACAGTTAATTACCATCTTCACCTCTTTCCTTGTGTTGCAGTGCATTTGAGGTACAAAATCAAAGCCAAGAAACTGGCAGCACTCCAGGACGGATAGCTCACCCGAACCACTTTAATGCTCATCTGAGTGTCACGCCTTGGCAGCCTCGAGGGAGGCAGAGAACCGTACAGGGAGAAAGAATAGGATGTGCGCGTGGGTGTCGCCTCCAGTCTGTCCAGCACCCTAGGTGATACATGTATGTCCCTGTCCGATGACCATGGAGAGTCCGGACA
The DNA here is from genome assembly GCF_054643075.1 of Acanthaster planci. NCBI lineage: Eukaryota > Metazoa > Echinodermata > Asteroidea > Valvatida > Acanthasteridae > Acanthaster > Acanthaster planci. Next base: position 25,949,691 of record NC_141778.1, on the reverse strand, counting down.
GTGTTCTGTCTGCGATAAACCGCTCATTGCAGGACGGATGGCAGGCTAAGCTCAACCAGGATGGTCGATTGTTCTACACGGAGTAAGTACAATGCACCATGTACAAGCATCTTGTTAATGTATCCTTGTACTTTTTTCACCCCATAACCCTTCCACATCATTCCAATTATGCTAGGAGGTTTTTAAGAATACTGAATCTGATTGTCTTTCTTTCTTTTTTGTTTTTTTACTCCTTGCTGGGCAGCAAGGAATAACGTACATCTACATTGAAAAAAAGCAAACCTACATGTATATGTACACGTGTGTACCATTGGTTTCCTGTGTATCGGTTGAGGATTTTGGGACAATGTGGGAAATTTGGAAGGTTTACTGAAAACAGTTGTTCAAAGTAATCAGAGCCAATTTTCCCAGTGTGAATTTTGACTTTCACTCCAACCACTCCCTCCAGTTCTAATTAGCTGGTTGGAGAACCCTCTGTGACCTCATGTAAAATGCCTGGCGATCATGAAAATTGCTTTCACAGCTAGTTGTCAGTTTATTCCGTAATGTCCACAAGGCATGCAAAAAACATAGCATCCATTACTCACCCGCCGCTTGAAGGAAGCAGGTGCGTCGGTGCGCCGTTAAAAGCCTTGGCATTTGGCAATTTTTGAATTATCTGTTTTTTTTTCCCGGTTAATTTTGTCCCGTGTCTTATCAAATCTGCACATCAGTAACTAGGTAGTGCTCTTGGTCATAATAAAGTTTGCGAGGTGAGGCCGTCTTCCATACAAGAAAAAGAAATTCCTCGGGACACAATCATGACAGATCAAATCACAGATCAATAGCCCTCATGCACATGTAACCTTGGACAATATGCCCCTTGACTATAAAACTGTTCCGTGTACACTGTACAGTTTGCTTAATTAATCAAATCTTGTTCAAGACAATTTTAATCTGAATTTGGACACGGTACTGTATGTTGTAAACCTTGACCCTACGAATGGGTTATTTGGACACAAAACCTTGACGCTTCAGACTAATTATTAATTCTATTTGGAAATAGGAAAGTACATTTAATTGATTCATGTGTAGGCAAGAGAGTCTGCTTTCAACCACCTTCAAGCTGGCCTTACTGAAAAGAATTTTGCTTGTCAGTTACTTGTACATGTATTTCCTTCCGATTAATGTGGTGGAAATAAGTTGTTTAGAAAAGGGGAAAAGAGCTCTTTTCATGTGTATTGTGTTTTCCAGAAGACAGTCTTCTTCTTGGAGGGCTTACATGTACATGTAATTGATCGAGACTTCCTTTCTCAGTAAAATCTCCTTTTCAAACCACGGCCTGTTGTTTGTAGAATGAGGGAGAACAGACGAGCAAGATGGAAATGAAGTCCATACTGGTAGTTCACATTTAAATTGTGCTGAAATACATACACTGTACAGTATTCATAATAGCAAAAACAAACCGAACCGAACAAAACAAACAGAAGAAACATGAAAACCAAACCAAAGAAAAAAATGTGCAGTCGTGTTCTCTGGTTAGGGCATAAACCTAAAACATCATAGAACCTGTATCATGTTAAAACAATTTATTGAAAATAAAAACATGTACATGTACTTATGGTGCTGACTTAGAACCCCATTTTTGTACATGATGCAGTGCACTGGATAATCAAGTAATTAAACACTACAGTTATACATGTACATGTACATATGTATTACAAAGTCTCACTTTTGCAAAGTTCATGGCAGAAATGCTTTGATGTTCAGAGTCTCCTTACAGAACAGAAAGTACAGTGCATGTAGCTGTTTATTTTATTAGAAATACACATGTACATATGTAAATAGTAAAAAATGGTCATGTTTGTCAGTTGCGTTGTTATTTTGTGTTTTGGATCATATTCAACTCAGGTCAGCTGTCCATTATGAACAGAATGAAAAATGGAATTGGTTTCACATTCATCGCAAATGCTGATGTCAACTGAAAATGGAAGTTCTGGAAAACATGAGCCAAGCACTTCATCCATACGGAGTGGAAATGTATTTATTTAGTTTTCAGTATAAGACCATACTTTGAGGCTTTAATTCACTCAATGAACTTTACCAAAGGGCTGCTTTTGTGCGTGTACCATACACGTAGATTTCTCGAATTGTGGGCAGTGCTGGAGTACTGTATACAAAAGCAATGTTATGTGTATAGCTTGCTTCCAAATCTCAACTGGTCCCCGCCCCAGCTGAAGAAAAGAAAACTACAGGTGTCCTGGTGAACTTGGTAAACTTTCCACAATGGTAATTGAAAAGGAGGCCACCAGATGAGAGGAATCAGTTTTAGTTTGAATTGATTTATCGCCGTTGCCTTAAAAAGTACGCGTACATGTAGATGGAGAGCTGGAATCCACCACGGTCTGATGAACTTGGTTTATGGAACAGGTGTTCAAAGACAGTTGAATAAACCTGAGAGTGTATCGGTACACGTGCCTGAAACAGCCCCCTTCTTTGGACAGCTAGGCCTGTCTCCTGAGCGGAACCTGGCTCTCCCCCATGGCCGGATGGACTGATTCTAAGAGCATTTTTCTCAAAAGGTTCTGCTGAGATTACATGTACCGGTGTTTCACTCCTGGCAGGAATAGACAATTTTATGTCTGACAAATTATCGATTTTTCGATGAATCCGAAGAACCGATGCTTGTGTGAAATCACATTCGGACTAGAGACTTCCTTTGAGCCTTCGGCTCACTTGTCACAACATTCAGATTCTCCATGTACATGAGACCCTTTGATTTGTACACACACGGCACAGTTGTCCCACTTATGACATATGAATGTGTGTTTGTTCATGTACATTAATGTACAAATACCTTAATTTTAATGCGTACAAATGTACATGTAGTGGTTTCTTTCCGGTGTTGTCTGCTAAAGTTACATGTACATTAATTTGGCTGTTGGGTGGTTGCTTCAACACTCGTGACCAGTCCTGGGGATGTTGTTAAATGCAAAATTACATGTGTACCCGCATTGCCCTGCCATCGGCAGCAAATGATTGAAGTTGAATTACCGTACCCAATCACTCTCAAAAGGGATTCTGCGTGTCAAGGTTCGGGGCAACCTCTTGGTGAATGCACTGGGCTTCCTCGTCAGGACAAACCGATCAATTTCACGGGAATTGGTCAACTTATAGTAACATTCTCCTGAATGGTAGATTGTGCCGTGGCTGGGCAGGTAATCCGATAAACCCAGTTGGTGTTATTAAGCGGTGTGGGACAAGTTGAGACGGACAATCTCTACAAGGCCGGCATTGTTGTACCGGTAGCAAGTGTGAATGACTTTGTAACTGAAGAATTAACCAGAGATTGATCCGATTGAAATAGAGTTGGTACATGTGTGCTTTACAAAGGCAATGCAGGGTTTCTGTTGAAACCATATTGCTGATGTACAATGTACATGTACGGTACTCGTACCTTTAATCTAAAGTATGAATTGTGTTATTTACTTGGCCATCAATGTTACTTTACAATGAAACATACTGATATGCTATACATGTATGTACAAATACATGTACTTATCCCATATGTACATGTACGGTGCATTAATTGTACATGTCACTGCACTGATTAATTTTGCGTACAATTCTGTGCAACCTTTACTGTTTCTTACCTGATTTCAGCATTGTTTTTTTTTTTAGTTACCAGTAAATTTGTACATGTATTTAATGTATGAAATGTTCAGTTGAATTTGTGTAATATTGTATTCCATGTAAACTGTACTGTACATGTGCAGTACAGTGTCGTCCACAAATTCAGTGTTCGAATTAAATATTGTCTCACTTTTGTTTTTCTTAGAAATGTACCGTTTAGAGTATTGCAAACAAGAATTACATGTAAATGATACCATACAGCCATGTGATCACTCCATGGTTGTCAGTACATTTACATGTTCGCCACAATTATCAGTACATTCACCCCTATTAAAGCAGTGTAGTCACACTTCTGATTCCCAGCTCTAAAATCCATTCAGTTTGATGCTCGGGCAAATTTAGGGCCTGCTTGTTTCACGCGGATCTGGATCACGATCAGTGATCTGTTGTTGGTTCACGGACACTGGAACCCGCCCGATGGATAGTGGGAACCAGCTCTGGCATCACCGATCGCAATCCAGATGTGTGTGAAACAAACAGGTCCCCGGGCCAAGCCCACTACCGGTACACTGAGTGTCTGGTCCTCGGTCCTTGCACCCAACCATGATCGCAGCGAGCAGACTCCTTGCAGTTAATGATTAAAGTGGGTGTGTTTCAGGTATGCATGTTGCCATGCACATTGTTGCCTATGAAGCCTTCTGTCTCGGGGGAATTTTGCTCCCCCCCTTCAGATTGGCTATCTTTGCTCCTTTTTTGTTATGGATGCATGATAGTGGCTAACGGCAGTTGAACGAGGCCTGATCCAGTTCCATTAGCTTAATTCAATTTCCTAATGGACGTTATTGGTTTATCTTGGCAGCAAGTACACAGTGTCAGTGTTTTGAGGGAAATGTTGCAGAAAAGGCAAAGGTTGTTATTTTTTTTTTTTGGACCAGAATTTCATGCCATGCTACTGGTAGTTACATGTACATGTACAGTACATGAAGGTGGCCATGAAGCCATCAGTGCACCCCCCCCGGTTGTGTTCTGGTCGGATGTATTTTATTTCATTCTTGTCTTACTTCTGTTCAGAACCGGCTTCATGTATTTGACAATTTAAAAGACAGGAATCATGCGTGCACACAGGCATGACAGGCTTAGGAGAGACATGTGCGTCTAGCTTCCTCCACACGAATGGAGCCACGGATTCAAACAGATGCCATTGTGGCAACCTTCAAATTATCCATCACACCGCAGCAAATCCCTAGATTTCAGCCCTTGAATCGGTGTATAGGGACTCATTGATCTTGGCGATGCCATTCACACGTAATTACAGGCAGCAATGTGACCATTACGACTACTTGTTGATCCATAAGATGGACCGAACTTGTCACTTAAATAGGTATCTCTCCTGGGTTCAACTCCATTGGCCCCCACCCCTTTGTTGTACCGGTACATGTACTGGATCCAGTTGATCCATCACTGACGGTATAGTATGAAGAATCTGAAGTCAAATGCAAAGGATCTTACCACCTTGCAGTTTCCCTGCGAAGTGTGACCGTACAAGCCCCAAATTAAGTTGGATCCACTCCCGGACATGAAACAATAATTTGATGAAATGAAACTTGGTTTCGTTGTCTTCTGGGCAACTGATTTAATGAAAAAGTTGTGCTGCTGTTTTCACAATGGTCGTTTCAAAATTTGCAAAGAAATTGAGTGTCCGGCATTTTGGCTTGGTTTCAGATATCTGGGTTTCTTGTTACAGCCTTTTCACATGTTTTGGTCCGTTAGTCATATTTCTCTCCTTTACAACTTACACTTAACACTCTCCGCAGCTTACGCGTACAGATTGTGACGCACATTGAAAATGTGTTTCTAAACGCACCTTTGTGGTAAAGTTTATGCGTGTGAAATCTGGTTATACATGCATACATGTACATACATGTACAGTGTATACATACTTGTAGTTCCAAGGTGCAGATTGTGTGAATCTCAAATGAAGCAGGAGCGCTCCATTCCTTGCAGTCTAACCCATGCCCTGTCTCCCTGATTGGGAAACTGTCCCTGTTTAGCATACCGCAAGTCAGGCACCAATAGCCACCATCCCGAAGTTACCATGGAGACGGCTTGCAACAGTAGCTTGGAAGGTTGTGGCTGTGACGGATGGAAGAAACTTGGGGCGTAGGGCCTGTTTGCATGAAATCATGGCATACGATGCTAGTTTTTCATTTCTGACACACTGTATGTTTGTGAATGTAAAAATAATTGAATGACCCAGCCTGTGATACATGTCGGTCTGATGTACTGATGCACATACATGTACGTGTTTGTGTAAGATACCCCATAATTTTTTAACAATAAAAAGTCAGGTTTCATTTCAAAACCAAGATACCCGGTAGTTGACAACATGATCATGATCCGCTCAAAAATTAATGTGATGAGTTGTGACGGTGTCACCTCACATTGATTCTTAATTCCCGAAGGAGATTAATGTCTGCCTTGAGAGAAATATCCATATTGTGCAGTGAGCTTTTGTCCGTTACGGTAAAAATCACAACAGTGAAGGGTGGGGATATTGTGGCAGATTGTCGTAAAATTTTCATGAGGAGTGGTTGACACATCACAGATATGCTGGGCACGATTGGCTGATCAGCTAGATCACTTAGTCACTCTGAGTGATTGATTGAACCTGTGTGAAATATTCAACTCTATCCCCCCCCGTTTTTGAAACAACCTTCCTCATCCGTGAATTAGACAGGAAAGGCTATTAGCAGATGGCAGAATTATCAACAACTCATGGAAGAACATCAAGCGATCATGCAAAGATTGAGCAATCACACATTTGAAGTGATCACACATATTGGATTGGCTCGGAGACAGGCTAAGCCCAGGCACCAAACATTTTTTATTAGAAACCAACCAGTCAAGTTAAAGAAGATGTACATGTACACGTATTTATATGAAGGAAAAAAAAGTTGCAGTACATGTATGTGTACGTGTGCACAATCTAGTGCGCTTTGACGAAGTAGTACATGTTGGTCTCAAAAGTATTAAAACTGTGCCGTAACACTTGGTTCTTTTTAATTTTTCAGCGCACCCCCCCAGTGAGCAACCATTTTAACCTCTACAGTTTTAGTTAAAAATGCTATCTGAACATAGCCATGGCTACACAAGCAATTTGGATTGTGCTTGAATACACACATGTACTGTACATGTACATGTAAGTCTGTATTGTATTCCCGTGGGCAAAAATAAGTTATACACATGTATGCGCAGGGAGGTGTGTTCATGTTTAAGTGAAATTGATATGCCCATCTGTGCATTCGGTGGAGCTGTCGGCGGGGTGGTTATCTTCCAGCATGGAGGTAGAGTGGGAAATGATTTACCCTTCACTTGTGACAAAAGAAACAGGTTCGTCTGCAGTAAGGCACCTGGGCCCCTTTCACAGGGTTGTGCCGACTTTGTACGCTGAGCTGAAATAATCCGGGAACCAGTCAAAGGACACTACTGAGTGCATGACATTTTAACTGGTAAAACCCTCATTTGCTTAGTGCAGAACATTCTTTGCTTAACGAATCTCTGTGGGTACCGTTGATGCTCTGCGAAATTGACTCCTGGAGTTTAAGGTGTAGTTTTTCTCATCTCACCTCCCGAGTGGCAACTTCCACCTCTGAGGAAAAACTGCATCCTCAGACAGCCAACGTGGACCTCTGATCGCCAACCCGGATGGATGCCACCTGCGCACTGCTGGTTGATATGAACATGTACCATACATGTGAGAGAAGATCCTACGCCCTTCACAATCAGTGCTCGGGATTGATCATTAACCTTACCTGTAGACGGAGACAGAACACTTGATTTTTTTCCCCCAAATTGACAGACTCCCTGACCAAAGCTGCGTAAGTGTTTGCAGGATATTATTATCGCTTGTTACGGACAGATGTGCCCATGATGGTTTCGCCCCAGTGTACAGTGTAATTGCAGCTGCAATCTGTTTGGTAACTGTGGTCATTACCGGTACTTCATAGGAAGAATTTCTTGGATTGTGCTAAACGATGTGTACATGTATTTTCAATATGTTTATTGACATTTTTTATGTCTAAAAGATTTGTACCGGTAGTTTTTCTGAAAAACCAGCAATCACTATAGGTCACTAAATAATTAATACATGTTCTTCGTGTCTAGGCAGAGGTGTAACTTTTATGGAATGAGGGTGTGATTAATTTTTTTGGACTTCAGATATACGATACCGTACATGCATTTCTCAATACGGGCATTTCACAATAGTGCACCTCCAAGAGTTTGCGATGCGTTGGCCAATCACAATGCGCGAAATGGTCGACCCAATGCGTGTCTGGAAAGGGTCGACAAATTTCGCATGTTGTGATTTGCCAATGCGTTGGAAACTCTTAGAGGCGCACTATTGTGAATCCGCCGTATTAACCTGGCACAATGCCACCTTTTTTGTACCTCTTGATACATAATGTACAGCGTGTACTTTTATAATTGAATTTTTATCTCAAATATCACGTTGAAATTTATACCCAATGTAAATTCATCTACGTTGAGAAATAACTCAATTGTAATTCCGACAGGGCATTGTGAATAATTTATTATCTGACTCACTGTCACGGTGCTGATATTGCAAAATTGGACGATTGCAGTCTTTACCAAGGAAAAATGCTTCTGAAATGGCACAGTTTTATACCCATGGAAGTCAACTGGTGCACGTCAATCATGCTTGTATTTCACTCACCCATTACGCATGTACATGTGCAATGTAATTCAAAATTGCCCTAGTCTTGAAAGATATGAAAATATCACCGCATCGGCTATATTTTAAAGTTTTTATTCTCCCTTAAAACCCAACCCCCCTAAGGTGTTTGTAAAATCATATTGAGATTGGAGGATTCGGGACTGTTAAGCCTATCCCTTGTTTCCGAGGGGGGGAGGGGAGTGATAACCTTTATTCTCTCTGACGCATTCACCCTCGGTGATTCCAAACTTTGTAAGAGCCAGCACATGTACATGTAGTTGTTTCCCCGTTAGCCGTCTGTCTGCTTGTCGGGCTGTCTGTCCGTATAATCGGCGTCACTGTGCAGATCATGAAACCAAACTTTGACACAATGTGACATTTTCAGTATTTTCTGCCTGTAATTCACTGACAGTTTATGGTTGATATTGGTGTCACCACCGGAGAAAGAAAATATCCAATCAAACTCAAAGTTGCATACGAGTCAGAAAAGTGTTCAGTTTGTCAGGCAGTTTTAATACTTGTCCATGCGTTGCCCCTGTGGTTCTGTAGTTTGTAGTGAAAGAGAGGAAACACGCCGTTGCACATGGCCACTTTTTCCTTGTTGGCCCCAAAATTAACGGTACATCTCTCATTTCCTGTTTTGAATCAATTGTCTACATTTCCCTAAAATGTGCTTTGCTCTTCCCTGGGCACCACGTTCCTTACAAATATTGCTGTGAATGGGTTCTGTACTTTCCTAGGAGTTTCACTCTCTTGTCATTGCAAAGGCTGTTCCATTTATTTTTGTCTTCAGTCCAAGCTACTTCTCCCTTTCGTTAGCAAAGCACTCAGTGTACATGTAGGGTACATGTGTATATATTGAAGTTCCTTTTAGTTTTGGGGGGACGTGCGTGTGTGGAAATGATACATGTTGAAAGGAGGAAAAAAGGGAATTTAACTGTTGCAGAGATCGTGGGCACACAGTGCGTACTAGAGCTTTGCAGATGTTAAAACTACATGTACATGTGTAACGAAGCTAAAACATACAGTACAGGCACCTTGCATTTTCTTTTTCTTTTGTGTGGGTGACATAACATGAAACTGATCCATCAGACAAGCTGACTTGTAACTGTTGTACATGAAAAGAATCCACTTGTTTGGACATTCTCACACCTGGGAGGGGATTCTATCACTGTCTAGTTTAACTGACATTATTTGTTCTTCAAGTATTTAAAAGTGTACATGAAAAGGTATTCATATTGGACATACATGTATCTTCAAAAGTTTCAATGCAGTCTTGATCGAAGATTTGTTCATACATGTATACTTGCTGTGCACTCTACTGTTCTCATTGAAACGCTTTTCATTTGTGTGCATTTAGTTGAAAAGTTGCCTTTCTCGAGAGTGTTTCACCACGAACCTCATAAAAGTAGTTTGAAAGTGGGTGCAAGCCATTCTGCAGTAACAAGTCACAGAGTTTCATTGCAACTTCCCGACAAAAATGACACATGTACGATGTCTCTTTAAAACTAAACTGCCCACCTTTTAGGCTTAAAATATCCTGGATGCCAGCTTGATGCTGAAATTGTAATTCATTATCCCATGGTGACAATAATGACTTAACACGCCTTACAGCAGACTGTCTTGCCCAAGTCTTGCATCACCACATTACCCAATCCTGAAGGAAAATCACAGATACTGAAGTTCGTGTACCGTAGGAATATGAGATTGACGGCTGCAATTTTGACAGTGCAAGTATGTTATTGATGTACTTCTACTCGTGTAGTACATGTACACCCACTGCACTATAGAGACATTACTGGCCCTTGGCTTGTCTCAGGGTTGCCCGTAATCATGGTAATCGTGACGGATTATCTCTGTCAGCATCATGTGAAATTGTACTGGCCCACGTCACAGATTCATATGATCCCGTCTGATTACTTCACTTGATCATCCGTCATGGGATTCTGTTGTTGACAGGCCTGCCAACATCCGTGATGTGTTGTTAGCGTCTTACTGCCTCATCCGGGAAAAACTCTAATTAGTTTTTTTTTTCTTTTTCCCCTTTCGGAGTGTTGTTTGCAGTTGGATAACTGCCGTAGTGTTAGGACTTTATTGCCATTGGCCGAGACATCAATCTTTATTGACAGCACCCACCTTGCCAGCTGACAAGGCAAAGCCCCCCACCCTGGAAGCAATTGTGCACCAGTACTGTGGAAATTTGTTTTGTCGCATTTGAAAAATTAGTTCCTTGCTGAGAATGATTTCAGAATTGATCTGCCTTTTCACATCATCGTTCTTCTCTGCCATAAACTGTACGAAAAAAAAGAAATTAAGGAAATATTTTAAATGAGGCGTTCAGGCTTTGCTGATTTCCTGAAAGCCAAATATCACCTTCCATTGCAGGGAAAAAACCAATTCTATGTTCGTGACAAATGAAAACTGTAGAGTCAGATCTAGTCCACGATCTCTGGTTTACCAGGATGAAATAATGTCATTCTTTCATTACATTGTACATCTCTCTCTTGCCACTGAAATGTCAACATTTGTCTCTCGCCAAGCCAAAGGAAACTTATAATCTGGACCCGATTCAAAAGACACAGAGTTTGGGCAGTCCGTCAGCATCAGACCCTGGGGACACAAATTCAAGTCATGCTCGTGTGTTGTGGTGCTGCTGTGCGGATACTAAAGTTCATTTATGAGGCCACTACATCTACATGTAGTACATCTGCAATCGATGTCAGCCGGTTTCAAGACTGGCACAGAGTCTCATTGCCACAAAGCCTTCTGACTGAACCAAGAGGCTTTGTCGGTGGGGGAGAGGAGGCTTCAGGGCTGCAATGACACAGATCAGTTGGCACAGTGCTTCATAGTGTTACGTACTATACATGTACATTGTACGTACTGTACATGTACATCTCTTCAAACAGATCCAGTAGAATAGTCCAGAACAGTGTCCACAAGGCCTGGTACAATCCTGTCTCTTATCCCTGCACCAGTTGGCCCTTTCATGGACTGTAAGCCAGACTCCCCATGTATACAAAACAAACAGACCGAGATTGTTGGGAGACAATAGTGGCCTACCATCCAGGGCCATGCATGAGATGGATGTACATGTACATGTATGCCTACTACGCACATGTACATATGTACATGTATGTATGTCATCAGAATTGTTGATTCTGGGTACCGTAAGGGGAAAGTTCTATTTAAAAAGGCAGCAGAACTTCTGTGATGCCCTAAAGATAGTGAAGATTTTTTTCTACAAGTTAAAAAGTAAAGTGCACATGTGCACGTACATGTACACGTATCAGTGCATGTGAATTGGTACGTGTTTGTTGTTCTGTACTCGATCCACTCCATCTGTAATGCACATTGTTACTTGGTGCACGGTTTTCCCCGCCTGTTCAACTGTGAGGCGGCCCACCTCACTGATTTTAGTGCCCGCCTCCGGCTTTTCTGTTGAATTTGACCACCTCATACTCCGAATAGACTGATGGAAGGAAAAAGCAAAAGAAGTTTGATATTTTGAAATCAGTTTCAAATCATTCAGAATGGTAAAGAGGGACACTGAATACAAGATTGATTTATTTTAGAGGGGAAAGTTAGAGTAAATGTGGTTATATACGTCTACTACTGTATACATGTAGAATTAATTTTAGGCCTTTTGAAAACACCCGCTTTTGTTTTAGACACCAGAATATATCAGTACCCTGGGGGGAACCCTGACTTGGTGGACGCGTACCAGCCCAACTGTCCCAGCTGGCATTGTGATGTTGAGTACTTTTACCACTAGAAACATTTGGACTGAGTTCGGGGTTCATCTCTACAACATTTGTGCAGGATGCAGAGAGAAGACAGGAATTAAATTTGTGGTGTTCTTCAGTCAGCTTGTCTCTCTGTGTATGCTCTTGGCAGCCTAGTGCTAGATTCTGCTTACAGAGCCTGCATTAAGTGACTGGGTAATATACATGTACATGTATTATCAGTTGGCTTGTACATGCTCACTTCAGTAGAAGGTGTTCTGAAAATGATGCATTTCAGCACGTGAAAGGGGTAACTATTTGAGCATGATCAGTATGGGTCTATCTTTGGAAAAAAAACGGGACAGGACTTGTGAAAGAACCTGCCAACATGGTCAGGGTATCGACTACAACACTGCCTTGAAATCCATTACTTGCAAATTGATATTTTTTTTCACCAATACAGGTGATTCACAATAGTGCGCCTCCAAGAGTTTGCAACACGTTGGCCAGTCACAACACGTGAAATCTGTCGACCCTTTCCAAACGTGCATTGGGTCGAAAGATTTCGTGCAAGGTGATTGGCCAACGCATTACAAACTCTTGGAGGCGCACTGCTGTGAATCTCCCGAATCGCAGTACATTTTACTCCCTTCTGAAAGCTGATTAGAACCTTCAAGTCATGGCTGATGGCAATTGGTTTTTTTTCTTCCACAGTCACAACAACAGGACATCCCAGTGGATCCCACCCCCAACCTGTTGGTCCCCCAAGGGGGAGTGTCTACCCTATGGCTGGGAGGAGGCGGTGGACAAGAACGGGAAGCATTACTATATCAAGTAAGGACAGTGTTACTCTCAAGATCATATTTTTTGCTCTCCAGCAAGAGAATCCTAGAATTTTTTTTTCAATTTCCAGTCTTTGAAAGTCATGAAAGTTGAATATAAAAATGACAGAAATCACGGATAAGGCACTTAATTTTGTAAAACTAAATTATATCCCGGTTTAAACTATTGGAGGTTTGACTTGAATACCCCATAGATGCAGTTTAATGGAACAAGTTACACAGTTTTGGGTGAGCCTTTTGTGGGTCATGGGTTTTCATACACATGTACAGTAAGTTGGTCATGGAAAAAAGTTGTGGAGTGTTATTGCCAAAAGGTTGAGGAAACCTTCCAGCGTCCGACTGTGATACTCCTGTGTTGACTGGCTCAGGAGACACCGGAAGCCTGACAGTTCTAGTCAGGTTCAGCAGAGGTTAAAAATTGTGGCTTTCCCAAAACGAAACGATTCATTTGTTGCCGGTCCAGTGGCTGATTGGGTAATTTCTCTCTCTCTCTCGACCATTTGAAGAAATCCAACGTAGTTGCATGTATTGTAAACTGAAAAATTCACGTAGATAGTTTGGTGATGATGAAATTACTGGAGATGAAATCATAACAATTTTGGCAGTCACAGTGAGGGACACGGGGGGTTCAACAGCTCATAAAATGAAAGAATATGGAAGATTCTCTCTCCCCTGGCCTATTGTAGTCCTTCCCTCACCTGCTGTATAAGAAATGAATTCTTCTATGCATGGCTGTGCAAGGCAAATTTAATCCCAGGAGCGCAATTACGAGAAATAGGAACTTGTCCACAAATGCAAGCTCAGAGAGGTTTTTTTTTTCAAGGGTTGGGGGCAGTGCGGGAGAATGTAAATGTGAAACAAAAGGAAAAACTAATTCTCCATAATTTTCCAAACTTTTGCCACGTAGAGGAATACTCCAGTGTTGTGCCACAGAAAATAAATGTGTTGAAAACCTGCCACGTTTGGGAAAGAAAAGAGCTATGGAGATCTCTCAGGATTTTACTTAGGGAGCACAAGCACCCCAACAGACTTCCCTCTCACTACATGTACACATGTACATGTACAGTATGTACAATTGTACATGTACATGCGTGTCACTGTGGCAACTTTTACCTACTGGTGCTTGATAGACTGTGGTCGACCTTCAGTATAAAATCAAAGGAATAATCCACAAATTGTTCAGTGATCAAGTACTCTTTGAAATGTACTGCATGATGGAAATCCCCCTCCTTCAACACTCGCAGGTTCAAGCAAGTTGAACATTTTACCAACTTTGGCTGTCTGTGTACTAGTCTATGTAGGTGGTAGGCAGTAACTCTAGGCAGGTATGTGTACATGTATTCAAGGCTCTGTAAATCCACTGAACCAGGTGTCGTTGCCCTGGTGAGGCGTGAGACCCACACACTCTTGGCCGAGCAGACAGGTGACCGGTCACAACCCTCTGTCCCCGTCTCTCTGTCCGATTGGCAAGACTGTAATTTCCTCCCTAGTGGATCACCAACAGGGACACCACCAAGTAACACTACCATTAGATTTCCAATTAGTGGGATGTTGATTCCTTCATTGATGTCGCACCTGCAACCTGCAGGGGTGGGACCGGGGAAGAGCAAGACAGATTCACTTGAACTTAAATATGGTGTCAAATGGTTAATCCGAAAATATTCAGTTACATGTACTGTACCACCCTTTTGGAATCTTCTGATTCAGGTGCGGTGGAGTGAGTTACACCACCAAGGTGACAAAAAAACAGTGAATTATCGCAAGTTGGTGATAACAGTCTCCCCATGGCAACGAGTCATGAAGCATTGTTGGAACACATTTGATCTGATTTCCTGGGGTTGTGCATTCACATTAGCCCATTGTAGAACTGTAAGGTACCGGTACATGTACATGTAGATCCGTACATGTACATGTGCGTGGCTAGCAATACATGGACATCATTACCTGTATACATGTAGTAGTGTGTACCCTATACATACACCACATTTTAAACAACCTTGTTCCATGAAAGGCAAATCCAATATCCTTGTACCAGTACAATAGCTTGAAGCGCCAAAGTTAATATACCGTACATGAATGTACATTGTATTTTACCCTGGAAATCTTGTTTCCAAATCATGGGTGTCTAAACGACACATTTTCACAGGAAAACTACATGTATGCACACCCCTATTTCTGTGTAATGTATTTTCAAAGACGCAAGGACCTGAATGATATTTTGTGTAGATATGTGTTCATGATGGGACGCAGTTCTTCACTACAGTGGCTGTATCGGAGAATGAGTTGACTGCATTCGCTCACCTTTTCCCTGAGCAGTGTCACTTACATGTATTCCCTGTGATTTTTTTTTGTAACTTTCTAGAAAGATAATTTGAAATCTGGCCTTACAACAAGAAAAGCCGAGAGGCTCATCCGTTGGATTACTTGTTTGTTTTCACACAACTTATGACTTATTGATCACATAAGAGAAAAAAAAAACCTGTCGTAATTCTTGCGGAGAGCTGGCCATAATTTGTGGGGGAAAACTGACGGCCGTGGACATTTCCATAACAGGCTTCATGCTTCACTGAAGCACGCAGTCGTGCAATTAACAACATACAGTGGCAATGCTGGTTTCGTGGACATGCAATGCGTGGGCCTTAGCTAGCAGCCAGTGGCTGCTTCCCCGTGTGAGCGCTTTCGTAGCCAAACCTACAGGAAGGTGGGGAAATGTGGTTGGCATAAACTGCAATGGGTTATTTGGGTGACTTGGTCCACTTTTTCGACTGGTACATTGGGCAGTGCCGGTGTTCCTTTAACTCTTTGGTCTGAGCGTGAGTGTGTTTTGAATTAAGGACATCTCATCTGAATTCAGCCTCAGGGAAATGGAATTCGTATCAACTTTTGCAATGTCTGAATGTGCCCTACCTTGCCCAGTCTCAAGATATGGTACGCCTTAAAGAGTGCTAAGCGGGCGGAGATGCAGGCTCATCCTTTGGAGGAACACCTTGTCCAGTCTTGAGGCATATGCCTTAAGAGTGCTAAGCGGGCAGAGATGCCTAAGCGGTGTACAGTAACCGAACAAGATCAGGGGCCAATTTCATAGAGCTGCTTAAGCACAAAATCTGTTTAAGCAAGAAAATAACCTTGCTCAAAAAACAAAGGTTACCAGCTCAAACTCTATCTGATTGTCATGCTAACCAAAAGACAGCTAAATATGATTTCAAAATAATATACATCACATGGAATTTTGGCTGGTTACCTGATTTATCAAGCAAGGTTTTTTCGCACTTAAACAAATTTTGTGCTTAAGCAGCTTTATGAAATTGGCCCGTGGCAGGTATGGTGCTACCTTCCCCTCCTGAAAACTCCCTCTCAGTGATGTTGACAGAGAGAGATTGCCTTCTCTTGTTTCTTTCTGAAACATGCAGGAAGGGAACAAAAAAAGAGTGAGAGTAATAGTACAGACGTGCACGGACCAGAAATGGGCAGGGAAGTACAGTCCATGTACATGAACAACATTCACCATTTACCTGCGGGCAGAAATCCAGTTCTGGAGACAGATTCCCTTTCTGAGGCTTGGAAGTCGTGCGGCAGTTTAGTCAATCATGCGTCCATTACTGCTCTAATCACAAGCCAGGTTTATGAGTAACATCGGGATGAACTGTGACAAGGGACCACTTTGGGAAGTTATTTGTGGCTTGATGCTGGATGACTCAGTATCGGCCTTAAGAATCTGACTCCGATTGTGCTTGTGGGTACTAAAGTGCAGGGTAATCGGAAGGGATGCCATGACTGCTGTGGTACCACACCAACCCTTACGTCGCACACAGTCTTGAAGTTCACGTACAGTAAGTTTGCATTTTGGGCAAACCGCAAGGCCGTAAAAGAGACATTTAACATGGCATATATGGGTTTGAACATATCACTCATCTGGTGGCTGAATGCCAGTTGAATAAACATGGACCAGTCGGGTCCTTGTTGAAGAAGTCCAGTGACTTGTATATGTTCCACGAATCAGCATCACTTGCCCGTTAACCCTGACCTGCCCAAATCCTCCAAAAATCGTTAAAGAGGTTTTGGAGAACTTCGGGGGATGAAAGTTGTGTTCATTTTTATGTGGAGTCATTTGAGGACTTTGCAGGATTCAAGTTGCATCCTGCCAAAGAATGTTACATTAGGAATGGTCAAAGAAATATCCCGGCCAAAGAGGTAATTGAAGAAAAACTGTGCGAAAGTGTGCTTCCTGGCATTTTATTTTTCCCAATATCACAAATAAGCTTTCTAACACACACACTTGTGAAGGAACATGCAGCAGGCCATACTCTAGTCCACAGGTTCCAAACACCTACAGTACATGTAAGAAGGTGCATGTAATTGCAAAAACTGCACTGGAAGTACGGGGAGTCTTTAACATTGGACTCCCATTCACTGCACATGGACAGGTCGTACCACGGCAGTAATGGCTTTCTATGAAATCAAATTCAAGAAAATTGACAGTGTGGTCTGAGTATAGATTACAGTCTGAGTATCGAGTATTTTGATTTCAACTGTTGAGTATTCGAACAAAAGGTATCTGAAACTACCTGGGTGTAAATTTGCAGGACGTGGACGTACAGGAGTCAAAGTCTTGATTCCTCTGTCAAATGTTGGCACTGTAGCTTGCATACCCCTGGCACCTGTGTGGCCAACCACTTGTATTCTAATCATTCAATGCTCTTTGTCAACACAGCCTAGGTAGACAGGATTCTTACAGTACTGCCTTACATGTACGCTGGATCTCGGTGTCCCTTCAGGGAGTCTCAGGCTCGTACATGTACCTTATAATTAGGACAGTAACCATGGAATGGAGTGCGGTACATTGCAACATTCACTGATCACCAAAGTCAATCCGACATCTAGAGTTTTATAATCAAGTCAGTGGTTATGAAGGGTCGCCATGGGGTACATATCTGATCCAGACTTGGATTTGTGCCGTGTGATGGGCCATAGAGGATCCAATTTTTTTTTCTTAAAGGGGTTGGCCGTTATAAATATTGGAGTGTGGATTTTATTTTAGGGAGATCGGCAGACTGGGAGGAGGGAGGGAGGGAGGGCAACAGATACATGTAAATTACACCCTCTCCAAATCTATTTGTGATTTAAACAGTAACAGGAAAGGGCAATTTTGGGGGATTATTTCACTTGTTTTCCTTCCGTAAGTATGAAAAAAGCCCTTAAATTCAGCCTCACTCTTCGGAAGGGTCACATAAAGAAATTTACAATTTCTGGGGCTCCCTAAAAAAACTTTAGCTGCCCTTCCAGACAATTTGGTGACAGGTTTTTGAACAAAGGCAGAGATTAAATGACCTGACCAGTGAACCCAAATTTGCAATGTGGTATCCCGTTATCGAGAAGGAACTGGTACATTTAGGGGGATTTTCTCCCTGTTAAATTTGTTTGTAATCCCCATCGCTGGGCCGTTGGCAGCTTCCCCAGGTATTCTCCCTGGTGCGACAAAATTTGACATGTTTATGGGATACCGGCAGCAAGGGACGCACACGCGGACAGCCAGAGATGATCTGCCATGGCAAGGGTGAAATCGTAGCGCAATGATGTGTATGTAACCGTTTATGATATGATCACCTGGGATGCTTGGCCCTGCCCCTTTGGAATGCTCCTGTACATGTGCTAGCAAAGGTATGCACTGGAAATGTGAACAAGATCGGCTGGCTGGTGTATTTGCACTTTGCTTGTTGATGCAACCCTTCCTTCTTTAAAGTGTCCATGTAATGAATTTTCCTTTTGGAAGTACTTTTTTGTGCCCTTCTATCAAAAGTGTTTGATAACCTTTCGAGGTTGAGTGTAATGAAGCATGCTCTTGGTGTGTATAGTTATTGTAGTGCCTGCACGGGAGTTTTAATTTTTCTGGTATTACCTTGACGGACATGCAACTTTTCCTCCGATCAGCTGATTTCCTCATTTATCACTTCGCATTCATGCCATTGAAAATTGAAAAAGACTGTACAAAATCTTGTAAAGATTTGAAATTTCACTTGTTTTTGTCAAAGTCCCAGTTGTCTGCCTGCCTTGAGTTCGGAGGTTTTCCTTGATGTGTCAATTAAAAAAAACAACTCATATTTATTCATTCCAATTTTAATTCATGACATTTGGGGATCCACTCTTTTTTGGTATAGATGATTCGTTGACTTTGAACATGGTTATCTGCATTTGCAGCATGTAATTAAAATGTTTTTGAAGTGCTAGAAAATGGTGTTTAAACTCACAGTCGTGGAAGGGGGGGTTTGGTTCAGAAATACAGGGTACTGCATTGGATATGAATTGGGAACAGGAAGGTATTACCGTTATGCTGATTTTTTATAATTGGCATTTGTACGAGTAAGCTGGAAGTTATAGGTTAGAATCCTACTCGTGTAAGCTTGCTATTTCCTTGCAACTCTTGGATCACACTGAGAATAGTGTGAACGTGCACATTGGTGTAAGGGCGTAACGTACAATGTCGTCTCAACTTATTGTCCCAGGCATAAAGGGCAAGTATGGAAGGAGTTGGACAACATGAATTCTTTGAAATGTTGATGTGACAGGTGCAGAAAGCAAATAAACAAACTAAAGGCTGCTTCATACTTCGCAAAAGTAAAAACGAACATGAATTTGTGACATCAGATTAAACATTCGCATTGGGAATTCCTAAAGGTTGAACACATTTCAACTGTAATGAAATTTCGCCACAAATTTTCCGTGATGTCAAATTGGCCTCAATTTCGAACTCACGTTAAGTATGAACCGGCCTTCACACTTTCATGCTCACCGGGTGGGAAGTGTTTTCAAAAGTGGCATGTATTGCACAGTCCCGAGATTTCATTTCAAAGGGCCTTTATCCTCCTGGCTGTTTGAGCCTTGCTGTGTCCTCAAAATCAGTGTTACATAAATAGCACATGCACGCAACAATCAGAGTCCACGTGCTTGAATTTCACTTTCCAAATGGAAGTCGTGTACACTCTGGTTTTCTCAGACAACCTGCTCTGATGAATGGGTGAGGCTGTTGGTCTGACAGTTGGTTGGGGTGTTTCACAGGATGCCGTCCAACACTTCCTTGGTGTGTGTGTGTGCTTGCTCATAAGCATGGCAAGTCCCTGGTACCTGTCAAGTACCATGTTGCCATGGCAGAGAAGGGAATGTGTGAACTAAGACCTTGATATTGTGCTCAGGGTACAGATTCCTTTGATAGAGCATGTCCATGACATTTGGAAGGGAATAGGAATGTCCAATCCCGTGCGATCTGAGAAGTGGGGAAAATCACAGATTGTAAAACCATTGCTTGCCGGTGTCACTGGAGGATGGACGATTTTGCCTTTTTCCTCCAAATCCCGCCCTGATTTGGGTTTCTTTACACAGGGGAGCTTTGGGGGAATCAACCATACTGGGGTTTGGAAACCGAGAGCGCTTTAGGGGATGGTGTGCTCATGGGGAAGTTTTCACTGCTATTGCTGCAGCCTACTAAAAACTAAAAAGTTGTCCGATTTTAATCACCTTGATTTAAATTACCAATTTAAATTGCAATTTAAATCAAATGATTTTTTTAAATCAGATTTAAATTAATATTTTTAATTTTTGGGTGAAAAGGCAAAAAAAGTTTGAATTTTCGAATTTTTTTTCCTGATTGGAAACGTTTGCAGGTTTTGCACATTTTAAACAGCAAATCCCCCCTCTGAGAGCCTTCCAGTTCCTAGTATTAAAGAAGTATGAAAGCACACGTGTTACACAAAATCTGGGTCGGCAAGATTTTTATGTTCAATTCTGTCCACTTGTTTCGATTTAAATCAGTGTTTTGGATTCAGTAAGTGCATTTGATGCAAAGAATTTATAATCATGATTTAATTTTACTTCATTTAAATTGCCTGCTTCAGAGTTTAACTTCAGAGTGGGACCAGTAATACTCTATCAATATTTTGTGTGTGCCAAAAATCTCTAACATTAGATCTACTTTTGCCATCATGAATAAACTTTTTAATTTTATACGCTGTTGCATTATCCATGCAATGTTTGCAATTTTATTGTGTCTCTCCAAAACATCAGTTTTCAAAGTCTTTGTACGAAATTGGCTAAGACTGGTCAACTACATGTTGACCGCCATTGGACAGTTAATCATAACAAACAAAATGCACTATTTCATCACAAGGAGTGCTCAAGAGATCTCATGAAATACCTTTTTGTAGAAATGCCGTAATAAAAATGTTTCAAGTAAAACACAATGTCTTATAAACAACTTGGCTATTCATTCCCAAAACTCCAGAAGAAAGCGTTCGATAAGGGCAATGACTGCACATGAACACTAAGGGCACACAGCCTAATACAAGCAACTATGCAAGCATTAAATTTGATATTGTTTTCAGATCATACCGAGCACCAACGATGGCATGAATATTCAACTTCCTATACTGCAGTGCACAATGTTTTTAAGGATGCAGATTACCAGTGAAACATTGCAGCGATGATCATGGGGTACAAAGGGGGCTTATGGTTGTGAAACAGGTGGTGCGTAACAAGCATTCGCTGTGCTCTGGCTATGGACATACCGGTACCAGACATGCCATAAAGCGGCAATTGGCCAGATGTTATAGCCTGGGCAGTTTAAACTCCTGTGTCCTTCCTCCATGGCTTAACATGGTAAAGTACCGGCGCAGTATCAATGTACATCAACCTTTTACATCTCTACAAGCCTACATGTACTGTATTTTATTGAGATTAAAACGTTAGTTGTAAAAGCGTTACAGTCTAAAACCACTAAATCCATGCCCTTGATAAAGTGATCTTTAATCAAGCCTAAACTCTGTGGAGCTGGATCACAAACAAAATGAGACTGCTTTTTTGCACATAGAGCAAGGTAAAATGCCAGCGTTTCGTTCCCACATGTACACATGTAGCATGCAAAATAAATGCATGTACTGTTGTACATGGCATGTTTCTCACTCATTAGTACGCTGTACTAATAAGTACCCTGTTAATTAACAAATTCTTGTGAACTCTACTTTTGTCAAAACCTAGAGTTCGCTTTAATACCTGGTATGCACTTTATCCTTAGTATATGTCTCTGAAGGAAGAGCCTTCTCTGAGGGGACATGGACATGGACTGGTCCATATGTAGGCGTGATACTGCATGCATTTCACTAAGGCTAAGACATAGCGGTTTGTGAATTTAATCAAATTACTTGATTTTGAAAGTTTACACTGTAGACTTTAATAAATCAAATTCGGCATTGATAGAAATGGTTTTACCTTAAAAGAGAAATGAAAAGCAAAGCAAAGGAGTGAAAGAAGAAATAAACAGTTTCTGCTGGCAGCCTTCCCTGAGCTTTCATTTTCAGCTTTGCTCCATTTATAATGGAAGCGTGCATAGATGAATATGTCAGGTAGGAGAGTGTGTTACACCTTAGGCTATGTCGGATTCATCTGAATATTGGCAGGTCATGTAGCCCTAATAATACGAACTCATTATGTATGTGACGAGATATGGGAACATGCATGCTAAATTAATTTCAGCCTGACCACTAAGCCATTTTACAAACACGTCGATTCAATGGACGAAATGCACAGACATGTATTGGTATGCGTAATAAAAAACCTTTCCCCGTTCAACGTTGGGATCAGTAAATGTCTCCAAATTGATAGATGGCGGTTGAAAGAAGTCTCGACAAGCAAGCAATATGTATATTTTGTGGCCAGTTATGATCAGCACTGGTGGAAGTTGAAAGCACATGTGTACATGTACATGTAGGAGGAATAAAGTCATCTCAGTGAGCGTGACTCAAATGTCAAATGTTGGGCATCGTAGTGGACTGCGCCTTGAAATTTATTTGTATTCAAGTGTGTGACTTGTCTTTGGTTTAAATTTGTATTGCCACAACAAAAACATAGTGCATAACAATTTGGACTGAAAGTTGTTGATTGTTGCTGAGCTAATTTCTCTGCTTAGCAGGCTGCAAACTCAACCCCAGGACCAATTTCTGGAGAGCAGCTACACCATGAAAGTTAAGCTAAAGCATTAGCAAGGAAACTGTTTGCTCACCAGCCAAACATCATAGATATACATGTATATTCCCATGGACTGGTTCTCATCTAATTTGTGCTTGTTTAAAGCCATATTTGTTGTCTTCTTTCAGCCATGTGAGCTGCACCACCACCCGAGAGGATCCCTATGATGTGGAGGACATTCCGCCGGTGGAGAGGGAAGTAACGCTTGTCCGGGACAAGATGCTGGGGTTTGGCTTCATCGCCGGCAGCGAGAAACCTGTGGTGGTCAGATCGGTCACTGAAGGTGGGTACAGTCCTGTAATTGGGATTTGCTTGTTTCCAAATCTCCCCCTTGCCTGTGGACTAAATGTAAGTCAGCAATCAAAAACACAAGTCAGTAGTGCAGTTACACTATGGGCAGGTAATGCACAAGCATTACATGCCTCATTGACTAATATGGTGTCCTTATTTGCCAAATGTGTGACCTCTTCATGTTTATGGACGTGAGTGTAGTGTCATCACAGTCATGGTATCCCTGTGATTAGTTCATTATGTTTATGCTAAACGGCAATACTTCCATCTCCTCTCGTAGAACAAGACTTTTCATTGAGTTAGAAGTCCCAAATTGGAGTGGGGTGGGATCGATGAAGTACCGTTGTGTAGCAAGTCATTTTGGCTGCTTTGGGAGGTGGTTGATGTGAAAAGGGGTACTCGGACATCTGTGGTGAAAGGTACCCAAGCTCGATGACATCTCTTTAACAGACAGTAGGGAATGCAGGTGGCGCTCTTTATGTTAGCAAGATTTCAGATGTTTTGGTGGTGTTAGTGAAGGATGTCATGAAAAAGGGGTGCTTGTTGCAAAATGATGGGAGGGAAAATATATATTTTTTATATATTTTTATGCTGTGCCGCCATAAAGCCAGAGATGGAGATTCAGAAACTCTCATTCTAGAAAACTCATAATGGTAGTTTAATTGGGGAATGACTTTGGTTGGCCAGCCAAAATTTTCTATCGCTTACTTTTGAAAAAAAAAAAAAAAAAAAAGCTTGAAATTTCCTTTCCTAATATGTCAAAATGGTTCTGGAAAGATGAGCCCAAGGCCTACCCCTGGTATGGTCTCTCTGTGTTGACTACTATATTGAATTGGAACTGATTTAGAAAGAAAAAAAGGAATTGCGCCTCGTTATCACTTAGGGTAATTATCTTGAAGTGCCTTCACACATTGTGGGCCACCTGCTCTCCGGCTCCAAACTTGTGATTTTTATAAGTATATGTATTATAAATACTGAATATTGAATGCCAGCATTAATGCAGTGTTCAGGTAATGACGTCTTCGAAAGGTAATAACCGATCTCCAAACTTTAGAAAGAAATTTGATGGTTTGCCCGGTGGAGGAAGCCTGTGTGCTCAAAACATTTAGCCTTGCAGGGCCCAATTTCATGGAGCTACATGTATTTAACAGTTAGTGGAAAAGTCATGCTTACTGCAGCAGAAAATTTTGCTTGTAGGCATTATTTCATAGCATTGCTTGGTGTGCTTGTGCTTATGCATACATACGCACGCACGGAGATTCCCATTATTACCGGTACATGTACATCGCCAAGTTAAGCACATATTTCTCCGAGCTAAGCGTGCCTTCTTCTGTGCTTACTGCTCTGATAGAGCCTCTGTAAGCGTAAAATCATGTGCTTTGCAGTGCCGTGACATTGGGCCCAGTTCGCTTCCGAATCTCACCCAGAAATTGAAAATTTCACAAGTCCAAATGATGTCATCTGAAGCTGCTCATTTCCCAGAACTTAGACTTCATGTAATGATGTTTGATAGAATCAAGAACTGAAGTCAAGGGGATAGAAGAACATTATGCCAGTCATTGCTGAGTGGAACATCCCTTATTGTTCAGGGGAAGAAATTGATTATATTTAAAGGTCATCGAGAGTGTTATTCTTTTGTCAAACTAGTGCACGCAATTTTGCTGTGAAACGGATTGCCACATTCATACATGTATGCTAATATACTTTACCTCTCTCAGTTTTCCTGCTTTTTTAATGTTCCAAACGGTGAAATTGAAGTTTCATCTTTCGGTTCGGGAAAATTAGGTAGCCAGGTCCGGAGGGGAAAAGAGTTCTGTTTTGCTTTTTAACTGAAGTAGCATTGTGCTTAAAGTATTGTATACCGGTATACATGTGAGTGTACCTTGGGAGTCTACCTGTACAATGGTCAAATTACAAATTTTGGAAAGCAGATTTTGAAAAAAATGCGGGCATCCCAGTTCCAAATTCTGATACTAAAACCACAATCCTTTTCCAAGTCTGCCCATCATAGGGCTTTTGTGGATTTCTCGTCCTTGCCATTTTGTTTAGCCATGGTAGTCTTATACTGGGGTAGGTTACCAATTAGCTGTTCTCTCAAGTGTACCCTGGAGAAGACAAGGAAGAAATGTTCAGTTTGAAAGGTGGGAGGAACTCCCCTCAATAAATATTCCGAGAAAAACTCAAGAAGTCAGGCAAGGAACTGGACATCTATTTCACGTCAACCTGGGTTAGATTCCAACTCTGACCGTAGAGATAAAATGCGTACATGGAACTACATGTACATGTAGCTGCCCCAATTTTGCTCTGCAGTTTCCCCCAAAGTGGCGAGAATTACTGCAGATTAGGATGTTGATAGACTTGTGGATTATGGACATTTTCTTGACAAATTGCCGAGAGAGTCGACATTTTGCAGTGCTCCCGGTACTGCTTGCCGTTGACACACCCTTGACTATTGAAGTGGACATTCATTTTATTCTGCATTTGTAGAAAAGTAGAAATGGAATTGAGGAGTTCAAGCTCAGAATAGAAGTCTACATACCGGTAGGCATTTTTTTTTTTTCTTAAGAACTGTCCAAATTGAATACAGAGGAAGAAGAGAAAGTCGGAGAGGTGAATAGAAATTAACAAGATCAGTACACAGTCGGATGTTTGGCCAGCGAAGCAGGCTCCGTGCGCATTGTGTGCCTGCCCCAAACGATCCGTGTAATGAGCCATCCGGACTCTGACATTCATAGGATGAATTCTCTGCGAAAAGACGACCGGGGAGCCTCAGAATCGGAGCCCGCCTACGTGTGTCACGCTCGGCAAACAAGGCATTGCCGCCGTCGGCTTTGTGTGGTAACACCAGCCCGACGGGCAAGGGACACATCTTGGCACAATGAGAGGAAGTGGTCTGCAGTCACGGACATGACTGAGCTGCATAGGTTGCCAAGCTTAGTAGCTTGCTAGATTCTTTGATTAGTAGTGACATTAATCTTATTATTTTTCTCTTAATATTAACGACTTGTCTTGGAAATGCAATGCTGCAAATACTGATCGGTTAGAGCTAAAAATTAACAGCCTGTACAGTACATCGAGCCAAATCTTCTCTAACATTTGAGCACTCATTTAAAGATGTTACAACACTGACAGGTGGGCTCCTACATGTAATTGTTTTGAGGTGGACTTTTGCTTTCATTTCCTTGAAGCCAGCTACTTTTTATACCCAGAAAGGCTTGTTATGTTTATCATTTGAGCAGATATGCACCGTGAACATGCTGCACCTTAAATACTCTGCATTGCTTGGATTGGGGGCACACTGGAGTACTTTATGTTGGATTTGTCAATTTAGTAAACATCCCTAAAGTTCTTAATGTGCATCACTTGAGCAGAAAAATTGGAACTCAATACTAATCTCAAAGTGCTTCACAATAAGACATGCACTACCCCCTGTTTAACAGGCCAAAATATTCAAGTTCGAACTTGAAGTTCTAGATCTTCTTATTTGGTTCTCTACCTGAACAGAGAGTCATTTAAACTGCTGGGAGAGATGACCTATGGTGGTAAAATTGTCTTGCCCAGGGACACAAGCACCTTAATCCTTATGTGGGATTGATCTTTGTACCACCTCACACACGTTGTGCCCTATGGCTCTGCGAAACTTTGCCAAAAGTTGCAAGTGCTGTATAATGTCAGACAGCAGCGTTTCTTGAGTGCTTGCTCAGCATGTCCATTGCATACATGGAGGTGTACATGTGCATATACATGTACCATTGACGCATATCCTGATAAGATTACGTACACATTGTGCATTCTCAAAGAAACTTCTTGATTGGAAAATACATCGCCAGAAAATACAGGTATACATGTATGTTCCGTCCTTGGATTTTTGGTCTGCTGCTGATGAAGGAACAAATAGACATCTTGTACATCTTATAAGTGCTTTTATGCACCGTCTGGAAAGATAACAGGTTTCCATTCACACCTGATTTGTTCAAGGTTCTTAGATTATACCTCATTGTACAGGGGCGGATCCAGGAATTTTTCCAGGGGGGAGAGGGGCCAGGCCGGAGATTTTTTTTTTTAATCTCATTTTTGCAGACAACTGGAAATGATGATGAAACATTTTACGGTACAGGGCCAACATTTTTACAATGGTATTAGTGCACTTACTTTAATTATTTTTATTATTTTCCCTTTTTTCAAGATGTATTTTTGCGTTGGGGAGATGTTAATTATATATAACAGGTTTTGCCCTTACCCAACGTATATTAATAAGCACTGTATGCTGAGCATACAGTGCTTATTAATATACGTTGGGTAAGGGCAAAACCTGTTATATATAATTATTTTCCCTATCATTACTTTTTTCTATTTTTGTCTCAGAGCGGAGGGGGGTTCAGTCCCCTATGCCTGTTGTACTGAAAGCAAATAGCTTGTCCTCTGCATGCCGTGTCCTTCATTTTCTTCTATTTCAAGATACATGTAATGACTTACCGGTACCAAGTTCTTTGGCGCATGTGTGGTGTAAAGTCTAAGCCCTTAGATGACTGGTTTGCATTGCGTATCTCACTTTACTGAAAGCAAGCCGGTAGCTTGCCCACTGGTTGCTGTGTCCCTCCTGTTGTTTTCTTCCCAAGAAAATGACAGAACAAGTTGTTTGTTGTTTGTGGGGTGTAAGATCTAGAAGTAATGATTAAAACATTTGCTGGTGCGGCACCATCTGTGTGGTGCAAATTTGCTGGCCAGCCGCTGGCAGGAGCAGCGATCAAAGCATCCGGAGAAGTGATGTTTGCTTCCCCATGTTATGACCGAGGCTGGATGTATTATGTGCGCTTGAGGAAGTTACTGGCTAGCGGCTGTGACCACCACCTGTAGACATGTGTGGTACTCCTAGCCATGGCCAGTTGATCTGGGCTTAGGCTGTTAAACCCTGAGGCTGGCGGTTTCAGTCCCATCTGGCGAAACCCTCAAGGTTTTCTGTGTAATTGGTGCTGTGAAAACAGTCAACATGATTATTTGGACACAGCATAGCAGTGATCGGAAGTTCCATGTGCTTATAAACGGTTGAAAAATTGCCAGTCGTACAGAATAGACGGTATCTGGAAATTCTCCTGAACAGATGCTGACACGTTCAGTCTACCATTACTGGGGGCCTTCCTGTTGATCATGCGTTGGGACTTTCCATCTGTGCAGTCGACAAATTGTCCTTTCTGTAATTATTAATTTGATCATTGGGATGTACCCTACATCGTATATGTATGTAAATGCAGATGCTATACAAACTGAACACTAAGGGTTGACAATGAAAATTCCTACTTAGATGGTACTTTTCAGCCAAGCGAAATGTCTTTTTTCAATTTGTCAGTAGCACCTATGAAGGTCCCCTCTCCAAGAGAGTGCTGTTGTTGGCACCTGTAACTGGACTGAGTGATACTTCTGGCCTCACATTGGCTCAATTTATTTTGCTTTTTGCCATGTGTTTCAAAATAATTCCCCAAACAAGTAACCTCTTCCCACCCCTTTGTGTTGCAGGCAAGCCTTGTTGTGAATTGATTACCAGTTGGTGATTATCGGTTATTGATCAATGTTTTGCTTCCAGGGGGTCCGTCAGTGGGCAAGCTACTGCCCGGGGATAAAATCCTGCGACTGAACGGTGAAGACGTCATGATGAAGGACGGACCCTACATCATTGAAAGAATAAGGTAAGCCCGTATCCAACAGAGGCTTTGCGTGGTAGTCATCTTGCAGGGCAGTTCTTTGGTTCCACAGGGAAACCTCCTTTGTGCAAATCCTGTGGAACTAAAGCACTGGCCTGCAAGATGGCAGCCCTGCAAGCCCTCTAGATGGACTTGCAGAGCTGTGTCCACTATCAGCAGTGTTCCCTGTATTTTCTGCAACAGGCAAAGACTTTGACCTACAGTGTACATCTAGCTCTAGACACACAATATGAACAAGCCTCGTTTGTGTGGCTCCAGATATTCTCGACTTTTTATCTCTGGTAGTATTTTAACCTTTGACCTTACCATTACACAAAGTCTTATACCTTGCACATACTTGTGGGTGGGCATGCACGTCATGCGTGTTATGTGACAAAACAAAATTTCCTCAGAGCTTCTGAAAATTGTATTGATTGCCACAGCATTGTATTGCAGAGAAATTTATTGAATGCAACTTTGCCTCCTTAATGCAGTGGGTTTCTTTTTCTAGTCTGAACATTATTGTGCTGGAATGAAATCAGAAAATGCTGTTTTTTCAGAAAGGAGAAAAGGGAGAGATGGCTTCTCTGTAATAATGAACAAATTGTTCAACAAAATTAATATTGCATGTCTGTGGTACAACAAAATGACTTCCCATTAAATGCTAAAGAACAAACGTTTACTTGATACAAATGAAAACTCACCCCGTAGGACTGAAACCGGGGACAATGACCAATTCCAGTGAAATTTATCAAGTGGAATATATCCAGCTTTCGTAGGTTTCCACAAGGAGTGTTTGTTCTTTTCAACTACCAGTATTTCAGTCCAAGTTCATGGAGATTTATCGTTGTGTAGTCCTCAGTTTCAATTTTTGGAAATAAAAGAGTACATGTACATGTGTGTGTAAAAGAGAGCAAAGCTACATGTGTGTCTAGATCACTTGACTATGGCTTTGAATTTATGGGAGTCTAAAGTAGTGGCTGCAACCACTTCCCACTGAGTTGTGTGCAAACTGTAGCCACAGCCAAGTGTTTCAGACTTAGCCATAGCTTGGGCATCTCCGTCCTTGGGCCATTGAGTTGGCTTTGGTCTTGCAGCACTGCAGTATCCCATGCAGATCCTAACCCAGCCCAGATGACTCTCTGGCCTGTGGAGGTTGTCTGTAAAGGGGATACTGACATATGATGGAGAGGGCTCCAAACACAAGGACCTTGTCGCTCTAAGTGACTGCTGTAGACCTCTAAT
This sequence comes from Acanthaster planci, assembly GCF_054643075.1. Taxonomy (NCBI): domain Eukaryota; kingdom Metazoa; phylum Echinodermata; class Asteroidea; order Valvatida; family Acanthasteridae; genus Acanthaster; species Acanthaster planci. Next base: position 25,919,552 of record NC_141778.1, on the reverse strand, counting down.
TGGTCCATTTTGTACACACACGGCCTACACATTCCTTACTTTCTGTGCAATGAGCACTCCATCTGGCACTGGGCGTTCCATCCTGCATTGAATTAAACAATCTGTTGCCTGCATAAAGGAGATGCTTCCGTTGTACATGTAAGCATTTGATGGCATGAAACGTATTTCACGGCCGTTGTAATTAAGCGTAGATTTGGAAAACCAAAATGCATTGAAGTTGTTCACTGAAAAGGACTTGTTGACAGAAAAGAAGTCACAAGATCTTTCCTGGGGATGAAATATTGTTTTTCCTCATGCTGCCTGTTGACCAGTAATAATCTGTTAAGTACAGTCGCGGCGATGCAGCAATCCTTAATTGCGGATGAAAGAATTTTGTTGACAGGATGAAATATTCCTCCCCCTACATTGATTTGTTCATTCGTCACATTGATACAGCATCAGCACTGCGAAATACATGTACATTTTCACAAAAGTATGTAGCAGTGGTTGCATAGAATGAAATGCAATTAATGGTCATTGTAATTAAGCACAGATTTTAGACCTGTTCTGCAAATGGACCTAATTTGAAACTGCTACAGCAAATAAAGGCAAAGGTTGTAGGCGGTGATGTTTCTTACGGTATCCTGTCGAGTTGTTCTTCCTAAAACCACCACAGGGGCTATTTACTGCATGGCCGGTGCACTACATGTCTTCATGTACATGTAGGTGTAGCTGTCAGTTTGAGTGGCAGTGTTATCGTGTAACCGCACAGTTCGAAAGTTAGTGCACAGAGCGGCAAAGCCATTGGTTACACTGTGTTGCTGTCCTCATAGGTCTCTATGCTGCAGCATTTTGTTCTGTTGAATTTTGCAGAGTGGTTAGACGAAACTCAACGAGGATGCAAGGGTAAAAAAAAAAGAAGAAAAACTACACAGAAAGGTTATTTGCAACTTTGAGTTCACTCTCTCGGACAATTTGTGGTTGTTTATTCCATTTTGAAATAAAAATGATTTTGTAACCTGCTGAAAAAATTCTGGAAATGGAAATGACACTTGAGAAATGTGACCTTTAAGGATTCTGCCTGTGTCCAGCCTTTATTGCAACCTCCCCACGATCCCACAACCTCTCGCTGGCAGAGCACACAGTGGACTGTCCTGTCATCATAATGGGCTGGCTTCATAAGAGGAAATCAATGTTGCTTTGGCGAAACTGTCCATCAGCTGTTCAAAGACCTTTTCCCTTCCTCCCGCTGAGTGTGGTACTGCTAGAGGAAAGTCCTCTCTAGAAACCACAAGTGTCTGGAGTGGTTCAGTAGAGCTTATGGGGTTTGGTCACTCGTTTCAAAAGTGCATTTGATTTTTCTTTTCTTCTAATTGGAAAGTACCATTTTGTGCAGGGTAGGATCGGCTCTGATGGTGTAGTTGGTGAGCATTGTTGGGTGGATACAAATTCTGTTCATAAATTTCAGAAGTGAAAAACCATGTCCCCCTAAAATTTACAAAGGTGTTAAAACTAGAATGAATATTGTGCCATACAAATAACAGATGATGTGTCGACAGACAAGTACATGTTGCTGTCCACCAAAACCTTACTCCAACCACTAAAATATATACAACCCCTCCCCTTTAAAAAAAATTAACAAACACAAGTTATAATGACACTGACTTCAGTGGTAGGTAAATTGTAAAAAATTAAATCTCCACAAAATATTGTAAAAATGAAGTGCTGACAAATATAGGTTTTATGTTCAACTTAAACTAATTTTTTTTCCATTGCAGTATTTACATTTTTTAATCTTAAGCTTCTTTAGTGGTACATAGTGGTGTAAGTAATTACTAAAATTTGAATTACTTGGCATTGAATGTCCAACCTGGTCCTACATTTACATTGAATTTGAACGGACCGTGGCAACAGTAAGCAGGAAGTCCCTAGTTCGAATCCCACCCAAGAGGTAAGCTCATGAATGGGCCCCGTGAAACAGCATTAAGCACTTGAAATAATGTGCTCCTGTGGAATAAAGCAAAAATCCCAGTACTGGAAAGGGATAGGGCATTAGGTCTTGAACAAATTGAAATATGACATAAATGTAAAGAGAGGGTTGTAGAGCCAGAAGACAAGTCTCGTTTCCAAGACTTGATGTGACCAGACCGCTAAACCTTTCGAAGAGCTGGATTTTCCAATTCAGTTTAGGTGTGCCGCAAACCCTGTAGAGGATGTTACTGATGTTTCGTTTGCCATTGCATGGATGCTGCAGGCAATCGTCGGAGGTGATCCGGTTGACGGTCATCCAGCCCCACATCGACAAGACGGGCCTCAAGTCCTCCTTCCTCAGCGCCAACAAGAAGCAGAAGCTGAAGACCAAGCCCTCCCGGGTTCGCTTTGCCGACAACATCAAGGCTGCCGCCGTGGCCCCGGTGAGTGGCTCCCTGACCCCTCAGACACCCGAGAAAATGTTGGTTGTTTTCAAAGATGGAGATTGTATTCAAGTTCGGGTTGGGCGTATATAAAATCAGTCTTGATGTTGTTTTCCCATACCTTACACCGACAGTCCCTCAACTCATCATTCCCTGCCTTTTTATTATTTTTACCAGAGCTTTACATTATTGGGAATGGCTATATAATATTGAAATGTGATTTATGCCACTAAAATCAAGAGTTTTGAAATAAAATCTTAATTTCTGAAAGTGCATTGCAGAATTTGTACATGTAGTTGCCTTTTAAATTTTTTTTTTTTAATTTAACCAGATATTGAAATAAAATATAAAACATGCGAGGACACCGAGGTCATGAGCTGTTAAGGGCTGTGGAAATTTTTTTTAAACTTAAGTTCAGGTGTACACTGTTGAAATTGCATTAAGTACTATTATCAGTGCAGAATGAAACTGCTTGAATGGCAGGGGCTTGGCTCCATCGCTCCCTCCCACAGTAGGTTACTAGTGGTCTGTCAAAATAATGCGGGAAATGGTGTGAAAATGTTACACATTTCACAACAGTTTCTTGCTTATAGCTAACAGTAATTTCAGCGATGAAGCTCTCCACATTTGTAGAGAATTTCAGGGAACCAGCTACATGTACCGGTACTTCGACAAGCCACACCAACGACTTGACCAGAATCCCCCTTTAAGAGTACCGGGCCGATGTCTGTTGATTCTGCCCATGGCAGCTCTGACTTTATCAGCAACTGCAGGCGACTCATTGCAATGTTTGGAGAGTTCAAGCGTCCGTGTATCCTGCGATGAATTATTGATCTCATGCTCAGTACATAAGATCTTTGAATTAGTGATCCCCCCCTTTCTCGTCCGCAGGGAAAATCATCGCCGAGCCTTGTCTACCTTCCAAGTGTCCTTAAGGTGTACCTGGAGAATGGCCAGACCAAGTCCTTCAAGTATGATAACAAGACAACTGTCAAGGTAGAATCTCCTCTCCCATTCTCTCTATGTCTTGGATTACTGATCAATAGATAATATGTGATAAAGGTTTGTGAGGGAACACTCTTGTCTATATTGTATCTCATAATTTTCTGATTGAAAACCAAATGAAGTAGACTTCAGTATGTGTATCCTCACTGGTTTTTTTTATGCATTGCTATCAGCAGCAGTCCTGAATTTTACAAAAGGTTATGTTGCAGTAGAGCTCTCTTTTATGATACCTCATTCAAACAGTGTGTACGTACTTTGATGATTAATGGTTCTACTTTAGTGTGATTTACTTTGTATGTTCTGGGAATCTGCTATGAGTGAAGGAAATGAAACAGTCAAGCAGCCAGTTGAAAAGCGGAGAGGCCATTAAGATGAGATGAAATATGTGTGACTTGATCTTGCAAATCAGGGTTTAAGGGCAGTTCATTTGCTCTCAGTTTCCATATGGAGGAGTGTGCCTGCTCCTCATTTTGATGTACAGTGGAATGCCGCCATAACGAACACAACGGAGTCCACGCTAAATGTTCGGTACAGCGGTCGTTTGGTATAGGGAAATAAACTGCTGAATATTTCGTTGCCAAGTTGAATAGCGCTCTCTCTTGTCTAACTAAAGTGCACCCTCTTTTGATACTATGATCCGCTGTTTTCGTGATGTTTTGCCGTTGCATTCACGTTTGAAGTTTCTGGAAATGTATCTGTAAATTATTTTTGTTTTTTCATGAAATCTTGAGTTACAAAGTTGATATTTAGTTTATCCTAAAAGTCGTGAAGCTACCACTCAGGATCGATCTCTGATGCATGCTGTGGCGAATCTCGGTTGATTTGCAACTACATAATGTTCGGTAGGTTTTATGCACAAAATATTGGGAGCCAAGGACAATGTTCGGTACAGCCGAATGTTCAGTGTAGCGGTGTTCGTTACAGCGATGTCCCACTGTATCACACCGTTTGATATCCTGATGGAAATGTAGGGAGATGTGCCACTTCACGTATTACTGTAATGTTTAGAATATACACGTAAGCTGTAGCTTATACATTGATCGTCACGCTCAAAAATGTCTCTTTGGCTTATACATCGGGCGGCCTTTATATACGGCAGACTTTGAAGGATGAAATCCGTCACAAAAGCTGCCCCCGAGCCACACATACCACGTGCTGGCGGCGCAGTCATGTTTACGTTGGTTGCTGTGTACATCTGATGCATTGAACCTTGGAGAATAAATAAAAAATTGGAGTTGTCTGGATTTTGAGTTTTTAAATGGAATTCTCCAAGCCATGGAGTCATGAAACACATACGCGTACATGAAATATGTAGAACGTAATCATAAACTTTACTTGCTCTGCTGTGATGGCACCATATTAGTGATTATATTTCCATGTTTTATTCATTCTCATGATGTATTTTTTGCATACAAATAATCATTTTACTGAGTTTTTTATATTGCTGTTACCTAAGGGTTTCTTTCTACTGCTAAATGAAAATGAACCACTTAAATGAGATGTGTACCTGGTACCCTCGCGTAGCAAATCTTGTCTTTTTGCCAATTGTGTTCAGCATGACACGCCACAGAATATCAAACTTGTTTACACTTGGGTTTTCTAATGACATCACTTTCCATGGTCAGGTGGTTATGGGGAAGAGTCAGGGATTTCTCCTGCAAATTGTTCAGCACTACACAGCCATTCTGCTTGTACATGTACATGTGATGAAGTAAACTGGAGGTTTTATGGAGACATTTTTGCACACGAAGCTATGACTTTTCTTTGTTTTTTACAACTGGATCGTCTGAACTTGCAATGATTTTCTGCACTTTTGAAAAAGGGAACTGAAAGCAGCAATTTTCAATGGGTTATCAGTTATCCCGGCGCATGTATGTTTATTATGCGCTGGAGGGCATACTGCCTTCATATATAAAGATTTCTGTCAGTGGTATTTTACCCTCAAGGGATCTACTTGCGCTCATGGAATAAACGGTGCATGTTGGTGGTAGTTCAGGTTGGAGATTGCATGCGTGTGAGTTGGCATATGGCCGCATGAATGAGCCAGACCTTGCATACGCGAATTGCTATTCCAAATGACCATGAGCACGCTTCACGTCAGGCTAGCCCTGTTGAAAAGCTGAACTTGTTCGTTGGGTGGCTGTTGTTCCGTCCACGAACAAAGCAACTTGTCGAAGCGGACCCCTAATCAGATTTGGGAGGAGGGCATTCAGAATCCCCTCAACCCCCACCAGCCTTACCTGAGCAAAATGCAGCATTGAGAAGATGGCCTGTCTGGAAAGACAAAGTCTCTGACGATCCACGTCTGTTACTGAGCGGGTTCTGGGTCTGGTTTGTCTTCTCGCCTTGTAGGAAGTGCTGAGGAACCTCAAGGAGAAACTGGCCTTGAAGAGCATGGAGCACTTCTCCCTGGTGGTGCACAGCATGGAGGACTCGGCGCGATTCCGCAAGTTCACCATCCTCCAGGAAGATGAAACACTGACCCAGGTAACTTACCGATAGCACCGACAGGAAAACTATCTCTTCCCAGTGGAAGCAGAACATTCTTCCTCTGCTGCTTAGGTTATTCAGATTTTACAAATTAGCCAGAGTTTTAGCTACATGTACGTTTTTGGAGTCACTTCATGTTGAATACGGTGCTGCATATAATTTTTTTTCTCGCACTGCTCTGGCAATCTGCTTGCTTTTCAAACAGTTGCCATGTGGTGAGAGTAGCAATTGACAGCTCTAACGAGAGGTGTTTCACAAGAGATCCGTCAGACTGAATGTTGGTATTTTACATGTAAAAGTCTCCTCAGTTTTGACAGGGTGTTTTCAGAAGGGAACAGATTGATGACTCTGTATTCTGTTTAATAACGTATACATTTTTGCCCCTAAGTTCTTTTCCTGGAATTGTAAATGCAGAACGGTGATTTGAGGCATTGAGGCATTCTCGTATGAGGCTCAAAGTTGCTTGTCAGGCTCATCTCATGGGTAGCTCCAGGCTTTGACAGAATCTGTCCCACTCTTAACGTATGCCCTAACTAAGGATCATTACCTGCCATGCCAGGACACACAAGCCTCCCCTTTGGACAGTGACCAAAATGGGTTTGAAAGTGCTTAAAAAACGGAATACTTTCTATGCAGGTTGAGTTTGTAAACACTATATGCACACACACTGTCCACGTTAGTGCAAGCCACACAATGGGCACCGATGCTAGGCCTTGCTTTGTATCATCAGACATACGTGTATGTTGTTTGCATTTGTTTGGGAGGTGAGCCATATTTCCTCCGACTGTGTGGACGTGTGGCTGATGACAGTTTTCGTCTGATCACATGCGCATATTTTTGCTCATGCTTTCTGTAAATGTTAACAAATTCTTCCTGCTGCATGCAGATGGGTGTCTGATCATTCCAGGCCATGAAGATCATGTCTGTCTGGCAAGTTCTTTAATACACTGTAGAATAACCAAACACGAAAGGGTGGAGTAATAAAAGACATTTGTGCAGGCAGTTGGCATAGTCATCAGAGCAGGTATCAGTCTATCCGATTAGGCCAAGTTTACCAACTGTGATATGGCCGTAGCCTCACTGGCCATACTGCTCCCCATGGCCTCAATCGTCGGGGTGGATTATGGTGGTTTGCAAAGTCATGAATGGGGACTGGATCTTAGTCCTAAACCCGCTTTGTAACATTTTGGTCCAATTAGAATCTTCTTGTTAGAGCTAACACTTACCTATCTCGATCCATCCTCAGATTGCCAGCAGGCCTGGTAGTCAAAACTGGAAGTGCCTTCTCCGAGTGACCTTTGCCCCCCAAGATGCCTACGACCTCCTCAGCAAGGACCCCAAAGCCTTTGATTACTTCTACCTGCAAGTAAGTCGCTCGAGGAGGAGTCAGGTTGATGGAAGCTGTAAAGATAGTAGGATTTCATGTTATGACCCCACGGTTCCTGATTACTAGGAATAAAACAATGGATTCCTCTTCAGTGCCCATTGTACTGTAAGCCAGCAAGCCTGGGGAAACCAGCAGGAAGGAGACACGGAAGCTATCATCAGTTCTAGTCATGTCCATCTGGGGGAAAACCCGGATGAACATTACAGGGTAGCCCATGAAATACAAGTAGAGACTGAAAACCACCTCCTCTAGTTGGCTTTGTAGGGATTCGAACCGGGTTCACGGCATTGAAGGCAAAATTTAAAAGCCATCACATTTCTCTGCATTGACCTTAGCAAATGTCTTCAGATGCACCCTCTGATCAGTATTCTGTAGCCTCTGTTTGACGTTCGACCTCCTTTTTGAAATGCAGAGTTGTAATGACGTCATCGGTGAGCGCTTCACTGGCGACCTGGACAGTGACAAAGCCGTGCGGCTGGCAGCCTTACAGATACAGCAGCATTTCCTTAGCAGCAAGCATTCCGGCAAGGTGTCACTGAAAGCCTTGGAGTAAGTGGTTGTCACTGAAATTTAGCCAGTTGTTAGCCAGTTGTTACAGCATGCTGTCAAAGCCATGATGTCACTGAGTTCAGCGGTGCACTGCAGTTAGCAATGTTCAAGCTTTTTGTTACAATATGCGAGTAGATATAAATCCTATAGGAATGGACAGTTCACAGTCATACATGCAAGCCATGTCCTTGGAAAGAAGTCGCCTTGACAGTCCACATTTTTGTTGATGAAAAGTTTTAGACAGATCCTCTTTCCCAGTGATGGAAAACTTTGAAAGTGCATACGTTAAAAGACTTTTTTTATGTTGTTTGACATGGCGTGCTTGTTAGCCTTGTGAGACACTTTGGTGATAATGAGCACTTCTGAAATATTATTGTTCCTGAGTTACATGTAGGAGAGTTTGCAAGAAAACCAGTGAAAAATACTCAGGTGGGGCTCGAACCCAAGACCTCATGCCTTCTAGACTAGATACCCTGGATACCTCATCAATGTGCTTACCAGGGTTCTAATCTTACATAGGTATCAATTTCAAGAGAGAAAAGAAATGGTTCCCACCATGTGTTTCTACCGGTCAGTGTCTGTAGTTGTTCATACCAATGCGTCAAATCCGTCCATTGTGAGCAGAATGGTCACTCACAACCGGCATTGTCATGTCCTCACAGGAAAGAAGATGGAGTGGAGCGATTCCTGCCCCCTTCGGTTGCCAAGAAGATGAAGACCAAGGAGCTGAAGAGACTGATTAGCCAGCACATCAAACAGAGCCAGGGCTTGTGCACACCAGGCCAGAAGGTACATACCTGTACATGTAGGTTGCAATGGAGCTTCCACTCATAACAAGTAAATGGTGATGGGGTCTCTGTACAGCCAGTCCACACGCGGGCGTTGCCGGGAAAGGGTTGAACTTTTGCACACAGCCAGAAAGAGATGTGTTCTAGACACAACTTGACAATGTCTGGTGACGACGTCATCAGGTGTCAAGTCTCGTGACATGACAGGCACATCATTTAAAGCCTTATGTCTGCTGAAATGAATGTGCCATCAGGTTGAAACTTGGCACATAGTTAGAAAGAGAAGTGTTCTAGATGAAGATTGACATCATGTGACCCTATTCTTTTATTCCTGAGAATCATTCACGTGCTAAAAAGCCCTATGCTCTTTTCTCAAACAGACATAGACTTCTCGTTGTATTGGTTTTGCCCATTTTTCCAAGGTAGTAGAGGCATTTAACAAATTCCAGTTTATGTTGATTTATTTTCAAATTGCATATGTGTCAGGAGTAGCAATGGAATTGACCAATTGGTGGCGCGTCGTTTTAAAATGAAGCGCTAATTTGATGCCAGGGCTTTTGTTTGTAGTTGGTAATCAGGCATGGAAATCCATCTGCCATCCATGCGTTTCACCTCTGGGCATACCCCGTTCCAGGTCCACATCAGTATATCTCCACGCAGGTCATAACTGGGTACTGGAGTCAGCTAGGCAGGATCCTGCCGTAGACTTCCATTCTATCAAGGCCCGAAGTGAGGTGTTCTCATACTATCCAGCACAGGGAAAAACCAAAGATAGATATTAGGGTTGAGCCATAATGGTATCGGAGACACTTGGATCTCACATTACTAATGATGTGCCTCTCTCCCCCTACAGCATTTGACTGAACTGCAGGCCAAGCTGCACTACCTGAAGATAGTCTGTGACCTGCGCTCCTTTGGAGGAGCCTACTTCACTGGAACCATGGTGGTAATGACATCAACTGTTCACTTCTCATGTGCATTGTTTGTCACAGTCCCGAACCCTTGGCAAAGCCTTCCAAGAGTTTCAGAAATACAACTCCTCAAATCAAGGTGGAATTGATCGGTTTGGCTGGCACACAGTTGTCCATGGACGCGGTTTGCCAACTATGCAGGCAATTTTTTTATTCCAAACTTTACTGGAGTTGCTGTCAAGTCTCTGCAGGTTTATCATGTGCTGGCCAGTCTCAAGTGGAATCACAAAGTCAAGCTGTTCAAATGAATCATGACAGAGGCCTTACTCTGTCCGTGTTCAATTTCAGCTACTCATGACCAGACTAAGTAGTAGTAGAGCAATTTTCTAGGAGTTATCCAACACTCTGATTTTCAGTTTTTATTGTCACTGTTAAATAACAAACACTGCAACTGAAAATCAAGAAGATTTCCAGTATCGTGGAGAAAATGAGCAACTGCATTACTGCCCGTCGGTACAGCTTTTGCAAATCACGTGGACTGGAAGCAAACGGATTCAGTACTTCTGAAATTGTTTTGTCTGCTGTGTGCATTTACCGAGTTCCTTCCTCTGTAGAGTCAGTGGTTTACTCGTAGATGTGTAAGGGCCGGCGACCATTTAGACCCGGTTTGAAAAGGGCCCCCCGGTAAGCTCGCCCTGTTGCAAAAACCCCTTTCATACCGGCCTGGCTACCGGCCTGGGATGCTGGACTGGTTGTTGATCTCGAACTTCTCCATCCTGGGGTCTATTGTTTGCAAGTATTGGTACATGTAATCTATCCCAGAAGGAACCTGCTTGTGGTTTTTAATCCTTCAGCTCTATACAATGTTTACCCTAATCCGCTTAGACCCCTATTCATCTGTGGAAGCATGGTGGGGGAAGCCTTTCATCAGGGACTTTGAAATGCCAATGTGCAGACAGGCCTGATACCGGCCTGGAGCAGCCGGAATACCGGGCAGGCATTATACCGGGTGGGCTACCGGGGGGCCCTTTTCAAACCGGGTCTAAATGGTCGCCATCCCTAATGCAGCCCCTCATTGTGGATGTTTACATGTGGGGTGTGATTTCTTGGGACTTTTCTAGATTCCAGGGTATTTGATGCCATACATGCGAAATACAGTGCGATACACATTGTATGGGTTTTGGATGTGCTTTCTTGTTTTCCCAGCAGACCGATGTCGACAGCGACCAACTGGCGGACTACAATTGCACGGTGCTGGTGGGTCCCAAGTGGGGCATCGCGGAGGTCATCAGCCTGCGGGACAACGTGACCTCCCAGTTGGCCGACTTCAGTCAGGTGACCGACATCCAGCTGATCCCGCTGATGGTGAATGGGGACTGTCTGCGGGTGGAGCTGCACGTCAAGAACGAGAAGGTGCGTGGCTGTCGGAATCCCACCTCCCCTACACAGTGCCTCTGGCTCGTATCTTAGAAAATTTTGTTACGAAAAGACCTCTCTTTTAGTGCTGCAAATGTTATGGTACAACTAGTACTTTGTTGTTTTTTGTAAAATAAGGTCGTTTCTTTTTGGCGAATGCATTTGTTAACCTAATGGGGACAGCCTTGACCAGGCTCTTACTGTAGCCATCGGGTAACCACTTGGCAACCGCTGGTAGATTTTGCCAGGTGCCCAGGATGTAATGTGTGCATTGGTTACCAAGCAGACTAACCAGTGCTTGATAAGTGGTTGCTGGATGCACTCAAAACACACCTAATAACTGCCGCCCTCCCCATCCATTCATGCAGGAATCGATGACCATGTGTTTGCATCCAAGCTTGGGAAAAGCTGCAAAGCATGGCTCTTTCCATGCTAGACATGCTGTACTCGAGAGACGGCTGAGTCTCCTCCCTTTTAAACTTGAGCTTTCGGGCCTTCTAACTTTTGACGTGTGTTTCGTTTCACCGCAGCCCATTGTGTTACTGCTAACTCACGACGACGCCTATGACATGGTGACTCTGGTGAATGGTTACTACCGACTCTTCGTGGACAACAACCGATCGCTCCTGCCTTCCCTCTACTCGCATTCCCAAGAAACAGAAGGTGGGTCTGCTTAAACCTTTCATGTCTTGCATAAATAGCCCCCTTGAATTAGGTCAACATCCTGCTGATGTCACATCACCTGTGGGGAGATGTTCCCAATCATTCTGTCGTAAAATCTGCGGCCTTCCATCAAATGATTGGTGTCCCACGGTGTCCCCTGACAAGGTTTTGCAGTTGGAGTGTAATTTGAAGTTGTGTCCCCAGAAATACTGTTCAAGGAATTGACGAATTCAGCCATGTAGCAATCTGTTTTTTGAAGTTGGAAGTTCCAAACCTGAAGATATGGTGCCTGCAGGATATTCAATTTTAACGATGGCATGAACACTTCGTACCACATTCAGGACGTTGCAGGTTCGAATCCTGCCCCGGTTAGTTCCTGTGATCAACCTAGCGTCCATAAAAAAGCATTTTTTGTTTTAGCTGCTTTTAATCAAAAGAAGTATAATCTGGAAAAAAATGGCACATTTGGGCTTCATAGTACTGATTTTCTGAGAGAAAAAAAGCAAGTGCTGATATATGTCATTGAGAATGTAGAACAGACAATGTCAGTTCATACTTAACAGTTTAAAGGCCAAAAAGAATCAACAGGTCACAGATTTAGTTTCGCCCACCATAATGCCCTTGCACATGTTACCAGTCCTTCATTTCCCAATTAAATGTATTTTATGCTATAACGTGCTATGGTTTATGTATTTTCCCTTATTTGAACAATGTACATCAAATTCTCTCATAATTACATCAGAATTGAGCCCCCCAACTTTTTTATATATACTTGTGACTTTTGGAAGACAGAGGGTGCTCTTCTTGTTGTCTCATTGACATGCCATTAAAAGTTCTTGAGCAAAGTTAATGTGAAACAAAAGGGTCCAAAGAAAATCTTCCCTTTTCATCTCACAACTCTGAACCTGGTAAGACATTTCCAGGCATGATGTCACATTGCATCATAACTAGCAACCAAGTGACATTGGAGTACAGCCCAAAGAGACGGGTCTATCACAGGTTTTCTGTCTTTGCCCTGCAGCACCAGCCTACCACAGTAAACACCGCGTGATCTTGGCCGGATGGAACTACCCCAATGACCTGGCATCTGAGCTGATCCGGGGCTCAGAGGAGGAGGGTGGGCGGAGTGAGTGGGATATTAGCCGGATAGGAGAGGGGGAGTACCTTGTAGACCTGTGCGCAGGACCACCAGCATATGAAGAGGATGTCAATTACATTAACAGGTGGATTGCACATGACCCTCGTATGTCTCAATTGCTACACCTGCTATTTTGTCGGATTCATATCAACCAGTCCGTGTTTTTGGATTGGTCCATGTTTTCGTCTCACTGTTTCCTGTACAGCACTGAGCATCCATTGTTCAGAGAGCAAAGTGTGGTTCTAATCTCACATCCTTAGGTGGGACATCCTTCCTCGGCCGGTTGATGTACCGGCCGGCCGGTAGCTCGGCCTGTTTGATGAATCGTCCTCAAAGGGGGCGAGTTACCGGCTGAGCCTGTAACTCAGTACCTGAGACTGATCTGAATCAGCCAGTAAACCAGTGCACTTGTAGCTTTTTGATTTTGAATAATCAAGAATGGTTAGGGTTTTAAAGACAGCATCTCCTTTTTGAAGTGTTGAATACTTCTCTTAATTGGTAGTTTTAATTGTTTTATAGCTTTTTAATCTCTTGTCATCTGTACTTTTAATACTTTTAATTAAGTTGTGAATTGTTGTAATTGTACAGCGCTTTGAGATGTCTATGACATGGAAATCATTTTGTTAATGTCTTTTATCATTATTATTAATATGCACCACTTTGTTTGCCTTTGTAGATTAAAATCGCAAGGCAGGTACCATCCTATGGAAGCTGCAGGGGGACAGCCCGATGGAGCTGTCATGTCCTTCACCATCTATGAAGAGGGAGAGGAGGAAGAAGAGGGAGTCCTCCACCAGAATGCAAACAACTCCCTGGATGGCAGTGGTGGCATTTCAAAGTCGGACACAAGTACCATTTCCTCCTCCTCCTCCTGGAGTGAGAAATCCCTTGACCTCACCCGCCTTTCGGACATGGTGGAGGACATGTTTGAGGTTAAAATGCCGGACGCTGGGGAGGATGACAGACCGGGACCCCCAGTGAGCAGGCAGGAAATGACCATCGATGGATCAGACGAGAAGGTCTTCTCGGAGACTGAGGAGGATCAGGCTGGCAGGATGGAGGCCAGGAAGCCACTGACCAAGCATGTTGACATGAGTGACACGGTCGCCTTGTATTCACCCACAGAGGAGGAGACTGAAGGACAGGTGAGGCTGCTTCATTATGCCATCTACAATGATGACAGCTTGATTCCTGTTAGGGAAATCCACAAGCCACTAATCGAAGATGACAAACATCTGAGGGAAGCGGAAGAGGAAGTCAGCAGTGATTCTTGTGCAATGTCGCCATCCCCATCAGAAGAGAATGTGATAGGGCAGAAGACAGTATTGATGCCACAGGACTCAGTACTTCTGGCTCATACTAAAAAGAAAAAGACAGGTGAAGGAAACCGAGAGACGAGTGACATTGAAGATCACCAGGACTCAAAGATGGAGTCTTTCCGCAACTACTCTTCGTATTCCAACTCTAGTGTGGACAGTGACATCGTAGACCTCACGCATGTGTCCTTCACTGACAGCTCAGCAGGAGAGGACTCTCCCATTTTGCAAACAAATCCAGAGATTCTGCCTATGGACCTCTCCACAGTTTACTCAGGGGATGTCAGCAATGAGACAGACAATCTTCAACCTGATATCAGAGGCACCTGCGACTCCCCAGTGCCTGTGTCCATCATCGATCTTCCGTTGCCTGATCAGAATGAGGAGGAGACTGCAGACCAAGCCCACGGCATCCAGCTTGCAGCCCTGGATGCGATAAATGTCAGCATTGACCAGCAAGGAGAGCTTTTGGACAGGTCCCCGCACCGAGACCCAGAGTGCGAGTCTGATTCAGGAAATGAGACCATCTCCTCAGAAATCATAGACAACGGCGTTACAGACGAGCCGGGTGCAAGCCACTCCCCTTCTGACTACTTCAGCATGATTGGAGGCAGGAGATCAAAGATAGAACCAGCTGATCGGGACCCTACTCCAACACCAGAGCAGGCTGAAGAAATGCAAGAACAGGACATTGCGCCCAACCTAGTCTCTTCCTGTCTGGGATCTGATACCGACAGTGTGTCCACCCTTCATGGCAGCAGTCCCAACCTAAGTGCCCTGGAAGGTCCAGAGAGGGCAATTGATAACCAAGAACAAGTTGACAGTAGAGAAAAAGGGGAGAATCAAGATGACCTGATAGTTTCCCTAATCAACTCACCCCCACCTCCTGTGGAATCAGACGAGCTTGATGAGGAATTGATGAAAGCTGTTATCCCCCCACCTCCAGTTTCAGACTTTGACATTGGGGTTATAGAGTCGTTGATAGTCCCACCACCATCCAAATCCCCTGCAACTTCCTCACTAGCCTCACCTACAGAATCTCCTGTGAAAGTGCAAGACACAACCAGCAGCCGTTACAGCACTACAGTCATGATCAACTTGACGGGAGGGAAAGCACTAGGCCAGCAGATCAAAGCTCTCGAGATAAAGGTACCAGAAGAACATGAGGACAACCACAGTCCTCCCACTTCAAGCCCCAGGGAAGATACCCCTGTCAAGCCATTGTTGGAAGCAGTAGTAGAAAGGACGAGGTCTCCAATCAAGACCAGTCCCCGATCACCTGCTAAGAACCAGGCAACCCTCATTGTGGGAGAACCTCATCCCAGTTGTTCCCAGGAGAGAAGCAGACCTCAGAAAATCATTTCCAACACGATGTCCTCCAGCCAGGACAGTGGATTCTCCCAGCCTGATCCCGGTGATCTAGAGCAGAAGGGATCAGTCATGGTCAGTGTCACTGTTGGAGAGGTTTATGACAAGCCAGAAGTTGAACAAAGTGTTGGACAGGCAGGAATACAATGTGTGGGTCAAAAATCAGAGGAGTTCCTCAGGGATAAAAACAAATCAGCGAATGATACCAGAGGCAGTGAAAATGGTTCATCTTGTAAGGGGGATGAGTGTGCCAATTCCAAGACTCTTCAAACCTGTTCAGGCTCTGTATCTGGATGTCCAGATAACATTGAGGCGGACTGTAGAACTAAATCTTCCAGTGCTGATCCTAAGGCAGAAAACCAGACTTCACAGTTGAGTAAAGGGCAGGAGCCACATGGGACAAAACCAGCCCCTGAGGTGCCCCCCAAACCAGCTGTGCGACCCAAGATGGATCGCCAGGAAAGTGTGGACAGTCTGACCGGCGGGGATTTTGACACTTCCGAGCCCTGTGAGAAACTAGAGGCAAAGAAGACATCCAAGAATTTACCTGTGCCTCCTCCGAGGAAGAGATACTCACCAGGGTTAGCAAAGAAAACCTTCCCGAATGAAGTCGACATTGGCGTAAGTGGTGATGGAAATTCCTGTGGCTTTTGGCAATCATCATCTCTGAAATTGAATCAGGAGAATGGGGAATATCTGAGAAAGATCGAAGAGCAAACAAAGCCTGTGAAGCGGTCCTCATCCTTTGCACCAAAAAGTCCTCTCCTTCATTCCGCAAGAATCAGCATTTCTCACGATGATGAGGATTTGCCTCCGAATTCTTGTAAGGGAGATAATGTAAACCTGGAACCAGGAAGAGTGGAAAATATTGAGACAAGACAAACAACAAATGTCAAGACTGTCCTCGGTCAGCGATTGTCTGGGGACATTGAGTTCAAAGATGCCAGTGAAGGCAGTCGGCCAGTGATGAGAAGCAATACTTTCTCAGCTGGAAGTACCCCAGAGCTGAAGCGAATCAAGCGACAGGCTCCACCGCCGCCTCCAAAACCTATCAAAAACAAAGAATCAACGTCTTCAGAAGGATTGCCACTGTCACCCAAAGAAAAGCAAAGTTTTAAAAACTCTCTCATGTCCTCCAGTCCCTCCTCTGTCGCAAAGTTGCTGTCCCCAAAGAGAAGTTTTTCATTCCTTCGGGGGCCAAAACCTTTTTCCAAAAGCAGCAGAGCTGATGAGTCCGTCCTGCCGACCTCATCTACAGAGAAGAAGGAATCCAGGAGGCCCAGACCACTGAGGGCCTTCAGGTCGCTGTCCCGTAAAGACTCCTACGATGTCTCCATGTTTGATCACAAGCGAGACAAAGCTACTGAACCTACCTTCCGGGAGTGCTCTTCACTGCGATCTGTTGGAGGCCTACAGAGACCTGGTTCTCTCGACCTGAGTGACAGCACTGAAGAATATGAACCAGCCTCCAACTTATCCGTTAGTCACAGGGTATCCCTTTATGAAACCAAATCAAAGTCAGTGGATTCAGAGTATCCACCTACATCCTCACACTCACAACTCCGGCAGAGCCAATCTCTAAGCCGGGCATCGGGTCGGCCCATCTCCTTTCCATCCTCAACCCAGAAGTATCCAGGGCCAGGATCCATACACGCATCCCTACCAAAACGCCCTCCTCCTCCCAGACCTAACAACCCACCAGCCTCCCCAAGGAAGGCCATGTACCCATCAGATGATTCGCTGTCCTCCTCCTCATCAGAGGTCCTCCCCTCTCCTGTCCCTCTTCCGAGCCCAAGCGGGCAGGACCAAGACAGCAACGACTCTGATGACCTCTCCTCACCTCCTCCCCTCCCGGTGTCCATGCCTCCTGTCAAATCTAGACCCCGGGCCCTACCAGAGCACTTCATCCCACCTCAGTCATTCAAGAGCCCCCAGTCCAACGGCAGAGGTGGTACCAACTCAGACACCATAGATTCGTACACCTTGGAGCTGGAGAGCAAAGAGTACCAGGGCAAGCGGTCTGTCCCGATGGCCCTGGGGGATGTCCAGCTCCTAATCATTGAGCTGGAGGACTGCATCCGAGCGGAAGAGTCGGCGTCTAGCCTGATGCAGTTCCGGCTCTCAAAGGAGTCCCTGATCTCGGAGGTGCGGGAGTTCACTAGCAACACAAAGATGCTTGTGAGCAGCGCCGGGCAGTCTGAGGACCAGCTGGTCCGGAGCGTTAACAGCAGCATGCACACTTTGGCCAGACTTTGCTCGGATGCCCAGCAGACGATGAAGGCCATGGTGTCGGTCCTGCAGGCAACCAACCTGGGGAACAAGGTGAGATTTTTGGGAACTGTGAGCCAGTTAGGTTTTCTAGCTGTCCTCCTTAGAAAAAATAGACCAAATTGGAGTTTGTAGGTGTAATGATAACCCAATCTGCTGTTTGCAACTTGGTCATTGAATAAAAAAAAATTGAAGTATAATTTGCACTGAGGTTGACGCCAAAAGTTTTCAGCCCAATGTGATGCAGTGGAAAATGTTCAGGAGTCACTTTGTTTACTTGCATATGCTTTCCATTTATTTTGCATGCATGTGGCAAAGCTAAAGGGAAAATTGCCAAATCTGAGCATGTTCCCGTTGTATTGCCTGGCAATCGCTGCTCACTTTTGGATTCTCCGTATTTCAGGCTATATGGTTGTTCACCACACATTTCACAAAATG
This sequence comes from Acanthaster planci, assembly GCF_054643075.1. NCBI lineage: Eukaryota > Metazoa > Echinodermata > Asteroidea > Valvatida > Acanthasteridae > Acanthaster > Acanthaster planci. Next base: position 25,901,422 of record NC_141778.1, on the reverse strand, counting down.
ACCTGTTTGGCATTTGCAGTACATTGTGGGAAAACAGTTAACAAAAGTTCTTTGTGCAGTGTATGTGGAGCTTGAATGGTTCACCTATCTTTTTGTGTGGGTTTAAGATTTGGAAGTTTTAGAGTATCGGTGTTAATTAATGTGAAATAGTGGAATTTTGCAAGGCAGAGAAAGCCCCAATCAGTCACACATTTTCTCACATTGTCTATTGACATTCATTCAAATGCAACTCATGGTCCTTTATTTGTCAACCACAAACTGGAAAAATGGCCTCTCTGTGACAACCTCTTTGTGGGGTAATGTATTGTGAAAATTGTGGAATGATTGGCTTTTTATTTACTTGTGAGCCAAGAGGGTAGATCTCTGCCTTGGGCGCTCCCACCTCTATGCCTTGGGTTGATCCTGCAGGGTAGCCACTTATGACTTAATTCTCCTGACAATGAGCAGAGCATACTGCTGGGGACAATGTGTTTCCTGCTTCTTGCCCGAACCTTACCAGCTTACAAAACAAGAAAAAAATTTCAAGGGGCTCCGTAAAAAGAGGATTATTTGTTGTTTTGTGGGATGTAAAATTATTATTATATAGTATGATAGGAAAATTTTCACCATGTGAAGTGTTTTTTCTCAGGGCACACAAACTTTGCATTGGGGCCTAGATTAAAGCAAACCGTCCGCATTATTCACATCTTTTTATTTTGAAATGTGTACTCTTAATTTTACAGACGAAAGAGGTTGCTATTAACTTCAGCAATGTCCTCTCTGCTGCCACAGAGGCTCATGGGAAGAACCTCCACGATCCTTCCATGCAACTGCTGCTACGGCAAGCCCAGACCATGGCGGCCATTCTGTCAGCCTTGATGCGCACCCTACGCATGCTCCAGAGCTAACATTGGCAAAAGCTCCATTTGTGATGCATCATACATGCTTGTGCACCATTTTTTGTACAGAAAGAGAGTTTGAAATTCCTGCTTTAGCTTTTTGCTATTTTAGTTATAAGGCAGAGTAGCTACAGATTATTATTTCAGGAATATTTCAGACCTCTGAATGCAATTTTATTTTGGACCAGATTTTAAGAACTGACACACAAGTTGTTACATTATCTAACATTATATCATGGGTGGCATGATCTGTGCAGTTATGTACAGACAGATTTGTGCCTTTTTGAACCACAATGACACATGCACATGTCTAAAAATCATCAGGTCTGGTATCCTTATCATGCAGAATTGATTTTCACAGTGATACGTCCCACTTTGTAGTCACCAGTAAATTATGGCAAGCAGCGTAAATCCTCTGATTGGAAGTGACTGTGGGCAAATTGGAAGATCTTAAAAAGCCCTTGGAAATCAGGGACTGCTCAAAAGCCTTGAGTAAAAGTGGATGTACACTTTTCCACTTGAAGGCAACAGAAAGAATCTACAATTCACAATACCTACTCCAGAGTAATAGACGTGGCAAATATTATCATTTTACCATGGCGACGGACACCTCAAGTAGGCTGGAGTGGTTACAGAGCCTGATATTATTGAGCCTTTTTTTTGGGGGGGGTGGTTAAGCAGCGCAGAGGACAAACCAGTTCAAGAGGGGATAGTGAATTGGAGGCCGGGACGGGTCAGAGAGAACCACTTGACCCAGTCCAGGTGCAGATGAGAGACATTCAGAGGAGGCATTGAAGAAGATCAAGCACACAGATCCTTGACCTTGGGCTGACCACGTTTCCCTTTCGGCAGCACCCACTTGCTTTTGTGGTCGCCATTGAGAGAATACCAAGAGACCTGATGATCATTTCCTTGCCCCAGTTGGCTGTGCTGCTCATTTGAAATGTGGGTAAACAACCTCGAGGTGCTCAGTAGTGATGAAAGACTCGATTCTGTAGGGACCCCAAAAGAAAAAATTGGTTGCAGTGAAATGGAATACGTGTGTGTAACAATAGTGCGCCTCCAAGAGTTTGTAACATGTTGGCCAATCACAGTGTGCAAAACCTGTCGACCCTTTCCAAACGTACATTGAGTCGACAGATTTAGTTCATTGTGATTGGCCTACACGTTGCAAACTCTTGTAGGGGCACTAATGTGAAAAGCCCATGTTGCTTTATGCTAAGTTTCTTTCTCAAAGCTTTAGAGAAATACAGAACGGGTAGACGCAAGTGTGCTCCCCTCCGTACTTGTGAACTTAGTCATAATTATGTTGTGTCTGGCTGGGGAATGTGTCCGTCACAAAGCTGGTCTGTATTTTGACCAGACTGTGCCACCTAACGGGGTTTTTTTGGTTTTCTGTGAGGGGAAAGAGTGTCAGTTGTCTGGTCTTGTAGTCACACTTATTAGAGGATGATTCTGTGAGGTGACACGTATGGCCTGAAAAATTAACTTTGCCAGGCAAGTTCAGAGGAGAATGTGACAGGAAACATGGTAATCCGAGGCTAATTACCTTGAAGTTTGACTAGGTTTTCACAGGGTTTCCTATGGGCGCCTCATAGTAGCCCCAAGTTACTGTGCATTGAAGTTAGCCTTCTCCCCGCAGTGAACCCCACGTGCTTGACCGTGCCAGGTTATTTCAACAGCAGAATAACCTATTTTGTTCATTTAGTGTCTTACTGGCGGAACATGTGACCACAAATGCACCATTTCGCCTTTGTATCACATAAGTCAGCAATTTGAAAATGTATTTTTTTTCATGAAGGTGGCAAAAACGTTAATGTATTTGTACAGATAAATGTGTGGATAGATTTCACAGTTCTCATTTTTACTTAATGAATTGCTCACTTTCCATTGTACACAGTATTGTGGATAAACTGTAAATTTTTTTATACACTACATAAATATATACAATTGATACTCAAAAGGTTTTGTATATTTTAGAAGCATCAGTCAGATGGAAAAGTACATCTATTTAAAGTTTGCATTTAGCATCTTTGCAATTTGTTTATATAGTCGGTGATGATCTTGTGTGCCTAAAATTAAGACAAAAGAAACAAAAACGTCTCAGTACAAAAAAAAATGGCCTTTTTAAAATTAGATTGTGTGTGAAGTACTAATTGAGACCTTTAGACAGGTCCTCTTTTCACAGTTAAGTCTTTAAAGTTATTCACTTCTCGTGCCACATAACTAAGTACAAACTACAGTAAAATACCCTGATGACTAAATGTCAGCGTGCATAAGTAACTTTTTTATTTCCTGTACAATTCTTTCTGACAAACCTGTATATCTAATGGTGTCATTCTTTAAAGTTATTCACTTCTTGTGAATAACTTTAAAGAATGACAAAAGTGCATGCCACAGTAAAATATACCCTGATTGTAAAAGTGACCATGCAAAAGTTACTTTTTTATTTACTGGACAATTGTCCCTGACAAACTTGTATATCTAATGGTGTCATTCTTTTAAGTTATTCACTTCTTGTGCCACTTAACTAAGTGCAGGCCACTTTTACCCTGATTGTAAAAGTGACCATGCATAAATTACTTTTTTATTTACTATACAATTCTCTCTGACAAACCTGTATATCCAGCAGTTTCATTCAAACTGTAAATAATCATTGCAAATCTTGTAAATGTTATATTTTTATTTTCTTGTTTCCTTCCGTGTACTCATTGCAAATGTAGGCCTTCAACATGTTGCAGTTTATTATTTCTTCAATTTGATGTATTTATTTGTTTTTGTTTGGTTTGGTTTGGGGTTTTAAAGTTTTTCTGTGCATTCAGATTATTCGTGACCAGTTGGCTTTCATTTTGTCTGTCTGTCAGACAGTCTGTCAGAGCATGCACTTAATCACCCGTATGCTGCGGATACTTGAGGGACTACTCCACATGGAGCTAGGCACTTGTGTTTGTATTGGAATATAGATAACTGTCTTACAGCTACATGTTTGTTTAGCTCAATACCTTTGCAGATTGTTTGCTGTAAGCATTCAGCTGCATGGCAGTTCTCCCTAGAAATTTCAGAGATTGGTCAGCCAGTACTGAAGTCCTTTTTTTTTTTGTAGTTGTTATTTTGTTTTGGTTTGCAAGAGGTAAGTGATCGTGCACCAACGTTTGAAAGTAACTTTAAAACGCCATCAGCACAAAGACTGCTTTATGTAATACCAAACAAGACCATACAGGGTATGGTAGGCGTTCAGCATACTATATTTTGGCCAAATGGAAACAAGTCAAAATCACTTTGCCGAGGTTGTGATTATTTTATTGACAGTGTCGAAAGAACAGTAAAGTCACTAGACAGCCTGAACGGTCAGTTTATTCTCCTACTGGCGGTCAGTTTTTATAGCTCATCAACTCGTTGAGAGAAGTAACAGTGCTTGACCTCAGTTCGTAAATCAATTTTATGTTTATTTTTCTACCATCCTCTGGCATAGCCTTCTTTTAAAAAAGTTGTTATTCGAAATAAATCCTATTGTACGGTGAAGGAGTACGTTAAGCACCAGATGGGTCTATGCGTTGATGTTGAAATGGAGGCAATTTTCCAAATCTGTGCTTAACTTCCCGTGACTTTACATCGCCCTTTAATGCATGAATCCCCTTTTGTTTTCCCTGCGTATACGCACTCCAGCCAGACAGTTGTCAGTTTTTACGTAGTGACATAACGGACTGTTCATTTACATGTGCTGAGAAACTGATACCCAAGTCCAACCGAAGCCAGAAATGCAAATGCCGCCTTTGGAAGACCCTGTTTCGATAAGGGCCAATTAAAGAACCTTGTCATGCTTGTTGGTAGTGCTAGTGCGCTAGATCAAAAACAATACTCTCGTGATCCGAGTTGTGTGTTTTTTCTGTTTTTTTTCTGGTTTTTGTTGGTTATCCCCTCTTGTCTTTGGTTATTTATGTGTCTTTTGGGGTCAACTTAAAAATATTTAGGCTGTTGATAGTTTGTGGTTTGACTGCAGAAGTCACGTACACTACATTATGCAGACACGGTATGAATACAATGTGTTCATTTGAAAGTTGCTTCGTTTACAGAATCATTCATACAGGTCTGTGGAGGATCAAAGCATCAATTTTCTTTTCTTTCTTTTTTTGTTGTAAATCAAAACAGTCTGTGATGGTATACATATATATTATATATAAATTACCGTGGGCCTCAACATGGTGGACAATAAACATATCGAAAGGGAAATTTGTCGGAAAATTCGCTTTTGTTCGCCTTTTCTGTCCGTACATGGTTTATAATCTTACTGTTGTTTCTCCTTTCTTCGTAGCCTCCTAAAAAATGTAGAGTCGCTAGCTAGTGGTTTGTATAGAGGCTTTCACAGTTACGCGTTATTTCTACAGCTGGCCGTAGCCGAGTAATGTAGCAATGTGTTTGAACGGCTACTTACGACTAGCTTGATGATGTCATGCGATATGCTCGTATCACAGATCTCAGACACGTCTGTGTCGCGCTCATATGAATATTGCGCGTGCGGACAACTTTCGGCGAATTATGTTCCGCCATCTTCAATAATAAACGGGTCCCTGCAATCTCACTTTCGTGGTGACTCTGCCTGACATATTTGACATGGACTGCACAGCCGATGGCCAGCAGGGCTGGGTCATCTTGAAGAAAAAAGCCAATTTTTGGTATGTTGCCGTATGAGTTTTGGTAGACAACTTGGTTGTTTCACACCTTCCGCCGCACGAGTTCGGAGTGCTCCGCTGAATGAGCAGTGGGGTGTTCCTGGTGTACGTGTTGGCATGGCGGGCTGCCTAACTTTTTAGCAGGTTAGTGAAAAAGAAAGCATAGACATGGACCTGCATGAGAGAGAGAAAAAAACACTGGTGAAACATAATGATAATGGAGTCCTCAGCCTACGCGTGGTGTTCAACTTTCCCTCGACCTTCCTTGTGCACTTTTGCCAAACCTTTTGTTGAAAAAAAGCGGTAGCTTCAATTAATGTTCCCATGCTAGGGCTAGGCTAGCCCCACACGTAGGGCTGTAGTTTTGCGACAGATAAGACGTCAGAGACAGTTTGTAAAAGTGAGCCACTACAGCCCTACGTGTGGGGCCAGGGCTAGGCCTACTTCTGTAAACCAAAAGTCTGTTTGCACACGGGAGTGCCTGTTGGCTTCCAGAAGTAAGCCTATTGTGTTCTAATATGATACACTTCAAATCTCAAGAAAATTCCACATTAACATTCAGGCCTACATTGGGAATCTCTTAAAAACTGGTAAATTTTGATAAATCGTTCTCAGACTCGGGCCTATTTTGACTCACGTACGCCAACCAAATTAGACCTAGGCCTACAAAGAATTTTTAATTTTTGGGGGGTGCCAAGACTCCCAGAAGTCATTGTAGGTCATTCTGCTCTTTGAAATAAAAATCCAAACATCAGGCGAAAATAAAATTTCCTTGGAACTCTCTACATTTGAGCAAGGTCCTACATTTGATCAGCAAGGGCAGATTCTCGGAAATCTTTTCTCGAGTAACCCTTCATGGCCTTCCAGAGAGGTAATGGTACTGTGGGGGCATTTGACATGCTTCGGAAAGAAAGAGAAATGAAATGGGTCTAGAGCAAAACATTGCCTTTCATTTTTTATCGTTAAAGAAGTTTTTTTGCTCCAGGTTTGGGATGCATGGCCCCATTGTCCCCCCATCCAACCTGGCTTTCGAGACTGACTCTCCAGGCCTTGTCGTGGAACTACGGGGTTCATTCTAGGGGTAGCCGTGAATTTGTATTTACAAAATAGAATTGCCTTCTCGTTTAGAACTGTGACATGATCAAGAGGAGACTCAAAGAATGCTGAGGCCCCACGTCTTTTTAGCCAACACAACAGAATACAGGCGATAAACAATGGACATGCTGGCAAAATAAAACAGGTATGTACATGTGTGCTGTGTCACCATTATACGTAGGCCCACTGAGTGTTTGTACTAGTTACAGTTTGCAGTTTGCTGGAGAATAATGTGCATTTTACGTACTGTACGGAGAATGTAATTGTGGTCTGACATTTGGCATTTTCCAATCCCTGGTGTTATTTATAAGACCACAGAAGACGTGGTCTGACAAAATGATAGAGGGAAGTGTCAAGGTTAATTAAAGTCCCAAAACAAAATCTTGTTAATGTTTTTGCTCCTGTACATGCTGAAGACTTTGTTAATTAGGCTCATTATCAAAAGCAGATGATGGCAGAATAAAATGGATTGTGCTAACTACTGTATTTTTTGTCTGACTGCTTTTTTGCCTAAGGTCAGACTCCGTGGATGTATTTTGCCATGGACCAGTTCTGCAATTGTTTTCACTGTACAGCCAGCCATAAAGCCACATTATTAGTTATCACATGAGAGCAAGTGGAACTCCATAATGTAGCACGTCTGTGTCTCATATACCACAAGGCCGAAAAGTGTTCCATGAGCGCGAGCATGATAACAAATTTATCCTCAATCAAACTTAATGCACAGTAAAGATGTTATAGGGGCCAATGTGCACAAATGCACCACCTTTGAATTAAAAGTAAATTTTGCAGTTGCGCAATTTGCTTTTGGCATATAAACAGCACACTGCGTGGAGTAAGAACAATGCATTACATAGGGTTTGACATGGACCGTACAACACAGTTAAATTTCACACTGTTTGTTGCCATGGATTGACCAATCAGAATTGAGAATTCAAGTTTGCTTCAAGATACTAGTAATATTCAGGCTAGCCCAGTTTGGATCTGTTTGTCACATTGTAACTAATGTAGAGATTTTCAATACGGGCGATTCACAATAGTGTGCCTCCAAGAGTTTGCAATGCGTTAACCAATCACAGTGAGCAAAATCTGTTGACCCTTTCCAAACATGCATCGGGTTGACAGACTTCACGCACTGTGATTGGTCAATGCATTGCAAACTCTTTGAGGCTCACTATTGTAAAATGCCTGTATTCATCCTGCAGAAGAAAACTTTTTTACAACACAGCTGTTTACTCCTTTTCAACCTGGAGGACGGAGCTAAAAATCTGTGTTGTTCATATTCTCCATGTCCAGAATTATGTAATTTTGTCCTCGTGCAGGCTGTTTGTGAAAAAATAATTGGCCAACTTCTCCACACATCCGTGGTAAACACCTCTAACAAAGTGCTTGCGTGAATACTTACAACTCTAAAATGTTCTTGAAGAAAGGAAACAAGTTGCTATTTTTCTTTCTTAGTTCATGTCATTTAACATGACTAATGAGGACTGATGTGATCCCCAGGCTAAAGGCCTGCTCATTGAAACACTTTGTTTGAAGACTTACAACTCTATCTTGCACGCACAGGAGGGAAACCGCACAGGAGGGAAACCGTCAGTATGCATCTCATGCTTGTGTTTGTCACAGAGTTTGTACGGGATGTTTACGAGACAAGTATGGGGCTATAAATATCACTCAAGGACATGCCGGACATAAGGAATAGTGAGCAAAATCTCACTCCGATCAGGTAAAAGTATGAAAAAGAGTTTGCCATTACAGGATGAATTAATACACAAAAAGAAGAGGGGATTGGCTTTAATTTAAACAGTGAGAAAACCAACAATCTACTATATGTATGTACAAGTGTAGGCTAATGTGATGTCCATCCTTGTAAGAAGTTTACCATATCCAAACAACAAATAATAAATAGCTGTCCCTATTGCAGTTTCCAGTATCATTTGACAAAATGTGGATTCACACAAATACTTTCTCAGAATATGAGGTTTTTGTGTGATTATCAAGTGAACAAATATTGAGGTCAGTTTTTGACTCCAGAAAATGAAGCATTTGGACTTCTGGTCGCAATTCCAGCGGCATTTCTCACAAACACATTCGCACATTCTGTTTCTTTGACAGAGGTAAACAAGCTTTCATTTTTTCTCTGTAAGTGTAAGACATTAGGTTGAATTCCTTTGGCCCAACATTTTAAATTTCCTAAGAAGCAATCTCAATTTACTAAACTTTCAGCAGTGACTGAGTGGCATGCCCCTTTCAAAGAATATGCTGTGAGGTTTTTCTTTGAGTAATTTTTTGTGCATGCTTAAACTCTACTTCAGTGTGTGAAAAATGTTGGAAATCTTTTGAAACATTCAAACTTGAGCAAGCTTTTCCAGATAGGCTAGGGTGCTATTAAGTGTGATGTCATTCAGAGAAAACACTATTCAGTTTGCATGTTTTCTCATGCAAAAAATGAAACCAAAGTTTGCTTTTTAAAGTACTAAAGGTTGCTTGCTGGCATATTGCCATGTAAATACAAAAAATAACCTGTCCAAGGAAATGGAGATCTTTGATAGCAGGGATTAAAATGCCTAGCAACTTATGGTGTACAAATCAATGTAACATTGCGGTTCAGTGCCTTGGATTACATCACAGCTTTGAAACTTTCTACTATAGCATCACCAAAAAGGCCCCAAAGTACAGATATAGAAAAAATATTGAAAATAAGTTCAAGTGTAGGACAAAGGTGCAATTTCAAGGATTTTAGTCAAATGTTTGTATCACATGGCTCTTTAAGGTAGGTCAAACTGCATGTATATTAGAAGGTTTATTTTGTTCTTTTTTCCCCTCTCTATCTCTCTCTCACTTTTTTTTTTAAACAGTGATTGGATTGTATTTCCAGTACTTTGAATAGTGCACTTAAATGACAATCCCATGGTTGAGTGTAAGGACAGATAAATGTGCATGTAGCTACATGTGCTTGCTGTTTCCTAATGACGCCAAATATGTCATGGCAAAGGTACACCAGGCTTGTTACATATTAAACTTTTAGGTTCACAGAACTTTACATTTCTGGAAGTTAAAGGTCATAGCGAGTTGTTTTCTCAGGCTACGACTATAGCCACTAAGTTACCCAAATTACCCATCGAAGTATGTATCAATTACCACATTTAGGGAGAATATTGAGCATTTCTTTCTGGTACCTCTGTGAGGCTGAATTTGGAGGTTTTTAGTCATGTACTATAGGGAGGAAGGGATTTGAAATAGTTCCTACAATCATTGTTTTTGTTGACGCTCTCTTTTCTGGCGGGGGGGGGGGGGTGTTGACATGACCCAGGCTTCCCCAAATTAGTTAATCCAGAGCTCTGAGATTTTCATAAACTCATAGCAGACAGTGACATCTGTTGTTTTTCTACAATGGGGTTGGTGGTCGCAACTGAAAGAGAAACCGAAGGCCCAGAGGCCCTATGTTGAAGATCCCAGAGGGTAGGGCTCGTAAGGCACTCTGTGCGCTCAGTGATAAGGAGAAGAAACACTATAACAAAACTGTGCAGATATGTCAGCGACACCATCGACTCACTCCATAAGCGTAGCGGTGAGGTCCACCTTACCATTCAAATTGGCTAGTGCCAAAAGAGAAGACTAGTATGTCAACAAATTTCTGGTGGAAGATGCATAGTGTACTTTGATCGATGAGTTTCAACAGTCAGTAACAACAACCTGCTGTGCTTGAAGAAGACATACACCGTTCAAGCCCTTGCAATTAAGGTTGGGGATGAAAATGTTCTCACACTCAAAGCTAATGCTTCAAGTTACCAGCTAGTCAAGGCCATTTAGAGTACCTCCTGACTAGACCAACATGAAACTGATGACACAGAGGGCACTAAGCCAGAAAACTCTAAACAGAACCAAACTCCTGCTTCTGGTGAACCCTTGCTGCTCTTCGATTCCTATCAGCTAGGATATGGTGTAATGGAATGTACTCTTTACCTGTAACCCCAACTCCCTACACCAACGAGGCAGACACTGAAAGCCAACCACTGATCAGCAGAACAACCAGACCGACAAGACTGTCGAGACAAGGGGTACCAGGTAATCCTTGAGAACACAAAGATGCTCCAAGGGTGGCAATACGAAAGTTGTCAAGGCATGTACATAATTACAAGAATGAATGGTCACAGTGTTTTGCCCTGCCACATAATTCTGTGAAAGATGAGGAAGTGAGTGGAATTTTTGGTGATGGGGTAACTGCAGCCCTTGGGTCCTCTGTTGGACTCGTGAGAATCATTAACAGCAGCAAGTTCCACATACTTTAGAGATAACCACTGATAAAATCAAAGCTACTGGAGTTACCTTCCATACCTCCGCCTGGCAGAGACGCTACCACGTTTTCTGCAGTATTCACTTCTGTGGAATCCTTACTAAAGACCTGCAGAAGAGAGAGTACCATGTTCATTGGATGTCCTTGGGCTAATGGACGATATAGCTGTTAATAGGCTCTGTAAACGATCTGTGTTTCGCCTCCTGTGGCATTAATTGGACGGATTGTTTGGGCTGATGAATTGGAGTCCTTGTTCTCTGCGTCTTTTCGCACGCCTCGCTCACGAAATGTAGTGATTGGCACCTCTTAATGATATCGTTCAATGAATAGTCTCTCGGCGCCATGCACTGCTTGGTGCACTTGTCTGGCTTGTTTCTACTTTTCATTAACAATCTAGAACTGGCTCTGTCGGTACCGTCCCTCTCAGCGTTGTCACTGTCAGTGCTGATCCGTCGCCACTAGAAGTTCTCGAATTTATCTTCCCGGCAGTATCTGAAATCTTCCTGTAAAAAAGCTCTATCAAATGAAGCGCGCTCAACCTAAGAGAGCCTGTTTCCATCCCCGAAGACGCCCCAATGGCTACTGAGCATTCGGACCTAAGTGTTAACTCTACTGCCTGTCCATCAGGTACTGTAGCAGACCTAACTGGTGGAGACAACTTGATGCCGATGGAGCGAATCGGGTATGCCATGATTGCTGCAGTCATGGCGGTGGTGGCAGTTATGGGAAATGCGCTGGTGTGCTTCACTTTGGGCCAACTCCAGATGCCAGCCGGGGGTTCCTCATCAATTTGGCCGTCATTGACATCGCTGTATGCGCCCTGGCCATGCCATGTTTCTCACTCACCCTCCTGGAGGGGCGATGGATGTTCGAACCGGTCCTGTGCAAGATAGTGGCTTTCTTGAAGACTGTGTCGCTCTTCGCTGGTGCGCTGTCTCTCTGCGTCATTGCAGTGGACCGGTACCGCAAGGTAAAACAGGGCGCACATGCAGTGAGCGCAGTCATAAGGTGGCGAACCTGATGTTTCCCTAGCTTGGGTCGGGGCTGACGGCGGCCGCTCCCTTGCTGGGACAGGGAGGCTACAAGCTAGTGTGCTCGGTCAACTGGTTGTACAGTCCATCGTACACGATCTTTTGCTTCATCTCGTTCGGATTCATCCCGGTCCTGTTCATGTCTTACTGCTATCTGAGCATCACCCTGCACATTCACCAGAGGAAGAAACGCTTGCAAAGGTCCAGAGCCTTCGCCGTTCGCTCCCTCACAGCCTGGGTAAACCCGGACATTCAGGCGTTGTCCAGGACCCGTTCTAACCCCGGGCCACCGCCACCTTCCAAGATCAACAGTATTCACATCACCCGGGAGGAGATCGGCGTGCTCAAGACCATGGTGGTGGTGGTGTTCTTCTTTTCCATTGTGGCTATTCCGTACATCATCATGCGCCTGATCTCCCTCTAGCGCAACTGTGAGCTCTCGCTGCGAGTCGAGGCAATCACCACAACTCTGCTCGTCTTAGGCGCCTGTCTAAATCCCTTCATCTACAGCGCGGGCTACAAAAAGTTCAGAAATGCACTGAAGAAGACAATAATGAGACCACTTCGTTGTTGAGGAGTATTGATATCCAAGCAAACAAAAAACAATCAGTCTTTGTTTTTTTGTTTTTGGTTTTTTTGGCAATCACACGCCTACAAAAACGAAGGCCCAGAAATGACGTTAACAAGGTCTAGTTTTATGACTACTTGTATAGTACACTTTACTCCAATTTATCATAGCACAACACACACCTGTGTGTGATAAAAGAACTGAATAGTGTATAAAAAAGTGAAACAATTTGAAAAACGTTTAGAAAACTTTCCCATATCGTTTAAACGTGTAAAAGTCCCACCCTCACCACGATGTCATTGAAATCTTTAAACACGACAAATTGTATATAATGTAAATAGATGAGGCAGAGTTCCGGTGATGAATTCATGGTATTCCTTTGATAATGAAGGAGCAGTAAAGTGTTCTGGAAATCATATTACATTTTACAGGCGTCGTTAACAATAAAAAGAACGCCAGATTGAGTCAATGGATCCCCTAAAAGGGTTGGTTGGAGATTTCTTTTTTAAACGTGTAAACGTCTCAATCTTAATCATAGCAAATGAAAATACATTTAATTTATTCTTAATTAACGGAAAACATTTAACTAACGGACTAACTAACCATGCAACTGCCCTCAAAGGCTGAGTAGCTTTGTCAAAAAGTAATGAGCTGTTGACACAATTACTTTGTGATTGTTAATAACAGATATGCATGGAACTATGCACATACTTGTACGCGCATTGATCCTCGATATCCGCTCCTACACTGCATGAACATTTGTGAATCGAGAGTGGGACTTGAGGAAAAGGACTTAAAACTTAAACTCGTATTCGAGGTGACTTAGGACTTGGGATCGGACTCGTATTCAACACTGTCTGTAAGGAAACATTTCTTACTTCTTGTCGTGAACGAGTGAAAGGCCAGTAATTGACGCCCTTTTTCTTATATTGACTTGTAAGGTTTTAGCGACACGTGGTAGTGTTTTGTGGTAAGATGATGTATCTGCAGGTGACATAGGCTGTCTACCAACACTGCCAAATCCGTTCGATGCACGACCGTCCTAAAACTGCAGTGTGCCGTCTGCAAATCATAGTGGCAGGTTGGCGCAACCGCAGTGAGAGATAGAAGTGATCGCACACGGAATGTATAAAATCAGATCATCATCTCGCTCTTGTTTTCCTCAGTTCATTGACAGTCGAGGCGTGATTGTGTCAGCATCCTTTCCCTTAGCATCATACTAGGCCTATAACAGCGCCACACAAATTTTCTCGATCAGCGGAGATGGATAGCGTACCCTCAGAAGCCCAAGTTAACTCTACAGATACAGTCGAATCTATACGGGACGGAGACAACCTGCCGCAAAAGGTGCGGATCGGGTATGCCGTAGTTGTGGCAGTTATGGCTGTGGGGACTGTCACGGGAAACTTGCTGGTGTGCCTCACCCTCCGACAATTCTCGATGCCGGCCGGGCATTCCTTAATGAGCCTAGCCGTCAGTAACATCATCGTTGGCGGCCTGGTCATGCCGTGTAGCTCGGTCACCGTCCTGCTGAGGCAATGGGTCTTCGGCCCAGCCATGTGCCTCATTGTGGCTTTCTTAAAGTCAGTCTCCCTCCTTCAGGACTGCCTGACTTTCTGCGTCGTCGCGGTGGACCGGTACCTCACCATCAAAGGGGTCCGGCTTGTCAGCACGCGCAGGTACAAGCTGATGAGCGTGGTGTTTCCTTGGATGGCATCATTACCGATGGCCATCGCTCCGTTGTTGGGATGGGGAGGCTACGCGTGGTCCCCATCCAAGCCAGTGTGCTCAATCGATTGGTTGCAAAGCCAGTCTTACACGCTCGCTGTTTTCGCCACTTTTGGTTTCTTACCAAACGTGATTATGTGTACCTGCTACCTGAGCATCGGCTTGTACGTTCACAGGCAGAAGAAACGTATGAAGATGTCCACCATTTCCGGGATCGAGCCTGGTCGTAAGAGGTCCAGGTTGAAATCGGGCTGTGATCCCACCCCTGGCTGCGTCCCAATCAGCCGCGAGGAGGTCAGTATCATCAAGTCCACGGTGGCTTTGGTCTCCTTTTTCTCCATCGTGGTTAGCCCGTACATGGCCACGCATCTTATCTCCCTCGGGCTCAACCAAACACCCTCGCTGCGCACCGAGTCTATCGTCATGGGCATCTTGTTCTTCGGGGCCTGCATGAATCCGGTCGTCTACAGCGGCAGCTGCAAGAAGTTCCGGCAGATGCTGAAGAAGACAGTGACGAGGTTGTTCTGTCGTTGAATGTACGCAAACATCAAGACGAGCCATGGAAATGAGAGAGTTGCACGTTTCCTCTTCCTTTTGGTTATGTGTTAAATCCCCTCTTCCGCAAGTACTGTGCCTCTATTAAATTCTGCTTTGATCCACTCACTTCTGCATAAGAGGCTGGAGAACAAGTGGACAATTATTTACGGACAGGTCCTTTAAAGAACATTATACGTCCATGAAACTATCCTCCTTACACAAAGGTATAGTGTACAAATTAAATACATTTCATACAGTGACAGGCCTTCATTACTGATATTGATAACATTTTAAGATATAAGCAGAGTTAAGCACTTTGCAGTAGATCTTTACCAGCGGAAATCGTAGTGCAAATCTCATCAAGCGGAATAATTTTTGTTGCTTGCAGTTAGTGACTACTGTTATGTTTTAATGTTTTGTCGGCTTTAAGTTTCGAACCCCATCAGCCTTTGCAAGAAGGACATTAGAGTAAGGACATTAAATTTTATTGTTATGTATAGCGGAGAAATGTCAACAGTATGCGTTAGATGTAATTTTGCCTTGTCACAAGTCCTATAAATATCCCATATTATGGTTGTGAACACTTAGTGACTTTGACGAATTGTATTGTTAGCCGAGCAGTGCAGTATGCAGTTGATACATTGGGACGAAATTAATCTGCGGTGACAGTGTACATTCGGAAACGAAAATCTCGATCTTCTCTCCGTATAGGCGCACTGAATCACTGACCTGTGAAAATCCTCTTGACTGTTTAAGGTGACATAATAGTCTGCTTAAAAATTCTCCGAAATCATTCATGACATCTTTATCAAAGTAAGAGGCAACGCTAACGAGTTTTGTGGAAATTCAAACATTTCATGGATCAAATGAAATTCCCTCCTACTAATGCAGGAATTCAGGCTTCCGGCGGTCATGGAAAAATGCTGACCGATCGAGGGAACTGTGTCTTAGAAATTCACGGAAAGTTTACGGAAAATAGTGAAAAGTAAGGTTTCCTGGAATTCTGTTGTCAGATGGGAGAAAAATAATGGAAACTTCCCGTGAAATCAGCAAGGCTAATTTTGATTGGCCCCTTTTGATGTGATAACGGAATAATACTACAGGCTGTATCCTTGTCAGTCTATCGGGGTGGCTACGACAGTCAAAGTTCATGTCTAAGTTGTTGGAAGAAGCTGTAGTTAATCAGTTGCATTTTAACCTTATGAAAAATAATTTGTACCCAGTTCATCAGTCTGCATACTGCACTCATCACATCACAGAAACTGCATTACTAAAAGTTAATTGGAAAGACTCTGTCCCAAAGAAGCACGGAGATGCTGGTACACGCATTTATTACTGCAGTAGTTTATGTTATGGTTTACCAGAAACCCGATAAGTAAACTTCAACGTGTTCAAAATGCATGTGCCAGTTGGTGATTTTGAAGACTTCTAGGTTCAGCCACGTTACTCCTGTATTGATTGATTTGCATTGGCCCACGGTTAAATTTAGGATAAAGTTCAAAATATTGTTGATGACATATAAAATTTTACATGGATTAAGTCCAGAATATCTAACTAAGTTAATCTATGTTCGACCACAGTCTCGCTACAGACTGCGAAGCTCAAATAATGGTGTCCTCCTCTCCCACCCCTCAGTTCGTAGCCGGGTAACATTGTGGAATGGTCTGCCCTATAGTGTCAGGTGTGCCAGTGGTGTGCAGACAGTCAAAGTATTGTTTAAAACACACCCGTTCACTTCTGTTTTTCAGTAATTTCTGTGGGTAATTTGTCCCAATCGGATTTTGTGTGTGTGGATTTTTGTGAAATGCTGTATGCACTGTGTTTAGTTTTAGTGAATTAATGGCTATTTTAATGCTCATTGTATTCCAGTGTTGACGTATACTGTATTTCAATGCTAGGTCCAATTATATATGATGTTATGGTATTATTGCACTTTAATGTTTGTAAACTGTGTGGAATGTGCATTTGATCATATTTGCAATGAAATCTGCGCGATATAAAAAAGTTTTTATTATTATTAATTCGTAATACAAAACAACTTTTCTCATGGAAAGTGTCAAATTTTACTTTTTTGAAATCCTGGTAAAATCTTAAAATCTAGCCTTCAGATTTCTGTGGAAACCTTAGTATTTCAGTTTCAAGCGCGAGACGCTTGCAAACAAACATTTTTTGTTTGCATTATTCGACTTTGTTTTGGATTGGTAAGGTATTACCTTCAGTTAACCTAGTCCATTGTGAACAAATTGTTTGCGCTCGCTTGTTTCCTTGTTAAGCTAAATTGTGCCTCTTTCTCTTGTTTCAATTCTTATAAAATGTATAAACTTGATTGTAGTGACCGTGGTAGACCATGATTGTATTCACCTGTGCACCACTTAGTTCTATTATAGCATATTCGGAGCGGATTTTGGGATGACCAGCAATCATGGGTATCTCAGAGAAGGCGAACTGTGACACTGTTCCACAGAAGTATCACTCAAGCCACTAGTACAATGATGAAAATCCCCAGAGTTCACAAACTAAGGGTTACCCTCAGCAGTAAAAAGTCGAGGTAAACGCTATCACCTGCTTACGTGAAACTATAGTGCGTACTCAGGTAATGATATCGCAGATACTTATTAAGGTTGTTATAATGAAAGCAGTTATGCCGTTTTTGTGGCCTTTGGTCTCGGCTCGACTCGGACTTGGCTAGTGGTCAAGGAGGACGGGAAAATTGGTCTCCCTATACTAACGGCAGGCTGTTGAGTAATAATGTAAGAAGTAGATATAGGCCTAACAGTTTTTAATACAAGGATTTGCCCTTACGAAAAACCAGTATACAATTTATGACTCGCACGCAAAGCCAAATTAATGAATGTGACAGTCATTGTTGGCGTGCGCGTGCGTGCACGTGTCGTGCGAGAAAAACTGACTGACTTGTTACGTTCTACAGACGGCCTTTTGTATTTTCTGTGAAAATGTTTTGCTCTGTCACCGAAACTGTTTCTGCACTGGAGGCTAGCTGTTCATTGTGGCGATTTACTAGACGTTCAGATTCCTCCATAGTACCTAACACACAATCAAAATAAATAGTTTCGGTTCGTTACATGTATTACAGTTGTTTTATTTTTCTATTTGGATGTTTTCCGGTAACAACTCTTTAGTGATGGGACTTGGACTTGAGCCATACTTGGAAAAATAGGCTAAGAATTGACTTGACCTCAGGTGAAATAGACTGGACTGTAACGTATCACATACCGGTATGTACGCGATAGTTTGTGACATTGAGGATTTTATGTTTTTGTGCGTTTGGCCTCTTCTGAGTTATTAGATAGCACTGAATGTAATGTCTCGCTTCAATAATCATGCAAACTATGAAAAAGTGGATTTACGAATAAGGAATTTTAAAAGAGTGACGTCGTTTTATGTTGTATCAATGAGTGTTCTGAGAGTACGCTAGTATATGGGTCCGTAAGCTGTTGTATTATGCGTTGTGATATAATAAAGGAAGGTGGAATGTTCTGTGCATTGTAATGTGCTCTTATTTATTTTGAGACCTAACACCTGAAGATGATGTCAGCATCTAATACCATGTGGTGTATCCAGGTATCGGGTCGGGGGCGGGAGGTGGATTTTTTTTGCAAAAACGACTGTAAATTTTTTCGTAATGCTCAGACCCCAAAAGGTGGTAAAACTTTTCCTGACTCCCCCCCCCCAAAAAAATCGACCTTATTAAAGTGTGTTAACTAACTCTTTGATAGTGCATGACGGAATGTCTTTGAAGAAGAGGTCTGTTGTATGTTCGTATAAGGTAAAGGCGCGTTAATTAAGGCAGCAAGCATCCCACGCTGCTTTGCGGGTCTTTAGCTGTGACGTATTTTCTTCAAAGTTTTGTGAAAGGGATGACCACATCCCACTGTCAAGTGAGAGCAACGAAAAAGAACGGACTGTGCCATGACCAATGCCCCCAGTGACACTGTGAAGAGCGCCCGGGCTTCAGGTAATTTGATGTTCAACCTCCCCAGTTGGAATTTTCTCAGTTGGGTCATTTATGATTTCAGTCGACCGCCGTCCCCCACCCACTCGGCGGCCACTGGTCTGTTGCAAGCGCTCTTAATTTCTTCCCCATCGAATGTCGGGTCTTGACAGTAAACACGGTCCATCACGTTAGAGTGCAGGTAAAGCGACTAATAGGGACAGAGGCGACTCCACCCCCAGCTGGAGACCTGTACGTAAACATCTGAAACGTTGGCGAGGCATCCTCCCGGAATGGAGGCCTGCATGTGACCCTCGTCCAATCTTACACTGCATCGGCTCATAAGGAAGGACTCGCTCTTGAACCTGGTTACTTCTCTTAAATATATATCATATGACAACATCACCCCTCTCCAAAAAAAAAACAAACAAACAAAAACAAACAGCATCTACATTAGGCCCCTAATGCTTCGGTTTGTTTTTTGCAATTTTCTTCACGACCATTATTTCGCTATGGGGGGTGTTAAGGCGGTCTACAATTCTTCTAAAGTCCTGTTTTCATTGAAATGTAGGCCTGTGTACGACTGCGTCACTGGCATATACGACCATCGTTTTCCTCGTCTTGACGTGATGAAAGATTAGATTGATACACAGTCACGAACAGCTTCGTTTTAAAGTTATGTGCTCTAGCACTGCAGTTTAGACCGTTTCAAACTTTATTTTCAAGCAACACTTGAGTGTAGGCAAGATAGTTGATTACAGATAACATGGCCTGATTTATGATTGTCCAGGGACTTAACCGCATCACAACGAAGTTCTATTAACCTGGTTGGACCAATCAAAGACGAGACAACAGAACATCGGTTTTGTTTTCATAGCAGTCATCGCTGTCCCGAATAAGTTTGCATTGTGTGTCGGCTCCAAGGTAACACGACCAAAATACATGCAGGCCGGCCAGCCAAATCACACCCTTCAAGTGTTTGGATTTTTGGTTCAAGTTCGTAAAGCAAATACACGCGAAGCTCAGCCACTTCTTAACAGTTCTGGCATGCCAGGGTGTTTACCTGTGACACAGAATTGCACCGTGATTCGAGGATACACCTCGTCACATGGGGCGGGAAAAGCAGTCGACACTTGAACAGTTTCGACGATGACCCGACCAAGGTCACTCTTTTCAGAACTGAGAAAAAGGATCGAGGCTGCGCATGGGAAACATCGCAAAAATACAAGGACACCGCCGAAGGACGGTTCTGTAGCACTCTTGAACGAACTGGGCTTCAAAGGTAACACTGATGCAAGGCAAAGTTAGTTGTTTGGATCATAAGTTATAAACCGTATAGCCGTCTGCTTGGAGAAAATACAGACACGAGTTCACAAAGCGTGTAGTCATCTGTTACGTTTGGAAACACTACATCGACTGTGATGACTTTGAATGCGTGTGCGTACGCTGGTATGCCAGTGTATGGCAATTGCAATTACAGCTGCTCTGTTCCCTGGACCGAGGGTTCGCAAAGCAGCAACAACCTCGTCCATTTCGTGGACTTGGCGTCCAGCAACATCAAGCACGCCCTGGACAGACCGGTAAGATCGAGACGGAAAGTCAATCACCGCAAATACTTGCAGAAGCAGATCAAGAGGCGCTCCCAGCAGTCGCAGAGCGGCGGACTGATGGGAGACCAAAAGGTCGCGCAGGGGATCAGGGATGCTGCCAAGTCTGCATTATCCACCGAACCAGGCGAAACGCCTAGGGCCAAGTATGGGACGCGCTCAAGGGAGACGAAGGCACATCTGAATGTATCGCAGTGCAAGTCCCTTTCGGCCATGTTTGATTTGAAGGCGCTCCTGCACGCAGAAACTTCTGGGGCTGACGAAGACGGTGCCAAAGTCAAACATCAGAGACCAATAGGGCATGAGCCAGTACCCCTGAAAAGGCGCAATCTTCCCGTGTCTTTCTTCCAGGAGCCCGACGTCAGCTCACTCCTGTTGCCTCATCGGGAAATCTTGTCTTCGCTCAGTGTCGACTTCGACTTTCCCAGCGTGTCAACATCGGAAGAAGAGGAGGATGACGACGACATTGCCCTCCGCGACACCATCGACTGGCTTTGCTCGACCGCAGACTTGGACCAGATACTAAACCCGCTGTTGGACGAGATGAGGACAGCTAAGGCACGGGAGGAGAGGACAGCCACTGTTTCCGATACCGGACACGGCGAAATGGGCAGCGGAGCGAATGGCGTCTTGGCGGGGATGCAGCACGGTGCGTTTGCCCATGACTTCGAGAAAGAGCCCAGTCATGACGATGTGCAACAAGTTCAAGTGATTGATCCACACGGCAGCAACGCCTTGGAGCAATGGGTAGGCCTAGACAGTGCGCAGCCTGCTCGTAACACAGGGCAGTTGCTGTATGCTAACACTTTGCATCAACATCCAAACAACGTGCAACAAGACAACGTCACCTTTACTTACAATGCACTGGAGCCCAATTC
Organism: Acanthaster planci; assembly: GCF_054643075.1. NCBI lineage: Eukaryota > Metazoa > Echinodermata > Asteroidea > Valvatida > Acanthasteridae > Acanthaster > Acanthaster planci. Next base: position 25,880,181 of record NC_141778.1, on the reverse strand, counting down.
GACCCACTACCAGAGTCGAATCCAAAAGGATAGTGACACAACGAACCAAGTCGACATTGATGAGTACTTCACAGGTAACGAGGGACCCCGCCACGAGTTTGTGGGCGGTCAACTCGACTCTTACGGTGCGGCTCATCATCGAGCCCAACCGCCCCAGACCCATTACAACTTCACCCCTGCTCAACAACTCTGCCAAGGTCAGTCAGGTTGCACCAGTAATCCAGATATGAGCTACCCGGCGATGATAGCCGAGATGAGGCAGCACATAAGGCAACAGGATACGCACCGTAGTTTGACGGGAGGACAGAGCATCAGCACGGGAGGGGACAGGACCCTTCCTACCTTCCCCCAAGCTTTCATGAACGAGGCAACGCCGTGGTCCCCAAGCAAGGACTGGAGTTGACAGCTCTCCCGTTTTACTCTGATTTTAATACACAACATCTGAACAAAATCGGGAGGATTACCTGAAATTTAAAGTTTGATAAATGACGTTTGGTGAATTCATTTTGAAAAATAATGACTTCGCCTGGCCCAAAGGCCTTGAAATGTTTTTTACCACCGTAATGGACAGATAGTTGGTCACAGTTTGAGTTTTTAACAGATTTCAGTTGTTCTTAACTATCCTAATTTTTCGGATCAAAGCAGAACTGACGATTGCTGCTGTACCAATGTCAAAGACGGTGGGGAAAGGAAACATACGGTATTGTTTTGCCGGCATGAAATTATATTGGGGTTAGTTTTTCGCAAAATTTCTTTAGGAGAAAATTATAATTGGGCTTGAGATTGATACTGTAAATCCTGTACACATGCACTGTGTGAATCATCGTATGACTTCGTCTTTGATGAAAAATGCAAAGGGCTCGCGACGTCTTTTTGTAATTACGTAAGCCTGGTTCCTCTTACATCACAATGTTTTGTTTACGAACTGGAAAACAACCACCCTTTGAATAGTTCGCCTGCTCTTGCAGAGCTTTAAAGGTGAAGTAGATATTTACGTCGAATGGAGCACGGTTTTTATCAACTGTTTACATTTTAATACACGTTGCTCCTTTTTCAAGGAGGAAATTATTATCGGTCACTTTTGTAGAAAACAAAATGTTGATAGCAAGGATCCTTATGAGTAGGCCCTACTCGGCTTAAATTAGTTTCCTAGAGTGTAGAATTATAGTTTTGAAAATCATGTTCTAAATATTGTGATTTTGTTTAACGATGAAAGTGTGCTACATTATAGTATGGCACCCAGCGTGGAAAATATCGATAAGTATCGGTAAATTTCATAAAGGAAATGATAAGAGCTGAGTCTCTCTCAAGATTTAGTAGTGCTAAAACGCTGCACCACCTGGCCCACGGTTCTGAAATTTTGGATGCCCTCGTTCCAAAGGCCTTGACACACACCTCGGTGAAACTCAGTTTACCCTTCAACCCTGCTCCTTCGCAATCAGTCTCCCAATTCAGATTAAAGGAAGCGGGACCAGTAATGTGCACAATTTTCACAATTTATTTTTGGTTCGTTACTGTTATTATTTTTAGGGGAATTACGGTTAATACTTTTATGGTTGTGAGACCGCTGCAAAATGTTTTGTTTGTTGGATAAGAAAGTTTTAATGAACCCCTTTATGTAGGCCCATTTCCCCACTTCCCTGACAAAAATAGTGTGATTGCTTTGAAGGGTCTTCAGATCCGGTAGACACCACGGTCACACGACCAATCACCTTACTCACAGTCGGCCTTATTGAAATGAGAGCGAGTTTAACGTGTCTATTTTTGGTAACGTTTTTGACCAAAACAGAAATGAGGCTTCAAGCCTGAGTCAGAACTTGTCGTTTCGAACACAACCTCAACATGGCAGAAACTGGTGAAGACGAAGCCAAAGTCAGTCGTTTCGAAAGTGTTCTGAAAGTCAAAATGGAAGCAGCGAAAAAAGCTCATCACAGATTCATTTCATTAAGACGATGAAGAAGTTAAAATGTGTGATTTATTATATCCCAATGTTGTAAGCGACATTTATCAAAATGAATGTGAGGCATGGAACCCCGAATTGTCTGACATAATCACACTGAATGGAATAGGTTCTGCTAGGGAACATTATCAAAAATGGCTTTCTGGCGAATAGGGTTTCCGTAAAACTTGGAAACTATCTAGGATTTCCTCAGCCCTTCGATAGTTTTCTTTAACATTGCGACTTTCATTTCAAAATGAAATGCCATGTGAAAAGAATGGTTACAAAGTGCAAGGGGTTTATGTAAAAATAAATAAATAAATAAATAAAATATAAAAGGTATCCTACTCGCGAGCAAAGTTCCATTCGAGGAGTTGTTAAACGTTGTCAAGATGGTACAAAACAACCTCGAGTCCATGAGCTGAGTGCGCGTTCCTTAACCGGCAAGATCGTACTCATGGAACGAGGTTGAGTAACAATACGTACGTTTTGATTATGCGCAAATGGCATCACAGCTGCATGTGCTACAGGCTTTGAAAAGTATCCCAGTTTGGGAATGAGATAGAACCTCGTGTTTTCGTGCCTGTTGACCCTAAGAAATTCCTGCTATGCTTGTTCTTTGTGGGCTTGAGAAGAAAAATGATGTATAAGATGAATATAACTCGTTTTCTGCTCGAGGTAAGCTGTTTTATCATGTGAAACCACCCTTGGCGGTTAAATTTTTGTGTTTTCGAAATAGTCCAGTTACACGTGCATACGCTAATGTATGCGTTAGACTGGTATTTGCGACACTAGTTCGTAGCTCGTTTTTTGATCGCCATGGAAACATTGTGCTGTCATAACCTTACCGGAAGTTGAAGTGATAAGAATAATAGAGTGACTGAAATTCGGTGAACTGAAAATTTTTGGCGCACCACTTATCGTGGGCACAATTTCTTAAGCACACGGAGATGATCCTTAGCCTCTCACATTGTTCTGGTATTTTCAAGTCTTTTTGCCTTGCGCCCACGATGATAAGTGGGTGCACCGAAAATTTTCAGTATGCCGAAACTAAATTGCATATACGGATGTGTGGCTAAGGATGGGGCAGGAGTGCCACACTAGTGGGGCTAGCAGAACCCTGGCCCCACAAATAGGGCTGTAGTGGCTCGCTTTTACAATCTGTATCTTATCTGTCGCCACCACAGGCCTACTTCAAGGCACGTCTTAAATGCCTAAAACCAAACTACAGGATTTAATCTTAATATCTTCCGAAATAAGAATGACTCGCCAATTTTACTTACACCGGTGTATTTCTCAGAGTTTGGACTTTCATACCAGCACCCTAAAGCTTTCCAAAATTGTAAATGTTCGGATGTATGGCACCTCGAAAAACCCGGCCTGTACTGTTAAATGCTGACAACGGGCGGCGCCATTTTGAAAAACGAAGGCAGCATTTGGTGCGTCGGATTTCAAGGCACAACTTTACAATACAGATAGATACATGTAGATGGATAGGTATTTTCAAATAAATTAGTCAATAAATATTGAAGTCATATAAATGGGATTTCAGAAAAATTTGACAGATTAAATGACAAGTTTTTGCTGATATTGACATTAGATTCTCATTATCATGATACTGAATGCTGCTTATTGGCATAAATCATGCAAGTTTAAGAGCCGAACTAAAGCTTTTTCGTCATTTCAGGAGGTTTATTCCACTTTCTGGTATTATCATCAACCATACTAATGGACTGATTTTTATTATCGTATTGAATATGTTGGATGTCAGACAACTCAACTGTTTCTCAACTCGAGTCGGGGCAACTTGACCGTTGACACAACTCGACCAGTGGGACAACTCCACTGGTTACCCGTACAAGTGACGCGGCATGCGCGGTGGTGCAGTGCACAGTCTGCAGTGCACAGGCACCTCAGCTGCACCACACTGAATAGTTGCTAGTCTGTAGGTGTGGGAGACGGTAAATCTATCTGGCAGTCCTTTCTTTTTTTTAACTTGGAGAAAAGGTGTGGGCAATGTGACTGTTAAGCACAAGTGTACTCATTACAAGTCAACTTGCTTTAATCTGGTTCAGAAGTGACTTCGTCATACACGAGCACGCATCACTGATTGCAAGCTTCCATTGGATGAGCACTCAAGTTGTGTGTTTACTTCCAGTTCTAATGGTTCCGTGTTGCTCTGTATACAGTGGGCATGGTTTAAACTACAGTAACATCACACGTACGAACCAGATTGACAATTTGCCCTTTCAGTCGAGTTGTTTGTGAGGCATAGACAGTTGAGTTGTCCCACCGGTCAAGTTGTGTCAACAGTCAAGTTGTTCTGAGTCAAGTTGGCAAATGGTTGTCTGAGCCCCATCTTCAACCACTGAACCCCAAAATGTAGAAAAATGCAGAATATTTTGTGAAAAATCCAGTGGACATAAGGCCATGTAAAAGGCAGTCATCTTGTTCTGTTTATCATGTCCATGTAATCAGGTGTACCATACATGTACCTGTAAATTACAGTACACTTTCACTGCTAAATCGAAAACAGCTTTTTTAAATGCACCTCAATGGAGTTTGATGTGACTGCGCGTGACAAAGTTGTTGGGCTTGATGAACTTTGCAAACTTACTGTACATGTATATATGTAATTCATTAGATTGTTGGATAAATTATACATCATTTGATTAAAATGAAAATACATGTAAATGCAGATTTTAATGGTGCAAATTTGTTATCCAGTAATCTAAATTCCGTAGTCCTCCAAAAACGTGTTATGGAAAATGGACGGAAATGTCACAGAAAATAAGGACAACACATAGCCAAAACAAAACCATGCCCCAAAAGATGGATTTTTGATGTGGAACTACATGTATGCTGCTAGTGAAGAGTTTTTGTCGTAATGTTTCCTTACCAAGCATGTACATATTGTACCAGTACTGGCCTAAAGTTATTTCTGGTGAAATGCCTGCACGTAACTATGAACCTTTGCAACATTGGCAGTCTTTTTTCCAAGATGTATTTGGGGAGATGTTAATTTATATAACGGGTTTTGCCCTTACCCAACATATATCATGACTTTTTTCGCAAGCTCTCGGACAAGCACTGAGCATACAATGTTTATTGATATATACGTTGGGTAAGGGCAAAACCTGTTATATAAATTAACATCTCCCCAATGCAAAAACAGTTCGCATTCCCCGCTGCTTCACCTGACTCAGACTGGCCGGCCGACCCTGGCCAGCTCGGTGGTCGAGTGGTTAAGACGTCTGCACTAGTAAGCAGGAGGTCATGGGTTCGAGTCCCACCCAAGTAAGCTTGTGACTTTTTTCGCAAGCTCTCGGACAAGCACCGAGCATACAGTGTTTATTAATATATACGTTGGGTATATTATGGTATATACGTTATATAAATTGGCAGTCTTCTTTCCTAGTTACATTTTACTCTAAAATTTTCACCTTTTTTATCCAGTTTAAGTACCGGTACAAGTTGTCTGATGTTAAATGTTAGGGTTAAGGTACATTTAGCAAACTGGCAGGTACATGCATGCTTGGAAAACTCAGATCTGTTAATGGTTCGGGATATGTGGAAACTTGCCATTTATATACATGTACCTGTTTTTCTACTGTGTCTTGAGCTTGAGAACTTTGTTTTTCAAACTGTATGGATAAATTATACATGTACATGTACATCATTAGCTTGTACATGTAGGTACCAGTGCATATGTACATGTACACGTGCAGCGCATGTACATTTGTACATGTACGTATTTGCATCATTAGTATCCTAGATTCAACACCAATTTTAGTGTACTAGTTGACACCATGGCAGGGTGCCCATGAAGTCCAATTTTGACACCCAGACTATTGCACGGCGTGATTAGAAAGACCCATGCTGATGTACTTACAGTGGAACGCCGCTATAACAAACAAGACGGGGTCCATGCTAAATGCTCGGTACAGCGGTCATTCGGTATAGCGAATTTAACTTCCAAATGTTTTGTTGCCATGTCGAATAGTGCCCTCTCTTGTCTAACCAAGGTGTTACCTTGTGATACCTTGGCTTGCTGTTTTCGTGATGTTTTGCGGTTGCATTCAAGTTCAAGGTTCTAGAAATGTATCTGTTAATTATTTTTGTTTTTTATTTAAACTCAAGTCAAAAAATTGATATCGAGTTTATCCTAAAAGTCGTGAAACTACCGCTCAGGATTGATCTCTGATGCATGCTGTGGCAAATCTCAGTTGATTTGTGTATCAGCAGCACCCTCTTTAGACTATTATTAGTGCAATGCCACCGTGCACGTACACGTGATTTTCTTCTGCACCCAATCATGTGGAGTTGCAGAACCAGTGTCTATTCAATACCATTGACAACTAGTGGCCTTCCCTTCTAATCCATGGGGAAATAATGGCCACTTGTCACTTTCCAACATAAAAAAACACCGACTGTTTATCATGTTGACGTTCGGGAATTACAAACGGCAACTGAATAGTGTTTGATAGATTCTGTGCACAAATTATTGGGAGCCAAGGATGATGTTCGGTACAGCTGAATGTTCGGTATAGCGGTACTCGTTATAGCGGCGTTTCACTGTAGTTATATTATATCATATGCACATTGCATTTACATTAATTCTTACAATGTTATTCCCAGGTGCCATACATATTGTTCTACATTAGGGGAATAATGATTCATGGATGCTTTGGTAAGCGTAATACTGAAATTTCACGATATGGCATCGTGATACAAAACTGTATCCTGACACTTGAAGGATGGGGCTAATACAGTTCAATGTGAGAGAAAGATTATTAAAGTTGGAAATAAAGTTTAAGACTGAACAGGAAGCTGTTGACAAACTTGCATGTATTTTTCGGTGTAAGGCTGAAGCCTTATGTGGTCCAACGCATACTGTAGCTTGTTTGCCTGCTAAAATGAGTTACAAAAGGTATAAAGGCGGGATCTCGCTGTGTGGTCAGATACATGTATGTTGTGCAACATGGCTTGCTACTGGGTAGACCATGAAACTGTAACGGTTCCAATTAAAATGGTCCCCTCTTCCAGAAAATATTTGATTGGGTGGTCACCGGCTCGATCTGATGGAAGTGGTTGCACAGTGGCAAACAGAAGCATGTGGTGTGCAGCTGGCATTAAGCATTTATATGTTTGCTGCATGAGAAATCCAATCTCTATGTGACGGCGTGAGACAGCATGAGTGTCATGCAGAATTTGTTGGCAGCCACGTGGAGTTTGTTGGCTTTTCTCACGCCATGATGTTTTTGTTTTTGAATGAAATTGCCACCGGAGATCAAAACAGCCTCTGAAAGTTTACAAGAGCTCATGCACATCTCTGAGGCAGAGATAATGTATGCATCATTTGTGTATATACACACACGTGTACCTAAGGAACATGTTCATGGATACACGTACCATTGATCTGCAGCCCATATTTATACATACACATGCAATACATGTACATAGTTTGCATGTAGAAGATGGTTTTTGCCCAAATGACCAACTGCATCCTGCAGTTAACAGCAGAGCTGGTGTGTTGGCCTCAATTTAATTAGTGTCAATCTTGCTCATTAAACTATTGCCAAAACATGGCCTCAAAACAGTTAATTTTCTACCGATAAGTAATAAGTTTAATAAGTAACCCTCAAAGCGCATTGAAAATCACACAGAATCTATATGTACATAGTCTAATATGTTGTCCCTGTTGTAGGCTTAAGAAGTGTGGGGAAACAGTGCGGCATATTGTAATCGTCTGTAAGTTTGGAGCCACCTCAATGCTTCATCCTTTTATAATTAAACAAGATCGACATGTAAACATGCGAGGCTTTTCTGTGCCTGAGCTGTTCACGGAAGACAGTTAAGCATTCCTTTGCAAAGTAACTCTCTACGCAGTTGTGGACAATACCTATTCCATACAGTTGTATTTGATGATGAGAGTGAGAGGCAGTCGGCTGGCCCGGGGCCACCAAAATTTCATGGGGTCACTGCATTCTCCCAAAACAATGGCTCAGCGGGACAGTGGTCATTTGAGGAACAGTGCCACATTTTCAAAACTTTCATCATATTTTACAACTCATGTTTCAAATCACCGGCCCAGAACTTTTGAGATCAAGGTATAATTACATAGTCCGAGTGGCTGGGCTTGTGCACCACATGCACAAGTACCAGCGCGACATTCTGTTCACTGCACGGTCCTGGATACAGCTTACACATGTGAGGCAAGCACCTGCCCTTGTATGTTGGCTTTTATCATTTTCTTGAACAGTCCCAGTTTAACGTTATTTCCCATGGACACCAGTGAAAGCTTTACAGGTCATGTTGTGTTGAGTCTGATTGTCAAGTGCCAGTAATGTAACCTCTAATTAAATTTGTGAAGAAAAAAATACATGTATAGACAACATATCAAGTTCTGGGAAATTACTTGTAGAAATCGTCCTGCAACATTTTTTTCCGATGTGCAGCTGTAGAGTTACACACTGTATGTGTGTGTTCGGTGAAGTATACAACACTATTTTGACCGGGATGGACTGGTTTCTCCGTTAATGCCACCTTTGACAGTGGCGTAGGGAGCAGGTATCAGTGAAGTCTTGCTTCCATGCACTGAGCAATATTGCATGCATGTTTTCACCACCATGATAACGAAATGCAAGAGGAACTTGTGAAAATATTGGAACTTTCTTTCCAATGGTGAATGTAAGGGGACAAACAAAATATACAAGTTTTTAGATATGAAAAAAATTGTTGAGAGGTGTTTTGTGAAGACAGGAAAGACAGGATTTGTTTTTTCTTCATTTCTTGTCTTCATTTCTAATCTTGTCTGCACCTGCATGTAATCTAGCGATGGAGAAATCTCAAGTCTGAATTTTGGCCTGTCATGTTTATTGCAGGACAAGAAAGATGACTGTGTTCTTGGTCTGTCCTTGATTCACCTCTGTCCTGATGGGCGTGATCACCAAGGAGACATTTGATAACAGGCTTTGGTGCCACTGTGGTGACTGGTCGGATGCTTGGTGTTGCATTGGCAGCACCAGACTGCTTTGTTCTACCAAGCCGATAATGCTTTGACTACTGTTGGCAAACCAAGGTAGGTAACCTCAGGCAAGGTAGTCAAGACTGTTCCATTTGCCAATGCTGTATTTGACTGAAACGGCACGTAAAGGGTCCGTGCGGTGAATTTTTTTGCAGACACACTTTTGGTGCTTCTTTATTTGCCAAGGTTACAGTGCATCTTCCCCAGCAAAGAAGAGATAAATCTATGGGAAGGTTTTCAACAGGGCTTTGTGCACATTCACATTCACACAGAAATTGATCACCCACGCTCAGCACGTTCTGTGCCAAATGCACATTAACCTGTAAATGCACTGTCAGCTTCCACAGGAGGAGCGTTGCTGCTATGTAAAAACTCTTGTTTCCACTCGTAGAGGATACTTTTTGCTATGATGGGAAACCATTTGAGATCGTTTTAGGATTAAGTGTATTGGAAAGCACACATTTTAAAACAATTCAAATTGTCTAAATTTTTCTGGACAAATTGAATTGTACATGGTTGCGGTGCCTGGTACCTTCATCATATAGGCAAACTGGTTTCCTTGATGACTCTTTCTCTCGGCAATAATTTGCTGATTTTGGTAACTTAACTTACAGCTTATGCCAGGCAAAACAATTTATTGTGTTACCATAAACCCAACTCGACCTCAAATGTCACATACGCAGAACCTGCGATTTTTCATTTGAAAAATTCTTTAAAAATTTAAACAAGGGTTGCCAGCCCCAAAGCCTAATTCTTTTAGTGCGTTGTACATGTATATTGCCCTGTAATTTTGTTATTTTTAAAATTTGCTGAAGAAAAGGTGGTCAGCTTGCAAAAGGAGCGAGCTATTGTGTGTTTGTAAGGACAACCATCTTCTTTCTTCTGCATTCTTTAACTGCTCAACCGGTGAATATACATGTACATGTGCAATATTAAATCTAAAATTTTCAGTTTTTGTCAACCGTTAATGACGAGTGTAAACTGAAATTGATTTATCATCCTGCCCTAAGATTTTTTGCTAAAGAAAACTTTAGTTAAAAAGATTTTACCAACCTAACAATCATAATTTTTTTCAGTGTAATAAGACACACAACTGTTTTCATTTGCCCTTGATAGGCGGAACATCCTGTCCATAACTCCACAAGCTAAAAAGACCTATTTTCATTATGTCAACAGTACTTGGATGAAGGAGACGAGACCCTCAAGACTGCAAGGCTGATCGTCGCTGTTGCAATTTTGTGCTTGCCAAGTGGTGTCATCTGCACCAAGAACAATTTCTGTTTCTACAAGGAGGACATTATTCCACAGCTAGTATGCCAGTAGGTGTCATTGAGGAGTGTGTGGTTAGAGCTCTCATCAGAGGAACGTCTATGGCAGTGCAGAGGAGAGAGAGTCATACGATCGGAGATCTAGCTGAGGGTGCCGTGGTCCCTAAGTTGCCTTGGTGTACCCGTCAGTTCGGCAGTCCTCTGTGGATATGCTGCAGTTTAGATAAGATGCTTCGGAAAACTGTGAGGAGGGATCGCACTCCGTCGTCTTCTGCTGTTGACAATTCACCCATGGCCAGTCCGTTTGCTGTACACTCGTTTATGAACAGATTTGCCGGTTTACTGTTGAAGCCACTTGCAAAAAAAAAGAGAACTGGAAGGACACTGAGAGTGACATTGGCCTTAAAAGAAAGAGTTGGGGATGGAACAGTGGTGTAACTTGGAGGATATCAACAACAAATGAATATCACTTTTGAAACTCCTCCATCACAGCTGAACCGTTCGGCATAAAGTGTTCAAATTGACTTTGCTCGATCCAATTCTTGAATTTAACTTGGAACCAAGAGATATACTATATAATCTTTTGGGATTTCATAACAGTGGAAAAGGACAAATTCCTCCACTGATCAAACCTTTTTTAAGTCCACATTTTTGAGTTTCCTTGATCTGACTTTATTTTGTCACTGACATGGTGCAGAGAAAAAATGCACAAAACTAACCGGCAGAAGTTAAACCACTGGGCAAGGCTAAACCTTTATCAGGAAGAGAAACCATGCTCCACTGTAACCTTATGGACCATGGTATTTTTAGTCCTTAGTATTTTTTCTACATAAGATTTCACAACCTGCCCTTGCTACAGTCACTAAAAAAGGACATCCAACATTTTTAACACAAGTTCCATAACCCCAGAAGGAACATGAAGGACTCTCATTATTGAAACTGGTAGTATGAGAAATTGTTCCAATTTGTACCATTTGTGCTTGCGAAATATTTTACTTTCATTTTCTTATCTCGGCAAAGCACTGTGTTACCTGAGCAGATTTTTGCGCGTACACTGTACCTGAGGGCAGGTTCCCCTAAAGGAAGTTTAATTTCTAAGTAATCCTAAAAATGCCAAAGTGGTAAAACCTTCAACAGCTACATGTACGTGTAAGATGGGTACGGTCCTCTACAACCACACATTGACAGTGTTGTCCTTTGAGAAGGATTCTGTTTTGTCAGTTCACACACCTGTACTGGTACATGTAGAGTGTGCCAGATCACTGTAGTCAGCAAAAAGGCTGGAGCAGTTGTGTTGTCTAACTTGTCTAAAATGGAAGATTTCCTGAAATAGTGAAGTTACAGTATCCTGTAAAGTTAATGGTATCAAGGTAATTCTTAGGATGTTAGAAAACAAGAGACCTCTTTTAACATGTAAAAATGCTCATTATGCATACTTCTCAAAATAAGTCCTTTTTTAGTTTAGATGAGCTGTATCAAAGCAAACTCTGATGATCTGCAGTTGTTCAACTTTTCCAACCCCCCCTCAAAAAGGTGCACTCTAATTCTCAGTTGTGTCTAAAGTAAGCAGGAATTTTAAAAACCCATCTTACACGTACTACCCAGAGTGTAATCAGCACCAATTGAAACTGCCCAGATTCATGCTGTGAAAACTCTGAAAGTTGGCGGACAAAAGCCGCTGTAGTTTGTGCGTGTGCCAACTTTAGCTTCTGCAAAGCTATCACTAAACTCATTTCTACATAAAACCTCTTCAATTCATCTGAAAACAGTCGCTGAGTTTTCCAGCATCAGTAGCCTCCAGTTCATACATTCTCTTTTAAAGAAATACATGTGTTGCTTGTGCATGCATGCAATGTGATCATGTTAATGCAAAAAGGTAACATGAAAATCAATGTGTGTGTGTTTTTTTTTAAGAAAAAGCATTTCAAGTGTTTCCTGCCATGTAAGTGCTGATTATACCCTGTTTTAATTGATGTGTCGAACGTTGACTCTAATTTACACATTTCTTATGTTTTACCACCAGGCAAACCGAAATAAAAACCAAAGCCCAGCCACATGCAGGCCCTCCTGGTGCGTGCACGTGTGTTCCCTGCCCGCAGACGCTGACAGGTTGGTGGTTGCCCGCTATCTGCATTGGCTTGTGAATCGGCTGTTGGTGATGTATACAACCTCCCTAAATCTTGTGAGTCTGGGTGATTGTGGATACCTCAGTAGACAGCAACATGGTAAGGATCCTCTGAACTTTGGCAATTGGTCAGTTTGTCTACCAAGCAGATGTGCATGACCACTGCTCTAGGGATGGCAGTTCAAAGAGAACACCCGTGCATCGACCCCGTCATTGCTCACTTGACTTTTCAAGAGTTCTCCAACATCTCTGTCCTTGATCTGAGAAAATGAGAGTTTACAAAATGGTTGACTTTTTGTAGGCTTCCTTGGATATTCAACAGTGTCAAAGGATGTTAGGTTGGTTGATTACGCCCTCGTTCACGGCGAAAAGTCCATTTAACTCAGCAGTCTCTCTGCTGTTATATGCACATGTTCCAGTGTCACTTTGCAAGCAGCGTGGAGTCTAAAACACTTTGGAGTGCACTAGCATAAAAAAATTAAAAAAAAAACTGAAGTAGCACGTCGCAGCATGTCATTGAATCAGGAAGAGTGCAGGCTTTATATGAAAAGTTAAATCCAAAAGCTACTGGAATATTGGTTCTTTTTAGCAAACTTGTTAAGTCCATAGTTAAGAAGGCAGTAGTCCTTCGTGCCAAAATTGTTGACGAAGCTCAAATTTCTGCTTAAAAGCCCGCTGAAAAATGAAATTTTCTTGGAAGCGTGTAACATGTCAGTTTGAAACTACTAAATGTAGTGCTTTGTGCCAAACATTTTACTTAGCACATATTTTTTGGTATTTATGAAATCTTCAAAACTGACATTTCATGTTTCAAAGCCACTGAAACATCATGTGAAAGGGAGCATTTTTTGTGGAAAAAAAGCAATTCACAGATTTGTTCCTACTCAAAGACGTCAATTTTGTTGGGGTAGTGTCATCAAAACTTGTTAAATTTAATCCATGTAAGAAGAAAAATATCAAAAATGGAAAGAAAAAGAGTAAAAAAAGAAGCCAAACTCTTCAATCTGCTTTGAAGAAGTCCCTGGTTTGCCAAGAGAGAAAACCACACTGTTAGATTGCTCGGTGGATGATGCATCCGGGCCATTCACTCCAATCACATGGGAGACACACACACACATGCAACCTGTTCAAGGAACGAAGCAGAGTTCTGCCCCACGAGTTAGTTGAACTCTACCAGCTGCTGTCAGGTACGCCTAGCACAGTTCACTGTCTGGCACTTTTTCCTTGACAGTTTGCCTGCCACATTGACGTAATATGGTTTATGAAAAACCTCAACCCTGTCGAAGGCTCTTTTCCTGAGAGCAGGGGGGCCGAGGTTTCCTGTACAAAGAAAATTCAGTCACATTTTTAAAGACATCCTTCATCATTAGTCAAAAGCCCAGAGGGGAAAAGTAATATACTGATGGACAAGGTGGGAGCAAAATTAATATGTGTGACCCTCAATCGGAGGAGTGAATGGCCTGGGAGATTGGGTAGCCAATCTGTCTGTCAGTATCCTATACAGAAACTGTGGCATCGACACGGGGAGCCAGTCCCGGCTACAAGGTCCATGGTAAGTTCAATTGAAGTTTGTAGAATTGATTCGTGCACTGGTGTGAACAAACATGGTTGTACATCCTAATGTCTCTAAACCCAACTTTGTATCTCATGGCTAGGAGTAGGACTGTAGTCTGTATGAACAAGGTGGTAATGTGCAGATGGTCTTCAGTCTAAGGCAGTACACAGTGGCGTAGCTGATGGGTGGGGCATGCGGAACTCAAGTAAAAGTCACTGATAATTTGATCAGCCATTGCGAACTTGCTACCAATGAATAATATAAGCTAAAGCAGGCAAACCTGGCTGTTAAACTGACTGGTTAAAAACTGACTAGCTGACCATTTATTCCTTTCTAAAAACAGCTGCACATAGTTACAGTGTGTTGCTCACTCTGATATTTGGCAGAATCAGCAGCAGCTATATGTTGTCAGTGCAGTTTATTCGTGACTGCTCAGTAAACCCGTACATGTACATCAATCCTGTGAATATTATGCTGTGCTTGTTTAACTTCTGCAATGCTCGTACAGCGGCAGTGGTCAGGAGAAGAGACCAAACTTTTGCATGAGCCTGACAACCAGTTGCCTTCAGAATGGCTGTGTGCAGTCTGTGAGATATCCAGCCATTATGAATCACAGAAAAACAGCAGTTAACTTTGACAAGATAGATCAGAATTCTGGTAGAATTCTTGAGATGCACTGGCAAATGCTCTTAACTGCTGAGCATTGACCCAAATTGTCAGTGGTTTTGGTGTTCAGTCGTGGAGGAGCCTTTTCAGTGGCTGTAGCAAGCAACCCTCCTTCACACTGGTTCCAAGAGGCACATGTAGGACCAATCAGTAGGTCCTGGTATCAAGAAGCTAATGGCCAGATGTCGGGAATTAGCAAATTGTGTGTGTTATGCCTGCAACTGGACCCACCCCCACCCTCAGCTACGTCACAAACATAAAAAAAGCAACCACAGAAAATGCCTATTGGTGTTTTGTTTGGAAGAATCTTGATCAAGGCTGCGATAACATTTCTTTTCTCATTTTCAAGCACAAAGAAGTGTTGGAATATTCTTTGGTTCGAGAACCTCATAATTTGGCCGTAGATAATCCCTTGGCAAATCAGAAAGCACGAGAGACTGTAAAAAAATGGTTAACCATCCATTTCAAAGATGCACTCTCAATGTTAAAATGAACAAGTCATATGATGTGTCTAATGTAAGGCATCACAGTATACCTGAAGCAGTTCAACAAACCTTGGCCAGATGGAAGTTGATGAAGCAAGGGCTTAGCGCCGAAGCCCAAAAGGCAGTTGCTTGAGAATCGCTGTCTAATTTCTGGTCTTTCTGTAATGACTACAACCTCCAGCATCGTACCTAGTCCATCATTCACAAAAAAGGCAGAAGGCTTAACTCACATTTGCCTAAATGTCCACCAGACAGGTATGGGGCTTATTGTTGAAGCCTTTTAACCCCAGCAAGGTCTTGCCATGCATGGCTTGATTTCTAGTGTCTCTTGTACGGGGATTCTTTCTGCAGTTGTGTTATCAGTGCCTCAATCAAGACCGATCAAAAAGGAAATGCTTTTGTCCAGTCCTAACATTCACTTAGAAACAAACTTTCTCAAGTAAGATTTATTAAATCTTCCGATCATCCCAATACTGTTTGCCATATTTGGAAAAGAACCTCAAAGACTGTCAACAGTCAGTACTGCTTTAGACTGAAGTCCATCACGTTCCATGCATTTTTGTCTTAAAAAACATAGGAAGGTCTGTTCATGACAGGGATCACCTATTTTGGTGGTGAAATAGTTCCATTTGAAATAGTGCCGTCTAACAGAAGTTGTTACATGTCTTTGTTTGAATAAAGTCATGGAAAACAAATAACTAAGAACATCCGAAGGCCAGTTTTAATGGTGAGGATGCCCTTTCGCAACAGTATTTCTGGCTGTGTGTCATGGAATGATTTGTGTGCAATTCAAAGGCTACACCACCTCATTAAATTTAATTGTGCTGTTTTATCGATTGTATATTGACAGGAAAATTTGCAGATGTGTCGTCATATTTTTGGCGGTCTTGGTGCCCTGTTATTTACTTACCAAAAACATTTTTCTCTAAACATCCTCGACCCCATCTGCATAAATTTTGTTTTGGCAAGAAGGAAGATTAAGAAATATCAAACAAAATGTGGTTATCTTTTGAGCTGAACGTATTGGTGATCCCTTTTTCTGGACAGATCCAGGATCAATTTCCATCTTTTAGCTTAAATCTAGAATGGAAAGCACCTGTGTTCCATTTTCAAACCTCACGTTTTGGTAGAAGCTCGTGGCCAAGTCCAAGTCAAGTTTATCTTGTCTGGTCACTTTTCAGTTTAGAGTCAAGATGGTCAAGTCTGAGGTAGAGTTATTTAACATTCCTAATTCAGGAGACGAGAGTTTTCGCCCATGTAACCCTTGTAACTTCATTAGCAGTGAATCTACTATAAATCCACCTTTTCCATTTTGGAAAAACAGTATTTTTACTATCCTAAGTAATTAAAAAAGAACCATAAGCATCAGCCAGATATGCCTATAATTTGATTACATACCACTCATTATGTGATTTCCCAGTTAGAAAGTATAAATTTGTTCCAAAACGATCTCCATATCACTAAAAATAGGTTCAAAAGGCAGTGATCTTGGTTTCCTACTTCTGAATTTTTGGCTGTTCAAAAGTAAATTGATTGGTGACTGATATCTAATCTGTGATACAGATGTTATTGAAGCCTCAGATGAATCTAGAGTGCACCAGTTTTAAGCTTTCACCAATGATATTTGAAGAGTCTTATTGACACAAGTTAAGAGAGGGAAGTTCCAAAGTTTTTTCAACATTAATCGCGATGAACTGACAGGTTACGGACGCCTTCTTGACAAAGAGCTCCTTCAAAAGGAATCAGAGCTTGAACTCATAGGAGAATTGCGTACATAGTATATGTCTGTGGGTTTTCACTCACGTCTTACTTCAGCTGCAGTTTATACTGTTACCCGTATGTCTTCCTCTTTAAGAGGAGGCAGAAGGAAGTTCAGTAAGTGTTAGTATATTTTGCCAGGTTCGAATTTTAATTGAAAATACATGTACAGATCGCAAAGTCAAAGGACAGTTTCTTGCAGTCGTTTGTTGGCAAGTTTATTGGTCCCCTGAAAGGAACAAGTTTACAGATGACGCGCATGTCTGTAACTATGGGTCAGGGTCTTCATTATGTTCTGCAGCTTCATACCACAGAATAACAAGGAAACAAATTTCTAATGTTCAAAGGTCATGGTTATTTGTTTGAGGCAGGTCCTGGGAAAATCACAGATTTGAACAAGGGAATGAGACAGTTGAACAAAGTTATTGTGTTTGCCAACGGGTATTTGTGCACATACATGTACCTGGTCCTATCTAGTAGTATGTTCTTTTATACTGTATAGAGTCTGAAACCTACTCAAAAGATGCCAAAGTACCACATGACCGCATGATTCACCCAGCGTTGTCAAAAGTTATAGACTAGACCGTGAAGCTTTTTTTTTTTTTTCGTGTAAAACAAGAGTGACGTCTGCCTAATCTCAATCAATCGTACCAATCCAGAACAGGGTGCGGGCCCTGAGTTATTCGCACACATTACCATCAAAGCGTTGCATACTTGCATACTGTGTAGATACTGTGCATTGCATTGTGGTTTTTGCCTGCAACATTGATGGACACACATTAATTAGGTCACATCGGTCAGTGAAAGTGCCCTGTTGATGCTACACGCTGTTCTCTAGTTTCCTGTCATTTTTTTTTTCAGATCTGCATTTTTTCCAAATTGTCAAACCTTATCAAGCGTGAAATAAGGCACTGTTTCCTGGAGTCCATTTCTGCATTGTGGCATTTGTTGCACAATTTTGTGTTCTTCCGAACTTCCATTTTTGGGGCTTACTGAAAAAATACACTTTCCAGATATTTGATTCACTTCATAAACACGATGTTTTGGTAGCAAAGTTTAAATCATGTCTACTTAACTTGGCATCAGATATTGGATAGAATGTAGTATATCTGCTGGCAAATTTATCAAGGATCACAGTAAACTTTAATTCAGTGTTGGCACAGATTTTGTAAAAAGTGGCCAAAGAATCTGTACTTGTATAAATTACACATTTAGCAGTGTCGGAGTTCCTACATGTACATGTACAAACCAGTACCTGTACGTATTTATGATATGGGTTACTGTCCATTGCCACCTGTTTTTCCCAGGGCCTGCCTAGGTCAGCATGTGAGCATGTACATTGCCTGCCTTATGCAGACAAGCCTATTCCATTTATGCCATGAGATTCTGTGGGTTTAGGGAGTATTAATGAGGATGTGCAACCATACATTGTACAGTGCATGAATTAATGAAAACTTCAATTGAATTTAGCATGGAGTACGGGACAGGCTAACCCCGTGTCATTGGATGCTGCAGTTTCTACGGATACTGACTGGCAGATTGTTACTGTATCATCCACTGAGTCATGGAGCAGTGCTGTGGTTTTTCGGAATAGGATACGAGGACAAAGCATGTGAAAAATGTTCTTGTAAAAAAAAAGTTTATTAAAGCAGTATTTATTCAAACATTTAGGTGTCCCAAAAGCAACTGAAAGAGGGATTACCGTTAAAAAAAAGATGAGCTAATATGTTTTGATTGCAAAGAAAGGTTTGGCTTATAATTTTTTGACAGTGTGTTGGAAAATGCGTGGAAAATGTCACATTCACAATACAGTCAAGTTCCATTACCAAGTTCATAAATGTGAGAGTATTCATAAATGGTACCGTGCATTCATTGAACGAATTAAACTGAGAGTTATGATGGCATTGCCCCACTGTTTTGAAAGCCATTCGGAACGCCTCGATATAAGAGTTCCTAAAAAGACATTGTTTAAATATTGGTTATAACATAGCCTCTAACACGTGCATGTAAATTTGAGCTTCAAAAACTCAGCATTGTTTAAATGTTTCAAAATGTCATACATGTGCATTGAAAAATGGCAGTCTCGAAAAAACTGTGTAAACTTCTAAATTAGAATGCCTTTCTAGGTATTCAGTGGGAATTGAAATCTTTGCAGATTGAATTTGGCAATGTTTTTGTCACCAAAAGTCAAACTTGCACTCTTCCCCGTTTCCTCTATGCTACTTGCAAAAAAGTTTCTCGGAAACAGACAATACTTGTAAACTGCGAAGCGTTTTTTGGAAATTTCTGCGTTTGTTACATTAACATATTGATGAAGAACTTATGTGCGGCGGATGTATAAGACAGCATTGTCATTCCGAATGAGGGCAAATTCAATTGATGTAACATCTTTTGACACTTTGAAACGTCCAAGGAAACTCGCCAGAAACAAAACCATTTGTATCTTTTGTTTAATTGGATCAAAAGACAAGATGGAACTGAACATCTGAATTGCTCATGGAACAATCAAGGGAAGATGCAGTGTCTCTTTTTACTGTCATTCTCCAAGTAGATGGTGGGTTTCCATGGAAACGTGCGGCGTATACATAACCCAAAGCAGCATCTGCTTGGTAGAAAAATGAACTGATTGTCAGAGTTCATAGAATCCTTATTATGTAGGTGTCTACTTGGGTTTTCCATGATTGCTCAGATACTTGCAGGTTTTTGGGGGGGTTTGTGTACTTTTATCAGTGGTTGATCACAAGTTGATGTGGATAGTTGGGTGACTGCCACTTGTTGGAGTCTGTGGGCAGGGAACATGCGTGTGCGCACCAGGAGGGCCTGCATGTGGCTGGGCTTTTTTTTTGGCCAGTTCAAAGGTCAAAGTTCAAAGGTCAGGTCAAGGTTGAAAGGTCAGGTCAAGGTTCAAAGGTCAGGTCAAGGTTGAAAGGTCGGGTCAAAGTTCAAAGGTCAGGTCAAGGTTGAAAGGTCAGGTTAAAGTTGAAGCTTGAAATAGAAAGACCAATAAAAACTTAAAGGTACCAGATGCACTTTCTCTTTGGCTTCTTTATTCCGTACTCATTTGTAAAATTCAATTAATAGAGCGCCCTCTATTTGTATACAGCATTTCCCCACTAACACCAGAGGGCGTTGTCTCTGCCAAAAAGCATCCCTTGTTTCCCTTCACCCCCTTCATGAAAAACACTTGCATGAAAGTCCATCTGCCATCTGTTCTAAGTAGTATCTCTTTTTTTAAGTTACTTGGAATTAAAAAATATGCAGTGCCATATGTACATTGACAACTGGGCAAATTTCTTTTTGTCTAAACTTGAATTTAAGTTACATGTCAAAATAGACAGCAGATGTACTTATGTACTTATTAAGAAAAGAAATCACTCAATAACGGCAATGTATTCTTTTATTTATACAGTGAGTAGATCAACACTAGCACATCATACAAAGAAATAGACCAAAGTTAATTGATTTCACGTACAAAGTGTACATCTGGCATTAAAAGCTGTGAAACAAGCACATGTATTTTCTTCATTACTGGAGCAATTCCATTTCTTTTATCCAACAAGCCAGATGTTTGTTTTTGTCTAGCGTGAAACATGTTTGGTAGAGTACCATACATTCAGCAAGGCTTTGTTCAATTCCTTGTTTAGGAATGGCAATAAATGCAACGGCTCCACCTCTATTAATTAACAAGACGACAAAATACTCTACATATAATTTCTAAATAATCATATGATGTGCTAGTGTGAACTGCATGTACATTGTATTTGTTTACATTGATGAATAGCAGTCTAACAGATACAACAAATCTTAATAAATAGATCTACATATTTGTAAAGAATAGCATCTTAACACTTATTTCAATCCAAATCAATGCAATGAAACCAGGCATATATTTACAAGTACATGTATCTGCAGTCAAGAGATGCTTTGATGAGATTAAATGACTTGTTCTTGTAAGCAAGTACTCTGAAAGTAACTCAAAATTCTTATTCAGTTAGGAATATAAAAAACAACTGTTCTATGGACTGCTTCGTCATGAAACCTACTGTACGTATAAAACAAACCAAACTGTGCCTTTTGTAAGACATTTTTAAATGGACCGATGGCACTGTATTTTCTTGACAAATAGTAAGCAGCATTTTTTGTTGTTGGATGAAGATCAAAGCCTTCTTGATTTTTCTCATACATGTATATTTTGCACATGTGAAGCCAAGTTCATGACAATCAGATGCACCGTTTTTGCAGGCCATCACATTTTCGGATGCAAGGTTGCCATCTTTTGCCCACAACAAACAGTATGCATTTGTGGACTGTAGTGCTAGTAATGGACAAAACTGGTCGAGGCTTTGCATGTGTACTGATCACTGAAGTCTACATGTTCAGTCTTACGAATGTCAGCCCTAAAAAATACAATCCTCTTTTCAAACCTATGTCAAAGCCTACAGACTAACTTAAATGAGGCTTGTTTTTTTTTCTAAGAGACATATGCCTGGTTTCAACTGAAATTTTAACAGGACAAATCCATGGCAGTTCTTATAAAAGTATTCATTGAAATAGGCCGGAAACTCTAAATAATGTCATAAATGCTTTAAATATGCTTAGAAAAAATTCCACTTCACCTCGTTTTACTCTGAATTAAGAGAAATTAATTAAACGTGGTACTCCACCTTCACTGAGAAGACTGTATCAGTACTTTTCTTAAGTTTTCCGTCTTTGAAATGCCATGGATATGCCCTTTTCCTAAGATGAGTCCAAGTAGTCTTGAAGATGAGATTTCCTTTGCCGTACCAGGTTGAGACATTGGGGGAGCTTGCACATGTAGCTTATGTCAGCCAGAGGCTTGCAGAAATTCTGTTGATCCTTGGCATTTATGTTGAAGGAAAAAAAGAAAGAATTGTATTAGCTCCACATTTTGAATTTTTTATGAAATGGCAGGGTACAGGATGACGGATTGACCAAAAAAACATGAATGACCACAGGTAGAGTGATCATACATGTACATTCCATTTCCAAGACAAGCAAGGAATATGTGTATAGCCCAGCTCAAGTTGTAAACAATTCATGATTAGGATAAGTGCCAAAGATTTGCATTTCAATGGTTCAATCGTGGGATCTACAACTGTAAAATAAATGAGCCCATTTATCCCAAATGGGATACTACATGTATGTTTGATTTAACAGCTGGTTCAACTCTCTAGATGGAATGCTGCTTGTATGATTAATCAAATTAACATATGTAAATGAAATTCCACATTCATTTTTAGTCATTTTTGTTTTAACATAACACCCTCATCCTGTACCCTGCCTTTGGTAAATAACATTGGAGCTTTGGATTCCCACGTCAATTTCCAAACAGTGGTAAAATGATATAAAAAATACATTTGAAAACTCTCATGACGTATGAAGTATACAAATCAAATCTGTCTTGTTTAGTAAAAACAATTTGTATTCAAAGTAGCTATCAATTGATGTGGCATTCTGCTGGTTGTAAGAACAAGATCAGGCACTGCAAGCTCGTGGCCTTTCAATGAAGGAATCTAGCCATATCAGCATTATTACCAAGATAAAAATACATGTACATGTACCTCTACTTTGGAAGAATTTGTAGTCGGAGATAGAACAAATACTAGGGCTGTACTTATGCCAATAGCTGTATGGAAGCACTGCAAAATCTTCACAGTGGTTTTAGAATTGGTTAATAAGAGTATACAGCATGAGGTAATCATTGTGCATAGCAGCTCAGAAAACAGTTTGAAATAATGCATTAAAAATCAATCTGCCAAAACTACATGTAAGTGAAAACTGTCACTTTGCATGCAGCTTATTGTTTTCTTTTAACTTAAGAAATCAGGGTTGTCGATGTTCAATTAATAATTTCAACAGTAAATTGTTTGTAGATCTATTTTCCTGGGGAAGTCACGTACATTCTGGACAGGCAGGTTGTTGACATGCACCATACATGTAAACATTGCTAACGAAAAGCTGAAGATACTAGGACAACAGTAGTAACATCCAGGGGTTGAAATTAACCTTTTCCTGATAGCCAGCAGGACCAGTACTTCGAAATTTCCACTGGCCCTGCTGAAAGTTTGGTAGTCCTACCAGAACCGCACACGCAGCTACACTGAACAATCCTTGTTAGACCAGCCAGCTGACCCTGGCAATCTCGGTGGTTGAATGGTTAAGACGTCTGCACTAGTAAGCAGTAGATCATGGGTTCGAGTCCCATCCGAGTAAGCTTGTGACTTTTTTGCAAGTTCTCGGACAAGCACTGAGCATACAGCATTTATTAATAAAATGTACATTGGGTAAGGGCAAACCCCGTTATATAAATCCTTGTTAGGGGGCCTACATGTACATGTTAATATACCAGATAACATTTTGTAGTCAAGACTAGGGGCGTTTACAAAACGAGTGGATAAGGCTTAAACTTCTGTTTCACTGGTTCCAGTCAGGTCTGGAACATGTGGTTTCAAACGCTGTTTATAAAATAGCAAAACTACGATCTGGATTATTCTCATGTCACGCAGCTAGGTACACACAGCAAGCAAAACTATAAGTGGATCCACCACGCTACTAATTCGGGTAATATGTACAAAGACCTTTTTTCCCCAGTTCTTCAGTATTTTGTACTGGCCCACCGGACTACCAGTTCAATAATTATTGGATCAGCCATAAACAGACCTTTCTACTGGCCTTGGGCCAACAAACCATTTCAACCCCTGACATCTGTCAAGAACATTTAACTTCTTGTAGAGGACAATGTACATGAGGCTTAAATTCTGTCCAGTTGTGAGTTTAATAATATTAAGACATGACAGTGTACCTTTTGGACATTCACTATTTCACTTGTACACAAACACTGAGGCTCTAGATCTTGTGGTGGAACAATTTGGGAGCAACATTAAAAGAAAGGTCAGAGGAAGCTAACAGAGAAGGAAGAGAGACGCACTGCAGAGAAAGAACCCTAGGAAACCAAGACTTCAGACTCTTGTAATTGAAGCTGGAGAACTTAATTTCGTCAAAAGCAAGCTTTACTAAAGGTTAAGAAAGGTTTTTAGAATGGACTCCCACTGGATTTTTAAAGGGAAATAATACTTGACAGGAAACCAGCAAGAGAGAAAATGGTCTTCCGGCGTACAGCTCAAAGAGTGGCATGATGGGTTCGGATAAAGTGAGACCGAAGTCAGGACTGTTGGGACAGAATGATGTTGGTACTGGACAAAAAGAAACAAAAAATCAATGTCCAGATGCAGAATATCATGGATGCCTAAATGTTTTGCCTAAATGACCTTTTGCATTTGTACAATCTGACACTGTATCACATATATATGTAGTATTCCATTAAAATGTGTTTCAGGATCACAAAATTGTTTTTGACTTTTCATTTTAGCCTTATTAACTTGAGAAATGAAGCATTATATGAGTTTTCATGCAAAAAGTGGAACTTCTTGAGATGTTTAGGAAATCATACTCGTTTGTGTAGTGTGTTGTTTCAAGCTGAATTCTCATTTGTTCAACAGTTCTGAATACTAGTTGCATTTACCTTTTAAAGTTGATTACTGCTATAACATTTAACGAGCCACCACATTATGCACCATGCATTTTTTTCAAAAGTAGGGTTACAGTCATAATTTGGTACCTACTGAACTTTTTAGTATTTCTATGACTTGCCTTTGTATGTAAACCCAAAAGGAAGAGAAAAGGGATTTTTCCTGATAATGCTGACTGACTTGACTTCCCAACTTTTATCTTTAATGCTCTATGCCAAATCCAAAGATGTCATTGAGGTTATGGATGAGTACCGGCAAGACATTTACAATGACTTGTTAACATTGTTACTGAAGGGTCGACAGGATCATCCAAGAATGTGAGATGGAGTAGATACACGTGTACTTGTATTATTTTTTCTCCTCTTTTGAAAACAGGTAGCAGAATAATTTTCACAAGGGGCCCTGTGGCCCCCCTATCACAAGTGCTTGAGAATGCTCCCAACCCTCCCCTCAAAAAAAAAGGATGGCCTTTCAGAGCACACATCCCAGAAAAATCCTCTCCCCTCTGCACAAAGAACTAAATGTATGTTCATAGTGGTGATATTCTTCGTTTTCCCACAAAACGTCGGTGGGTTGGTTAAGCATAATCTCACTTTAAGTTGGATTATACTGAAAAAAAAATTCCGGAAGGAGAAGTGGTGAGCAGGTGAGTAGGGCCAACAAAAAATTAAAAACTGATAAATTTGAATAGTCCCATCTTACACCGATGTTTTTAACTGTTTGGTAAAGGTTGCTGACAATAGGTTCCTCAGTGGGACAGTTTTAATATATACATCTTATACAAAGGGAACAAAGGAACAAAGCTACATTTTCTCTAAGCATTTTCATGATAATGGTAAAAAGCTCTAACTCCGCCAGCTGAGCTGACACCCTGAAGTGAGGCTATTCCAAGGAGAAAGAGCCTTCCCACAAATAATTATCTGTAATTACAAGTCAATGACAAACCTCCATGACATTCAAACCGAACTAGACATAAACTAAACTACTGAATTCCACACTTCGTACTTAAATCTTTAAACGATGCACAGCCTTTACTCACTGTGCTGAATTATACAATGACAAATTCGGTTATCGTTGCCCTTCCTTACACCTGAAGTACTCATCATGAGTGATGTGAAGCATTCCCGAGGATTTTTCCCTCTTTAACTAACCCCCTAGGGTGTATGTGAAATCATATTGAAATTGGAGGATTGAGAACTGTTAGGGTTAAGTAATGAAAACCCGTCGGATGAATGGGATTTGTGATATCCACAATGCTAAAGAACCACAAATACATGTATTTCACATAAAAGAATTATGAACACACTGAACTTCTGTGCTGTGACGTGGAATATCAAAGATTAAGGACAAAACGAAAAAACAAACACAAACACACACCATAAAATGCAAGGAAACCATATCTTATGGGTCTTTTTCCTCATGAACTCAGCATGTCTGAAAGGAATGCAATAAATGTTCCATCACTATTCTGACAGCATTCTTGGCCAAAATAAAAGTGAAACTGGGTGTCAGGCAGCAACTAATTTTTAACCGATATACTGTGCCATTTGCTGGAAAATGCAACCAATTAACAGTTCTTCATCTTGTTGAGAGAGACATGCATGTGATCACCGTTATAGAAACTGTCAAGTTTCAATTCACTACTGGGGGATGATGAGTGTACATGTCCGAGCTGCTGTCAAAGGCTTGTACCGCAAGTGGGTGGAGATATCATGAGACACGTCAGTTCAGTTAAACTGTCAAAGGACAGACATCATTCTGATGAACTGTCATGGGCCTCCATATGCCACTGGGTTGAGCAACGTCATGGTGGTGGTGTAGTCACAGGTCTCTGACATCTCTGAGATGAGCTATATTTGCTTGGGTATCTCCACTCTCAATATGCTACTTGGTGTAGTGGCTTCACTGTTGATCATCAACAGTGTGATGAATTGACATTTTCTTCTGAATGGAGACTTGGAGAGGTCATTCTTGATGAAGCGTCACATGTCTCCATTGTCTACATAATCATTAAGCTGTCACCAATGAACTGTTGTTGTTCTCCATTGGCTATTAAATGCAGAGAAAACAAACTGATGAACTACCATTGTGACAGGCCTCTGCTGGCAGAAGAAATGTCTTGCTTCTATGGAGAGGTGACATACATGTATAGTGATGAACTGACACAGACTTCCATTTGCCACTGACGGATGAAAAGGCCATTCTGACGAACTGTCACAAGTCTTAAGTTCCAAGTGAGTAGATGAAAGGAGGAACTTTTCACAGCGACTGGCTGGAGAAACACCACCATGATGAACTGTCACAGGTCATCTTCATTTGGTATTGAAGAAGCATCAATACCTTCTGCTACCGGTGATGTTTGACTTCTGCAGATGAGGCTGTCAGATAAACCGAGACAGAATTCCAATCGCCATCTCGAAAATTCCAAATCTTAATTTGTTCTGCAAGTATTCTGATGGTGACTGAAGTCCTGAGGACACATGCACTCTTCCCCTCAACTAATTTGTTCATCTCTTTTCCAGCTGGCAAGTATATGATTGAACGAGCCTATTTCATGATTTTTAAAAAACAAGGATGTTTTATAAAAGTGGGTCTGCAAAATAAGCAAGTCACGAGGAATAAGACTCCACAAAGTATGGTTTCTTCATTCTTACAACTACATGAACGGATGATGCAAAGTTCAAGTTCATGTCGCACTGTCTGCTTTCACACTTGCGTAAGTGTAACAATTCAGAAACTGAATTAGGAAATTCAGAAACAGAATTAGAAAACACTTTTTCATTTGTTACAGACATTTTCTGGAATCTTCAAATTTTTGGATCTGTTTAATAAACACAAAGAAGTGTTATCTAGCACATAAAACATGACGGTACATTTTTCACTGTCCACTTAATCTAAATCTCAGTAATTTTTTCTCAAATTAAATTTACACCAAAGTATGCACTCATGCATACATGTGTTTTTTTGTGTGCATGTGCATGTTCTTGTCCGATGATTAAGGGGTGGTTGGATAGAAAATGCTTACTCTAATCTTGCATAACTCGTAATACCTCCAAATTATACACTTACACACTTACTATACACAGAAATCACACAGAATGTTGTATTACCACTTCAAAACAATTTGTGCAAACATTCTACTGCTTGGAAACAAAGAGATGTTTATTATTCTGAACATATTTTTGTATGTGTTTTTTGTAAACAACTTTCATATTCAAAAGAAATAATTACAACTGAGTTCAAGAATTGACAATTGCCAAGATTAAGGTTCATTCTCTAACAATCTCAAACATGAAAATATTCCTTCAGACCCTGAAACCCAAGTGCCTGATTTCTTTTCCCCTCAATGTTTTCATTGTTGAATTAATGAATAAACTGCAAGTAACATAGTGATATTCTTTAAATAAAAAAGGAACTAAGTTTAGCCTAAATCACATAGAATCTTGTTGGATTTGGCATTTTTAGTGTATAAAAAATGAAAATGGACTCTTTCCAAGATACAAGAGTCAAAAATAAGCTCTGGCTAAACCTGTACCAATTGTCTTCCATAATTCCATAGTAACAGACCACAAAGTGTGACATTTGACAATACTGTAGTATTTATACTATAAAATGACGAACATGGCCTTTCTATTTTTGCCGGTGTTGTAACTAAAGTAGACCTTAGAAAAAAAAATATCACTTGCTTATAGCGTAACTGGTTTGGGTATTTTAGATATCACAGTAGATACTGATTTAAAGTTTTATGTACATGTACGATAAGATGACAGCCTTTTTTGCAAAAATGTCACAAAGGACCCGTAAAATTTAATGAACCTCTTGATACTGATTAATTACATGTACATGTATGTAAGATTTATCCTAGAGGAATGTTACCGAAACTCAGTGTTCGTGAAATATTATGTTATTTTATAATTAGGATTTCTGCATACAAACAAAGTGGGTATTTGTCACCGAAAATCGGTCCTTGTTCGCATAACCCCCTAGTAACATAACTACACATATGAAACCACTGAGAACACTGTTGCAGATTTATTTGATGGCAATGTAACATGGGTAAATAACACTAATGAAATAGGAGGGATTTGGTCCTGTTATGGCTAAAGATCTGATTTCAGGGGCATAAAGATCTACATTTGCTAATGCTCCACAAGGCAAGTAAGGTAATTTACATATTACCATTTTGGGTAAATGACTGAGAATGCCTTCATTTTTAAGATTCCGAGGTGACAGTGACCTTGTTGAGAAACTTCAAGGGCATGTGAGGAAGTTGTATCAAAGTTGTCAGCATCAAATGCCAATGGTAGGGAAGAAAGCAGATTTACCATTTAGAGAACACAAGTGCGATACCTTGTATGAGAAACGCATTCTTCTGAAAGTCCACAGCATTATGTGTGACCCCACACACCTACTGCACCTTTGTTTGTATTACAATCGATCGGGAGTGCGCTTGTGTATCGCCAAGACTATGCATTGCCGGTTTAGACAGTCATTTGTTCCAAATGCTATTCACATTTTTAACAGAAATTCCAAGTGGTAGATTATTATCGACTTTCACTGAGCAAAACTGAGTTCACGTAAAACTGTGTGCACCTTGTGCAGTTGTTAAATTTTAATTATCACTCTGCTTATAATTTATGGCTGGGCCTTTCTTGCCCTGCATGGCCAGACATTGAATTGGTGTTGTCAATGTGTTTGTATGTAATTTTAACAATGTATGTCGCAAGTAATTTGTGAGCTTTAGTTTGACAACTGTATTTGATGTGTGTATAGATGATTTTTATCCAGTGGAGTCAAATTTCTGTTTTTACGTGGACAATAAATTTAAATCCAATCCAATCCAATGTACATGTATTACATTTTAGCTGACAGGAACAAAGATGGCGAAGGGTATATACAATGTACATGTTTGAAGAAACCAATCAGAGGCAAAACTGGGAGCTGTTTGCCATCTAGGATATAGCAGGAAAAAGGTGAGGAGCAAAAGGCGTACGTACATGTATATGAGCATGTTCAATCTGGCTACAGGTACTGCGTGTCATGTGGTTCTGGAATGCGATTAGTATTGGTTCACTAACACTAAAGCCCAAGTAATAACTGAATTGAACCAGTGTTGGGATGATGGGATCACTGATCGAGATTAAGATCTGTATGAAACAAACAGACCCTTTATCATCACCTTCAGGGTGAGGCCAAGAAATTTAGCCATCATTAAACACAGATATGTACACAGTTACATGCAGAGTCAGAGAAGAGAGGGAGTGGGCTTGCTTGTTGAGAAATTGAGAGGGATAAATCCCCGGTATAAGACGATAAAATCCAGAGGAGGAAACAGACAGGTCAGGTAGTGGATAGGGTAAAGGATAAGGTTGAGGAGGAGAGACTAAAGTGCTATACCCATAGACGGACAGAACCCTAGGTGGAAGGGGGAAAAAATGAAGAGTAACGATGAATACTAGTACAAGAGTCAGTAATGTGACGGACTGACTTGAATCAAGTCTAATCTTGGAATATGTTATGAGTTTGGTAGCCATCCGAATAGTCATAACAGTTCCCACCCCGTCATGCTTGTAACCAGTATTTAAAGAGCTTGATGGGATATGAAATGGTCAGTTGTTTGTAACTAGCCATATTGCTTGATTTATACATGTATGAGGCTGGATTAGCTCAATGGTTATATTTCTACAAAACTTTGACGCATTATTCTTGCGCAACGTACTTTGCCGTGGCGTACGTGCGATTCTCCCTCTCTCCGATCGAGTTGTGTTGGAACATAACGTGAGTTGTCGTTCTTCATCAAGCTTTCAAATTTTGTTCACTTTAATTTTGCGTTTGGGTCGTGTTGACATTGCAGCCTTGTTTTCATCAACCTTGTGATGACTACGCTAGCTTTTCGTCGTTGGTTGATGAGATCCAAAATAGGACATTTGGCTTCCTTTCAGTTTCGCACATTGTAGAGAAAGTTTTGTGCATGTGTCGTGTGACCGACGACTGTTGCACGTCAGCGACCTGACGACTGTTGTGTGTATTTTGTACAATAGATTTACTCAGAGGAGAGAGGCGGGTCCGCACAATGCCCTTGGGAATTTATTAAAAGTTAACGTATAATGCCCTTGGGAATTCATTAAAAGTTAACGTATAATGCCCTTGGGAATTTATTAAAGGTTAACGTATAATGCCCTTGGGAATTTATTAAAAGTTAACGTATAATGCCCTTGGGAATTCAGTAAATTTTAATTTACAATCACCTAGAAACCTAACTTTATATTCTCAACTCTTGAGGAGTCTCGTCTTCATAAACAAATACACTTCTGGTTATTGTCATACTCACACTTTAGATCTTCCTCCATGTTTATATTATAGTGTAGCCTATGCTGTCTCATAATTGTTGGATTGAATAATTAAACCTAATCTGAAATGCAATCACGGAACATCATGTTGTACTGAATACATATATTATTCTTTGATTAATCTGTGGTCACTTAGCAGTTTCCTGTCCTCAATTTAAAAGTTGAGCGGACCCACTACGTCAAGGTGGCAACACCCCCCATGTAAACGTGACAGTAAAGGAAAAACAAATGCAAGTGCCAAGAAAAAGAAGCTGCTGGTGTTGTTTTTTTTGGTTAAATAAATTTATTTTATGCAGCTCGGAGATGCAACTCAACGATTCTGCCATGTGATTCTTTTTGTTTACACCTATTGGCCTAAACGCAAATGCAAACCGACATTGATGTACACGTATACATACCTAGTACAAGTACATCAATAAATTTCATTGTGACTTTGGAGATTTTTAATTTGTGAATATTTAGGTGGTAATTCATACATTTTGTGCACAAGACTCACAGAATGGGGGTTAAATTTGAACTTCAAAGTTTCCCTTCCCCATGCTTGAGATGAACCTTTATATCAGCGCCTTACTACATGTACATTACACAAAGCGCTCTTCCAAAACGCTCTTCCAAGATTTGCGCACACACTTACATGTATGTTTTGATCTTCGGCCTTGGGCCTTGTATAAACAAAGTGGGACACTTCCACAATAACGCACTATGTGGCCACCACATACACATGCTTTATGAACACGTACATGTACAGTACATACCGTACCTGTTCAAGCGGAACTCAAGTTTCACTGGAATAAAATCTACGAATTGATTTAGAAAGGGTGAAGTAGTGGGCAATCAAAGAATTTTTACATTGTCAGTTAGCTAACAAATCAAAGAATCTACCCTGTGATTTAAGAAGTCAAAGGGTGGCACTAGATTGAATTTTTACATTGTCAGTTAGCTAACAAATCAAAGAATCTACCCTGTGATTTAAGAAGTCAAAGGGTGACGCTAGAGTGAATTTTTACATTGTCAGTTAGCTAACAAATCAAAGAATCTACCCTGTGATTTAAGAAGTCAAAGGGTGGCGCTAGATTGAGTTACGGCAGGTTGAATTTTGGAAGTTGAGCTAAAAGAGAGCCTGGGCTAAACGGAGAATTTACACACAAATCTACACCAAAAGAAGTCAAAACTGTAACGTTTGACTTAAATATGACCGAGTTAAATCAATGAATGTTATTTTTCAAGAGGAATGTATCTCAACTTCATTCACGTTGCTCAACTGAGGAAGCAAAGGTTTGACGTCTTTTGGAGGAATATGGCAAAAAACTAGAAATGAGCCCCAATTTTTGTGGGTCTTTTTATTTGGACAAGCTGCATGGCTTAGCATCGTGTTGAATAGGAATGCAAAGGAACTGATATGTTTTTGGGATGGCAGATACACTGTACATGTAGTAAAGCGTGATTTGATCACAGGAGTTTAAAAAGCTGCATTAGTACTTATCTAAATTCTTTGGCCTTTTGCGTATACAAGTTGCTACGATGAATTTTACTTGAACAAAGAAATCATGAAAAAATCATCAGAAAAGTATAATTGTACATTGGAGTGCTACGCTTAAGGTAGTCCAAAACTCCCAAAATACATCAAGTTGTTTGCATTATGGATATCCTGCTTAAATCTGTTCAGAGCAAATGTCCATATACACATGTCTACAGGAACCCATGTCTGTTTTCAGTTAAATAATTCTTTTGCAGGTTTTCTCATTCCTTTGCATCAATTGCTAATCTAGGCCTAACTATCAGTAATTCATAACCACATGGGAAACAGAATTTTTAAAAAATTAATTACTTTCAAGTAGGGTACATGTTCATGTTTAACTGGAATGGAAGTAGTTTTGACAGGCCCAGGAGTGAACGAAGTAGTGCTTTCCTTTATAGTCTTCAAACTCAGTGACCTGGGTTCAGAATGCATGCAACAAAATAATTGTTGGTATGCCAAAAAATACATCAAAACAATGAATAAAACGTAGGAAATCACTAACAAATGTCGCCACAGGAGAGTGAATAAACTTAAGATTACATTTAGAAGTACATACAAGTTTCGTGTATGTGTTTCATGACTCCATGACTGGGGGAATTCTGTATAATTCGAAAGCCGGACAACTCGAACTCTTACTAATTATTCTCTAGGTTCTAGTTACCAGATGTAAAGGGAAACTAACAAAAACGTGACTGCACTACCTGTACATTGTACGTGGTACATGTGGTCCGGGCACGGCTTCTGTGACTGATTTTATAAGCCGCATGGTGTATAAGCCACAGAGACATTTTTCAGGGCGAGAATCAACGTATAAACTGTGGCTTACGTCCTGAAAATTACGGTATTTTCCATACTATCCAGCTTGCAACCCAAGTTCAAATCCATCTGGGCTGAGAGAATTTTAGTACATTTCCTACATGTACCTCTTTCTGTAGATTACCACTAAACATTTACCTGGGGTTATCCTCCCACCTCTTAAAGTGAACGGTTTTTCATTTTCTCCCCAGGGGAGAACAGTAAGTGATAAAGCTCTGTTGGTTAAATAAATGGTAAATTATTCATACTCAGGTATTACATGTAGATGGTTTTTTTCTGGCATTGCAATGCAAAAATACTTATGCAAAGAAAGCCGGCAGAAATATTCTGGAAAAAGCCGACTTATCACTGTACATACTTAACACAGCCAGATTACCAAGAATTGAAGATGTCAAAGGACTGTTTTACTGAAACTTTGGCCTCTTGAACAATTCAAAATATACAACACTTTATGACCAAATACATAAAGCAGGGGAAATGCAGACATGCAAACGCATGTTGATGCTGATCACCTCCATCACATGAGCACAGGAAAACTTTTAATTTGAGAAATCTGGCAGCATTTGTTTGAACAAAAACAACTGTAATTCAGATTTTATTTTATTTATTGTGCGTGTCCTCCACTCCATCACACACAATGATATGTGCATGCAAGGATAAGTTTCACAATTATTTTAAAATGGTTCCTAGCTTTTCAGTTCTCCCACCAGCTTCAAAATTCTTGAGACGGTTTTAGGGCTTGCTTGAATCGTACCAGTAGATTCCAACTACTGTTACTGTATAGGCTTGATGGCTTTAATAGTTCAATTACTGAGAGTGTTCCCTTGGGTTTGTCAGGGATGTGGATTAGTTGCTAAGGTTTCAAGCCCCCGACAAATCACTGAATAAATAAATGCATAACAGAATTGGTAAACAATTTTACCCTGCTACATGCACCAGGATTCCACTGACTTAATTCATGAACGTACATGTACATGTACGCATGTGATAAGAAATACATGTACATGATTAAATGATTGTAGATTTCCAGCATTATTTGATGGAGTGGAGCACACTAGATGTGTAACAAGCACAACAGCAACTCACCTTGTGAAATCGCCGTCCATAGTGATACAGAAAGCTTGATATCTGTCCGGCATACCACTAATATTCCTCAAGCTGATGAAGGAAAAAAGTGAAAAATGAGTTACTGGTGTCCACGATTTTAAAATCATTTTTGAATTATTTTAGAATCATTTTCGATAAAGAATGATGTACACATATCCATACATGTACTTCAACACATGCACAAATTTACATCACACTTCTCAAATTTTGTGCAACCAGTGAAGTTTTGCAGAGGTACTAAATGGCTATTTCTTTCATGGAGATCTGTCTCATTCTGCAACGAACCATTGAGTTGAAACTCAACTTCAATTAGCCAGGCCATTTGGTTGGTTTGGTTTATTTCCATTCACCCACTTATCTGGTTGTAATATAAAATTACATTGGTTAATGCACATGATGAACAGTGAAGGCTGGCAGAAAGGTACTGGGCCAGGCCCCCATTATATACAATTGAATACAATGACACAAGGTAAGTGCAGCAAAATCTTAAGGACTATTACTTCAGAGAACAAAAAAAGGCATACGTATGACAGAAAGTACTTAGAACTAAAAGAAAAGAAAAAGAAAACCAAAAAACAAACAAAAAAAGTTAATCTTGTAAATTTTATCAATCAAATGAGCGAAGCATTTAAACAATGATTACGCTGGTATAGATACAACTCAAAATTAATTAAGCATTAAATCATTTTAAGTATAACTTTTTAGGAGGAATTCCTTAAGGAATTTTTTAAAGCAGATGAGTGACCTGATGTGGGGTAGTGGGGAGATAGTATTCCAAAAGATTGGTCCCATGATGCCTCAAAGTAGAGAGATATTTTGATGTCCTTGCCCAATAAAAATGCAATTTATTTGAATTCCTTGTGTAGTACTGATGGATACCTGAGTTCTTTGCAAAAAGATTACAAAGTGAAGTAGGTAATAGATTCCTCTCATAATATTTAAACATGAAAACTCCAAGATAATATTTATATAGCTCAGCAACAGGCGGAAAAGGGGTGCAGCATGTGGATGTTGGTTTCAGTTATTAATTACCCTGAGAGATTTTTCTTTTGTACCACATACAATTTGTTCAGGTCAGTCATACTGCATTTACCCCATGCCAGGATACTGTATTGCAAGTGTGATAAAGTTAGCGAATTGTATACAGCAAACAGTGAATATTTTGATAATATATATATCAGCTTCCAGAGTATACCTAGTGAACGAGAGATCAACATATGAACCTTTTGGTATTGACTTTTCCAATCAAACTTGTAATCAATGATTATACCTAGAAATGTAGTTTGTCTAACCAAGTTTACTCTGTTATTGTAAAAGATTGTATAATTTTTGTCTACTGTAGGTTCTCATTTGAAAAAAAATACATAACAAGTTTTGTTTAGGTTTACTGATACTCTGTTACAATTCATCCATCGACAGATAGACTTAAGCCCCTTATTTATCCTATATGTATCCTGACGGCTGTTACCCCAACAACCATCCAACAAATGTTTGACAAAGTGTTGGGTGATATTTCACAAACTATATAAGTGCAATGTGGAAGCAATGCCCAATACATACAAAGATATGATCGTGGGGGAATAGTTATTGATGGAAAAAATGCAATAAACCATCGGGAAAAATTGCCAAGCACGATGATACAGTGAGTGTGTATGGGGGGCAACCAAATCTACTAAAAGACCTTGAATTTCTAGCTGAAGTTGTTCCAAAGGTCTACAGGCAAGGGAGTAATATGGGGTCTGCCCCAGGCGCTAGCTGCCGGAATCTGGATATCTGAAAGCGGGAAAGAGCATGGGCAATGCCTTTATTGATACCGGAAATATGGTTTGCCTTAAAGTGAATATTTAATTCTAAACAGCGGATAACAAGTGTACAGACCAATGGCATGATCGTACGACACCGCAAAATCTGACGATTAATTATGGTCACTACTGCTTCATACTCTGACCAGAAGACTACACACTTATTGCTCAAAACTGGTCCCCACAAACACAGCGCTAACACAATGGAAAAAGTTCAAGGGAAGCAATCGAAAGCTGCATTGAATGGACTGACATGGGCCATCTGCCATGCATCCAACATCTATTAATTAAAGAAAGCGCCAAAATCTCGGCGGAAGCATCAGTGAACAATTGTAAGGTGTGGCTTGAATGCCAGATTCACAAAGGAAATACAATTGATCCATTGAAATGCATCAGGAACTGTCGCCAGGCCAACAGGTCATCGCGGGCCCCGAGGAAACACGGATACACAAACGCTGCAAAAATGCACCGCCTGGTCGAACAGCCTTACAAAGAAAATTCACACTCCCTAACAACGACTGAAGTTCCCGTAGAATAAGTTTTGGTTTATTCAAATCAGCGTCAAGCTTCTCTAGTATCGCCACGATTTTGGTTGGCGGAACTTGGATTTTCTGATGAACAGTGTCAATCGTCAAGCCTCGGAAACTGTTTTGTCTGAGGCTAAAGGAACCCTAAAATCCTTACAGACAACCGTAAAAGAACTAAGAGCACAAGCACAATCAGAAGAATCTGCACCCCTCGCAAAAAAAATCATCTAGGTAGTGAATGATGCTATCGGTTGCCGCCACTTTGCGGGCACCTGGGCACAATGCTCAAGAAACGTGCTAAACCTCTCAAACGTCATTCACAATATGGAACAACCCATGAAAAAGAAGCCAAACAGGTTAAAGTCATCTAGGTGACAGATGGGATTTCAAGCTATTCATGGTGACAGACGACTAAGATGGAAAGCTTGCGGTAAACACCATGCAATATCTCTTTTTGAGTCTGTGTGGTTCTGATAAGAGCCGGAGAGGCTCAACGTTTCGGACAGTGTGCTCTGTCCGTCGTCAGGGGACTAAAGAGATGCCGAGAGGAAGTGGGGCTTATATGCTGGATGGAGGTACTGGAGTGTGACGGATCCTACTGTGTAGTCAGGTGGAACAGTGGATCCTCCTGGGAACTGATGCATGTCAGTTGGTCATGGGCTGTGGTGGGGGAAGGTTGCCTGAGTGGGTATAGGAGACCCTGGGTCGGGGGGGTAGTCTTGGGTAATAGAGGACCCATCAGACCGGGAGGTGAGGAGGGGCTGCCAGATATCGCTGATGGAGAAGCCGATGTCTTGAGGTACGGTGGGGTGCTTGGAGATTTCCAAGGCTTCTCTGATGCGTCTTGGGTAGCACTGTTCAATGTTGGCGATGAGGTGGGCTTCTTCCCAGTTGATGGTGTGGTCTTCGGCGTGGGAATGCTTGATGATGGCTGACTTCTCATATTCCCCCTTTCTGCCATGGGCTCTGTGTTCTTTGATCCTGGTAGGGAGGTCCCTACCAGTCTCTCCGATGTACACTTTGCCACACTGGCAGGGGATCTTGTATACACCTGGACGGCAGTGTGGATCTTGCCGGTCCTTGTGAGAAGTCAGCACTCCTTGGATCTTGAGGGGGGTTGTGTGGAACACCTTGATGTTGTGCTTGCTCAGGATATGCTGGATGTGGTGGGAGGTACGTCCTAGGTAGGGGAGAGTGACCGAACTAGTAGGGGCCTTATCTAGTTGGCTTTGGGTATAGGGGACCCGACTGCCGGGAGGGGGACTTGATCTTGGGTCTTGAGTTTTGATCTGCTGGGGCTGGTATCCGTTGCGTTGGAGTGCCGTGGAGATGTGGTGGAGTTCCTTGCGTAGGTGTTCTTGGTCGCATATGTTGTAGGCTCGGCGGATGAGGGCTCTGTTGACCGATGATTTGATCTTGGGGTGGTGGAAGGAGGCGCTGTTGAGGTACCTGTCGGTGTGGGTGGGCTTACGATAAACCTGCCGGGCAAGACTGCCATCCTCCCTTCTGGACACCTCAACATCAAGAAACGAAATGTTGCCATGCAGCTCTTGTTCCATGGTGAATTGGATGCTGCTGTGAAGCCTGTTGAGGTGGTCCAAGAAGAGTTGAAGCTTGTCTTGTCCGTGCTCCCAGATGACGAAGGTGTCATCCACGTACCGGAGCCAGATCTTGGGGCGGTGGTCTGCTGTGGCGAGGGCGGTCTGCTCGAACTCTTCCATGAATATGTCAGCTAGAACCGGGGATATAGGGGATCCCATGGAGGTTCCAGCTGTTTGTTCATAGAATTTGTCCCGCCACTTGAAGCTGGCAGAATCGACGCAGGTGGTGAGGAGGTCTTGAAGCTGGCTGGGGGTGAGGTCGGTACGGTCCTTCAGGCTGGTGTCGGCTTGGAGTCGGTCTCTTGCTATGGTGGTTGCGTCGGAGGTGGGAACGTTGGTGAAAAGTGACACGACATCAAAGCTAACCATGATGTCGCTTGGCTGCAGCTGGAGGTCTTGGATGATGGACGAGAATTCATCTGAGTTCTTGATGTGGTGCTGGGTCTTGCCAACTAGGGGGCGAAGGATCTTGGCTAGGTGTCTTGCAGTGTTGTAGGTGGGCCCTCCTCTGGAAGCGACAATGGGGCATAATGGGGTCTCTTTCTTGTGTATTTTGGGCTGGCCGAAGAATCTTGGGCATCTTGAGTTGGTTGGACGTAGCTGTCGGTATAGCTGTTCTGTGATGTTCCCAGAGCGGTGGAGGGAGAGAAGCTTCTGCTGCAGCTTTCTCTCGGTGGCTGCCGTGGGGTCTCTTCGAAGTTCACGGTAGCTGCCGGAATGGAGTATATCTCTGACCTTGTGGTCATACTCAACCCGGTCCATGACCACCGTGGCGTTGCCCTTGTCGGCAAGGAGGATGTGGATGGATTTGTCTTGTATCAAATGAAATTCACCTGGCGTTTGTTTAGGCACGAGACCGACTGGAGAACAGTGCAAGTTTGGCAAGGGGGAATTAGGGGAATTGTAACAGCCTGAAGTTCCCGGACGGATTTGAAATTGTGCACTTTTGAACTTGCACGCATACCAGAATAGCCCAAACAAAAGCAAAAAGTGAAACCGTCTTACAGGATTTTCGCATCTTGATGTGCAGGGTATATGTTGAGAAAGGGGAACATGCTAGACACTTTTACTGGGGTTGGCAGTCAATGAGTTGGCTCGAGGACTACCGGCACGCTGGGAACTACCTTGGCAATTGTTGGCCAAGTGGCCGACGGACATGCATACGGAACACTTGTGGGCAAATCGACACGCGACTCGGTAACAATGGCAGATTCTGGTAGCAGCAGCTCGCTTGTTGTGTTGCGAGGAGAAACGCCCTGTCTCAGAGGCTCCCTGTTGTGTAGGCTTAAGGGGGAAGGGATGAAAAAAAATCTGCACAGGGCTACCCCCTAGCCTAAGCCACAATTCCGCATTAGTTCTGGCCCAAGAACAGGAAGGCATACGGGCTTGCCGAAGATGAAACTGGATATCATACTCACGCCAGCCATAGCCTGTTAATTACTTGGTTCAGGCAAAAGAATTGTATGCAGTATTTTTGAATTTTTAAAATAGGAAAAGCTTCTTGGGCGATTTCTCGAAAACCAGTTTTTCTTCAAAATCTACATGGCTCTTCATGAAACAGTGACAATATACCTGTACGGTGCAGTCTGTGCTAAGCACGCTGAAATATGACATTTTAAGCACAAACACAAAGAACATAATAAAGATACGATGTTTGAACTCATATTATGTCATTATTACAAAACATTTTTCAAAGAAATTTACCAGTAATCATCTCGGAAACCCCTGATGCGTATATGTAGTTACGACTTTTTTGAACTAATTTTGTATTTGCGCACTCTTTTTGTCGAACATTATGGAGATACATGTACACAGTATGTTTATTCAGAAGATTGATGAATTTCATATCACTTTACTTATACTGGGATAAACAGCTTTTCGATTTTCTAGAGATTGCATCCCAGACGACTGCATGATGGTGGCTGAAATGAAGGGTGCCAGGGTTCTCCCCAGGATTTTTCAAAATTGTGGGGGATTTCTCTTGTGGTTTACCAACATTTTGTGAAGCCATGGCGTTTGAACTTTACACTGTAGATGATCTCAGCTGCATTTTAGAGCATTTCCTGGGCTTTTTAAGTACCTTTTCTCAGGAAAAAACATAAGAGATTCAATAAGTATTTTTTTTTAAATTTGGATATTTTAAAAACATGCAACAACATGTAGGCCTAGTGGCTGTATTAATCAATGATTTAAACACCCATATATTCAGTTTGAATTTTAATACATGCTTCAACCTTTGGTTTTTGCTGTGCACGTGCTACAGGTGGCTGCTTTGTCTGCCTTTGGGTTTCCCTCAGCACGGACTGCTGATGTTATTGGCTTAACCCTTACCCCCTAGGGTGTATGTAAAATCCTATTGAAATTGGAGGATTTGGGACTGTTAGGGTTAAAAAAGAGCCTGTCTTTGATTGAGCTTCTGCCATTGTGCATAAGACAAAATGCGATTAAATGGCAACGAAAAATATCGTCCCCGTCGTAGACGCCATTAACACTGTTACAGAGGGCTATGGCTGCCACCATGAAAAAAAAAGGGTGTGCAGGGATTGATGTTGTAAGTTCTGTGAAAGGTGAAGTATAAAATTTTAACCTTCGTAAATGCAGCCCACTAGCTAATTGAGCACACGGCACAGAGAAAACACACATGCGCGCTAGTGTATGTGCGCTGCCCATGACGGAAATTCAGATCTCATGCAACACCAGCCACGAGGAACATTCGGTGCCGATGTACATATATGGTGTGCAGTGTGGCTGCCAACACGTGGTGCACAATGCATGTACTATGTAGGCTACCTATAGAGTATGTACATGTACATGTACGCGGAAAAATGCAGGACTATTAACTGCTTTTTCGTCTAGATTTTCCGCAATCTGCATTATGTAAGATAGTTCTGAGCCATGCTATCATAATTATATTTGTGCGTATCAGGGATGAAGAAATGGGTATCGGCCCATTTATTGCGTGTCGGGCAGAAATAATTGCGTATCGGGCCCGATACGAAAGTTTGTATGTAGGGAGAACCCTGGGTACCACCCCTGTCAAGCTTTGCGAGCTTCAAACTCAGCTCGCAAAAATAACAAACAAGTTCCCTTCAAAGGATTCAACTAAATGCCATGTAGAACCTGCTGTTGTGTCCAGCGACAATATCAACTCGTCACTCAGCCCTGTCTTTTTCAATGCTGATTTTTTTTAGAACTTTACCCCCAAACAATTTCACTTTTGTGGGAAACCCTGCCCGCAGCATTTCATTTTTTTTTTTTATAGATTCAAGAAGTTTCTAAGTGTTCTGACACTTTCCTCATTAACTGTTCCTTCAGCCTTTCATAAGGTCATTAGTTACATTGATCTGTCATGCTCAAAGTCAAATGGTGCTCTCTGGCCTTTGTGGGAGCCAAAAACAATGAATAATTATAAATACGGCATTTTGAGTCAAACAGTACTTGGAATAATGGGCCAGTCAGCATGTAGCCTGCCCACTAATGAGCCTCATTGGCAAGTTAGAGTAATAATGAGATATACAGTAGTATCCTTTTCAAAGCAACAGGAAACCCATTTCTGCATTGACCAAACATTCATTGGCGTGGTCAGTAGAATCTTGACAATTCACACTGGGCATAGTCAAATTTTGGTGATTTGGAATGGTTTTTTGACTTGCTTCGTGTTTTGTACAAGAATCTTGGGCTGAATCGCGGGCTACCTTACACATATGAACATTTGAAGCTTCTAGAAAAAAGACAGCAATCCACGTGCGTGCTTGTTTGCCGAGTTTACAATTTTGAATGTGTTGAAGAAAAGGAGATTAACACATATCGGATTCTTCTCGTGAAAGTGAGTGGATTCAATTCCTATGACAGTAACTATAGCTTATTGTTGATGAATGAGGATGACAGCATGGAACCTGTCACTATTGCGGGCTGCTCTGACAGTCAAACCTGGCAGTGGTCCAGCAGCACAGCATTGTACACCGCAAGCTGCAACACAACACAAGCAGTCAGTGCAGGCTTATGCGTTGATTTTCTAAACTCTAAGTGTTTTCCAGAGACTGGATATTTGTCAAAGCAGTTCTCCAAAATCCTTGTCATAATAGTTATCTGCAACAAACAAAGGTTTAACATTTACCCTTAATGCGTTGTCTGGGAATGATTGATTCAACACATTATATTATTACATGGAAACGTCGAGACCAAGTCTCAGTGTACATGTACAAGATTCCTGTCAGAAACAACAAACTACAGAAATCGGGCGTGTGTTTGAGTTTATGACAAAAACACAACAAATGATGTGCTTAAACTTAATGTATGGAACCATCAACGTAGTGACAAGAACTGCGCAAGAACACTGCATTTAAATTTGAGCATGCCTCTACTACGAGGCTTGCATGTAAATATGCACCTACACTGTATATACATGTACATGTATAGTGTAATTCGACCACCAGAATTAGAAGCCATTACTGCGGTGGCACAATGCTCATGGACAGGTGGTACGCGCCAGTTACATGCCTCTTTGACCAATAGGGTGTCGTGATTTGCCAAATGCACGCGTGCGTCAAGCTGAAGAATGTGCGGTGCCACCACAGGTTGGGTGATGACATTTTGGAGTCACCGGCATATTATTAACATGAGTGTTTCTGAAATCGGCGAAAAGGAACTCATGGAAGCCCATTTTTTGGGACAGTTATTTGACTGTTCCATTTTTTTCATGTTAATTTTGGAAGATAGTATTGTCACCTGTTGTTTAAAGGCTGTAACTTGGGAAAGAACAATACCCTACCTCTTTAAGTGCAGCTGAATTACACTTCTGCATTTTGAAAAGTTGGGATATGCGCAGGCTGAAGATTACACATTGCATACATGTACATGTACGTCTCCCTGAAAGTTTCAGGTATTTCATCATAAAGCTTCACTTTCCATACTTGGCATTTGTCAACCATTTTTCTTTTTCTTTGGGGGGGGAGAACGTTTCACAGAAATCTATTCATCCGTTCTCTCTTTATGTTCCTAAAGTTCCCAAGCAACATGCAAGTACACGTAAGTCACTCTTATTCCGTTTTTCTTTCTCCGCCACTGTTTCTTTTTCAGTCTCCCCCCTCCCCCTGAAAAAAAAGGTTGCCACAGACTTACACATACAGTATCTTTACGAGCCCATGAAAAATTTTCACACCACACATTTATCTATAAGCAGACAAAATCAACTATATACACACAAACACAGAAATATTTTTGTGTGTGCAATGTGCATGCCTCATCCAGAAGTTTTCATATGTGTCTGGTAATGAAATCTGGGCAGCCAACTCATCCTGCATTCAACACATTAGACTGAACAAATCATGAAAATTACACCTACATGTAAATTGTACGAGTTGTGCCTCTTACTCTGTGATTTATATGTGAAAGAGAACTAAGGGCAGGGGACAGTTGAAAGAGCGAGTGTTTATAAAAATAAAGCAAGAGGAGGGGGCAACATTATGACATATAAAGTGTACTGCTGAGAAATTGTGATTTTTTAGCCTTCTTGAAACTGAAAGTCTGCAATGATTTTGAAAACTCATCATTTTGAGAAAAAGTGGCACAAAGACACCTAGATTTTACGTTTGGTGGGTTCTGAAAAGTGTGGTATTTGAAAAATCAATTTTTCATTCTGAACAAACTTAGTAGGCATTATTTGTTTTAAAAAATGTGTTTTAGTTGTTAAGCAAGTTCTTGTAAGAACACTTTCCTGTTAATAGCCGCCAGCAATATGAAGTATCACACCTGAACTTTTCATGTGCCAGTTTGTTACATGATCGAGATACTGGGTAACTTCTGCCGTTTACCCACGTGACTAAGCATTTAAGACAACATGAAATACTGTGGAAACTCAGCAAGAAAGGTAAAACTGACGAAGATTTGGGCCAGTTTTAGACATTCATTTCCATTTGTGCTTTGGTACATGTGCCATTTGTGCTCCTTTGACTTTTTATTGTGTGAAATTTCAAGTTGTTCTGGCTGAACTTAAGCCTCAGGTTTCACCTCTGCTACATGCAAACACAGCAGTTTTTACAACAGTTTTCAAACTTTGCCCTACATTGGCATATGAAGAAATCATTGTTGCTTGGAGTTTTAAATAAATGCCAAACTTTTGAAAAGTAAGTAGCTTTTAAAAGAATTCAAAGTCAATAAACTCCTCAATCCTTCACGTGTTGGAGGATTGAGGAATGTTAGGGTTAATGTTTATTGAGAAACCAAATGGATCTGGTCTAAAAAAGCACTCTTTACAGAATATGTTTGACTTTTACCAAAAATATGTCAGCAGCCTATATTTTTCTTGAGTCAGTGCTGAGCTGCAATTATCACTTACATGTATACAATGA
Organism: Acanthaster planci; assembly: GCF_054643075.1. Lineage (NCBI taxonomy): Eukaryota > Metazoa > Echinodermata > Asteroidea > Valvatida > Acanthasteridae > Acanthaster > Acanthaster planci. The sequence goes on along the minus strand of NC_141778.1, from coordinate 25,835,736 downwards.
ATTGTTGGCAAGAAAGCATGAAATCTATACATAGGCATGTAACTTATTTTAACGGTATATGTATATGTACTTCTGCTTTGACCAGCAAAATCTATCTCAGGCCATGAATTAAAATAGAAAGTAAGGGGAACTGGTGTGGTTACAGATTCATGTATCACCATATGAAGGATGAAGTGTTAAGATGTCAGTTGGGAGTGGCATTTCACCAATATGAAGAATATGGGCGTGGAAAATGTCAGAAGTTGGATTTAAGTTTCATATTGCCCCAAAAAGACCTTCAGTGGACACTGCAGGTGAGGGCTACAGGAAGAAAAAATAGAAATGGTGGATGAGAGAAAAACAAAGTGTGTCAGCACAGTTTGAAATTCTCATATGCTTATATAAGATGTCTTGTGCATTTTCATAAATGAAAGAAAAAGAGTTAGCTTAATAACATTCTTTCAGGTACATGAGAGCATGTGTATTGCACTTTCAAAACAGTACGGAGTGTACATGAAGATGTTTAACAAAAAGTGCATTCATATAATCATACATGTATTTGTTAATCCCTGGGTTGGTCTTGTCATATTTGTTTGGGTGCAGTAAGTTTGTGAGGAACTGGCCCTAGGGTCCAGTTGTTTTTGTGTGAAATTCGACCCCTGCAATGTGAAAGATGCCTGCTCACATTGTGCTTGTACTGATATATGCTGTAAGCATGCATGTAGAATTTTTGTAGATCTGGTAAAGAGGATGAAGGGATTTTCCAGAGCAGAGCATGGAAAGAAACTGGTAGGGTATCTTTGCAAGTGGCTTTGGGTAGTGTGACTGCATGGAGAAGCAAACAGCACATGTACGTGTACATCCCACAGTATTTATTTGAAAAAAACTGTGAGGAATAACCAATGAGAAGCTGATAGAACACATTCTGTGATTGTATATGTACATGCACGGATGAAAAAAATGTAAAGGTTACAGAACATGTAGGAGAGGGGTTCAAGAGAAGGCATACTGATTTGACAATAGGTCACTGTATCCTATGAAGCAGGCGTTAACATAAAGAAAACGAGGTAGGCCTACTTGCCCAGATGTTGGGAAGAGATTTGATGTAAGGGTTTAATACTAGGGTAAACTGTGGCCCTTGAATAAGATGATAGAGAGGGGAAGATATTTAGATGTTGCCATATGTCAGAATTTCTAGTTGTACATGTATTAGCTTTGCCTTCAGAGCAATACTGTAAGGATCCCATTTACCAAGCAATTGGCAGCAGAGTCCATCAGAAAGACATGATAGAAATGAGGCATACATGTATGTCCCTTTATGTTTTACAGAAAAGATTGAAAAGGGAGTGAGGCAAATCAGTGTGTTGTGCTTTTCAGCGGGATGAGTATGAGATGCGAAAAGATGAAAAGATGAGAAAAGAAGTCATCATGGAAATATTTAACAAACAGAACCAGCAACCATTTACATGTACAATGTTAATTTGTAAATGTAGTATTTTTGTGACCTGGGTTTAGATAATGTGCGTATTAGCGTATATACGCTTCCAGACTTGGAAATGTAGTCAAATACCCAACATAAATCCTTATGCAGAAAGTAAAATATGCAGTGATTTTTACTATAGAAAGAGTACCATAAGTTCTATATTTTTCATGTTTTGTTATTTACGCCCTGCCCAACAGAGAAACATTCGTAGCGGATGCTACTGAAACCGATTTGTTCATGTTTGCCTGCGAACAGCTTCTCCTGCTGCTCTGTGCATAACCATGATAAATTATTCAGAAAATCCTGAATTGACAGGAAAGACCCAAAATGAAACGTGTTATTAGACTGAAATGGGCTACTACGCATGCATTGTGCACATGGATTATTTTTGTGTACAAAACCAGACTCCCAGAGGACAAAATCCAGTAAAACTGATTTCTAGCCCATGGGGACCACACTATTTTCATTGATTTTTGCATGAATAGATAGGGTGCGAGTTACTCAAACATCTCATCAAAAGTTCCGTGAAAAAATGTGAAGTTTTCTGCAAGTTTTGATCCTCTAAAAACGAGCATTTTTTCAAGTGCCGTTTTAGGCTCTCCGGTACATCTACAAGAAACCAGGTATATTTTGGAAAATTCGGGTCGAAAGCACCTTGGAAAGATTGAAGTTCAGATGGTGAGCGATCGAGTGCACTGTGATTTTCCAAATGGCCACCGTCGGGCATGTGTGCACGGCAGTCGGTCAACATGGCGTCCGCGCACGGTAGCCTCACACATGCCGCTGTACACGGGCGGATACAGAATTATGTGATTCTGTCTTTGGTGTCATGAGTTAATGTTATCACTGTATTTTTCAAGAGAAATAACAAGTATTATATTTACTAAGGCAAAAGGACTAACTCGTATTATACAGTTGTCTGAACTGGGATGGGAATTGTTGCGAACAAGAAGAGCGAGGGATAGATTAGCTGTGTTGCACAAGATTATGAAGGGGATGGTGGAAATAAATGCAGATGACTGTATTACATACTTACCGGAAAGGAGAGCAAGGAGGAGTACGAATATGCAAATTGAAATCCTATTTGCTAGGATTGAGATTTATAGAAACTCATTCTTTGTAAGATCTTCAAGGGAATGGAATAAACTTGATGACATTGTCAAGTCAACATCATTAGAGAGTTTCAAGAGTTTCATGAAAGTATGAAAAACATGAAAAAGTTTGTGTTTATATTTTTAATAGATTTAGATCAATCTTTCTTGCTGTGAAATGCAAAGTTTCAAAAGTGAAGTGTTAAAGGACACACATCGATTGTGAAAAAAAATATGTCATTCTTAAATGAACATGTACATGTACACTATGTAACCCTGTAAGTGCAGAAAAGATAATGGTGAGTTTTTGAAGAAAAGAAGGCAATCATTACTCCTAATTTCTGACTTAATTCATTAATTAAGACAAAGAAGAGAATGGCAGGAAGAAATAATGGAAGAATTGGCAGATTTGCAAGAAGTTTGTTAGGATATTCCTCTTTATCTAATATTTTATAATAAATGTGTGTGTAACTTCCTGAAAATGATTTAATAAGATTTACATGTATGAACATACTAAATTACATGTTGTTTACAGCTTTTAAGATCTGAAGTGATGAACAAGATGAAACATTAGTTTTTCTGGGTAGAGGAAGAAACTCTTCCAGAAAAACAAGAAAAGCTAAGGAAAGAAAGATCTTAGTATAAATAAATGTAATTTGGCAGAAAAGTTTTTCAAACGGGAAAGATAGTTTCAAAGGATTTCAAATTGCTACATTTTTAGAATGAACCATGATAAAGTCAACATGAACCAGTCTTTATAAATGATAGCCGATTTAAAGAAATTTTCTGCAAAGATCAAGACTTGGCAAGATGTTGCATCCATGTACATGTAGCCAGTGAAAATATAGATTAGATTGCAGGAAAACCGACTTTCACAGACTTGTTTTTTTTCTGCAAAAATTACAAAGTCTATCTGTGTTGTAGGCACAGATCCATGTTATGGTACAATCACGCAAAGTGTTTTTAATTATTCTTGCACCAACAAGTCAAGTTCGCAGATCAAAGAAAGTGAAGTTTATTGTCAGGGTTTGAATGACACATACGGCTCTCATTCTTCCACGAACATCAGTCCTTAAGCTGTGGGTATTCTCACCTGACAAGCATTCTCATTGTTGCTCAATTATACGTGTACATGTATATGGCTATGATGGCATGGCACTAGATAGTATGACTGGGGTTATTCAGAATCTTGAGGAATTGATACTAGTAGTGGTATGTAATAAACCAAATAAATGCTAAAATTAGTTTGGAAACAAGAAATGCTAGGTGAGAAGACACTGATATATATATCAGTACTTCCTAATATTACAGTCGTGAACGGCAGTTTTGGTTTTGCTCAGATGGCAAAGGAAAAAAGGCATTGTATTTCTAAAAATCCAAGTTATTTGTGTCTGTCTTTTAGGGTATTGTTTTTTTATTTGGGAAGAAAGTGCAATACGTTGTCTGTTCCTGTGTATAGTTTACATTGTCCATTTTCATGCTCACGAAGGAAAATCCGCTAGGCCCTGCAGATCCTCGAGCTGTAAGTTAAGAATGTGTTTTATTTTATTATACACATAATGGAATGCAGTTGAATTTATCAATCTGATTAACTTTTTCATTCCTATCGAGATAACCTCATGGGCAAATGGCACTCTCGACTTTGCCCTGTGTGCCATTTGTCATCTCGGTGGTACAAAACACCATGGCGCCCTGCACAGCAGGCAATAATTGTATAATGTCTACCAGTTTCAGTAACTGCATGTTTCACTGTGCCTATCTCTTGTTGTGAAGTTAAAGGTTTGCAGGCTTGTGTGGGTACCAACTACAAGTACATTGTACTAACACCTATGTGTATTCAACAAAATTAGTTTCTACAAGACAATGACAGTAGTTAGGTCTGAGTCAGTCCTTCCATCTACCGTCATTGTGAACTATTTTGTGCATGTGCAGCTCACTGTGCATTGTTCAGAAATTACAGGTTGGTTAATTTTGCAAACGTGGTAAATTCGGAAAGAAGTTAATCCCCATCCAGCAAAGAAACACAAAAGATGACTCATCCCACTAAGGTGGAAAAGGGCCAGTTTTGAGACAAAATGATTAACCTGCATCAGTTGGATGTATCACTTTTTCATGAGGTACCAGAGGACCATCAAACATTCAGCAGGACCATCAAACTTTCAGCAGGACCAGAAAAATTACTTTAGGCCTGCTTGCTACCTTGCTTGAAAAAAGTAAGCTAATTTTGACCCCTGAGCGCACCTCATCAGGAACTGAATTGGAAGCCGTGTAAGTTCACCACAATCTAGAATTTCAAATTTTGCTTGTGGTTCTATTTGAATCATGTAAATATGCAAATATCCTCCCAGGACGCCTTGTAAGAATTGTTGTCATGTTAGGCTGTCTTCTTGGCCTGATGGTCAAACGTATCACTTCTTTCATTCTATGATGGGGATGTTTGAATATGATTTCTGTGATGTCCATACGCACACAACATATATACAAATCGTTGTCAAATTTAAAACTGTATTTCAGTATATATGACCATAACATACTGTGATGGAGCACCTCACACAAGTGGGCAGTTTGCTTGTCAATCAGGATTTATTCCATCATTGACAACATGCATGTGTGTTGGCATATATTACGTTGTGAAAATCTAAACTAATTTGTTTTCAGTTCTGGGACCAAAGAGGAAAATCTGCAAATTGTTTCAATACTGACATTACTAAAGGGGCTCTTAAAAGACTTTTGTGTACAATGTAGTCATGACCTTATGGAGAAGACCTCTAGGGTTAACTCACCTGAACGAGGCATGTTAGCTTCTTTGATGCATCCAATTCACTGGTAGAATACCATATGGTCTAAACAGGTTGGGTTTGGACCAATTTCTCTCCAATTAATTAAACCTATGCAAGGAGGAGGGAACACAATCCAGAATAGGTATAATAATATTCACTTTCTAACATATTTCTAACACAACAAAAAACGAAGAAAAAAAAAGAAACAGTGTTCACCTCTTGAGGAGGTTTAATGTTGCAAGTTAGCATTCACTTTTGAAGCTTCAAATATGATGTTCAGTATCAAGGCCTTGTATTTCAAGCCCTTAATTACTGCACACATCTTGCAGTTTTACATCTTTGTGTCTTTATTTTTCAAGCACCCAAAAAGTTAGAGAAGTTGGAAGAAGGATATTTTAAGTACATTTAAGCTTTTAATATACGAGTTCTTCATAAGCTCAAGACCACAGGAAGGACATGTTTTTAAAGAGCACCCCCTACGAAAACATGTTTTCTCTGATTTTATCTGTTTAGGCCTAAATAGATATATGGAAGCATCCAAATCGAATGAAGTGTTATTTGTCTTTAGAGCTCAACTATAAGTATAACAAGCTAAAAATGACCTTTTTTCCTTATCATGCCAAGATGCGAATTCCGAACGTAGATTGCGTCATTCAGAGAAAACAGAGAAAATGAGGGGAACCCTCGCCCATTTTTCATTATGGATAACGCCTGTGCATGCCAAATAATGCATGTAGCCATTGTTTGGCCTGCCCAAGGGTTTATCCATAATGAAAACAGGGCAAGGGTTCCCCTCGTTTTCTCTGTTTCTCTGAATGACGCAATCATCTACATTCAGAATTCGCATCTTGCGTATACTGATATGTGGCTAAGAATAGATCGGGAGTGAGAGTCCGTGCCACACTAGTGGGACTAAGCGGACAGTGTCCTAAAGGACGACTTGTCTCAACAGTCGACTTGTCTCTCCCTTTTACGCATTGACAGTCAATTTGTCTCAACGGTCAAGTTGTCTCAACGGTCAAGTTGTCTGAAGTCGAGTTGGCAAACGGTCGAGTTGTCCGGACCCCGTCATAGTCATCTACCGAGGTCAATTCAAAAGTTTAAATGTACATGTAACTCTCCCTTCTTTATTATAGGAACACGGTCCCCAAATTTACAATCCCCAAAATTGTAGTGTTCCTGACCAAGTCTGGTGGGGCTACTGAAGTAAAATCACTCCGAAATGCTTACCACAGAAAGAGTTCCCATTCAAGTTAGTGAAACCTAAGCACCACATTTTTTCGTGAAATTGTCCATATCGTCTGACCAGTCGGTCAAATTTGCCAGCTACACCTAGCAGTAATTCTAGTGCGCATACATTTCCGAAAGATAATGTGAGAATCGATACTTCGCTTTTAAACGAGTACCTAACGCACTCTCGATTCTCATTAAATTGGTACTCACGAATCGATATACTTGACTTCGATGCGTTTTGGACAAGGAGATTTCCGCGCCAACCACCTGGAATTTCAAAAATCAACAGTTGAAAATGTGGCAGTCTCGTCTGCGTATATGGTGCATATCTGTACCTATCAAGTCGTACAGTTTACAAAGTTATCATTCAGTGTGAATAGAACTTACCATTTTACTTCAAACTGTGATAAATCTTCAACATTTTAGCCCACATTTTAGCACACCAAATGACACCATGTGCGCAGACGAAAAAGGGCGAAATGCATTTCGGGTAGTTGAAATTAGCATAATAAAGGCGATAAAAATTAAATCAATGCCAGCTATCCAATCGGAGTCCAGATCATGGGAGTGAAAATATACGTTGCGCATATGACTTGACGATTGGTTGTGCTACTTTTTTAACTTGTGGAAAATTTCTTATAATTTGCTCTGATTATAAGTCAAAGGGATTGCGCAGCCCCAACCTGTTACCCAAGTTCAGGTTAAAAGGCCTGCATCAAAGATACGTGATACTATGCGATCTTTGGTCTGCATTGGAATTGAAAAAGATGTCTCCCTTAAGCTGACAAGTGGAAACCCCCTCTTAAGAATGGTTAATTTTGAGGATTTGGTATAGATGCAAGCTTTTGATCTATCGAATTCTGCTTTGCTTAACTGAAAATGAATAATGTCAAAAAATTAACATAGTTTACAAACGGACGAATCGAGTAAAGGGCACAGACGTATAAAATCTGGACCCGCATTTCTCCTGATTGGGAAGCCACCAGAGGTTGTGTGGCGGCCATTTTTCCGCGCCAAAAAGTTTCTAAACTGATCAACATTAACCTGTGGAAGACTGCCGCGATTTTTGGTACTTTTGTCGAAAATATTCAATAACTTCAGTGCACTACATGCAATTGTTGCTGGAGGGTTATGGTAGTGATTAGTAGGAACAAACTCTTGCAAGGAGAGCGTGAATTTAAGCGCGAAAGATCAGTGAAAGCGAGTACACTGCACATTGATTTTGTCACTTTATGCGCTTATTCTCAAAAAAGGTTTCCCTCAAACAATATTGCTTCCAGAATCAAATTCAACAGATTTGTTTCGGATTTTATTTTTAATTAAAAGAAATTTATTACATACGTCCAAAGGGGTGGATCCGGTTTCGCTCCTACGAAATGAGGGCGCTGTAGCTGTCAGCCGGTCTTATGACATACTCAGTAGGCAAACTAACATTTTCCCTTTTTTGTGGTTTGTAGCTCTGACCCACCCCGATAAAACACCTGCCTCTCAAGTTGAAAGGTCAACCACATGATATACTCCAGAGTTTTGTGTACACACGTCACTGTGCCTAAATGACAAGATTCCACAGCAATATGAACATAGGTTTCTGAGTCACCCTCTTTTCTTTAATTTCAATATTTGCTTTCAATATAAACTCAATATAATTGTATGACATACCCGATGTTAATATTTACATGAAAGTTTTATACACAGTACATCTAAAAGAAAAACTTACTACAAATACCAGTTTAGTCCCAATTCATAATGAATACTTAGTTAATACATATATGTACAGAAATGAGACTTCTCTTAAGTGGCTTCAGTGACTTCTAGTCAAGCTGTCAGTGTTTTGTCCCCAAACTGACTGAAACTTTGAACTGTACAAGATTTTCAAGTTCATTTCAATGAACACATAGCCTATTAATGGTTTCTACTTTTTTGTTGGAATAAGTTGGTGAAATGCTGTCAATATCTGATTCTCCATGTGGTACACAGCACCAAAACAGTTTATGTAGATCACACTTGCAGAAAAAGCTATTACAGTATACTTAAAAACAATATGTACAGCAATTACTGGCCTCGAGACACGTCCAATTCATTTAATTCCATTTTCAATTCAAACCAGAGTTTAAAAAAAGGAAGTAAGGCCATGGATTTTATCCATTTGCTGTAGTTGGAAATAACATGGGCACCAATGACAGCCACTGGCTAGTAGCTACCATCACTTCCCATAGAAGACTGTGTTACTTCTTGGTGAGCCACTTGATTTGGACACCAACTTTGGCTGTTTGTGCTAGCAATGGTACTGTTAGCAGTGTCTGAATCAATCTGCTATAGTCGACAGTACATTGTAACACACACATCAGTGAGAAGTGGCTGAAGATGCTAAAGCCAGTGGCCTCTACAGTCAAGGGTGTTACTGCGAGCCACAGTCGTAATATTCCCAAGTTGATTGAGTGTGCGAACACTTTCACTAGGTACACATGAACATTAACTACATCCCGTAGTTTCACGTTTATGTCATAACCCATTTTGAAGACAAATGTGTTCATTTTTTTATCTCACAATTTCCCAACTCTGATCTTCCATTTCTACAACGGACGTAAAGGTCAGGCAACTTTGCCCCAACAATAACTTTGCCCCAGCTGTATGTATAATTATGTGAGGTATAACTGAAAGAAGGTGATCATCCTTCCAATCAAAATAGCTTGTAATTGATACCTGATGACATCAACGTGACGTCATACCTGTATGCACATCTTGGGATCAGGGTTGATGTTCAGCCAAAGTTTGAAGTTGATGTTATACAGTCTGGCACAAAAGCTGTGAAGAATTATTGTCAAGGGAAAAAAAGAACACTGGAATTGAAAGCAACAAACACCTTGTAAAGAACCGACAGGTGATTGGGTTAAGCTCAGTCACCTTACGAAATATGAAGATCCTCTCTAGAGGTTCATGAGTCCACATGAATCTTTCACCTCATGAAGTGTCGACAGCTTAACTGAACTTCTCAGTTTTTTACTTCACCGGAATGCAAAATGGCAGTTTGCATATATGGCACTCCATGTGTCCGTCCATATTCGAGAATGTTCAGTTCAATTTACAGAGATTTTATTTTTACAAAGGATGAATGGACATTTCGCAGTGATCTGAAGAGCCATCTCTATCCAACTCCAGGATATGAGTTGTCTCAAACGCTACACAGACAGTTGTTGTTAGCTGCAAAAATAGATTGAAAGAACCTGTTCCACAGATTTACTGTGACTCACCAGCCTCACAAAACCTTACTGCACATTCACAGTTCCTGATTACTATGCTATTTTAAACACTGCATGATACAGTTTCCCTGTAATATCAGATCTCAAAATTAAATTCATTCTTCCCACTCATCACAATCTGTAAAATAACGTAATGTCACTTGATAAAATAACAAGTTCTGTAAATTTCTTTTGTTTACAAAAATATCCTTACATATGAACTTCATTAAATTTTTCTCTGACTAGAAAAAAGTATTTACATGAATTGTACAACACCTAGTTTTGTACTTCATACATACATGAATGTTCTTAAAAAAAAAAACAGCTTTGCAAAGATTCCAGCATGAATTTTTAACACTTGTCCTTCGGAATCAAAGTTTGGCAAAGTTGGGCAGCTTTGGGTTGTGAATGAACAAAGCAGGGGGAAAAAAGCAAAATCGTAGAACTTGGAATGAGCTGCCACCAAGAAGACTTCACTTATTTCTGAGCACTCCACTGTGCAGGAAACCTTGTGCAATTATTTACACATCCATCACATCCCATGCAGCCAGTGGTTGTTAGGTTGTATTATTCCTCAATCTAGCAAAATAAACATCACCATGCATTTGGAAAGATTGGGATTAATGTACACTATAGAGTGCTTAAGTGAATATGTCAGGTGCACAATCATGTATAAGTCATTAGCGCCAGAACTAGTGTATTCCAATAATTTGCACTTCACTTCCTGGTTCAAAGAGACATCACACATCGGCACTCACGTACATACGTTCTTGTTCAGAAAGACTGGCATTGCTTTTGTGTGCCTTGGTGTGCCAAAATCATGCTCATTTGTAGAAGTCAATGTGGGTTAATGAAAGTCATTTGAACCCTTACTATTTCCAACCCTGCCCTGTTTCTGAATTACCCAAATACGCAGATTATTTTGTGTGATTTTTCAAAGTGAAATATTTAAATTTTGGTTTTTTTTCATGTGTCAAAATGAGAAGGCCTTTCAAGTTTAAATTAAGGGAAAAATTGTCAGTCATTTCAGTCTGAAACTTTTCATAATCATTATCATAATCATTAGTAACATCAAATACCTTAACCGTGTGTTCCAAAAATAATTTACAAGGAAAATATCAACCTGTGTCATTTTTCAGCGGTTTATCAATTCAAAGCTGTCCAATTTCAGCTGGTTTTGATGGACCTTGTCACATTTTCAATCCAATACTACTCTCACTGTAAAGGCATTTTCAAAAGCTCTCATCAATAAACTTTTTTGGCGGAAGGGTGTCATACGAGTCAATGCTTTTTCAATACAAAAGTTGATAACAAGGAAAAATTACATTGTTAAATCTCAAACCTAAATTCATTTCACTTTGTGAAGCAATTAGAACCTGATGTTTGAGCTGTACATTAATGCCGTACTTCACTGTATAAATGAATACACGATGCAAACATCATATATAATCAAATAAATTCCTTGTCTATTAACATTTGAGTTTACACACCAATTACGACGTATTTCAGGCAGCATGTTTCTTCATTTACATATCTTTACCCCAGAAAGTCCTCAGTCCTTCGCCTGTTGGAGGACTGAGGACTCTTAGGGTTAATTTTTTTCCTTTTCCCCGTAAAGAACTAAATCAAGTCTGGACTCTGTCCAAAATACATAAGAACTACAATGCAGCAATGTGTCCAGGTTTAGGACAACACACACACGCTAACGGGGAAGGGAAAAAACGCTTGTGTATATTGTGTGTACAGGATGTTCACAGTCATGCCAAATGGTTTCAATACAAGTACATATATCTTACAAAATCTACAAGTGGTATTCTATCTACCTGTACAGATATGCATGCACTCCCTAAGCCTCTAGAGTCATTCTCAGCCTCTCGCTTAGCACTAGATTGCTAGAACAGAAATTTTAACGGCGAAAAAAAGGGGAAACTGGAGCAATTCCACAGCATCACACGAAAGGGTTGGAATCTGCATGGCAACCTACATTCCTTTCTGCATGAGGGCTTAGCAGCATTGGAGTATAATTTAGGTAGGACGTTTCTTTACGGCTTCCAACTGTTGATGTGGGACTGCCAGTGAACGATGAGAAATGATGTTGAATGTTTTCCAAGGTGACAGCTGGGAAGGTGGAAAGTGGCATTTGTGAGAAAATGCTGCACTGAGAGTTCGATCCGAACTCACTAGAATGTTTTTTCTTTCTGTTTCCGGACCTTTTGCCAACAGCTGCTGTCCAAAGTCTCATATTCCACTGTCAATGACAGAAGTTTCGCTTCTTATTGAGTGCATCTCTACCCACCACCCTGAAAACAAAATTCTGAAATCAATACGATCAGCCACGCTGAATGTATTCAACCTTTGACAGTCAGTCTGGGGTTGGGAAGAGGCTCCGCAGCCTGACAATCTGCTGGTAGATCTTGAGCGAGGGCGCTACCTTCATCCCAGTCAGCTTGGCGATCTGGTCCTTGGTCAGCGACATGAACTTCCTGCCGTCAATGTTCTGAGAGTGAAACAGACCTTGACCCGTCAGTCCCAGTGCTGCCCAAAATTTGCCCTGAAGCACCTACCACCAAACCCAAACCACTCCCCACTCCGTGCTTCATTAGGCTTTTTTGTATTTTGACTGAATTGACTCGACCATTACACGCACCTTGAGCTGAGCTGGCCGCGCAATCAAATTTTACCCAAGCAAACCTTCTGGAGAAGTTTACACTAAACTATTTATTTTTATTTCAGTGACAGTTCTGTATCATCTGCATTTAAACCAAATTTTAGGTTCAAACTGGCTGACCTGTGAATTTTTTTCTTAAACTGATTTTTCACCCTTCATTGATGTACATGTACATTTGGAAAACTCAGTGCAATCAGTGTTGTCCAAGGACTTGTGATAGGGAAAGATTCACTCCTTTCTCTGATGCCTTGTGTTCAGAAAGTCACAAGCTTCAGTACTTTGGTTTGAACCTATAACTTCCTGCTTACTCACACAAATATCTTACCACTCGACCACTGAGCTTGCAGGGTCAGCCAGTCTGTTTGAGTCATATGTATCACAGGTACTGCAAGCAAACATTTCTACAAGGTGTTGAGTTGTCTTACCTGTTTGCTGAAGGTCTCCACACACCCTCTCTCTCCGGCATCAATCAGGAACTGAATGACTTCACGGATGCCCCACATCCAAGGGTTCATGATTCCAATCTCAGGCCGCACCATCCTCTGAAAGGTAAACTCCTCCACAATGCAGCCCGGTCCAGATTCTGTAGGGGTGCTGGGCGTGGTTGCTTTACTCCGTGGGGTGGGAGGGTTACTCTTCGATCCACCCAAGGTGCTCCTGGGTGAGGAAGGGCTCGAAGGGACTGAGGTCCCTCCTGGTTTGGTACTAGGTGAGGAAGAACTTCCTGGGGTTGCTTGGAAGCTGGAGAGCTTGAAGTTTGCAGTGCAGGATGCTTGGGAATTGGAGGGCGAGGGAGGGAAACTGGGAGCTGCTTGTTTATGGAGGGCAGAGTACGTGGAAGCAGACCTGGTTAACGCGGGAAAGTTTGAAACTGAGGAAGATTGGGTCTTTGTCTTTGGTGACAGATTAATGGCTGGGGCAGGGGAAGGGTCTGGCAGTGACTTTGGCAATGATGTCAGGAGACTAGCTGGGGAGTAGGGAAAACTGGGGGAAGTTGGTGAAGGAAAGTTGCCAGACGGGGACTGGACAGGCATGGACACACTGGTGAATACTGAAGCGTCTGGGAAACTGTGCGGCCGAACGAGCCTTGGTCGATTTGGTCTTAAGGATGCTGGTTGTATGCCCCGAGGACTGCTCATGACAGCATCTGATCCAGGTGTGGGACTGATGGGATTGGAGGCTGAAGTGAGACTCTTCAGAATTGTTTCCAGTGGGGGGAGTCTGTGCATGATGCTGGGCGCACCAGGGGGAGCTCCTGTCAGTGAAGCTTGCTTGGGGACGGTTTGGGTTATACGGGGATCCTGCTTTGGCCGGGCATTGCCCGAAAGGACAGGCAAGGCATGGGGGTTGGCCACATGCAGCGGGTACCCTGGAGGTAGCATGCTCGGAGCTTGCTCTTGAGGACTTGGCACTGTCTGGGGTGTTCCTCTTGGAAGGAATTGTGAACTGGTCATTCTGTGCGGACTGGGTGCCAGTACTGTTTGAGGGCTGTGTATTGTCTTCGGGCTAGAGGCTGTACAGGGACTCGACACCATCTGTGGACTGGAAGCAGCATGCGGGCTTGGCATGGCACAGGGACTGACCAATGCTGGTGGGTTTATTGGGCCAATCCCCGAATCAGGTCCCTGCCTGGGTAAAACTGGCTCGACCCGGCTGGTCTTGGACTTTGTTGTTGCTGTCACTGAAGCTGTTGGACTTTGTTCTTTTAGTGATGGCAAGTTATGTCCCGAGTGTTGAGCACTGTCAATTATCTTCTTGATGGGATTCTCCTTCACGCTGCCTCTTGGCAATGCAGAGATCGCATCCTGGAAGTGAAGCCTTGAAAGTTGTTCAGCTTTTAGCTTTTTGGATAAGTGATTACCTGACAGCAGCCTGGTTGGAGGCACTGCATGCTGCAGCATTATCATATCCTCTGGGCTTTGCACTGGAGATATTCCCTGAGGGTTTATCAAATGAGGCACTGTCTGTGGGCTTCTCCTCACGTTGGGCCCTGGCACTGTTGGTACTGCAGGGTCTACACGTTGAGGATCTCTTGGGGATGTTGGCAAGCTGCTGCGGCTTGGGACGAAGGGTGCTGAGGAAGCATTCAGGTGGAGGAATCGACGATACAAGTTAGGATTCTGAAACTGGAGAGTTCTCAAGAGCTGCTGTGCATTCTGCTGGTGGACGTTGAGAGGATGCTTGCGTAGCTCCATTAACTGAGAGGCTGGCACAGGCGAAGGCTGCGCCACTGACTTCGGGATATTCGTGGGACTCGGAATTGGAGGATTCTGATGCCTTGGGAAAGCTAACATTGGGGAACCCCCTTGTAAGATTTGTGTAGGAGGGTGGCCAGGCGGCCTAACAAAGTCTTCCTGTTTGGTGGACTGAGCTAAGGCAAAATTCCTGCCGGGTGAAGCGCTGTCAATACATTCCTGAGATGAGGCATCAGCACCTGGAGTTGGCTGGTTAGTACTTGGCACTGGCACAAGGTTTGGTTTGTTGGCATAAAGTTTGTTCACTGTGGCTGCCTTCTTCACTGTTCGCTCTGTCTGGGCATTGTTCAGGCACGCTTCACCACTTTGATCTGTGGATGAAGACGCTGGTGTTGTGTTCTTTACGAGTGACAACCTCTCTTGAATCTCCTCCTCAGTTTCAAAAGCAAAAGGATCATGATCTGGCAGCTCAACCCTTTTGGGTTTGGAGGGTGTAGAGGGTGTCACATCGCTGGTTGCACTGAGAAACCCGTTGATCAGATGCTTGCTCTCAGGGAAGGAGATTTGCCCTGGAAGACTCAGGAGTTCAGCCAATTTACTAGTCTTCCCCTCGGAGGGGGACTTCTTGTCTGCAGAGTTCTTCTCTGCGGTGTGGCATTTTCTTTTCTTCTCTTTGTCCTTCTTTTTGCTTTTCTTCTCCTTCTTACTCTTCTCTTTATCACGTATCTTCTTGGACTTCTTGGCCTTCTTACTTTTATGCTTTGAGCCACTGTGCTTGGAGCTCAGAAAGGGGAATTTCTCTGACAACTTGAATGCTTCTCTTTGTGACTGACCCGAAGAGGCTGACGACAGAGTCAGGGAAACCCTTTCATTTCCGACTTTTGCATCACTTTTCGCGAGTGTTACTTCCGAGTGGCTGATTATGGGCCCAGAGCTGACTTTGGCCAGGGCAGACTGGAAGCTTGAGTCCGACGTGCTGGCTGGCGGCGACATCCCTAGTGGATCCAGAGGCAGACCGGCAATGGAGCTCAGACTTGTGGCAGGGCCTCCTCCATTGGTCAGAGAGGTGAAGGAGTCCAGGCTGGAGGAAAGAGGCGAATCGGGGAGAAGCCTCATGCCGAGAGGACTCTCCAGCAAAGAAGTTCCATCAAAGCTGCTGCTACCTGTCACTGAATCGCCTGTCTTCTTAACAGAAGAAGAGGACTTCGAGCTGCTCAGATTGGGTGCTGACTGTGAAAGCAGCATTTGCAGGTTGTTCTTGGGATCATCTTTGTGTTTTGACTTGGAGTGGCTTTTGGTTTTGGACTTCTTGTCCTTGGAGGAGGAAGCCTTTCGGTCCTTCTTAGTCTGCTTATCAGATTTGTCCTTCTTGGAAACCTTTTGCAGCTTGGATGGGACGTGATCTTCAGTATCAGAGAATGAGTAGATTGCGTCCACCATGTTTGAGATGGATTCACTTTTGTCAAGATAGCCTGCCGAGCCACTCAATGACCGTTCTGGGTAAGGGAAAAATTCATAGATGCAGTTTATTAGTGAAAACACGCTCAAAAAAATTAAAACCATTTTGTGAGCACTTACCATTTATATAACTCCAAAATTTTCAAGTTTAGAATAATGAATAGCATCTAAAACAGGGAAAGTCTTGTTGTACAAGAAAAGTGATTTTGTTCATTCTATACAAAGCTTTCCAAAGGATATGTCGCTCTGAGAAGTATACAATAGTGAAATTATTAAAAATTGATGAAGGGATTTTACAATGCATGCATATGACCACAAGACAAAGAGCAAACTTCCTGAAATTTCACAAAAACAAAGACTGACGTCTACTCACTTCGCTTTTCATGAGAATGCAGTGATGAGGTAGATTTGTGTTTCTTGCCGTTCTTCAAAACTGGCGTTGGAAGAATGTGATTTGCGGGGTCTAAAAATGGAACATGGGATAAAGAAATGCGTGAACGAATGAGTAAAGGATGCTGGATACCCCTCCCTCCGTCTCCGTCAAAGTCCACAGCTTTGCTATGGCTTTGTCCAGCATAAACAGAGAACTAAGATAGGAAAGGTTCACAGTACACACTCTGCACCATGTATATTTCGCTTCAACTGCACAGTCAACATCTAGCCAGAACATTAACCTGCCGTTTTAGGCTGTTCATTTGTTTTACATACATTCTTTACCAGCACAAATCACATCTGTTTACGAGTGCAAATCACAAATGCATTACTCTCTCAACAACTGCCGAGACCCTTTGCTAAAGAACTGCTGTTGGTCAGTCGTGTAGATTTGGAAAAAAGTGTAGAGACTTTCATTTTTACCAGTCATCAAGGTCAAATGAGCTTTTGTGTATACAGAGCAGTGTCAGAGCTTCATCCACTTTGTCTGGACAAATGGGATACATGGTTTGAAACTGAAAGACGTCAGATCGCAATGCCACCCTTTTGCACACAAATGCTCCTCCTCACACAGGCAGACAGGCCCTTTCTTCACTTACCATGGACCCTGGGAGGCTGCAGCGGGTAGCCCACCATCTCGCACCAGCCCACTGGGTAGATGTCGGGCGACTCGCAGTTCAGCCACTGGTCGTAGCTGTGGTCCCAGCCGTCGAAGCGCACCCGGAGCAGTGGGCCTGCGATCTTCAGGATGGAGGCGGCGCAGATGAAGCCGGACTCAATCAGGTCCACCGCCTCCACCTTCTGACCCACGCGGAATGGCGGATCAATCTTCTTCTGGAAAGGTGAGGAGGACAAAGGTGAGGAGGTTACGATTTAACGGGAACAAAAAGTTAGCGGCAGTTATGCACGTACTTCAGTGATCGGGGTGGTACTGATTTATCATTAACAGTTTCATGGGCATGGCAGTTTATCTGGAATCTTCTGGAAAGGAGGCTAAGGCGAGGAAGTTATGATTTGACACCAACAGTCAGTGGCGGTTATGTGCGAATTTTAGTCTTTCAGTGACATAAAACAATCAGCATAATGCTAATGCATTAAAGGTTTCACGAGCATGGAATATCGACCTTCTTTGGGGGGGGGGTTAGGTAAGGAGGTTGCAATTTGGCAGGGACAAACTGCTGCGGGTGGTTATTCATGTTCCTGGGTGTTCTCACCAAGTGACAGAAACCTCAAAATCTTGCCAAACGGGCAATCCCAGATAAACACATTTGAAAGTATCAGTCTTTTCAATACACATTTTCGATCACTTTTATGATATGATTGACGAATTTTGTTTAAAAAGTTACGAAATGTAAGACTTTGAAAATGCCAATCTATGCTCAGTTGCAGATACATTGTCTTCATTAAAGAATAATTCATTAAGACAAATTAATGAAAGTTTTTTTACTTCATGAAAACAGAAAAACCCAGAGGTCTTTTTTTTCCTATTGCATCATACACACTCTGGTCACTTCGTGAAAAAATACGCATGGAAAAAATTGTTACATTTGTTTCATTTCAACAAGCGTGCAGGTGTTCATGTACAACATCGTTCGCATGCATGCGTACACACAAAGACTCGTGCGGGGATTGTGTATATTGTCTCTATTTTTGCCCTGCGAAAGATGTGACTTTTTGTCATTTTGTGAAAGCAGAGAAAGACAGAGACCAAGCTTTTTGTCACTTGTTTGTTTACAGTTACTAAGTAAACAACAGTTTGCTTCGAAACTCTGCTAATTCGTTCTTTGGATCAAAGGAAGTAAAATGATAAGAAAAACTCCAAATTGAAAATTTATTGATTTTCAGGATTTTTGTCACAACACGCTCCAGCTTTTCAGAGATATAAAAATGACCGAGGCTGTTCCTTGTCCACTATTTCACCGATACCTTCACGACAGAATGATAACTACCAATATGGTGTGCAAATACTTTAAAACTCTCTGTGGGGGGGTGCAAGGAGACATGAAGATAAGAAATTTGCTGAACCACATTACAACTTGTAGAGACAACACCAAAACGGAATACTTAACAAAATACAAAGCGAAATCTGTTTTTTTTCCTTGCTACAGAGGAAAACCTACAGATGGCTTCCGAGGAGAGTTGCAAAGTGAATTGATACTTAAAAGTCTGGTAAAATATTTACAAGAGGGATACCCCGCTCTTCTGAGCAGTGTAAGACTTGTGCAAATTAAGACTACAGGTCTTAATTCCAATTATGCATCAAAAACACCATCAGATGATGTTTGAACAGCTAGGTCCAACTTTATGGCACTGCTTAACAATTAGCAGAAAAGTAGTGGTTACAATAGTGGAGAATTTTGCTAACCGTAAACACATTTCATGGTGATGCTTGGTGAGGTTGTGCTTACGGCTGTGTGCGCACAGAGATTTCTACTTTTTTGTGACTACGTAAAACAAAGTGGTATTAACTGCTTACAGTCTTCATGAAATACACTGGCCTCTGTTAGCATAAAGTTGTGTGTTCAGCAGCGGAATGAAATTAGGCCCCGATGAAATTGGTGCTTACCTGGTGGAAGAGCTCCACCGGTGCAGCTATTGAGTTGGTTGCTTTGAGGTAGTCATCCCAGTCAAACTTGCCTTCGTACCCTGCAACAAATACCAGAACAACAATGCGACAATGACGCTGGGGAGTTACACAAAATGCAATGGCAAGAGGCCTGCACTAGTATGTATGAAGCAGATCCATTTCACTGAGTCTTACGCAAAATTGAGATGAGGAAAACAGACGTTGACCTGCTTCAGTGAAGAAAAGAGGGTAATGTCTGTGACTAGCATATTTGTTGTCAGGTAATATTGGAAGTGTATTTCTGGCAGGTTAAAATGACACTTAGTGGGGTGCAAAAGGGTTGACCCCTTCTCTGAATGACAGATTTCTGGTTTTACAACAGGCTGTGCCATGCCGCACCGAGTCCCAAGTCACACCGTGGATGATTTGAGGAGTGGTAAGATAAAATCATGAGCAGCATGACCCCTTCCACATCCCACATATAAAACCAAAAGCTTCAACACGGACTCCTCTGTCACTTGTTGCTGCACCTGCTGTTGAATGGTGTGACTTTTGCACTGCTTTGAAACAGGAGGTTGAGACTTCTGAGTACCACTCAAGGAAGTCTGGTTTTTTCTTTTTCTCAGGCTCCCACGCAAAAAATGCACCGAACACAGGATGCTCGTGGTATAAATACAAAGGGTGAGAATTTACATTTAATTTGAAAATAATGGAAAACTTTCCCACACCGTTTAAATGTATCAAACACGTAAACATTCCACCCTTACCACAGTGTCATTGAAAACTTTAAACACAACAAATTGTATACAATGTAAATAGCTGGCACAAAGTTCAGGTGATGAATTCATGGTATTCCTTTGACGTGACCAAGCACTAAAGTGTTCCGAAAATCCGATTACATTTTACAGACATCCTTTACAATAAAAAAGAATGCCAGCTTGCGTCAATCAAAAGTCAAACCTCTGAACGTTTGAGAAAATCTGTAAACAGATTTTGGAACTTTTTTTGTTTAAACATTTAAACGTGTAAACGTCCCACCCTCATAAAATACTCCAGTAAAGGGCAAATCTCGGTATCAAGTTGGACTTCTACAAAAGGCCCTCCACATGGGGAGGCCTGGCCCTGTGTGACTTACACACAAGTGCTTGAGTGAAGTTTACACTGCATATGCAGAAGTGGACAGCTTTGAGTATGAATCACCCATATTCATCTCAAAGCAACTTCATACAGTAGTGATCACACACCCAGGTCTGGACATCATTGAGGCATGCCATCACTGGGGTCAATAGACGACATTCCTAAAATCATCACAGCTCCCCGGGAGTGTAAAGGTTAGTGCTGCTGTTTTAGACACCAAAGGCTAATTAGACAAAACAACCTTTGCCCTCACAGTTGCCCATTTACACTCCTGGGCTGAGTGAGGCTAGTAGGGTAAGGTGACTTGCCCACGGTCATACCATACAGCAAGCTACTTGATGAGAACCCCCACTGATTCCATCAGGGGTTACAAACGTTAATCATTAGGTTACACGTCCTTCAAGAAACGTCCTTGTACCAGTGCAGATTTCATGGTTGTCAATTCGGTTTGATAGAGGTGGCTTACCTCTGGGAGGGACCAGTTCGATCTGGTGGTACTCGCAGAACCCGATGGGCAGGAGGGAGGAGGAGGTGGCGTGGTAGCAGAACCAGCTGGCCACGTCGTGCAGGCAGCCGTCGATGGCGATCATTAGGTAGCCGTCGCCCAGCGTCTGCACCACCGTGGCCACACAGATGCTGCCCAGCTTGAGCGGGTCGATGGCCTCCAGCTTCATGCCCACGCAGAAGTTCTGCTCCTCGGGAATGGGCTTAGGCTGTGGAAAGAGCGAGGCTTGACAGATCAGCTGAGGACCATGTTGGCTTTGCTAAAAACTGGTTACCGGCCAGAGTATTTGGTTGGTATTTCCTTAGGACGTGACAGTGTCGTAACCCAGTCTTTGAAAGTCCTTCCAAGTCCATCCTTACTCCATCACAAGTCATCCAGTTTTAAGGCTGACTCAAATTTGGGTAAATGCCAAAACGAAGCCAATATGACATCACAAAACATTTGCAGAATTGAGGTAACTTAGTTGAAATGGGTTCAACTTTTCAGCGAATATGTATTGGAAGTCACAAAACTGCATTCATATTTGCTATCAAGCCAAGTATGAACCAGCCTATAAGATGAGTCAAACCCTTTTCAAATGAACTTTGTCACTGTTTGCCAGTTTATTTATGACCGGTCCTGAAAGGACTTGTGACTGAAAGGAGACGACTTGTGATGGACTCGACTTTAACACCAGTACACGAATACTCATTCCAAAGAGTCAAGCAGCAATTCCATCTGGCAAATTTCATGAAGGTGCTATGCGGACACACCTGGGGAAAAAATGGGTAATACAGCTTGCGTAACCAGCACCAAAACTGACAGTCACGGGCATCGTGAGGGGAGAGGGCAAGAGGCACACTGGCTCCCCCCCCCGGGAAAACAAAGTTGAACAATAAAAAAGGAGAAATGAAAAACAAAAAAATGTGAAAGAAATGATGCGCGCTTTGTCTCCTCCGCCCTGGATGTTTGCTCCCCTTGCAAAACGGTGCCTTGAGTTCCCCAGAAATATCTTGGTGACGCCCGTGCAGACAGTCTGCCTGATGACTTAAGCTACAAACTCACCAAATGGAAGATTTCCCAGGGTGCATCACGGGGACCACT
This sequence comes from Acanthaster planci, assembly GCF_054643075.1. Lineage (NCBI taxonomy): Eukaryota > Metazoa > Echinodermata > Asteroidea > Valvatida > Acanthasteridae > Acanthaster > Acanthaster planci. The sequence continues at coordinate 25,813,887 of NC_141778.1, read as the reverse complement.
TTTCCTTTTCCGTCCCTTGTCCAGCGCTTCAGCCTTGTATGCTAATAAGAAATTAAATGAAACTGCACAATACTGAGATTCATCAAGATGGACAATGTTTTCGTTGATTGGCTTAACAAAAACACAGTTTGAAAGAAAATGGCTCCCTCGAAGTAATGATACAAAAAATCAGAAGTCAGAAAGTCACGACGTGAACATTGCTCAGGGACACCTGCTCAATATAATCTAAGGCCACTCATTGTTAAATCTCTCTGTAAACTCATCATGATACAAACTTAAAACTGTAAAAGCCATTCACGACATCAACTTCTGATCATTAAAAATTCAATTCATTTTGTGTTCACCAAATAAAGGTGATAATTTTCAATGTACAGTTATGTATATCATTGCACAATGCCTAGGAAAGTACCAAACTATAATTCTTGTTAACTACGCTATTAAAGGGGATGAAAAACATTAAAACTTGTCATCTCCTGGACACAAAAATCACAGCTCAAGTAACTTTATGTTGTGCAAGGCAAACTGAATTACCTGCAGTGGCAACCAGAGGGTGGTGGACCCGCTGGGACCAGCCCACTGGGTGGATGAGAGGGGAGGTCTGGTGGAACCAGAAGTCTTTGCTAGTGTCCTTGCAGTTCTCGTATTGCACGTAGATGCGGTCCGCCACCACCTTCTTGATGGTGGCCACGCAGGTGCTGGACACCTGCCGCTTGTAGACCACCTCCAGTTGGGTGTCCTTCTTGAATGGGGAGGTCAGGCTCTCCTCCAGCTGCAGGGCGGAGAGATCAGAGGGCAGCCATTGATAAAAATTTTAACACTCAAGTGGTCTTCATTTTTTTAAAATCTCTCTTGTATGTGTGGTTCTGAAAAGAACCAGAGGGCACTCGTCGTTTCGGCCAGTATGCTCTGCCCGATGTCAGGACACTGCTCTCCTTCATTCTGCATTTTTTGACAGTCTCGTTTCGTCATGTCAACCTGCTTACTTTTCTGAGTGTGATTCAAAGCAATTATTCTAAACCACAAAAGCTGAGTTCTTATAAGTTCTTTAAATGCTGTCCATACTTATGAGAAATATTTTGGTCAGTCTTTTTACCTATTTTATTGCACTCTCAAAAAGTATAAATGTATTTGAAAATGTGTACACAGTAGTTCAGGACACATTTTTGGAATTTTTTCCCCTTTTTTGCTCAATACAGTTTAGAACATGTTAACCTTAAATACATCCATAAATAATCGTTTTAAAAGGATTTCTGTCATATTAATATCAAATTGTAAACAACTGTGCTTCAGTGACCTGGACTGTGGGATTGGTACAAACAATGAAACCTTCTTTTCGATGCAACTAAACAATCTGCTATCAACATGAGCCCACCTTGTGCTTGTCAATGCTGAATGTTGGACTCCCAGAGTGAGCCACTCTGGTGGTATGCTCTCGCCAGTTACTGCCCAGCTTATCCGAGACTTCTGCAGTCAAAAAAAGAAAAGTGATGGGATGCATCAGTGAAACTCTTCTCAGCAAAATGGTACTTCTCAGACCAAGAAGTGTGAGGGTCTTACAAAATGTATTCAGGCAGTGGGCATGGTTTCATGAGCACCGCTTTACATTTTACTGCATATGTTTTTTTTTGGGGGGGGGGGTTTGGTCCAGAACAACAGCTAATCTCCCACAAGGAAAATTTCCCTGTCTTTTTTTTAAAAAGTGTGACTGATTGAAGACCCAACATTGGAGGCTGTTTGCTGGTTTCACAGAGAAAACTGACCGGAGGATGCTTTGAACCGGCAACCTTACAATCAAAGACCACTCCTACACAACCAACTGTCCGAGTCTGACATGCACACCCTTACAATGAGTGACTTGCACATCTTGTGCAAACAGTATTGGAAGGTACCCCACAAGGCCAGTTTTAATCCTTGTGGGGTACTAAAGTGGTACCCAAGAAGAATTTCACGAAATAGACATTTCAAATTTACTCAAAAAGGAGGAATTTTCAAGTGCCATTCATCTGTCGCAAATTGAAGTGTTTTAAGGGACATACGATTGAAATTTCAACCCCGGAAACTGAATTTGGTTGAAATGGCAGTGATTTGAAATTTTTTCCATGTTGTGTGGGAGTTTTTGTACACGAGGACAAGGGAAATACCCCACAAGTATACACATGTAAAGGTGTGTGTGCTGACGGTGGGCATGCTGTGGGCATGTTATTTCCTTTAAGGTTCCACCGTTTACAGACACTAAAACCTGATGACGACACCCACGTACCTTTAGGAGGTTTCAACTGCTTGCCCACCTTCTCAGAACCGTTGACTGGATAGCACTCTGCTTTGCATAGATGAATCCAGAAATCATGGGCGCTGTCCATACCATAACCCTCAAATCTCAACTTGGCTTTATACCCTGGAGAGAAAGAAATGTACAAGTCATTCCAAATTCTTCCATACTATAAAATACTCAGAACCACACATACAAAAGAGATATCCTTGCACGGTTCCACCGCAAACCTTCACTTTGTCATCTTCACCATGCAAAGCTTCACAGATCATATAACATACTCCTCGGATCCCAACCAAAAAGTCCCCAAATCCAGTGTCATTTAATCGTCACCAGCATTACAACAGGTGGCATACAGATGTGTGGGGCTGTTCTCTTGGACATTTGAAATCTACACCGGCATTTCGGACAAACTTTACGTTTTAGCTTACTTAGCTCACTATGGCCACTAAAGGAGTGTCTCATAGTTCGGAGCGGTAGGAACGTTCCCATAGAACGCCGTGTTCTCATTCCAGAACGGTCGGCTGTTCCATTGGGAAAAGTCGCGTTCCACATGGAGCACTGTGTTCCTTTGTGAGAACAGTCCGACGGGAACATGTTCTAGTCGGAACGTTTTCATTCGGGTACCTTCATAATCACCCATGTACAAATCTCAGCCCAGTGTCAAAAAAACGGAGCCTGCTATGACAAATGAGGGTACGTCAACTACTTTGCTTTTATGATCGGCCTAATTTTGACTAAGAATTTGAAGTAAACTGAAGACGGAAATAAGATGCGGCAAAATTGGTTAAATCTGACAATGGAAATTTTATTTTGACTGAAATACAAAAGTGAAAAGCATTGCGTGCTGACGGCATGCAGAGTATAATCGATGTATCACTAGGCTATAGGCTGCAATACCAATGCTGACCTTGACTGCATTAGTCACGTCATTCAATCTCTCTAGTGATTTTACGAGACCTAACCCCACACCTGTTCAATTACAGGTTAGGTTTCCAAATTGTTTCAGATATGATGGAATACTTTCATATGAGTAGAAGCATTAGGATGATAAAGCCTTCTACCAAGCAAGCCTGCTGATGAATGAAACACTCGCGGGGACAGACATTAACACTAACAAAATAACATTACCAGGGTCCAGAAATACTCTAAATTCACTGCATCGTAACCTATATGTCATGGTGCATATGGAAAAGAAAAAAAAAAAAAAACGGGAGAAAAGTTAACCTTCACGAGGAGTAAATCTCAAAATGCTGCGCTCTAGCTGCCATGCTTCATGGGGTCTACAAAATGAATGTCAGGAATCTTTCTTCCCGATTGCGAATGTAACAGCGAGACCGTTCAACTGGGAACACGCGTTCCCAACAGAACGCCGCCTGGAACGGTCTGTGCACAAAGTGGCGCTGACCAGTGGGAACGGTCTAACGAAATAGGAACGTCCCCAATATTTGAGACGCTCCCTAAACAGAACGTCCACTTTGGACACTGCCTGACTTCAAAGATGGTGGGCCAGGGAGGTCTGGGGAATGTGAATGAATGACAGTGCAATCTCTAGCCCCAACCTTCCAAAATCTCCAGAATCCCTGCAACATGTGAGTGGAGGAGTTTCGATGGATAAAGCCTGCATAGCATAGCCAGTGACTGGTTGGAAAGATTGTACTGTGTCAAGGTCTTGGGCTGGACCTTATGTTTTTTTATGCTCAGCCTTGCATGGATATAGACCTAGATTATTCTGCAAAGTACCTGTACTACTCCAAGATATCACACACAAATTCTAACCATATTGGCATTACTTCCAGAGGATTTTGGAGGATTGAGGCAACGGTCACGCCTCCAAAGAAATGATGGATGATTTTGAATGTTTGGGGCTGCATCTAATTTCTACAGGGAGACAGTCTGAGGGTTTTTGCAGGTTTCAGGATGCATCTGAGCCACATGGTTAAGGGAGTTGAGGATGAACCATGCAAACACGAACAAGATACAAGGTGGTCTTGGACTCGCCTGCTACTTTGATGATTCTGGCAATCCAGAAGCAGTCTTTGGTGTCCTCGGGTTCCCGATTCTGCACCTCAACGAGAGCGCCAATCAGGTTGGCCTTCCACTCCTTGGCAAGGGGAGCCTGACAATTTTAAAAGGAAGAATTCTAAGCTGCTTCAAAAACTTGGAACATGGCCACACTGTACTTCTGTTCCACCGTAAACAGAAGTTCCATTCCATGGTACATGTTAATGGAAATTCCACTGAACCGTCTTGTTATTGGTGGTGCTGCCATGCAGGTCTTGACACAAATCTTTTTACGAACTTATAAGTGATACAGCAATTTATTTAGGAGGGGATTTACTTTTTTCTGATTTGGTTTTTATTATTCATTAATTCGTGTATTTTTTAGGATTTATTCAGGTGTTAAATTAAACAAATAAAGAATGCTTCAAAGTTGTTGTGCAATGGAGAGATTAATTTTATTCTGCAGCAGGTGGAGTAAAACTTTTCATCTCTTACCTCATCAATTTATTCTTACCACTGCACCCATTTAAATATTTATAACATGTACAATATAATGTGTTAAGTGATGGTGAATATTCTCATCAGCTTCAAAACAATGCAGTCTTGATTCTGGTACTCAGAAAGATTGAGAGTTTCTAAATCTACTCACATGATGGAAGCATTTCACTGGGGCAGCCTCTGCATTTAGACTCTCCAGATACGAAGGCCAGTCAAACTGCTTGATGCTCTCGGCGCCATCTACCGACCCGTTGGTGCACACATGGGATCGCTTGCTGTCACTGTCCACCATCTGGGAGGAGGGGAACAGCAGCCGCGCCTTCTGGTTCTCAAACAGCGTGGGAACCTGTTGGGGACAAAAAGGGGAGAACACTGAGGGGCTTTGTAATTACTAGGGTGGGAGGAGGGTGTTAAAAGTGGAGAGGAAGGGAACGGAAGTGTTCTCAGTGAACATTCTCAAAGGAATAGGAACAATGTAGAAGAATCATGAACACTGTGGACAGAAGAGCACTGTGGAAGGAACAGGAGTATTCTGGAAGAAGCAAGAGTGTTCTGGATTATGCAAGGAACAGGAGCATTCTGGAGGGAACAGGAATATTCTGGAAGGAACAGGAGTATTCTGGAAGGAACAGGAGCATTCTGGAAGGAACAGGAATATTCTGGAAGAAACAGGAGTATTTGGGAAGGAACAGGAGTATTTGGGAAGGAACAGGAGCATTCTGGAAGGAACAGGAGTATTCTGGAAGGAACGGGAATATTCTGGAAGGAACAGGAATATTCTGGAAGAAACAGGAGTATTTGGGAAGGAACAGGAGTATTTGGGAAGGAACAGGAGCATTCTGGAAGGAACAGGAGCATTCTGGAAGGAACGGGAATATTCTGGAAGAAACAGGAGTATTCTGGAAGGAACAGGAGTATTCTAGAAGAAAAAGGAGCATTATGGAAGGAACAGCAATATTTGGGAAGGAACAGGAGTGTTTGGGAAGGAACAGGAGCATTCTGGAAGGAACAGGAGTATTCTGGAAGGAACGGGAATATTCTGGAAGGAACAGGAGTATTTGGGAAGGAACAGGAGTATTCTAGAAGAAAAAGGAGCATTATGGAAGGAACAGCAATATTTGGGAAGGAACAGGAGTGTTTGGGAAGGAACAGGAGCATTCTGGAAGGAACAGGAGTATTCTGGAAGGAACGGGAATATTCTGGAAGGAACAGGAGTATTTGGGAAGGAACAGGAGTATTCTAGAAGAAAAAGGAGCATTATGGAAGGAACAGCAATATTTTGGAAGGAACAGGAGTGTTTGGGAAGGAACAGGAGCATTCTGGAAGGAACAGGAGCATTCTGGAAGGAACGGGAATATTCTGGAAGAAACAGGAGTATTCTGGAAGGAACAGGAGTATTCTAGAAGAAAAAGGAGCATTATGGAAGGAACAGCAATATTTGGGAAGGAACAGGAGTGTTTGGGAAGGAACAAGAGTATTCTAGAAGAAACACGTGCATTCTGGAATGAACAGGAGTATCTTAACTGAATATTCTCAACGAATAGGAGCATTCTGACATAAGCATTCTAGAAGGAATAGTATCAGTCTGAAAAGTACGGCTCTGGAAAGAACAGGAGGCAATTCTGTACATGCCCTGTAGTGATTCTATACCAGAGCTGCCAACCTCACTTGACCAAAAAGTCTATGATTTTACCTTAAAAATCCTGTTTTCCGAAAAAAAATCATATTCTTTACCGTTGCATAACTTGGAGCTTGATTTGTATGCGAACGATCAAGCAAGCACGATGCATAGTCTGGGCCCAAGATTAATTTTGCTTATACATCCGTAGTTTATGTACGGCGCACAGATGAACTGCACAAACGGAGCAGCAACGGACATTCGGACAATAGAGGACCTCGTGGATAGACAAGGGGTCATGCGTGTTGCATGCATTTGCACGGCATTTCCGACATCGCCAACGACTGATGTTGCCGCGCAAAATTAACTCGTGAAAATCGTCAATTTCCAAGCCAAACAAAAGGTACAAATCTAAAATAACTATAAAGCTTATTTTATTTTGTAAATTGTATTTTATTGAGAAAAATTGTATAGTGTTGTATTGTCACTGAAAAATCGTACGAAATACAATAAAATCGTACTGGTTGGCAGCTCTGCTATACCTTGAGTTTGTTGATGGCCTTGATGTCCTCTGGTGTCTTTTCCGAAAGCTCCCCTCTCTCTCGTTTGTAAACAGCAAATTTCTTGGTGCAGTACACACTGCAGAAGGGGAACCGGCCACAGTAGGACATGAAGCGAATGGTGCGCCACAGGTTGCAGTAGGAGCAAGGTCCTGCCACAGGTACATGACACAAGCAAAAACATACCTTGTGAAAATCTCTCGACAAACATACGTGGTTGAGTTGAGCAGACTCATTACATCTCATGAATTGGGAACTTGATGTATTTTCAGATGGTGTCAAATGCTATGACTTGACATTGTGAGAATGGACAGCTTCCCAGAGGCAGACCATTGTTAACATGGATTATCAAAATTTCACCTAGCAAATTTTAAATTGCAAAAGTTTCAGCTGAATGAATATTTTGCAGCCGCAGTGTTTTTTAAAGGTCTGATGGCACGATATGTTTTCTTGCCAACTATACAAGATTTACAGCCAAAGTTTCAATCATCGCCTGTTCGGCAACAACAGTAGCTGATAGTCAAACCCTGAATGTATACATCACAACTGAGACATTTGACCAAATACCATGTCTGGAAGACCTTCACTTCTTTTTGAACTTAAAATAAAGCATGTTATACAGTAGATGCATTGATGAAGAAGTCGCTTGTATTTCTGAAACCATCTTTAGCACGTATCAGAGTATTTAGCCACAGAGATGCAGTTTTTCTGCAGAGAACGTCAGAGACACAGGGATCAACACTTTGAAAATAGTGAAGGAAACTGATGTGGAGAGAATTTTGTGAATACTACCCTTGCCGTTTATTCTATAGAGACATCACGAAATTTGGAAATGAGCAAGAACTCACCAACTTCCTTGCCCTTCAGTTCAGTGAAAGGCATGCCCTCAAACAGTGCGTCGTAGTGACCGTTCTCTACAGCCTTCTCTGGTGTAGGGTCTTTCACCCCATCCGTCTCCACATCTATCTCCTCATCTGTGTCGCCGCTGTTGGTGTCTTTCTTGTCCTTGCTGGCCACCGAGGATGGTGTATCTGTCAGGGCCTCATTTGTCTGGAGCTGTGGACTGCCAGAGTCGGAGGTCAGCAGGTAGAGGCTGTACAGGTTGCCTGACTTCATCAGCTTGTCCTCTGAGAAGTCATGGCCCTTCACGAGAACAAGATAACTCATAAACTAGCCATCACCTTACAGCCAGACTCTTGGTTTGTTTATTCTGGGAACCCCTCTAAATCTTCTCAAATCAAGCAACGGCACTGGTAGGCTTTGCCACTTTCTCAGCACTCAACTTTCAAGGGACATCAAGCTTTGTGTAAAGTGCTATTTGCTGGAAACTGGCATCCTAAAATTATTCTAAAATCCAGAGAGTTTCCTGATGGATCTATAACGATGTAGAAGGGGAGAGTTTAACAAATATAGAATACATCTGTAATCACACAAAATAATTCTATGTGCACTATTTGTACTTTTGGTTTTGCATTGCTTGGTCATTACAAATACCTGGAAGTAGTACGCGTAATTACAAAGAACACCCTAGGAAAACATAGCAGCTTCATTTCAGAAGGAGTTCTACAGAAATACCATGCGCAGGGGCATACGGGAAACAGTACTGAACCCTCTCTCTTCCACATTTTCCAAAACCAACCAGGAAGTTTGAGGGAATTTTGAAGAATTTTTATCAGGTATGTAGCTCTGCATGGGGCTTGATGTCCCTTCAAAGCTGAAGGGCTAGGAGTATGCTATCAGGCTCCCACAGAGGGGTGGAATTGTAAAGGACTTATGGTAAAGGGCTAGAAAATATTTAGGGAATCAGTAGTTTAGGATGGTGCTCTGAGATGCGGTTTCTCTATTGAAGGAGCTACAAACTTGCATCAGTGCAACCCAATTAAAACCCCATCACAAGCCCATCTGCTGCTTCAAAAAATCTTAGGCGAATGACTTCTCGGCCTATTAACTTACCACATCCGTGTCCATGAGGCTGGCGTAGGAAGGCAGCACGCTAGCAGGCTCCTGGCTGAGCAATGGGTCAGCCCTGCCCTTCATTCCTTCATCCACTAACGAGGACTGGCGAGTTAACTGGGGCTTGTCTTCCCAGTCTGAGATGTGATCACAAAAAGAAGCAACCAAGTTTGGATTATGCTTATTTCTTCAATCCATCTGTTAAAGACACAGAGGACTTTCTTGACTTCACAGATTCTGTTTCTCAACACACCGCTGTTACCTTCCTATTAGGTTTATGTGACTAGAATCTAATGTAGGTTCCAACACCACACTGAAGACACAGTGTGAATCTATTCTTTTGTACAAGGTGTAACACCTTGTACAAAATAAATAGTCTCGTTGCAAAGCCACATTAATACTACCACCTAGAATCAAACAATCAATTTCAGTCTTGAAATGTGATGTAAGGGCGAGTTTTCCAAATCTCAGCTGTTTCCATCTTTGGATTTGGGTTCCAGGTTTACAAAGGTAATCCCCTGAGTTTGAGGTCCTAAATCTCAATTCTACTCCACCGTTTCCATGAGGAAAAATGCCACTCCACGGCCAACCAGAAAAGCATCCAGTATTAAGTCGTTCACTTCAAGGCAAACATATGGAATATTTTCCAAGGCAAATATCTGACCTATTTTCCGGCAGTTATGTCGTTCCGGCACTACATAACTGGTTGCAGAGCTTGCAATGGAGTCAAAGGTGGAGCCAGGATTTGGAGAGAAAGGTCCTGACTGTACCCTTTCAGGTGTAACTAATTCAACTCCAGTTACAAGGATTCAACTCCAGACTCCTCAAAGACAATTTTGCCAACAGAAATGACTGCAACTAGAGAGAGTGGTTACGCCTCTTTATTAAGTTAATGCTTGCTGTTCTCTCCTGTAGATCTTTAACGATACTATGGATACTGATGCTTTTGCCGAAGAAATTTAGAACTAATTCAAAACTGGGACAGTGATTCCTGAATGGAATCAGGATTGTTCCCCAAAATACTTGACTTGATCAAGCCATACATGTAGCGTACCTAATAGTACTTACATAAGAACATCAAATCAAAGCTCTGCAAATGTTCATTTGATTCAGAAAGCAAACTGATTGGACAACTAAACAATCATATGAACGGTTAGATATAACAATAACAATTTCAGACATGCTATCAAACATTATCACTTACCCTCTTCCATGGCACTGGGGGTGAGTTCCTGAAATAATTGAAAGACAAAAATCACTTAATTTCAATTCAGTTTTCTCATGCTAAACAATGAAATGTACAAATGGTGGTTTTCTCATACCAACTACACATGAATGTTGGGCTTGATTGGTCAATCTGCACGATACATTGGTCAATCAATGTGCTATCAGCCAAACTTGCTTGAAACTTTTTAACTATCGATTGTAGAAGACTGCATTGACAAGGAGAAGTAAATCCCTACATTTCATACACCATCGACCAATGGCTAGCCCAGTCAACTGATTTAACCCTAATCCCCAAGGATGTATGTAAAATCATATTGAAATTGGAGGATTTGGGACTGTTAGGGTTAATGGATTGGGTCTAACATTTATATACATGTATATGCAGGTGGTTATGATTTTTTCCTTATACTGGGGACTGCTGACTCAAATCATGGCGTAAATTCTCTGCACAAGCACACTAGCAGTATATTATCAACCATTTTTGAGAGAAACCACTGAAAATGGAGGTGGGCAAGTCTTATCTGGAGCTACGAACAGATAAAGTTATCCAACAAGTGCACAAGTGTAGCCTAATTCTGGAAAGTCTTTTGGGGGTTGTTTTAAATCTGCTTCTTTCATTATTAAAAGAAACAATCTAATTGAAAAGGTATAATTTTGAATTCTCTCAAATCACATTTTGGACATGTTCTGAAATTATTAACTTTGAAAAGAACTGCTTCCACATTTGAAAACTCTGAATATATTTCGTTTGCTCTTAACCATTGTAATTTATGAACATTGCATACTCAGAGCTTTCAAACCACTTGCGAAGAGTGACAGTTTCGCAAGCACACTCCTACCAGAACAGATTTAAAGCCTGCTACCATGTCATGTATGAATCAACCAGCTGAGCCCAATACGCATGGGGACTGAGTGGTAATTAGGAGGCCATGGTTTTAAATCCTGCCAGAACAAGTTTATACATTTTTATCTAAAGAAAGCTTATTAGGGACAGGTTTGAATAAATACCCAGTGGTTTTTGGTTACAGAAACTTTAAACAGGTTGCTGTGCACTTCTTTTTCACCATTAAAGCAATATGCGACTGCAATACTGGGAACAGGAACCACACAAGGATGACCAGCACCAGACTCAAAGCCATAAACGTGAGCATGAGAAACAACGTACGTACATTCCCTCTAGACACGGAAGCATCTTGCCCTGCTTGCTGGTCCCAACTTGCCTAAGTACGCCTAATCCAAAATACTACATGCATAATCATGACACGATGTACAATGCCTTAACCATGTTCGTGATGTTAACTATAGAATTCAGTAGGCCTAATTGCATCACTAGTACTGTTAGACTGTAACTATAAGCTCTACTGGTGACTAAGTAACAAAAACATTTGCAAAGGGTAAACCAAATACATGTATTCAGATGCGAATAGGCCTAGGCTAACTGCCTAACGTTACATTTAGGATGTACAAATTGCAGGCCGAGTGACAGCGACATGGCTGATTCATGTCGTCATGGTCATAACTTGCTACGGTTTCCTTGATACCCAGAATTTACAAATACAGTTACTTAGGAGGTTGATGTAAAAAGCTTCTTCATCATTACTGAATAGACTTATTTCTGTTCTTCCCGAGGGTGAATTTGTCAAATTTTTCGTTCATGGAAAAATCGTCGGAATAAAGTTTGACGACCCGACGACGCGTTCAATTTGCTCGCAGTTGCATCAACGATAGTGAAATTAAAGCACATTAAAAGTACGCTAACATTACAAAAGGAACTTGTTGAACAATAAACACTTCTTAATAGTACTAATATATTATTCTTACCATTTTCGTATTTTGAAGTTCACTTCACTTTTGCCTTTCACGGCGTAAAACGCCGTCAAATCACCCGCTACATCGACGAAAGTTCTCCCACATTTCGGGTTTCGAGTGAAGTGAAAAATAATCAACAACCCGTATTGCGCATGCCTCAGTCTTCCGAATACTTTATAGAAAATCATTTTTCATTGGTCAATTCATACGAGGAGTGAAGATTCAAAATAGATAATTTCACCTTAAATACATATTAAATCAGAAAGTTACTTGATCAGTAAAATTTATAGCAATAATTCAGTTTTAATTGTTTCTTATTGAAACCTATCGCTGAAATTTAAGACCGAAATGATTGTGACATAAAAATGGGCCAATCATATGCTGTTTCATATACGAAGAAACCATGAAGCCATCAACAAGCCACTCAGTTAAAATTCATCCTACCATCGGAAAATGAGTTACCCCGCCACCAGGCATAAAACCTTTTCCTACTACAATACTGTAGGTGCCGACAAACATGGAAGAAAACAGGTGTATTTTGTGGGCAATGAATTTGCACCTGTTCCCGTCATTGGGAGGTGGGTCATTGACCTCATTAAAAGCCAGTCTAGTCGCTTGGTGGCGGCGCCGGCGCGCGCTGTACGTGTTCAAGACATAGGGGCGCCCTTCAAAATATTAAACCCGGGAAAGAATTCGACCTGCTTGTGTCGGGAGTAGTGCTACAGAGTACAGTGTTGAACTGAAACTTAAGGAAGTTGAACTAACATAAGGAAGAACAGCAGTTAGCAGTACTGAGTAATGCTGAGAACGTGAAAAGCGGCAGCAGTAAAAATGTGAGTTTTGTTCTGTTCTCATCAAACCTGCTTTTGCTACAGCACAAACTAGTGTAGTGGCATAACGCCATATAAGCCCTTACTTAGGCTTATCTACCCGATTTACACTGTATGTTACACCCCAACTTGACACAATTCATCAAAAATGTGGCACTTAGCCTTATGACCAATGACATGACATTTGTAAACAATATGACTTTGGCACATGCTAGGTACATCATGCACACAGGACCCCTCTGCTGTAGTTGGGCCGGCCCAACTGTAGCACTCTAGTTGGGACGGGCCCAACTATAGTTGGGACTGATGCTATAGTTGGGGCGTAACATGTACATTTAGTTGGGCCATGGAGCTGAGGAAGGACACAATTTTGGGCCGGCCCAACGTGCCCAAACTAGGCATACAGGTGCATGACAGACTGACAGAGGTCCAGTGTGCATGCTCCATAACATGTGCCAAAGTCATTTTGTCTAGGCTACATCAACAACTTGTGCTTTTACTTATAGAAATAAATTTTCATATTGATGAAGTGCCATATTTCAGATGAATTTATGTCAGGCATGTCAGGTGTGAAGTGCATGAGCTTGTCTTGGAGACGGTTGGGAACTGTTTTATAAAATTATAGGCCTAGAGATCGGCCAACAATAGTTTGGCCAGCCCTAGCTCTAGCATGTCTACTGAGTTGAGCATTAGTATTCCTATTTTTCGATTTTGGACGGGATCGGTCATACTAACGCTCCACGACATTACATATAGTAAAGTGACAATGCTTCTCAAAAATTCCAAAGACTCACCAAAAATTCCTTTTTCACCACCTACTGCCTTTCTTAAATGCCAAAGGAAAACTTTGGGGGCTTTAGTGATATTTCCGACTTCAAAATCTGTCAAAATCAGACTGTTTTCGCTTGACACACGCATGACACTTAAACTTTTTGCCGCCGCCTCCCATTCACTAATATACTTATGCTCAACTCAGTAGAGCTAGGCCAGCCCAACTGCAGCACTATTGGAAATGTCCCCATGCTATAGTTGGGGCATAACAATTTCATCAAACATGCATTGCTAAAGTAAAGACTATGAAAGAACATGAAGAAGAGGTCATGCTATTTAAACGTCAACAAGCATTAACAAGCATCAACAAAGTGTCAACAAGTTATTCGAGTACATTTATGCAAATTTTCATTAATTTACAATATTAATTAGGCTCCTACATGTCCTATATAATGTATCATATCTATCTGAAATGACATTTGAGTGTTGAAACTTGAGTGACAAAGTCGAGCCTACTTGTGCAGCCTGACTGGCCGCCATCTTCTTTTCACTTGGATGGCAGAGTACAGAAAAATGGCGGCCTCCATACATTACGAAAATTTTTCATTTTTGTGTGAGAATCTGCAAGCAAATTCAATATTTCTCTTACACAGTAGCAGTTCTTAGAGTCTTTGAAATGTGATAAAACCACTTTTAAATCTTTAGAAGGTCTTTTCAAGTTGTTGACGCTTTGTTGATGCTATGTGTGTGTGTTGACGCTTGTTGACGCTAAATAGCATGACCGCAAAAAAGGGTGCAGCGTGAATGTCATGAATGTCCTAGGCTTAGCAAGCATGCCTGAGTCCCAGAACTGTGTGCTGTGGGGTTTGTTGCCTGCCATACTCTCACATGGGAGCATGATGGACGATGAACCCCACAGTTCTGGGGGTATGTCTGATATCGTTGACATGGCACTGCCCTGATGTCGTGATGATTGCAATTTGCATTTTTTGTTAGCAACCGCCCTTCTTGTTCTACTAGTGTAAGTAACGTCGGCCCTGATGCTCATAATGCTCATGACGTCAGGAAATTCAAGAGCATCAGGGCCGGAGTTATTGAAGCATGTCAAGCAGTAGCTATAAGTATTGAGACCTATTGAGGAACAACAGTCATGACAGTGTCAGTGATGGTGTTGGGCATGATCATGTCTGTGCTTGATCTTTCGTGGTAAAATCGTGGTAGAGTCCATCCACACCTAAGTGAATGGCACGTGCCACCTCAGCTTGTCTCTTTGCCGCTGTTGAAAGGGTACTTATGCCCAGAACTTGCATTGTGGAAAATAGATATCAAAACATTCAGTGCTTCCTACATTTCTTGTTGGTCATTCCCACAGGGCTTTAGTTGAGAAGCCCTGCAGGGGGTCTGTGTTCATCGCCACCAGCGCAGACGGTTTCATTGCCAAGCTGGACGGGTCTGTGGATTGGCTGAATGAGGCAAACGAGAGCATGTCCCAAGGCACGCCGGAGGGCCAGGATGCCGACAGTCACTTCAAGTCCTTCCTGCAGTCGGTGGACGCCATTGTCATGGGCAGAAAGACCTTCGAGTCGGTGCTCACCTTGTGCACGGAGCAGACGTGGCCCTACGGCAATACACCGATGGTGGTACTGACAAGCAACGCTGGCAGTGGCAGCGAGAGTGTACAGATCCCGGAGTATCTCAAGGGCAAGGTGACGCTGGAGAAAGGTAGCCCCTCAGAGGTGCTGGCCCTGTTAGCAGCCAGGCATGGGGCCCGGGATGCATATATCGATGGAGGTGTCACTATTCGTGCCTTTCTTGAAGCGGGCATGATTGATCGGGCAATTGTCACCACCGTGCCCGTGACATTAGGTGAGGGGCTTCCCCTGTTTGATGCGAAGCACAAGGCACTTTTGCAAGAGATAATGGTAAAGAAATTTGGGAATGGGTGTGTCCAGACTACATATAATGTCCGGTCTTCAGCCCACCCCTAAAATGAAACTTCAGTTGATAAGTGAGGAGGCCAGCCATATAATTATTTATTGAATAGAAATATCTTATATGAATTGTAATATAATACCAATTAATATTTTATTTTTTTTAAATTGATGTCGTAATTATTTGATTACATTTCTAAATATCACGACTTTGGAAAATATATTTGAAGAAGGATTAATAAAGTTTATAAAAGAGAAAAGGGTAAATGATTTCATACAAAAGATGAAACACAATGATTTTTTGTGAGAGGTCAACACAAAAGAGCCATTTGGAAACAAAAGAATCTGTAAAGTTTCAAAAAGTTGTACTTGATATGCTGCGAGGCATGTGTTTTCATATTTATGTAAAAGAAGCTATTTTAGAGTGACTGAAAAAGTTTTTAGAAATACATTGAAATATTTTGATAAATCTACTGATGAAGACAGAGATGACAATGGTATTCATCTTCCATATGCTTAAATTGGTTTCCAGTAAGTAGAGACACACAAAATAAAGGTTGTGAAATATAATTCGAAAAGTCTTAAATTAGGAGGAAAAGGGCAGACAAAAAATCAGGCTAAAGAATTATTTGTGAAATTTGATGGTTCTTATCACAAAGAGCTAATACAGCTAGAAGATTGTTTTTATAACTGCTAAATGTACAGAAAAGATATTTATTCTCAACATTGAGGAAGAAAAATATGGAAGTAAATTTTGTATTACATCATTCACACTATGTGTGAAAATGGCTGCAGAATTGGAAAAGCAATTAAATTCAACTAATTCCAAAGCTGATGGATTATTGTTCATTTGGATGAATGTAATCACGGTTCAGGTTTTAAACAGGCCTTGAGTAAATTTGGAAATTTCTTATTAAACTAGAATTGTGTTTGCCACAAACACCAGCTATTTTGGCTGTTTGAAAAGATACTGTGAGTTGCGATGTACACGTATGAGTTGTGAGTGCGAGTACTTAAAATAAAAATACAACCAAATTGGACTGAAGAGTTGAATATTTGCACGTGCCTCATTCTATCCCAATGCTGCATGCAAACTGTTTTATATTTGTTGATTTGTACGAGGGGGAAAGATTCAAAACAGATCCTGGGTGTCACCCGTATTTTTTTTGGGGGGGAACCATTTTCTTCCAGGGAAGGGCTGAATTTGAAGGGGGGAGGGGGAAATTGAGCAAAGCACTCAGCTAAAAATGACAATTGAAGCCTTAAGGGGTTCCAGTGTGAGATTTTTTTTTCAAGCAAATTGGTGGTGTTCGTCCCCTTTCATCTCTCATTTTTTTTCATTTCCTTTGTATCCCCCTCTCTCTTTTTGTTTTATTTTTTACTTTGGGGGGGAGGTGTTCCCTTGCCTCTCCCTTGCAAAACCCATGAAGTACATTTTTATAAATCATAAATTCACTAGAACAGTAATAATTTAAACAATAAGTTTGTCATTTCCCAATCTTTGTTGAAAGTTGCTTTAATTAAATTCATCAGCAGAATAATCGATGATTAAAAAAAAAAAAGGCAATTAATTGATGTTGCATATATCCTCCCAAAAAAGTTCGCTTCTTTCATGGATGATATCACTAGCCACTCGGTAAAAAATTCACCCTTTTATGAGACTGGTGTGGAAAAGAAAGTAACCCCCGCCACCAGGCTACATTACCCACGGTTCTAGAAAACGTGGAAGAAAAGTAGGCCCATTTCTTTTATCCTGGGAAGTGGGTCATTGACCTTACCAGTCGCTTGGGCTTTACCAGTTCAACACATGAGGGCGCACTTCAAAACATAGAACTAGATTGCTGAAGTTGATATGCGAGCAGGCTGAAACAGACCGGGCAGAATGTGAGTTTTGACTTTCGTCTTGTTCTCATCAAATCAGATTTCGTTACAGCAAAGGGTAGTTGCACTTAATTTGTTTATCTCTTTGTTAATTCTGTCTGCAGTCATGGCACTTTTTTGGAGGGTGTTGGAAAAGACCTCCAACTTCCAAGGCAATGTAACAGTCAGCATGCTAGCCCCATGGCACGGAGTCTCACTCCCGATCCATCCTTAGCCATGTTACGCCCCAACTATAGCATCAGTACCAACTATAGTTGGGCCCGTCCTAACTATAGTGCTACAGTTGGGCTGGCCCAACTACAGCAGAGGGGTCCAGTATGCATGATGTGACCAGCATGTGCCAAAATCATATTGTTTACATATGTCATGTCATTGGTCATAGGGCTAGATGAACAGATGAAGTGCCACATTTTAGATGAATTGTGTCACGCGTGTGACACACATTAACTTGGATAATGTTTAGACATTTTCCACAGACATTGGTCAACAAAAGTTGGGCCAGCCCAACTGCAGCACTACAGTTGGGACTGTTCCAACTATAGTTGGAACTTATGCTATAGGTGGGGCGTAACAGCCACACATCCGTATACGCAATTTCGTGTCGGTGTATGGAACATTTCGGTGCACCCACTTATCATCGTGGATGCAATTTCTTTTGCACACGAACATGATTCTTGACCTTTCCACTTTCTAAAAACAATTTATTGAATGATTGCACTCACGTTATTCAGTTATTTTCCAGTCTTTTTGCCTTTATCCATTCAATCTAATGGGCTCGCTTTCACAGTCGCCATCTTTAAATAAGGTCGTTTAACGGTACACCACTTGATCCCTCATCGTGCTCTTCCATGTCAACACATCTAAACTGCTGCGAAAGTTTTGGAAGAGCCCATTGGTACATGTAGTGTCTTATCGCTCAGTCCGTGTATTACATATTTCTTGACATGGAACAGCCGTCTGGGAGCCAGACAGTAATAACTGGAGATCTCGGTGGCTGTTTTATCGTTAACTTTGTGTCAGGCAACTAGACATGTGTGATATATGCATGATTATGCAGTATGTCAATGAAACAGCAGTTGGGCTTTTGCATGGAGTCAAACACAGTGATTTAACACACAATCCCAAGGAGTACATGTACATGTGAGTGGTCCATGTTGTTGAACGTTCTTTGAGATCATCATGCTCAGGAGATCTAAGTGCTGTTTATCGCTGTCTAATTCCCGGACTACAAAAAACCCAACAATGTTTTTTGCCATTTCAATAATCGGTAATTGATGCAATTTTTTTTTTTTTTTTTAGTTTAGTTGCTGAATTATTCAGTTTACTAATTTGTCAACTTAAGCGTTAAATATATGTGCATGTCTGCCCAAGTGTGACACATGTGTAACCTCAACTGTCTCTTTGCCATTGTTGACAGTTTACTTATTCACAGTACTTAGAGTGTAAGAATAATTCCAAACATTCAGTGTGACCTACTTTACCTTGTTGGTCATTCATGCAGGGCTACTTACTGGAAGTCTCAACCAAAGAAGCATTGTGATTTCTGCCAGTGTTGGATAGCTGACAATAAAGCTGTATGACAAAAGTTGCTTTCTTTTTTTCCTTTATTTCCGCTTTGGATGCATGAATAAGTCATATTTTTGACTGCCAAGTTTAAAAGTAAAGAGGTAAAAGTTCCAGACAAGCCAAAAAAAAAAACGAAATGAAATACAAGGACTTACGTGTATTTTCCTTCTAAATCAAGGGAAAGAGTTGCACGTGAGTGCCACTTGACACCCTGTGCACAAGCCCGATGAGGCTGGTCTGAAAATTCTAAGTGTTTTCTATGTGAATACCTCAATATTCCCCTGCAAAATTTGACTTTTTAGGTCATGTTATTGCTTTCAGATGGCTATTAGCTAACTATAAGAAAAAAATAGCGCTTTTCGTATGTGGAATTCTTTCCAAATCAAGTTTGAAATGTAACAAATTTTTGATAAGGCAAATAAAATTCATGACAAGTGTGACAGTAATGGTGTTCTCCTGAAACGCTCTAGCCAACCTATGGCATTTTATAAATCAGTTCACACAATTTTTCTATTTGTTTGGAAACCTGTGGCTTGACCACAGAGTATTGATTTCCATGAGCGGGGAAAACGACACAAGGAAAATGTGGAGAAGAAGCTGGCTGAGTTACGGAAGAAGGGCCACGAGCAGTACAAGATGCAGCAGACGCTGGAGAGTGACCTCCTCAAGATGGAGACGGTGAGGAGAGGTGCCTTGGTAGCATAATCTGGGAAACTGACACACTATGGGAGAACGTGCACTACTACACTACTGATACTAAAGCTAGGGATGTGTAGAGGACAAGTCACAAGAAATTGAATCAACAGTGCCTCAGACATTAATTCTAGATTTCTAAACAGGACAGGACCATGAGGTATTTTATTTACAGACATAACAAGGTGACAATCAGCCTCTTAACCTGAACCTTAAAACAATTGAGAACCCATCCAAAAGGATGCAAACCAGGGACAGAAAAACCAACACCTAAAAACCAACACAGTGTGTATGATGGATTACTTTATGAGAGAATACTGACATGCAGCAAAGGTGCATCACAGAGAAGATGGGAGAGACACATGTGAGCTTCACTGCTGGTCTGCAGCGCATTTAATAAATTGGGGCTTGACCAGGGGCCTTACGTGTAATAGCAGGGGAAGCTTGGGCTTAAGCAGGGTGACCCACCACCAAGCAAATGACGGGAACTCAACACTAAAGCTATGTTTAAATGGGTACTCCTATGTCAAAATGATACAGCTAATTCCAGGCTCTGCCAAAGTAGCATCTGAGAATGTGATCTTTGTTGTGTGCAGAATTTTGGTGGATAGCAAGTGAGCTGGCCTGTTCTTGTTAAATTGTACATCCTTCAGCTCTGGATGTACAGGTATTTTCTTCTTTTTTTCTCAGGAAGCACTCAAGGCCTTCAAGAAGGACTTGGCCAATGATCCCGCCCTGGCTGCGCAGTACAAGGCCCAGGCCACTGCAGCTGCTGCCAGCGCTGCTGCTGCAGCCAAAAAGAAAGAAGGTAGATGGCAGATTTGTGGACTTGAATTGCAGACTCAAGAAAGACTCCTGTCATAATTTTACGACTTGATGACTTGACTTGAAAGAAATTGACTTCGGACTTGATTTGATCAAATTTAACTCATTGACATAACCAACTGTTGTTGAAATAAATAAAAGAAAAAAATGTCTATGATCTTCTGTCTGCAGAAAAACACACCTGTCTGGTTTTATTGTACAAATGTCTTATTAGAAACTCGAACATGTTGTGATAAAAATAACATAGTTTGGACTTGTCAGTCTCCATTGTAAAATTGCCGGCCTTACTCTCCCAACAGAGCTTCTCACTGCGGCAAGGCGTTTGCATAAACAAGGGTTGGCTGCCACTAAACAAGCAGGGAAGACCACATCCAGGGGCTCAGCGAGCAGTGCGCCGAGCTCTGCACCGGCGAGCGATACATCAAGCCACACTGTTGAAACCGCTGCAGCTGATGTTGGGTACCACACAGATGGAACACCACAGTGTGTTTGGCTGGAGGGAACCAGTCCAGAGGGGCATACGTACTACTGGAATACAGTGACAGGAGGCATGTTATGTTGTACCATTTCAATGGAATAGAGGAACCACACGTCTAGCCCTTGAGAAGCACTATTGACTGCCGATTCCTCATATAAGCACTGCTTTGCCGTATCTTATCACAAAGGTGCAGAGCACTGCACCGTTTTTAGCAGCGTGTAGTAATATGCACGTACGTTGTATGCCTTGCCTCACTGCACCACAACCTGTCAATGTTGTGTTTGGCTTGAAAGGGTCACAGTTTCACAGTTACACTGTTACGTGTACATCAAACATGGGACTTGAGAATTTTAGTTGAAGCTGACAGTTTGGATGACTACTGTGGCTCACGAGACTTTTCAAAGTAGATGCGCATAGCTGTGCATGATTTCAAGTTACAAAATGGCAGATAAAAGTTGCACGTGGCTATTTCATACGGATGTGCCAAGCCTGCTGGAAAACATTTGCCAGGAGATTGTGTTGCTGGGGCACACCCATGCACACTACTCACAACGATACTTAATTCCAGTGATCCCAACCAAAAATTTGGGTTGCTGCAGCACTCACAGTAACCCCTACTTCATCTATCTATCCTATCTATTCGAATGTGAATCCTTTTTCATAGAGAATTTTGAAATTCTCGGGCATAATGTCAAGAGCATTGCATATCCGAGGACTCGCTAAGACCCTGTGAGTCTGTGAAAAAGAATTTCCTTAACGGACCGGTGCACAAATCAGCCACCACACCATCCTGCTCAATGGTGTTGATGTTCTAATCATTCGACCACCAAGCTTGACAAGGCAGGCCAGAAGGCTCAAATCTGGTTTAGCAGGTCCCAAACATCTGGTTTGTTTTAAATTCAAACTGCAGAGTCGCAGTGGGAGAAACCAGAGGGCTATGAACCCACAGAAGAGTCGACTATGTACAAGCAGCAGGTACACGAGGACCGGACCGGTGAGACTGCAGAACAAGAACAGGTATAACATGTGGTCTGTTGGTTCATATTCTCTGAAGTTACCCAGGAATAACTTGTTTCTTGCAAGTCATCCATATTATTTCCACAGAAACCATAAGCAGGCCTCGTGTCAACCTCATCTATTTGAAAGTCCAGTATAGAAATGTTGAAAAGATAATTTTTCCAAAAAAAAAGTGATGAGGGAGCTTAAACAAGCCTTCAGAGACTCTAGAAAAAGGAGATTAGAGAAATATGCGGTTGTAGAAGTAAGAGGAAACTAATCAATTTCTGTTGGCAGCACATACTGAGCTGTGGCTCTTTGTGGATTCTAAGGGAGACTGGATGAAGAGAATTTGGGTAAAATGGATTGATTGCGGAAACCCAGACCATTTGGAGAAAGTACATTATTTTCCTACATCATTAGCCCAACCATTTTCAATCCTTCTAAACATACTTGGAAGTTCTGGTGGATTTATGCAATTTGTCGAACACGGATGTCCCATTGCTTTCCTGCAGAGTGGAGGATTTTGAAAGATTTGGGAAGACTGCCAGCATGAAGGCCAAAGGAGTTAGGGTTAATGTTTACTTCAAATCTATCAAAATGATTTTTCCTACAGCAAGAACCTGCCAGCGAATCAACCAAAGCGTCTCAGGAAGTCATACCACCAGGAACCAAAGACGAAGAACCAGAGAAGAACGATGGAGGGGATGAGAAAGAGGACAACGGAAGCGGAGAGGAGGAGGAAAGTAACGATGAAGAAGATGACGAGAAGGAAGAGGAAGCGCCGAGACCAGCGAAGCGAAAAATGGTCAACCCTTACGGTGGTTGGACCACAGTTGTGCGGGAAGACACGTGAGTTATGACCGCCCATGTTATTTTGAGATTGGTCTCGTTGGGAAACAAGATGGAACTGGACGGGGATCCTAGTCTTAGCTGTAGACTCCGAAAGAGGAGTAAATTCCCTCTGCAGTGTCATTTGTTGTCATTGGACATTCCATCATGTGAAATCGGACCAAGAATTATTAGTTTCGTGGGCTTGGATTGAATCTTATAAACTTTGCTTCACAGGAAGAAATGGAGAAATGAAGAAATTGGAGAGTTTAAGTAGTGGGATTGGAGGGAATTGGACATTAGAAATTGTAGGAGAGGAGTATTAGGAAATCAGACTCTTGAAAAAGCAGGAATGTTAACCACTTCATGCTGGAGGACGTGTAAATAAGGGAATAAATATGTGCTTGGCCAGTTGTTAATGTGCGTTTAAGACCAGCTTGAGAGAATGGATGCGACTCACGCCCAAGCCGCTGGTGAGGGCATTATCAGCATTCCGTCTCCTGGGCCGGTCTTAAACATTAACCGGCCAAGCACCTATTTATTCCCATTTATACTTTTTTAGTCAGAGAGTTCAAAAGAATCTCCTTATATGGACTTGACACGCGCGTAGTAAGCTGCATGCACACAGTCTCTTGACCAATCAGAATTGATCAAACTGTCTCGTATCCAGGTGTCAGCACGTGATTTATGCAGCGGGCATTATCCCTTCTCAGCGGGCGTTATCAAATGTTAATGCACTGTCAGGTTGCACATTGTTGAATGTGGAGACTGTCTGAGTTATTTATGAATATGATTTAGCTGTCTGTAACTGTAGGCACTGCTAACAGATTAAAATATCAAGGGCACTGTGACTCACCTGTTTTTTAACAGGTGGTGTTTAAACTTCAAACCCCCCATTTGTTTGGTGCACACAAATTCTGTGAAGTTTGTGGAGGGGGACCTTGTGTTGAACTTTGCCCACTGGGCATGGCTTGTTGTGGTAGCAAGTACCGCTCCATGGGCATGTTTGGAGTGTTGAAAAAATAGGTTACAGTAAAAAATATTGCACAAACACTGTTCAAATGAGTAAGTATTTCAAAAGTTGGCTGCTATTGCTTGCCCTTTTCGAAAGTCCAAATCATACCATCTGCCTGTGCTGTAAGTTGCTTCTTGCTATCATGTCTTTGGCGATACAGACCCCCTGTTGACCTCCAGCTGCCTCAACCAGAGAGGCCGTACTTCCAGCCCATCGTGCCCCAGGCCGCCCAACACCAGCCCAGGGAGAAAGTCCAATTCAAGGAGCGAACCGTCTCGTCGCTTGCCTCATCATCCTCATGGTCATCGCGAAATGGAGCGACATCGTTCAAGAAGAGGAAGTTTGCTGGTGGTGGACGGTCCATCCGGCAAAGAGATACAGAGACTTGAAGTGTTTCTCCCGCAAGGCTCTCGGTGTTGATAAAAACTGGACTTTCTTTCGTTTCCGAAAAAACTGGCTCTCTCGGTACACAGTTGAAAATGCTAATTTGGTAGTGGGGTATTTTCACATAGAGCAAACCCATCAATTCTGGTTCTTTTTAGGACACTGGACACTGAACTGTCACCTGCGGAGTGCTTCCTACACAGGAAATGAGTTCTTAACACTGATTTTTTTAATTTACAATGTAGATAAATATTACTGACTGCTGATACATTGACGTGCAGAACACTGGCAAAGATCCCAAATAAAGCTATCTCGGATTGAACCAATCGGACATCATTGTGCACTGCTCCATGTGTTTGCATCACCGAGTTGTTCTTGTGTTCGGAATGTGCTCCTCATTAGCCAGCTGAAGATCGATCAGTTATTGATGACACCATGGGAGCCAGGTTGGGGTGACGGACTGAAAAGCTCCATCGGAAGGCGTAGGTGAACGAAATGTGATGCCATTAGGTCATGCGCCCGTGGGGTACTACATTGCAAATGAGGTGGTTACATCTGGCAAACTGGAAGAGCGATTTTGTTCATTGCTAGCCAGCGGGGATTAAAAGCAGTTGCGAGGATTGCTAGCTCCCCCTTTTACTCATAGGAATGACACTGATATTGTTGACAGCAACTCCTCTTCTACACAGGTTACACAGGAAAGCTGCTGCTAAGATGTGGATTGCACTCACTTGATTATATTTGGTGTATGTAACTTTTGTTTGAAGGAGTTACAAGAAAGGGTGGAATTTTTTTTTCTCGTTTCTGTGGCAATTTTTTTTTACCCTGGACTTTGACACACTACCTGTGAAACTAGTCGGTACTGAAGCAGTGAAACACTCTTGAGAAATCAATTTGCCGTCTCGGACCTTTTTATTACAAAGGAGTAAAAATATGCTAATTCAATTTCTTTATTGGGCAAAATATGAACCATATTTGTTGGTTTCTACAACTGCAGTTTTTTTTCAAGCTGGCACAAGACTGACCAAAAAAACCCAACCATTTCATAAGAAAATTTGCTGCACTAAGCTCTCATTGGAATGTTTGTGACAATGTCAGCTGTTCCATGCATTTATACTGTTTTCATTCATTTAAAAAAAATGCACACACAATGAAACGGACAAAATTTGGTTTTGCTATAAAAGTGACTTGTTTAAAACCATTTAAAACATCACAGTCAAAAACATTTCAAAACATGTTGACAAATATCTAATCTTCACATTTCACAAAAAGTAGTTAATATGAGTCTCTGCCGATTATAAATGCGTGTATAAATTAGTATTTATAGTTATGATGTTAAGCAGATTGCAGAAGCAAAATCAAACATGGCAACCTAATATTCCTAAATATGCATAAAGGAGTGGAAAGATTTTGCATAAGATAAACATAATAAGCTGCACACAACAAATAGCGTAGTAGAAAAGCATCCACTGGTGGATTTTAAAGTTTTAGCCTTTTTTTATCTTTTAAAAATTTTTCTGAGTAGATTATCTTCTAAAATTTATGGATGGAAGGTACATGAATTTGCCTCACCAGACATGGTGCCAAATAAGTGTTAATTAAAAGATATAATTAAACCTGTCAAACAGGTCAATACTTTTATTATAGGTAAAGTCTATCATTTAAATGCTGTCTTATGCATTTGCGAAGAACAAGCCTGATGAAGTTACAGCTCAGTGAATACTGTATATGCCAAGAAAACAATACTCTAGGGTTTCAATTTCAGATCAAAGGTGCGGAATCAGCATCTGGGCACATGCTCAAGTTCAGTTCAATGTAGCTACGCAATGTCACGCACTGAACCTACGAATGATACTATCCGCGTGTGTAAGCTGTGTCAATACTGGCATGCAATTCAATGGCAATACATGTATTCTAAACGTGCCTCTGTAGACACATTGAAAGTGGCCTTCTTTCGTTGTTTTCTTTAAAATGAATTTCCTAGGGAGTTTAGTTCCATAATCATCTATAATACAAGTATGCTTTTCCACAATGTCATCAGTTTTTAGATAACTATAAATGATGGACTGTACCTTTAAAATCAATAACTTGTACTTTACATTTACCTGAGCTCTAGAGGCCACACATACTTTCAATATATTTCAATGAAATTTTGTTACAGATAGGAAATTGAAAGACTTCAGCCTTCCATGTGGGTGCTCAGGGTTGATTTCCAAGATGGCTACCATAATACGGCTGTAAAAGTTTACCACAATACGACAGACATTTCGTGAGAAAAAAACATGGCTTCCTTGAAGCTTAGAGACATTCATGACAGCTGCCCAAAAAAACATGAATGGCCAGTTTATAAAGCTGCATTTTACAAACAAGATAGGCCTATTCGATTAAAATGCCCCTCAATAAAAACAGCCCTCACTGCCTGAACAAACTGCTGATGGCCCATTCTTTATTGAATGTGAATGTTGAGGCAGAAAGGTAGCCTTCTGTTTCTGTTGTTTTGAATTGTTTTGGATTGAGTTTGCCCACTGTTTAAATTTCAGTTCGATGGAGGTCAAATGACTTTATTTGTTGGTGTGCGAGATGTTTGCTGTTTGCTCCATTTCTCACATGACAGTTTCAGTGTTCTTTTTAACTGGTCTGCTTGGCAGTACAAAGTGACTTACAGAATTCTCTTTAAAAGAAAAGCATGCCCCTTTCTTACATCACAATAAAATAAACTGGGTGCCATCAGTCATTGCCACTGATAGTTTATACTTTCTTGGGTGTGTACATTTTTTATCAGCTTAACAGGTCAAAAAAAGACAAAAAATTCATTTAACATTTTTGGTACTCAAAGATGCCTTCATTATTTATTCTTAATTATTTCAGAAAGCATAGCATAGCAACATGTAGGTGGAATCCAATGTTGAAGACAATACCTGCTACCAGACAGGATCTTAAGTCTCCAATCTACAAGTCCGCGTTGGCTTTTGCGATCCATTTCTTGATGTTGGCCTTCTCCGTGTTGCGAGCTACAGTTACGGAGGGCGGATCATCCTTGTTCTTGGAGCGCAGGTCCAGATGGTGTGCCCCCTCTGGAATGATGACAGCCACCAGGCTGTCCGAGATGGACTTCAATACCCCACCTCCTGACCAGGGGTCCAAAAGGCCGTTACTGGGCAAGACATATGAAATGAAAGTACAGACAAAATAGATAAATCAGAGATTAGATTTAATTCTCAAGTAAGACATCTTCATCCGTAAGCATAACATCACTGGAACCTGAACTAACCCATCCTCAATGTATCATGTAAGGGCACCACTTGATCCGGAAGGAGTGCAAAGTGGTGTATTTAGCCAGTGGCTGATATAAGTGGTGTATGCATGCACATGTATGATGTGGTCACTTAAGAGCCAAATTAACCCTAACTCCCTTGGCATTTTTGTGAGAACTTTTCTTGAATCTTCCACTACACAAGAGGCTAATGGCTCATATTCTTGACCTACACTTTAAATGGGCATCAAGCCTTGCACAGAGCAATAGAGACTGGCTCAACCTTCCTCAATCCTGAAAAATCCTTCAAACCCAGCGATCACACATATACTTCAGGATGAAAGATCAGCATGCTCTGTGTTACCTCCCAGTTACAAAATCAGTTTTCGAGTCTAGCAGCTGGTTGTATCTTGTGACCTTGGGCAAGTCACTTTACCAACATCATACCTCTCCCCACCCAGGAGTGTTTATGGGTGCCTGTGAGGGTAGAGATGGCTGCTGTGTTTGATTAGCTGTTTGTACCTGAAATGGCAGCATTGAGCTGTACGTTACCCTGTGAGCTGAGATGATTTTAGGAATGCATTACATGGGCCTAGTGGGCCCTGGTACTGGTTGATATGTGCACCTTTTTCATACATATTATCATCATCACGCTATTTTTAATTACCTGAAAACAATGTTACTGGCTGCCGATATGTTCTTGCCCCAGTACTGAATGATGGGCCAGTCGGGTCTGGGGGTCACGTTCCACTCTTCCTGACAACTTTTGACATATTCCTTGTAGACCCATGGTGAAGGCTCAAACATGTCGTGCTTGCCATCCGAGCATGACGGCAACACCATTTCTGTACAGGCCTATTAGGAAGTTGGACAGGAAAATCACAGTGAAATATTGTAGTACGTAAGTGAAACCTACCACGAAGGAGTGTGCTAGACCAATTTGCACCTGAGGACCTGTAAACACAATCTGTAAACACAGGTAAGTCTGACAGGTTAAAGTGCCAAGTGCGCCATGACTCACCTCTGATGATGCTGATGTCTAAATATGCTAATTCTTCATTTGTTGTGCACACCCACAAACACACAAGTGTGTATTTGCCTGCAACTGGGGACCCCTATTGTTCCCCTTTTGTTTATACTTTAACTTTTTTAGAAGACCAATCGTATGTTTTGTACACTGTTGTCAATCGGGGACCTTATTATCCTCTATTGTTCAGGGTCCCCAATTGAATGCAGAAACAAACTCGCACACACTTACCTTACATACCTTCTGTGGACATTCTTTTCGTGCATTTACAAAAACTCAGTGAAAATACTCATTTTTCTTGAACTTGGAACACAACTTTTAGCTGGCTTTTTGTTTCCTTGACTATTCCTCTTCCTTTTACAACAGATGACCCCTTACCCCATAATGCCTCTAAACCTCTTTTCCAGAGAAGGGGAAACGTCCTGTGGACATGTGTAAGTCCACAAAACGTCTTCCTTTCCTGCTTTGTGTGGACATCCTTTGTTTACGCATCCACACTAGGTATATATGGTTAGCGTACACGCATACACACACCAAGTCTGAGATCCGCCGGCAAGTGGTTAACAAAACACATGTTACCTGAAATCCCCAGCCCAGATCTCCAAGAGATCCAGTAGCCGTCTGTGAGGTGTTGAAACACTTGGTGGAGCCAGTGTGGTTGTAGTAGACATTGACTGCTGCACCCAGTTCCATTAGCAGTGGGACGCCACTGGCATTGTTCGTCTTGATGTGTGAGCAGACAACCTGTGCGGTTGGGACAACGTGCAATCATTACTTGCAGCCTGTTATACCTTTTTCATTTTAAGATCAAACAATAAATACCACACCTTGGTCAGGGAGGATACAGTGGTAAAAAAAAGAAAAGAGACATACAGACCTCAATGGGGAAAGCCGGAAGAGGCTCTAAGAAAGACGCATTGTAGGGGTAGTCTACCATGGCCAGGTTGAACCAGGTTTCACTCAGCCAACCCTTGATGGCTGCCACATCGTACTTGGTCTCTACAGGGCTGCAGAGCCTCAGGGATGTCCTAAGCTGTTCTCTGCCTTCAGCTGCAATGGCAATTTCAAATTTACACTGAAACTGTGAGCTAAGTTACAAGGGAATGGATTGGGAAAACACTTTCTCGGGAACCATTACATGCGATAAAAAAGGTTATCCCAAAGTTGCTCCATCAGTAAATATTTGTACTCCTGTCACTTATAAAAGGATATCTAAAACAGAGCTCAACTTCGGAAATTGTAATCTTCACCAACTACACGTCATGTCCCTGTATCTTTTGCTAGACTGCAGATTACATTTTGTCAAATCAACTTACGAGTTTCCCCAAACTTATTGATGGTCGCCCAGCTGGCGCGGATGGTCTTGCTGCAGGTGGGGCTGACTTCAGTGAAGTCTTTCGTGACGATAGAGGAAGCCGCGTTGCAGTTTGTGAGATTGTTGAGCTGCCAGATAGGAGCTGAGGCTGCAATAGATCTGTCCAATATTCAGGGAGAATACAAGAAAAAAAGAGCGAATATACGGATAATTTAAACTTACAAACTGTCCTGACTAATTATACCAAAAAGCAGTCATCCAACTCAACTACTGTAATTTTCAATTACAACAAACAGTAAAGTAATCTGTGACTGAAGTTAAACTTTTTAAAAGTGGTTAACAAAGTCAAACTGTTGTTAAAAATTCTTCCCACTGCAAAAAAAGATATTTAATTGGTAGAGAGAAGAAATTGCCCAGAAGCTGTATTGACACTTCCACCCACAGGAATACTATAACAGTGCCCTACCTTGGATAAATGAAGGTGAATGAAGTTCTTTTCAATGACAAGTATTTGGCTAAAAGGGTAAACATGTTAAGGAAAAAACATTTTTTTTCCAGGGGGACAATTTGGGAGGAACACTCAACAAAAGACAATAAACCGTTAACAGTGGGAGGGTGGGTCAATTTTGAGGCCCAGCCAATTAGTGATTTTCATCCCCTTTCATCCGTTTTCTTTCTAATTTTTTCCCCTTTTTACGCCCTTCTTTCCTTTTCGCTTTCCCCCATCTTCTTTTTCCTCAATTTTCTTTTTACCAGGGGAGGGAACTGCTCTATTACAACCCTGACACCCAAGGTCACCCAGTCTCCAGTCACGTTATGATGTATTAAATTGCTTTTGCCACTAGCACTCTGAATCCTCTCTTTGAAACTTGAAAACTGTACTCTGACTGGCATTTTTACATGCGACTGGCTTGTAATGGACTGAATTTGCACTGCACCTCAACCTACCCTACAATAACATCTGGGTACTTCATTCTCATCCAGGCTGCCAGCATACCGCCATATGAACCGCCAAAAGCCACCACGGGGCTATTGGCTGCCCCTGGTATGGACGCCTTTATGTGCTTGATGAGCACGGCATAGTCAGCCAGTGCCTGCTCTGATGTCAGGTATCCTACATGCTTTCTGTCCTACAGGAGTACAAGTGAATTGTCAGGCAAAAAAAAATCAGCGCAGACAATCAAATAAGACCAGAAGCTTGATGCATGATGTATCACTTGTGAGTTGTGTATGACGATTGTGAAAATCAAATTTAGACAAGCATGTGCTGTCCAACACTTGTTTTTATTGTGAATTAACGTGCATCAATTCAGCAGGGTCAGCACAAACTGGGTAAAAAATATTTAAGCTCTTGTTGAAGACTTTAAACCGCTGTAATTCTCAAATTTGAGAAATTTTGAAGTGGCTATTCACAGAGCTAGACACTGAAATCATCCTGATTTTCAAAATTTTAAACCCTGACCTAAACTTTTTAAAAACACTTTCCATTAAATTCATGGCATTTGTTGAAATTCAAGAAATGGGAATTTGTCGTGAAAATCCAAATACTTTTCAAGGCCAGGGTGAACTCTGCCAAACAAGAATTGCACCATTTTGATGTTATGAGGCAGTTTTCACATTTTGTTTAGTTTCCCAATCAAATGCACAGATAACATCTATCCTTACCTTGAATGAGTCTTTCCCATATGGTAGAGAATCACCATAGTAACGATGCTCGGCAAACACCAACATTGCTTTGAATTCGGGAGCAATGTCCCACATGAAGCCCTTGCCCAAAAAAATCATAGTTTTTTTATTAGAAAAATTTAGAAAAATGAAAATAACAGTGCCATTTACACAAGCTGGTGCTTTATTGACCTTGGATTTCAGCTACTGTGTGTATGTTGAAACGATGTTCTTCAAGCCTTTATTAAAGTGACGGTCTTTAATAAAAATCTGGCTGTTCTTGATATGAATGCAAGCTTTATGATGTTTTAAAGACAATTGTTATGCAACACCCCGTCATTTTTGTCACAACTCATTTGAGTCCCAAAATTTGATGGACTTTCCCACACGGGTAGACCTTTTTGATTTAAGTGCACGGGCATTAACCCAAAGGGAGTAGGCTTTCACCCACCTATATGTATTCAGAAAACTGCCTGGCTGAAACAGCGAAATTTTTTCCACCTGCATCGAGCAACTGCAGACTTTAAAAAAATATTCTGAGTGCTTACTGTATTTTCACAAAACCATGTGATGTCGCCCTCATTGCCGGTGTAGAAGAATATGGGCCCACCGTTTTTGTCCCAATACTGCTGGGCCATCAGGTATCTCATTTTGTATGTGTCATCACTTACAAAACTGTAATGGTCAATCTTCAAATAAAAGAAATTCAAATCAAAACAGTAAGGTAAGTTAGAAATAAGGTTCTGAATGTTGATTTTAATGTGACAGTTGATTTGCTCATCGTAAGTGTACTGTGTATCAACTGATCTGCTGATTAAGAGCTAAATGACATCAATATGGCATGACTTGCTGACGGAATACAGAAATATGCATTATATGCAAGACATCCAAAGACATGAAGAGCCTGTGGTTATTCAACCCTAAAAAGAGCCAGGGACAGGGAATGTGCCACCTTGATAATTCCCCTCAACCATTGTAGTGCTTTTGATTTCATGCTTTTTCTCATGTGCGGTGCCTTTAGGACTTTTTTCAATGTCAGTAACATCTTGCGGTCATTTTGACATCAATTTGGTAAAAATTGGATATACAAAGCTATGCATAAAGACAATTTTGCCAAGACAGATCAGTCAACAATTTAAAGTTTTTCCACTGACATTCTCAAGACAAGCCAGCTAACACGCACGTGGCTATGAACTTCAAATCACCGCAACAAACCATATATATTCGATTGAGTTAAAACTTTACATTTGTACTAAAATTAAGTGTCTTGTGTACAAAAATTCAGAAAGACGAGGCATGGGCAGCCGAGTTGGGGGCAAAGTCCCTACACGGTGGTCCAAAAATGATCGGTCACCTGGTCACTGAACATGATGAAACTATCAGTCACACCATGGAGGTAGAATGGTGACACAGACTGACAGTTCTGTTGAGAATGAGTAATCATATCAAGACAGTTCCCTCTCACCTTTTGATCGATGTAATAAGTTTCATATATATGGCATTTGTTGTCTGGACAATTTGCACTAGCCGTGGATCCAACGCGGAGACCAAGTCCTAGGCCTACCGGCCTATGGCGGGGGAATTGCCCGTTGCCTGCCGTGCACAGCGCTGCAAGCACGGCGCAAACCACTAGCGACGCACGGTCCAGATAACGCATTCCGCTGCAAAATATCTTGCCCGGATGGTCAAAACTGAAGATGACCTGATGCGATACGTTCTACGGGCTTCAAAGAATAAGATGGGGTGAGAGAATACGTCGTTCTTAAGACTTCTAAATAACCCTCTGAGACAATGATCACGCGTACGAACGTAGGCCCTACTTGTACATGTACATGTACAGTGTACATATGGAGTTGTTCGATTTCAAAGTTTTCTTCCACGTCCAATACTTGTCATGTGAGTTTATGCACGTGACTGTTTCAGCATGTGATCTACCCGGTACTATAATACGGAATACTGGAAGTGCCATTCGACTTGTTGAGATCTTGCTCTTTAAAATTTTTTGTCTTGTTGAATAACGCATAGGCCTGAGACATTCTGGCTTATGTTAGGGTAGCGATTGTCCTGAAATCTTCGGTCAAGAAAGATATGTTTTCAAATATCGTCGCTTCTTGGGATCATCGAGTCAATTATCGAGTGTGATGTCCGCCGTCTCGCGCGAGGCGCTGAGTACGCGTCGGAGTTTCATGAGTTAAACGAACGAAAAGGACACTTTTTTAGAATCAATAATAAGATCACAGAAAACCAGGGAGTTGCCTTCAAAACCGCTAAGACTTGAAGGCCTTTTCACGATCAAAGAATTCGCACACGGTACACACACTCGCTTCTTCACCGAATCATTAATCTCTGTCAGCTTTTACGTGAATCTGTGCTGGAAATGGGGGGGGGGGGAAGCATGGGAAAGGTGGAAGGGGTGAGACGAAAATTTGAAGGGGGGTGTGACACAATATGACTTTACATAGAGGTCGATAAGCATGATATTAATATACATCTGTAATGTGTATTCAGAATGATGGCTTTTAAAATTTTTCTCCCTTTTTTAAGTGATAGGCCTATGAATGCATAATTAGTCGTTGAAAGTCTGAAAAATTCTAACCATCCACTTTAGATTTTTTGCTCACCATAAAAAGTGTGGGGGGGGGGTGAATAGCCCATACCCCACCTCAAAAAGTTTGTGGGGCTACATACCCCCACCCCCGGGATTTACGCCCATAATCTCTGTTGTGGAGATCAATAATTAATATATAGACTAAACTTGAACATTCAGCTCCGCGCCAACAAACACCAATCAACTCAACGTAAAAACCCGCATTAACCCTTACATTTGTATGCTTGTAGGGAATTTCCTTTGTTAAAAAATTTTTGTGTAAAGTACAGTTTCCATATTATATTCATCACCGATGCTTCACAGCCTCTAGCTCTACATTTTACTGACGTATACTCAAGTGCGATATCGTACATTCACGTATCACGCGCGTATCGCACGGACCGTGTTAGCTGCCTGGACATCTGTACGCGCACGCGCAAATTTAAAAAGAGATGTCACGAAGTTCGAAACTGCAAGCAGTGTGAAGATTTTATAAACGCAGTCATCTTTCGAGGCCAAACGGATTTGTACGTAAGTTTGACAATAATAACAGGGCTGGTGAATTAGATAGGTTTGCGGTAGCACCATGGATAGGCTATATCTCTTTTGAGCATCGTGGATTTCTGAAAAGAACTGGTGCTACTCAACATTTCGGACAGTATGCATTGTTCCAATAGGGCTGCCCTAAAAGCTTTTGGGTATATATCTCACAGTGAGTGATGGCAATAGGCCTAGGCCCTACGTCTTTTTCTTGGCCTTGGTTGAAAAACAATCACTCCCTAATTTGTGACTGCTAACTCAACCTTATAGGTTGACCCGTAACGAAGTGCGGTCAGGGAGTCCACCGGGGTTATTAAACTCAACCCTGGAGCTAAGGCTTTTTTATAGCTCCATGCTCAACCTAAGACGCACATGTCAGACGTCGACAACCCACGCCTTTTCCAACATTCGACAACAAGGGCCTGCTGATCATCGGTTAACATAAATATAAAAGTGCAAGTTCCCCGAGATGGTGGCGGCCGGGCCTAGGCCAGGCATAACATGATCGTAACAAGTTCATAAGCCAACGGGCTGCTTTTCTCCTTCTTTGTCCAGTTGGAAGTGGAATACATCCATACGCATAGCTCACGCCATGAAGTCTCCTAGTGGGATGACTATTGTGGTGATTCTAGGCACCCTCCTCTACATCCTCACCCCACCCGTTGGTGGTGCTGCTGTCGGCGCAGCTCGGCTTCCCCGTGCGGAGCCACAGCCAACTTCGAGTAGCACTGACTACGCCCAGCTGGCGCTGCTGCGTTTCCGGGCGATAAGGGATCTGATCCAAGGCTTGCAGGAGGTGCAGGAGTCCTTCCAACAACGCGCCGCAGAAGGGAGCCTCCTAGACGCGCTGGGTAGTATGCCCAAATGTGGTGCAGTGGGAGAGTCGGTAAGGCCTGCACCGAGTGCAGTGAACCCTGTCTCCGTCGGGTGTCTGTCTTCTTGTTCAGATAAATCAGTGTTTGATTAGGTCAACCGCTAGCTTAACCTAATCATGTTTCCTTATTAATCAGTAACAGAATAGTCAGACATCTACTTTAATGTGTGCATAATTCAAATAGGCCCTATGCTTAATAGAATTAGGGTGAAACATCCCATCAAAAAAGCAATGTGGTATAAATAACTTTCCCGCAAAGCAAGTTGAAGAAAATCCATGTAAGCCTAAGAGGTGGATGGATATGCAAACCATGTTAACTCTTAAAACAAACGGAGAATATCAAAACCATATGGGTTTTTGTGCCATATACACATTTGTTGACAACAAATGAACCTCAACTTTATATTTGGCTAACCCGTGCAGTGTGACTTGTATAGCGAATGCTGCCCACCGCTGATGTGCCATCACCACACTCGACTTGATTTGTCAAAGCCCAACAGTGGAAGAATTCTGGGATTCTGTGGAGCAAGGCACACGCAACGCTAGACTAACTCTGGGGACGAGGTCATCTGGGCTTCATAGACGAACCACGTCAGGCTTTGGGCAGGGAAAATAACTTGCATCCAGGAGATGTGAGGAGGGTAGAAGAGATATTAGCAACTTGTTTCTCAACGGAGATAGTGTACTGGGGTAGACTTGTTACGTACAGGCATTGTTTTCCAGAAGGGAAAGGGTAACTTCAGGGGATGGGTGTAGTTTCTGGAGCAAGTAGGGGCATTTTGGGAACAAAGCCTGGTTTTTACAGTTAAAGTGTTGGACAGTTGCCGGCTAAAGTTCAATGAAATATTTGCTGAAATGGAATTACTGCAGAAAATAAGAAACAAACGGCAATGAACAAGCTTTGCTGATGAGAAATCTTTCCAAATTGATCATTCAAACATGCATTTACCACTGAAAAAAGGGGGTTTTGACAAACTTGTGTTCAGTCAGTGGCTCTAACAGTATCTGTCATGGAACAAAATTCTGCAACTCTGTCACATCCAAACACATCCTGAACATAATATTTAGACTTAAGTTTTTAGACAAATTGGCAGTTTGCATGCACTTATTTGAATCTCTAAAATTTTTCGTTTAATAGACAAATGACTGAGTCTTTTAAGTAACTAGACTGAAAATCTATTTTTTAGTGAGCATCACAGTTTGGAATGGTTTCATACAACAGATGTTGTACAGAAATAGAATAAAATAAACCTTGAAGAAAAATGCAGTGAAACCTTAAATTACCTCGGATTACTGAGTTTTTGATTTTTGATATCAAACCTACCTTTATTTTTTTACTTTCTTTGACAAATAATGCTGCTGTGCCACGTTTTATAAAATACGCATTCCTTGTAATGACTTTTGTGGAGCATTTTTAAAACAGTTGGGCCATTTAAAAGTCGATTCCCTACCGTACGTCATATACATGTATCCACATTCTATTCTTGACACTCTACTATGCCTTGAA
This sequence comes from Acanthaster planci, assembly GCF_054643075.1. Lineage (NCBI taxonomy): Eukaryota > Metazoa > Echinodermata > Asteroidea > Valvatida > Acanthasteridae > Acanthaster > Acanthaster planci. Next base: position 25,776,980 of record NC_141778.1, on the reverse strand, counting down.
AAGACATTCAGTAAAATCTTGAATGAAAAATCTGCACTTTCTCACGGAAAAATCAGATCTTGGGAGGAGGCCTTGAAAGCGTAGTACATGATACTTAGCTCTAAGTTCTGGAACCAGAAAGACACACACTTGGAGAGAATGTATGTATGTATCTTTTCAGACGTTTCTGAAGCAAGTAACTATCTCAGCCCTCATATCCACTGTTTTCCCTCTTCAGTGATGTTGAGCTTTGATCTGGTCTATCCCAATACGTCAACTCTTGAAGATCCATCACGCACATCTACAGTGGTTGTCCCCTTCTGATAATTCAAACAGAGTGGGTGATTGTCCTTTTCCTGAGTGAGTCTATGTAATGTTGGGCCTGATCGTAACCGGTTGTCTCAACCTCCTTGGGGGGCGGCCCTTCCCTGAGACAGACAAAGAAGTGGCTGTACACTAGGTCCAGGATGCTGAATCGTCCCTTTGCATGGATGCGCATGGCATGGTCATACTCGCCTTTGCCGACAAAAGCATCAGCTGAGTGAAAAACAAATTTTAAAAAATGATTTACACACAGATGAACTAATGGATGAACAAATGGTCTCTTGATACCACACCAAGGCCTTGTTTCAAGGAGCTACCATTACCACTCGGTGGCATAACTGAGGTGAATTTTGCAGGGGGTCATGCAGGAGCCCTCATTTTCTTGAAAGGGGAGTACTCAATGGGTTAAGTCACAGTTAAAACACTAACCAAGACAGACCACCAGATTTTTTTTCCTTCTCTAATTTTTGAGTGGAGGGGCCATTGCGTTGGAGTTTAAGCCCCCCCCAATTAATTACAGCACTCTACTCACTATGGGAGAAGATATTGTTCAGAAATTTCTCTTCAAACAACAGCAACAAACACAGTATCTATCTGCTGTGAGCTGAAGTGCACCCTCACCGATGAAAGAAAGACAGATGGTACTTAGTTCTCCAACCTGGCTCTTACATGCATTCGGTGTGCACGCGAAGAAAACATTCCAGGCTAAATTTGTTGCACGTTCTCAGCATGCTCCGTGTCAAATGCACATAAACTTGTGTGCCTATGTGGTGAATGCGCTCCAAAGGACTGTCAATTTCATTTCAAAACACGCCCTGTTTTGTTCCTGCTCAGAGCAGATTGGCCATCAATCTGCTTTTCCATATCAGTATAATGTGTCGAACAGACAAGTACCACAAAAGTCCGAAATGGTGCTTTGCTATGAAATTTTGATTACAGTTCATTCTCTAGCAGTAAAATTCACAACAAAAACACTACCAAAATACACTTCTTACCGATATGAAGATTGGACTTGAATTCCACATTGTGATTTTTGACGGCCTCTTCTTGTGCCTCCAGAAGAACCTGTACAGAAACAATCCCAAAGAGCAAGCAAGAGTAAAGTTGAACATCCTCCAGCCATGAGTTACAGAACGCCATATTCTCTGAGGAAGGAGGACATACAACTGCAGAGATGGAAGAAGTACACCAAAAGAATAAATATAATGCAGATAGCATCACTACTTGAAAATGGTCAATCCTACCTCTCGGGCAATCTTGGCACTTTTCTTGTCGATAAACTGTAGCTGAGTCAGCGCATCGTCAATCATCATGCCCTTGACCTGTGCACGTAAGGAAGTCAAAGCGCCTCTGACAAATTTAAATCTTCAAAGAACTTGAGAGATGAGATAAATGCACGTTGTTCAGTCGAGATCCAATGACCTTATCAGAATGAATCCAATCACTTGATGAGAATTTACTCACAAACTTCGCGATGTACCACATTTTTCTCATGCTGTGCTTGATCTGTCTTCTGGAGTAATACACCTCCTATAAATAATTGACATACATAATCTTAATTAATGCACATAATGGATTTTTTGGTTTCTAGTTTTGTGCGTCTGTTCAGAATTCAAACAAAAGGACGTATGATGACTGCCTGATGAATAACTGAAATAACTCACTGCCTTCCGTGGGGGCTCTCCAGGCTTCTGTGGAGGATAGACTTTCTTATTACGTCGCTCCCATGCTTTGACTGCCAAGTACGAGCTTGTGTGGAGACACCGATCAATACACATGGCACGCCTGCATTATCAAACCAATGTAAACATGGTAAAGTAATCTAATAAAATACATGTAAAAGGCATGTAAAACACTGTCAATTTTTAATTACTAATCAGCTGTTAACCACTGATTCTAAGATTGTTAAGTGAGTTAGTATCTCAACAATGTATTTAGCCTAACCTATTATCTAGCGACTTAAATCATTCCCTCCAAAAAACGAATAAAAAAGAAGAAGTTCAATAGTCAGCATGACCAGGTGATTCCATAATTTCCACATGTGGCCTAACTTAGTAGTACAGTACTAACAAAGGAGGTTTAAAACATGTAATACAAAATGTAAGCGACAAAATGGGTCAGGCCCATGAATATTTCTCTATATTTACCCACTCAAAGTAGTCGTTAAGTTTAACAAAGGCTGATCTGCTCCGGAAACCAGAGTGGACGACGCGATGAAGCTGCGTTCTGAGGCCGGGAGCGAAAACAACGAACGCCCCAGTTGCTCGTCATCAACGCATGCTACAGACGCTGGAATCCGCGGTACTTTCCGAAAATTTAATAGGCCCACGTCTCTTACGGCTTTTCGCACATTTACTGCAAACCTTCTGCTGCATGATAGACTTTTAAAACATCCGAAGGATGCCATATCGTGAATGCTTCGTTTCTGATCAAAGATCAAAGCAGACGAGGACGATTAGGGCAAATAAAATCATATTTTACGGGGTGATGAAACGCACGCTCCACAAGCTTCTGCGCCGGTACGATACGGCTGCACTGCACTGGTACGGTGCAGTGGATGGATAAAGGTCAAAGTTGATAAATTATGCAGCTTTGACCCCAGAGCAAAGATGAGTAAACGTGTGCTTGAGGTTGTACGAGGTTGTAACATTTGGATCTCCGCGGGAATAAAGCGCCGTGCACTCAAACTCCTTCCTCAAAATATGGGCAAAAATGATTCTGGAAAGCCAGCCTGTAAGTACGGAGCTGACTGCTACCGTACCAATCCACAGCACTTAGCTGGGTTCTGGCACCCAAAGAAGGGGAAAAGGAAAGGCGAGAATCAGGTACTGGGTAGGCCTAACTGCATTTTACCTACATCGAGACCTAGTGCCTGTGGAATACCAAACTGGGCTGGGCATTCTGCCAGTCACGCTGGTGAACCAAATGAACTTGAAGTTATTTACCGTGACGTTAATTGGACCAAAGTTATTGTTAAATTCGTTAATTAGGCTTATAACCTACCTACTGAACTATTTGTGCAACAGTAACTAAAGTGTTGTCGCAGATGGGGCCTATGTTGTATTTTCAATGATTTCAACTTATGAACGTGAATGATGAATGATCACTGATGATGAACAAGTCAGAAATTTAATAATTAAAATTGATGCGAGCTCATTATCACGAATATGGATACAACTAATGTTCTTAAACTGTGTCTGTTTTCACTAGTATTTTAACATTTCTATGATTGATTTTTACCTTGCCAGGCCTCTTCATGATTGCCCCCATGTTTTTTCGCCTGAGTCCGAGGTCCCAACCTATGATGCATCTTAGGCCTACCCTCTTTTTGTTTCTCTCCCGTTGGTCTGATGTTTTTGTCATTTGTCACCTTGTGTATAGTGAATGTTTTCAGTTGTTTTTGTCGTGGTGTCATTAAATGTTTATTGATGTAAACCTTTCTATCAACTTCTTATTGTGTAACAGATGTGAATTACAATAAAGGTATTTCAAACACAGGAGTTCCATTGTACCATGGAGGAATTTCTCCATGCATGGGCCTAGGCCCTATACAGACAACACTAATTTTCCCTTACCATGTTATAACAGCCATCAGAAGGTGACATGTCCTAAAAGGTGAAATTTAGCAAAGAAAATTTCAAAGCATTTACTTAGAAAACACTTGTTTTTTTCAGACAAGTCCCATAGGTTTGTGCACAGGCCTCAAATGTTGTCCATATTGTTCTTGTCGTGGTGTGATTCTTCCGTCTCAAACAAGCTTAATGATTGGGATTAACTGAAAGAAAAAGTCAAATTAGGCATGTTAGGGTAGTGTAGGAGTTTTACGCTCTTCATCTTGATATGCTCAGTTTTGTTGTTTGTACGATTCATTCAGGATGCAGATGATGGAAATATTGGTGTTGCTAAGAAGAGAAAAGCAGATGGTGCTGATGAGCCACAGCTACCTGGCATGTCTGGAGACTCAGACACAAAGACCAGTGTAGAAGAAAAAGTAGAAGAAAAAACAGAATGTAATGAAGAGGACATTGAAAAAGGTGATGATATTTTATGCAGACATGCCCCACTTGGGATAAAAATTGTCACTGTGTAAAGGCTTACTCTGTCATTAACATGTAAGCTTTATGCAGAATAGGATGCAACTAGTGGATAAAAAGTATATTTATTGAACATATGAAAAATATTCCCTACAAGTCACAATTTTGACATAGTGTTTATGGCCAGTGTTGGTTGATTAATGTTGATTGTTATATGTGTAGTACATGTACACAGCTATTTTATATTATATCGTCAAATATCTAGTGACTTGTTCAAATATATATAACATGCTAGCCGTAACTTTCTTTGCCTGTGTTGTGGCATTAGAGAGCAGCCAAGAATGCACAGATTATGCCCAACCAGCCACACCTTCTGATCTTGACCCAAGAGAAGAGATCAAGTGGAAATTCAAGATGGAAATGCCTGAAGATTTCTATGACTTCTGGGAATTTTGTCAGAGTCTCAACAAGAAAAACCCCAAAGGTAGGCATAGATCCAATGAATACCTTTAGGAATTGATGGCTATTGGTAAGGTGAAGGTTCTCATCATTTGAATTTGAACAAATGCACTTGACCTGGAGCCTGTAATTCTTTTGCTTTTAATCATGTTTGTAACTGTTAGATGCACTCAAGGATACTCTCGGACTGCAGCTAGTGGGCCCCTTTGATGTGCTGGCTGGAAATCTGAAGAAAACTCCTCAGTCTAAGAGATCATCCTATTGCCTTCACTGGAGGTACTACTATGATCCACCTGAGTTTCAGACAATCGTGCGTGGAGACGACGAGACACAGCATCATCTTGGCTATTTCAGGTATGCAGTGGGCATTTTTTATTGAGCAGATTACTCTATATGTGTGGCCATTTTCCACCTGACGCCGGTTTTGCTTTGTTTCAGGGATGAGCCCAAGGAATTGCCAGTGTTTGTTGCGGCTAACTCGGCCAAGAAAAGTTGCTCCATATCAGCTCAGGGGGGCAATATCTTTGCTGCTGTCAAGTGAGTATGGTAAAATTGGCTACATCATTATATTTCTAAATACATTGGGTATAAACTTAAACTAGCTCTGATGGCTTGGTTATTTCAACAATTTAAGCCACTAAATTTAATGATTTTTTGTTTAATCTGAAATCTAGAACTCCATGTGCTTACATTAAAGAGCAATCGTTTACTCATCTCGGAAATCTTAATAGATGTGGTCATCATTATGTTTCAAGGAGGCTTCAAAGAAAAGAGTTTTGTTTCCTTAAATTCATACAGATTACACATGGACAAGCTTTGCAAAGCCACAAAAGACAAGGCGGAACAGAGTAAAATTCAGTCCCTGCAGAAGCCGCTGACCGACTGGGCTAAGAAGTGCGGCCACTCGCTGGACAGCAAGTCTCAAGCCATGAAGGATAGGGAGAAAAAGGTGGTTGCCAAGACATTCCATGGCACAGGCATTGTTGTACCCATTGATGCTAATGAAGTTGGATACCGGGAGCTTCCAGAAACTGATGGTAAGTTCTGGGTCTTGACGGATTTGCAATTTCACCTGGGATCTGTATTTCTTTACCCGCAACTTGGCGACAATTCATATTGAGTGGTTAACATTACTTTTAAACTTTTACACTTTACAGCCAACCTGAAACGGATCTTCAAGAAAATTGCTGACAGCAAAAATGAGGACGAACGCAACAAGAACTTTGAACCCCTGGATGAGATCATCAACTTTGTTCAGTTTGCCAACGACGAGTGCGATTACGGGGAAGGCTATGAGCTGGGCATTGACCTCTTCATGTACGGCTCGCCCGTCCTGCACGGGACCATTAGGAATGTCCTGCCCTTGGCTTACACACTGCTCCGGCGGGAAGAGTTTGGCAAGATCCTGGAGTCACATTTGGAGGACAGACGGAAAGATGACTTGAGTGTGACGTAAAATACCAGGTGCTACAGTCTCTCATGCTGATTTCAACTTGTCATGATGACGAAACTTTGGCAGTAACGTAGGATTTACTCAAATGGCAACACAGTAAAGGAATTGAACAAAAACAGCCATTCACATTGCAACTGGAACAAGACTTTTATTATTTTTTATAAAAGAAACCCCCTTACAAAAATTGTATGTGTATGATATAAAAGGTGCCAGTTCAGTTAGATGTTGAACATGTATATGCAAATGCTATCTTGAGTTAAACCACATGAGTAACATGTATTGGTGAATTCAAGGAACAATACTTTACTCTTAAGAATCCAGGTTGCAAAAAGGTTTGTTTCCTCAGAAAACTTTCTCTGGAATAAAACTTGAATAAAAAGCAATTTCCTCTTGTTCGTTTTGTACAGAATACAATATTTCTTAAAAATAAATCCTTCGGACCATTTTTATGGCCCTAAGAGGTGCACTAATTCGAGGGACACAAGTACATGTATAATGAGGTAACATGTAGAGAAAGTACTGTGGAATATAGACATACCCCAGGTATTTTCCATTAGCTGGTGTGTAGTACAGATTTGAGAGTTGTTCGACATGCATAGTTAAAGTTAAATGAGCATGTGACCGTTGACCGCCTTTTATCACACCTATAACCAACTACACAAAGAGCTGTTAATGTGCATGTGCTTAGACAAATGAATCACAATATGTGATGCACTTGCAAAAAGTATAACTACTCTTAGTACTCTGTATAAAGACCAGTATGATCTCATCTGCCACACAAAATTTCTGCAATCTCACACCCACCACCTTAACTTAAAAGTTAAAAATTCCACTGCCTTAAGTGTTGATTGCATACATGTACAGCAAGCCCATTTTAGTGCACTGTGCGTTTTAAGCATCAGGTGCGTCCGAGTGACAGTTCATGTCACCATGAGGCATGGATTAGAGGTGAAGAATCTGCTCTCAAATCCATGCGCTGAACTGTCGGCTCTGTCCTCTTCATCGGAACTTTCTTCATCTCCAACCTGAAAGCTGACCTTTGAACTTTGAGCTCCATTGGTCATTCCAAGACTGGCAATTGGTGGTCTGGAGGGCAGACTGAAGTAGTACGGCAGCAGAAGGCTCAGCTGTGATACGGAAGCCTTCCCACTCTTGTATGAAAACTTGTGTTGGGCACTGCCCTTTCCAGGCTCGCTCTGAAGTGTTTTCCCCTCACTGTTTGAGAGACTGGGAGCCGAGACCGACACGTGCAATGACTTGTTAACCTCCTGAAGTCCATGTATCCTTGACTGTGAAATGTTTGAGCTGTTCTTCTCTCTTGTTGGTATCACACCTGTCTCATGTGCTGCTCGAGTGCTGACCTGTGGCACTTTGGAGGTGTCAGCGGTGGGATTGGATAGCAGTTGTTCCAAGGACTCTGAGGCTTGTTCATGACCCACTTCACTTGCTTGTTTGTAGAACTGTAAAGCTGACTTTTTGTTGATTGGCAAACCTGTAAAAAACATTTGCAAATAAGATGAGCGAGAGTATCTTGAGAGTTGTGGTTAAACCAGCAACATTATATCAGTCAAAAATGAATAACTGAGCTTTCAACTCGCCTCCAAGACCAAGCTCATGGCACCTTGCCAGGCTACAGAGGGCCTCAGGGTGGTCTTTCATAGCTGCTTTGTGGTAAAGTGAAACTGCCTTGGCACCGTTTGAGGGCACACCCCAGCCATGTTCATAGCACAGCCCAAGATAGTACTCTGCCTCCACATCCTGTAAATAAAAGGTGTGAAAATATGCTTGAGAGATCTGTTTTATACAACACCTGAATGAGGTGAGCTCTGTACACAAATACATGAGAGCTGCACACTATCAAGGGCATCAACATCTGCTTTGCAAAAATTACTTGTCGTGCCATGGTTTTGTGCTTAAGAAATGGGAAAGTCCGGCAAAATGGCAAATATATGTAAATGTCGCAAACAAAATTGCCCCCCCCCGCAAACCAAAATAAAGTCTCAGCTTACTTGTTTTTCAGCAGCTTTCTGCAGAAACGTCGCTGCTTTTCCCTCATCTCTCTGTTCTTTATCTTCAAGGAAGTGAATGCCCAAGTATCTGTTTGCCTGCAACAAAAGCAATGATCCTGGTCAAAATTGCCTGTGCTTGGTAGTGAAGGGTTTTCACTACATTGGCACAATAAACCAAAGTCTACAACGTTTCGATGTCAACTGACTGATTTCTTTTGAAACTCAAAGGTACCTGTACATGCATGTTGTGCCTAAAACTCCACTTATTGGACGTGAAGCAGACCTTGTTGAACAGTTCTGCCACAGAAAAGCAAGGGACCACCATCTTTTAGATACGGGTTTGTGCTTTTATACCATTCATAGCCAATCTATCCCCTTGGAATTAGGATGTGCCTTTGAAATTCACCTGTGTGACGCCTGCCACAGCTGCTGTGCCCATCAACTCCAGAGCACGAGCCGTGTCTTGTTGCAGACCTCCCTTGCCCATCAGGTGAAACACCCCAAGGTTGTAACTGGCCTGTGGATGACCTTGAGCCGCGGCCACCTTGTACAGATCAGCCGCCTGCAAAGTGTAACAAATTGCTTTTAAGTAGAGGTGATCATCCTTGAGAAGACTGCCACACCCAGAAAGTTTTTGTGAACTTCTATGCTGACTTTGACCCAGGAGAATGTTGAATATTTGTGTAATTCACATGCTCATTAGAATCGGAGGATAAGAAACACCACCCTGAGGGAAACAATTTGTGTTATAATACAGTGAGGAGAAATCATCTTTCTTAGCTTACTTTAACGAGTTCAAAGTAAACCACAATTTACTCAAAAAGATTTTGTGTAAAACATATCAGGATATAGCATGACAGAGGAACTAGAGTGACTTTGGACTGAAGCATCATGTTCACCTACAATAACCTGTAATAGAATCAGGAGAAAGTTCTACCTTTTCAAGATCTTGGGTCACTCCCCGGCCTTGCTCGTGGCAAACTGCCAGGTTGAACGTGGCCTTGCTGAACCCGACTATGCTCCCCTCGGAGAAGTGGCCGACCGCCTCCTCCAGCTGACCCTTCTGGGCCTTCTTCACCCCCAGGCTGTTGTGTGCCTGGCCCAAGCTCTGGTTGGTCACTGCTTGGAGCCCAGCCACGGCAGCAGCTAAGGGTGTCGCTGGAATTGGATCTGGAATCTTGGCCCGAAATTTAAACAAAGCAAATGTTAAAACAACTGATGACTGTCATTTTGCAACACTGCTGAGAAATTGCTAAATGCGATCACTGTGTGACTGTTGAAAGTAATGGCCAGATCCCGGCTTATGCATAAGCCACTTTTATAATAGTGACAGAAATTCCTTTATCTTATGATCAAAATTTGTCACTCTTTCTGTCATTATGGTTAATAGACATTTGCGGTTTACAGGTACCAGAATGATGTTTGAGTTTTAGGGGGAGTAATTGAAGGACTTAAATATGGAGTTTGCTCAATACTATCAGACTGCTCTGTTGTAATAGTTTTGTCGGTCATTAACCGTGCTTGTGTTCTCTTTCAAGGTCACAAAGCCATTGTTTGAATCTCACCTCAGGCTTAGTTTCCTGGGGCTTAGGCTCTGTCCTCTTGCCTTCCTCTTGATGGAGGAGGCTCAGTAGGCTGACTGGCTTGCTCCACAGCCCCGGCAATCTGTCTGCCACAGATGCAAGGATCTTCTTCTTTCCTCCACTGCTGTCATCGGGAAGGGTCGACGCTGCCAACACCCGACAGAGATGCAGGCTGAACACAAGGGCTGTACCCTGCATGGAGGGTCGACATGAAAAAGCCTCAAGTTGTGCCTTTGCAAGCCCTTACTCTCACGGTATTAGGTATTTTGGTTAGAAAACTCGCAGTGACATGTATGAAACGGCATTTATCTTAATTTTGAGACTGCCCAGGATGGAAAGATCCACTTGGCCAAATGTCTCAAGGAAAAGCTGCCTCAGAGTAGGTTGTTCAGCGGGATTAGCATTCACTGCTTAGAACATGGCCTTGGTGTACTAGAGTTAACAGGCAAATGCATCTGGTTTGGTCAGGCTTAAAGACAACGAACATCCCTTTTTATCAAATTCTGTGAGGCTTTCTAATCCAGCCAATTGAGATGCTCAGATTTAGGTCGAATGATAGAAACGATGCCTTACCCATTCCAGGGCATCGTGTGACGTGTAGCTATTCCCTTTTTCCTTGAAGGAGTCCCACTGTCTGCTGCCTGCAAAACTTCGCCACCCATCTTCCAACTTCAAGTGCATGTGTCGCACAAGGCTGTTGAAGTCTATGCCACTTGGCAGTGGTTGGGTTGACCTACGTTTCAGTTACATGACAATAACAGTGATACAAATAAATTCATTTTTGCCTTGTTTGGCATTGACTCATCTGTTACAAAAACCAACTCATTTCAAGAAAATATACGCGCTCATTTAACTTTAAAAAAAGTGTTTAGAATCCAATCATTGGAGCTCTGCACTGGCCACTACAGTGTCTCATTTACTCTGCAAAGTATTTTCCAAATTGCAAGTTAAGAACACTGTTTAGTTTCTGAATTGTTTCCAGTGCTGTGCCATCAGCACATTTCTCAAAGTAGAAAATCCACAACTGCCTGGTGTTGCACTATGCTTGCACTTTTGGTTGAATCCAGCAAGTTCCTCATATGGGCTGTATTGGATTCAGTCGCATTTCGTAGTCTGCCTTAAGGAACCTCACTGGGAGGGTGGGGCTAATAGATTTTTTTTTCACAGAGTGAGCTCATGGTACCTTTTGTCTGATGGGTGTAATGCATCACTGCTCAGGGGGGCTGCATTCAGCCCATTGCTGGTGGTCTCCTCCTTATGCCTTCTCTTCTGGCTGCTGTTCCCAGTCCAGGCCGGATGGGTAGTGTTGGCTTGAGCCTTGTGACGCAAAGCTGTTGGAATTAAGTGAGAAAACAAGACAGAATGTAAAGTCACTCCAATAATGCTGTGAGATGGTCCCTAAGAATAAATATGAAATGCACACATAGAGCTTGGCCATTCTCAACTTGAGCATGAACGTTCACAGCATCTCAAGAAAACCCATTTGGATGAAAATAATGCACCGCAACAAAGATGATGCTAACATAATTGACAAATTGAGAAACTACATTTCTGTAAAAGGATTTTTTTCATAACTAAATAAACTAAAAATTGGGATCTGGTTTACGTTTGACATTTGAGGTGGTTGAGACTGTGATCTGTGATAACATCCATCAGGAATGTTATTCTACTTACTTTTAAAAATTTGACCAGTTTAATTTTAAAAAGTTAATATGGGAAATTCCAGCTGTTCTTGTTTCATTTGAATGAAATTAAAACAAATTCTAACAACTGCAATCATCAAGAGGGTCATGATCAAAGAAGTCCAAAATACTGAAATGTAAGAGTTCTACGGGCATCACTGATTTGTCCCCAAAGTGGTGTATCGGTCATCAGAAAGTGATGTCTTAAAATGTCAAATTATGCAGGGAAAATATTGTGTGTTTGAAAGTGTTTACTTAGAAAATACTTTTTTCAGACCAGTCTGTCGCAAAGCCTAGGGTTTGTACACGGGGTGTCCGTGCTTCCTTCCTCCATGATGGAACTGTGTTAAAAAGTTTAGTTTTCATGGTTTGGGAAGTAATGAACTGTTTCCCAAATAATCGATGTCAAATTTTTTTCTACTATTCAACCATTTCTGGTAGTTTTGAGCGAGAGTTGCTCTTGCTTTTTTCTTCCTTCATGATGTGGATGACACGGAACACAAATCATGCCGTTCCTACCCCCTCCTCCTGTGGTGCGGCCGCGCCGGCAGCTTGCGGCCGGCCGGCACCTCAGTTAGACTTTCCTCGCCTCATGTATGCATGTCATGTCCCCTGAGCTATTCACGCAAAGCGGCTCAATCGAAAGATCGACCGTTTCTATTATATTATGGTGATTCGTACGCGACTGAATTACCTCTGGGTATGCCTTGAAAAAGCCTGCACATCATCGTTCGTTCCTTTCAGTCATCACACCTGCAAAATCGTGCTTTTTAGGAGTTTCTCTTCACGCAAACCCATCAGATGTAGCTTCGCTCACGTCACGTCAAGCTTAGGAAAATTACAAGTTTTGTTGGTACTTGTTTCGCGTTTTGTGATTTAATGCGTGCAAGTAGGAAGCAAGCAGAGCTACTCGGGGAACCAGCTACTGGCCTCGTGACATCAAAATAAAGATGATGTAATGCGTGTAGACCCGACGACTGGTTCATGTACCGCTTACTAATATGCTGAACGTCCGACAGATGCACAAGACAGATTTTTTTCCTTTAGATACCATTTGAGAGTCTACATTTAGAAATAGGGAGAAAAAAAATCGAATCCGTCAATGAAAACGTTCCTTGCAAAATTGAGTAAGTTTTAATTAATGTGTGAAGGCTTACAACTTTTGTTTTGTTTATGTACAACATAAAATTGTTAAAGACAAGATTGACAAGTGGCGATTGGTCTATCATGGGGGGTGTGTCATTTCCAAGGCAATGCGCATGACAGTGACTAGGTTAGCGCCACAAGGTCCAGTCCACTAATTCAAGCCCCATTGAAAGCAGTGTAAAATCAGCACCGTTCAGGGCCCAATAGCATGCACGCCAACATCCCTGGGATTTCTGAAACTCAAATGAAATTCTTGTCTGGTCACTTATCTTTCAATGTCTTTTCAATTTTTTGTGGGTTAACCAATTACATTTTTAATTATTCCCACAAAACAAAATCACCCCCCAAAAAGTGATTTTTTCCGAAGTCTGATTGCAGCCATTTTTCAAGTGGCAACCCTCAACTTTCGGGGGCACTTAGGACCATTTTTCAACCGTAGTTTTCAGCCCTTCTGCCCTCATATGAAAGCTCAAAGACCCAGGGAGTTGATCCTGGCAACGATTTACACAATCTCACCATTTTGGGGGCCAAACAGTCTCCTTTTTCAAAAGATACTGCGGGGGGCACTTTTAATGCTAATGAGCTGGTCAGAAATTCTCACTTGAATTAGTGGTCTGCACCCCACGGAGCGCGCAAAGGGACAATCAACTCCATCTACAAAAAGACTTACTGTTATATGTAATACATGTACTTCTCAAGCGATAGATGCCAGTTTTGATTAGATGAAACTATTGCTGTAAATGCAGGTTGTGCGGACCTTGTGTGGACTAGGCCAGGCCCACGCAAGGTCATTCTCTTTCTGGACAGGACAACAGTTTCAGGGGCAAATAGTTATGGGCAAGTATGGCAAAAGGAAGATGACCAATCAAGGAAACAATAAACAACCACGAAATAAATATAAAGGAATGCCCGTGCACTCTTTGTGGGTGAGGTATTGTGAGTGTTCATTTTGTGCAACGAAGACTCGTTATAAAAGAATTGCGCAAGAAGACTTCAGGCCCTCTGTTGGCTTGCCGCTTTCTGTTTTACGTTGTCAAAATGAGAACTTTTTTGCTTAACTCTGGAGATCTGTTTCTCAGTTGCAGTTGCAGTCGGAGACAAGTTCATATAAAAGCTGTCCGGTTACCTTTTTGTTGCCATATTTTTTTGTGAATACAAAATGATATGTAATTGCGTAAAGGGTTTACTTGTCGATCCTGTTGGAGTGTGTGTTGCGTCCCACACTGCAAGTTAATAGCTGTTAAACCAAATATAATATAAAGAAAAATACCGAAACAAAACAAAAAATAACAACTAAACCAAAAACCCTCTGAATTGAAAAATCGCTCAAGTGTTTTCGAGAGCCTGTCTTTCAGCACTGTAGGCCTACATATCCAAATTCCCCCGAGGTTTGTTTTGTTTTTGTTTTGATATGTTTCTTTTCCTTTGGATTTTCTTTGAGGGTTTGAAAAAAAAACAAAATAACGATAATTCTTGGTCACACTGCCAAGAAATCGGTGTCCTCATTATTCCTTTCCCGCTCTAAATTTTCATAATCACAGAGTTATGGGGCCTGCCTCTTGTCATTACCGACTGATTGACAAGGAATCGCAGATAAAACCAGCCCTGGATGACATCGGCAGAAGCCCCATAATAGGGGTCGACTGCGAAGGAGAGGCACTCAGTCGAAGGGGAAAACTGTCAGTTATTTCCATAGCAACTGCAGATCAAATCTACCTCTTCGATATTGTGGTACTGGGGAAGGGCATTTTCGATGAAGGTCTCCGGGGTTTTCTAGAGGACACCGCTCTACAGAAGTTGATGTTTGATCGTCGTCAGGACTCCGACTGTCTTATGCATCAGTATGGTGTGAAGCTTGCGAATGTGCTGGATCGGCAACTTCTTCAGGTAATTCTCTTCCATCTTGGTCGTCCGTGCTCAGATATTTGTTGTTAATTAAAAGCTTACGTAAATACATTTTCCCCATAGGAAAAAAAATTGGTTCCTGAAACTTTTTCGGAATGTCTCCTCTATAAGCTTATTTTTCAGCAATATTGATGTGTCCCTCTCTTCGTTTCTGATTTCAGTTTGTATCTAACAAAGTTGTACCTCTGTTTGGATTAGTGACAGAGTATTCTCATTTTTTCAGCAATTTAAACCTCTCCGACTCTTTCAATGTGACGCAGATGCTGGACCAAGAGTTTGAACAGAGCACAATTTTGGAAGAGCATTCTCGAGTTGAGAGTTTTTTATCTTGCCTGAAAGAGTATGTAAAGGACGAAGACCTCATCAAAGCGAAAGAAAAAGGGAAAGAAAAGATGCACAGAACCGATGTCTGGCTTGAGCGCCCCTTGAGTGGCGTCATGCTGAAGTACGCAGCGTGTGACGTCATGGGTTTCTTTAAACTGTATGGTGAGTTGAAACACGTGTACAGTGGTCACAACGTCCAGCGACTGCGCGTTGCCTTGGACGTGTACCTCGACTTCTTCCGATCGCGCCCTTCTCGCCTTTATGATGAGTACGAAGCCAATGCGTTTTTGCCAATGTACGTGATCCCCGCCAAGGGGAGCCTCCATTTTCCTTCAGCTCATACAGAGTGCGTCGGCTGCCATCGTAGGTTTCCCCGCGCAGACTTCAGCAAAACTCAGCTGAGAAAAGGTATCCAGTGATGCCCCGTGTGCAAGAAAATCAAGCATGATATTGATGAAGAGGCAAACTGGGAGAAGCAAATACGTGACAACGAAGACTCTTATGATTATGTTTACGTTGAGGATGAACATGATTATGATCGTGATAATGATTATCATGAACGCTATTTTGCTTGTGACTATGATAATCATTATTACACTGCAAAAACTATGAAGTTAGATTTGTAACACCAATCATTTTATTCTTTTTGAATGGAATTTGGTGTTACGGAGGAGTATTACCGGCCTACATGATAGGCATACAGCCTAGGGAAAAGAATGCCTTTAAAAAGACTCCATCCGAGCTAAAACCGAAGACAAAATATCCAAATAGCCAAACACAAAACACGTTTCAGCCCATAGAGTAATTTCGTAGGCTTAATATTGGCATGCCATGTACCCAGTGTCCTCTCATGAGGGCCAACTATAACGTCACATACATGTACAAATTTTTTGACAAGATTTTGCAAATCTGTTTAGATTTCAAAATATACGTAGCAGTAATACATGATCAAGTTAAATGTCCTGTCGCCGATAGATTTGTTATTTGAAATTCAAACCTCTTTGTATAATTTCTTCAATTTCCAGATATTGTGTAACACCAAAGCAAAACGATTCCCCAAGGACCACTGTAGTTGAGCATACACTATTCGGGTATTGAAATTTACACCAGTATAAGTGTTGCTTCTCGTAATGCCAAATAGCAGGGCTAGTGTTACCTAACACAAAATTCCTTGCCCAAAATAAACATCATTGGAATTACTTTGTTGTTAAAGTCAAACACCAAAATTGGTGTCATTTAACACCAAAAGCCTTGCCCAAAATTAACACCAATTTGGAATAAACGAATTTCCCCTTGGTGTTAAATTGAACACCGCAACTGGTGTAAAATTCTTTAATTCTTTGCCTAGTGTTATTTAATACCAAAAGCCTTGCGTAAATTAAACACGAGTAAATAATAAAATTCTACTCCATCGGTGTTATTTTTAACGAGGGAGTTTTTGAAAGTTACCACGGTTTAAATAAACATTGTTTCTGGTTATTATTTGCGTTTTACTTAGTTGCAAATGCTGTAGGTGCAAAACAGTTACAATTCAATTGTCAAATTTTCTGTAAATTTGTAACGTTATCTTATCTTAGTATCTTATCTTGAATACTACCTTGAATGGTATAAGACATTAAAAAAACATACCAAAAGGCAAAGTGCTTGCTATATAACATGTGTGCAAATCATTTGGGTTACTTTGTCCATGGTTTTGATAACTGAGTATTTAAGTCCAAAACAGACATAAGTAAATAAAAAACTCTCTGTAATGCTGATTATGATGCCATGCCTTGTATAATCCATTCGGATCCTTGCGCACGCACTTTCATTGTCCATGGATAGTCACGGAAAAAAGTTCAGTTTTTATCGTTGTGCGTTCGAAAATTGATATTTCGTGAGAACGGTACGTCTGATTTCCATGATATTGGGCTCTCAACACCCTCAAGGCACCGGTAGAAATCTTATGATGGCTAAGGGCGTCAATACAGTCGCTGCAATGATATCGGGGGGGGGGTGCAGGCACTGCATGTCCAGGCTCATTACGTTCTGACATTTGTTTCTCGTAGCAATTTATGCATCGATGACAAATCTTGGGAATGTAGGTCGAGCGTTATCTTTCACCCAGCTAATGTTGACATCTCCGCTCCTCCTCCGACGGAACGATTACTCCTGCCTCCAGGCTTTTTCGTGAAAGCCTGCACCACTGCGATGCGGTAGCCAGGGTTAGAGAGGACATAGATATAAGGGCAGATGGCTGGTGTTACGTACAGTAAAGTTGTCGAGGCAAACAGTAAAGCTTTGAATTGTTCGTCGGCGAGGACACGTTTGCCGGTGAGCCTCGCGACAGACTGGGCGAATAGGATGCAGTCGTACGGCATCGGAAAAGCAAAGAAAGCCACGGAACTCAAAACGACCATGCGGAACACCTGGCGGCGGCTCTTACTTCGTTTGACGGCCTGCGCCCCGGCACTCTTACGGTTGCCGTTGGTACCTGACGGTAGCCCGATCGACCGGAATCGCTTACGGAGGCTCCTGATGATGATTGCAAAAATGATGTTGCCGTTTAACGCACAGAGGAAGAAAGTAGTGGACTGCAAGAGGTCGTGAGTGATGACAAGCCATTCTGCAGCGGCTGAACACACTCCAATGACCTCCGGGTAATCCTGGTACTGTTCGAGATTCGCCCATACTAGACCATACCAAACGAAATTCCACCATGTCGGTAAAAAACAGAGCCCGATGCAGGTTACAACGACCCAAAGCCACGCAGAGGTGACGATGGCGCGTTTCATGCCCCGCAGTCGCCGGAACAGGTGAGGCCGGCACGTGGCGTGGTACAAGACGATCGGCACGGCCACTCCAAACGCGTGGGCGGCCCAGGTGGAGACGTCTTGCAGGAGGGAGACTGCAGCGCAGCCGACAGGGCCGAAGGAGGTGGAGTCGATGGGCACGGGGCTCGCCCTGTACCGAGCCAATGTGGACGATATTCCCACCACCAGCAGCACCACTGCGGTGAAGGCCAGACTACCCAGGTAGACGTTGATCTCCGTTCGCATGCGGTGGACGCGAGCTATCGTGAAGAGGAAGGCAAAGTTTCCAAAGAGGCCCAATGCAAGGATTATGGGGTAGAGAGCAGTGATGACCACTGTTTCCGCGTAGCTATAGGTGTAAAGAAGCGCATCAGATTCTGCGGTCAGGTTGATAATTAAGTCGGGCGTTTGAAGTGAGCTCGCCATAATGCTGCCACAAAATTCTTCTCAGCTCTGTATAAATATCATGTTCCCTGCTAGATGACGACGGGGCAAAATAAAGCCAGTCCATATCCGTAAATGTTCAATTCCACACTTCCATATAAAGGCACATTTACAGAGCGCCAAAGCCTGGTATCCTTGGTTTTAATTTTTCTCACAAGGTAGAGCCTTTAAAACAAAACCACCGGACACATCGTGTTTTGGAAACGTCGGCACATGTTGTCACAACCGTCACTCCGGGTCCAAGCGCACAGTTCAGGCCAATTATTTGAGACCCGACTAAGGCTGTTTTGTTACATTAGGGCGTAATCCGATCCGTTGATACCCCGATGTAGCGATACGCATACAAGTTACCGCAAGCATGTTACGACATCAATCAATTTGAGTGATAGTTGCTGGGTGATTGTAATATTTTCGTTCGGATTAATGGTGACCAGGTCAGGCGACATCTACGTGTAAATGTGCGTAGTGGGGGGAGGGGGTAAGTATTTATCCCTCAACCTTTGCCCTTTTAACCGCATAAACGTCTCCCTCCATCTCACTCATAGTATAAAGATGGCGCACTCCTACGTAAACCGTTCATCCACATGCTTGATTGCTGGAGCAGTTAGAAAAAGCGTAACTTATCTGCACCGACCGACTGAAGATTTGAGTGCCCCAATTTCGGCTTTTCTCGTGACAGGGGGCTAGTTGGCCCATGCACTTTGGAGATCTGTAAAAGTACGGTAAAGTTAGGTCTGAACGGGTTTTTGAGCCTGTGTTCCCCCGAAATTTTAAATGAAATTAGATTTCAAAACTCTCTTTGTTTCTATGAGGTAGAGAGAGCTTTTTTTCAACCGGAGATAGGTTTCCCTACCACCTTTTTATGAGTGTTCATATTGGCAGGAAAATTTCATCCTGAGTCATCTGATCATCGCCCTGAATTAACCGAACGTGAAAAGTTGGTCCATACAACCCGATGTACACCCATCGCCCTACTCAAGAACGCCACTATCTTCTGCATAGCAATAACAGTAACCTGCCAACAATTTTGTCCTTTTTGGCTTCCTTCAAAGTTCAAACCATACTGTGAAAAATACCAGGGGTGGTAGCAAGGCAATTTTTGCGATTCCAACTCAAGTCACAAGTCAAAAGCTGACAGTTACAAGTCAAGTCACGAGTCACAAATATAGCCACTAGAGTCAGACTCGAGTCCAAGTCAAGTGACTCGAGTTTACAACTCTGAAAAATACTGGTTTAAGACCGACCGTTTGGTATGAGCCAAGGCCTTAAGAACCACTCTTTGCCATTTATATAAAGATCTGAACTGCCCCTTTCCCCGGACCTTCTGTGGTGAAAAAAATCAACTAACGGTTTGTTGATAAGTACCAACAATACACTTGTTCATCTTAGAACATGAACTGCGTATTTTTTATTGACTCTGTTGCCCGGGGACGCTTGACTATCTCGGTGCCAAATGTCATGCGAATTAATTAAGATATGCTGCAGACATATTCACATCACCTTAATTGGCTCCGAAACAAAAGACAGGGTACAATGTTTACCGGTATGAAGATAAGCCAACACTGTGGGTTAACCTGGGCACATCAGGCGACTCTAGTATCGAAGCTTTTTCTAAGGTGATGACTTGTGCAAGGTAATTTGTGACCAAAGCCTGATTTTTTTAGCTTGTTTGTTTGTAGGGGGCTACTGTTGTCCTGTGTGGCTTTCACTACCATTATCCCGGGAGATGGATGTATCCCCTCCACTTTTTGACCGGGGCGGGGGCTGGGCTATTGCATCATCTTATATACATGTAGTGTCATAATGTGTCAGCACCCCCCCGTTTTCAAAATTCCATGACCACAAATTCCCCACCCCTATTTTCGACCTACTCATTTACGCAACTGCTTTATACTATGTATTTTTTGGCAACAAATTTAGTTTGGTTTGAGTCATGAGGTAAAATACAATTTCGCATTTTACATTTCTCTCTCAGAAGAGCCCAAAACAAAAATATGAATTCATACATTTTCGTAAATTAAACAAACTGTCTTTTAGGGATACACAATAGCGTAATGTTTTGAGGTGTTAAATCTATACATAGGCTTAGGTAACAACGGGAATTTATGAGGCAATTTACAAGAATTCTAATTCATTCCAAACTTTAATTTTTTTTCGTCATGTCTTGTTCGATCTATCAATTTGAAGTTTGTAAAGAATAAGCGTCAGTTAATCAAAAAGTGTTCTGCTCGTGATACCATCACCGAGTCTAGACCTTAAGTATTTTTAAATATCTTCTAACATTGATTCTCGTATGGTACACTATGAACGACTCTAAGGACATTGATGGACCATTAATAATGATTTAGCAAGCGAAAGTTAGGGGACGTAGGTTGACATTTCATCGACCATAGTTGTAGAAGGCACCCGGCGGTTCTTGCTACGAAATGTGAAGGCCTGCACGTACGCTTGGCGGTATTTGGGATTTGTAATGACGTATATGTATGGGTTGATGGCAGGGTTGAGGTACAGCAGAGTACGTGTTACCCAGAGTAACTTCGTTACTTGTTCGTTGTTCAAGACATAGTTCCCAGTCGAGTTGCTGATGACAAATGCAAATGAGGAGCACTGGAAAGGGGCCATGAAAGCGAAGAATATGGAACCGTTGATGATGAGCATTCGGGTCACCTGGTTGCGGACCCGCTGCCGGAGGTTCTTCCTCTGTTGCCCGATGGAGTTTTCATTGTTCACCGCCCCGACGCGAGTGTTCAGACGCTTGATGATGAGGATGTAAAGGACAGCATTGACGACTAGACTGACGAAGAAGGGAACCGCCTGGAGGCCGTTGTGGAAATCGACGAGCCATACTGCTTCGGGGAGGCAGGATCCAACAACTAGCGGGTGATCAGCGAAAGCCTCGGTCTCTGGCCAGGCTGCGCAGACGGCCACGAAATTGGACCAGGTTGGGAGCAGACCAAGACCAAAGATCCACGCCATCAACCACACTGCCAGCACCAGTCTCTTGGTGCGCTTCTTGCCGCCAATCAGCCGGTGCTGGACAGGTCTGCAGATGGCGTAGTACTTCTCCACTGTGACTAGGGTAACGAGGCAGAGCCCAACGCAATAGGCCACGTCGAGGAGGACGTAAACGACGATGCAGCCACCAGGTCCAAAGATACCCTGGTCGCCGGACACCGGGCTGGCGCGGTAGCGGGCGATCTTCTCGGAAACCCCGATGACCAGGAAGGACGTGTCGGCCACCGCCAGGTTGGTCAGGTAGATGTTGGTGACAGTCCACATGCGGCGCACGCGGAGCATCACGAACAGGAACGCCAGGTTGCCTAACAGGCCCACGGCCAGGATGCACGGGTTCACAATGGTGATGATGATCCGATCGGCGTTGGTGTAGGACAGCTCGCCAGCCAGTTCTTCGTCTGACGACAAGTCCAACGTGTTGTTGGGGGTGCAGGACTCGGCAATGTTGCTTACTGCAATGCCCATGCTGAATAGTGTATATCGTCACGGCTTTGGCAAGGCTGCAGCCTCGTCTCCTTTGCATGTACTCCGTGCCGAGGTCAACACGCAGTTATGAAACTTTGTGGAGCTTTTTAAACGTCTTCAAACCACATGGTGTATCAGTCACTGACAAGTACAGCCCTTCCAAAAAGTGACAGTGCACGAAACCTCGTGGGAGTAGTTAAGCCAAAGTGCAGAGCAAACTCATTAACTGTCCTAGCTGCTTAATTACTCTCAATTACCAGTCCGTGTTATTGAAATATTACTGTCCTCCACAACCAAGATGAACCAGTCTGCCGACTGGAACCCAGTCTTGAAGCAAAATATTCGAAACTGTTCCCAAGCGGCAGTTTATAATTACTGCACAGTTGTTCTGTCTCCCAAAGCAATTTGGCATTGCTGCGATACAGTGTGTATCAGCTTACCACAGTGATAAGGCTTATCGTCATTAGTGGTAATCCCTCTTCTGGACGTCACTGAGCCTATGTAAATAGTATCCCTGTAATATTCCGTACATTAAGTCTGATAAAGCAAGGTAGAAAGGCATATTCGCCAGAAGAATCTGAGCAAGTGTTCCCTAGACAGCAGGAAGGCCTTAAAAGATAAGCGTCCGATATCACAATTATCCTGAGTATCACAGTCTGCTCGTGACGACGCCCAAATTTCCCACGAGCCATTTACATCTGCCATCTTTGATTTTATACCGTGCCTGCAAAAGACATTTAAGACCACGAATGCTCACTGTGTGACGTTCGAAATGGCATCCCGAAGCCTTCAATTTCACAATATGGGCGTTTTGAACACGGCCTGACATCAAAGATGACGGACCGCAAAGGATTGAGGGAAAAACGTGGAATGCAACTCATATGTAGCTCGATGATATTGGTAGTTTTGAGAGCGCAGTGACCACGTGTCTGCTTGGCAGTGTTCCCAAACCCCTTCACTCCAAGCTTTGTTTACCCTATGTCTCAGTTTTTTCATTGCTTATTTATATTTCCTTTATTCTAAACACAATTTTTTAACGAGCATGACCTCACGGGTTATTCCATCTGCATATGGTTGGATTAAAATCATCGTTCTGTATTCGACGAGGTTGAGCGCCCTCAAGTAAGACCATAACGTCTTATTCAGTGAATTAGAGGACGTTTAAAAAAAGAAACGGCTACAGCGACGTTTATGTAGAACATGGGTCTACGGCAACCGGCGAAGACGCAGACCCAGTTCTTATACAGATACTACGAAAGCCCATTAGTGCCATAGAGTATCCGCTCCGAGCAGGAACAAAAGAGGGCGCGTTTTGAAATCGAATTGACGGTCCTTTGGTACCACTGATCATGGACATCAATGTTTGGTACGCATTCACCGCATAGGCTCGCAAGTTTATGCGCATTTGACGTGGAGCACGCTGAGTTCGTGCAACGAATTTTTAGTCTTAAATGTATGGTCTTCGCGTGCTCGCCGAAGAACCCGATCGGAAAGCTTGGTACCACCTGTCTTTCTTTCGCCGGTGGGGGTGCACTTCATTTCAGGGCGGATACCTCGTCAAAGACTGTGTTTTGTAGTTTTCCGTGCTCGTTTTGACAATATCTACTTTTAGAGAAACATCGTTTCTCTTTGGGGAAAGAATTGTTTGCTTTATGACATGTTTATTTTCAAGTTCGTTTTATCATGATAAAAATATCTCATGAAAACTGTTTTTCTAAAATTAGAAAAAATGAATTTGTATTTAGCTCTCGGAAAAATAAATTCCAAAATTATAATTCGACGGTTGAAAATGTACAATTTATGACACTGGTGGGCTTTCGTCAGATGGAGAGGTTTCGTTAGTGTACGGTTAGAACAACGACTACGTTTTGTTGCTGTGACGTCATCAGTTCATGTGCTGTTTTGACGTTCGAA
This sequence comes from Acanthaster planci, assembly GCF_054643075.1. NCBI lineage: Eukaryota > Metazoa > Echinodermata > Asteroidea > Valvatida > Acanthasteridae > Acanthaster > Acanthaster planci. The sequence continues at coordinate 25,753,452 of NC_141778.1, read as the reverse complement.
ACGTACGTCGTAATCGCATCATCGGTGATAGTAATATGCCGGCATGCACTAGTCACTACACGTAGAAGACTGTGCAAACGTAAGTAAGAAATGGATAAAACAAGCAGTAATTTTCGCACATTTTTTGCGTACAAGACAATCAGTCATGTTGTGAGATAACTGTGTGTTGTGCATTATGTTTTTCATTCAGTAGACCATCGAAAACTTCCAGTGGTTCAGCTTTTTGGTTGTAATGCGAACGGTACCGGTAGGTTGGCGAGGCTGGCAATGTAAGCTATAGGCTCACGTTGTTTTAATCCAAGCCTAGGCCCCGGTTAATCCCAGAGCGGGGATATAGATCACTTCCTTGACTCATTCTGTTTCAACAGCTATAGTAGCAATACATACGGAGGATTTTGTGCTAAAAAAAGCTTTTAAAGTGTTGCAAAATAGAAACATTGCATCACGATTAGGCCTTGGTTGCTAGCCACACATTGATCAATCAATGGAGACAGCATGGCCAAAGCATTGTTTTCAACTTTGATAATGTATGCTGTTTTCCTGATGTGCCTTGGAATCTACCTAACTACAAGTGGATGTTTATTAATTTAAATCTGTAATTTTGAGGTGAAAGTTGCAGAAATACCTCTAATACATTAATTGTTGAGGTCATGGACATTGTCATGATGGTCATGCACCTATGATAGGTTACTTATCAACCTGTATCATTCAGAGTGTATTTTAAGAATACTTTAAATTTAGTATCCATTTATTTCTGTTTTTATCCAGAACGGAATCTTAGGGGAAGAAAAGTGCCAGGTTTTATCCAGGACTGGATAGCCTCTTGTCGAGGGAGGTAATTGCTGTTAGTCCCAGTAATAAATTGTCATGGGAGTCAGTTCACAAGAAGCTCAATGATGTTCTGAAAGAGAGAAATGTGTATGTGACATTGCCAACCTGTAAAGACCGCCTTCGCCATCTACAAGAGGCACACCTCAGGCGAGGAAATGAATTCATGGAGGGCGTAAGTAGATATGACTTAATATACCAGAATTTAATTCTTGTAGAAGTATTCTGACAAACGTTAAGAAACATTTTTTCATGATACTTGTAACTGTTTCATTTACCAAGGAGGTATTAAACACTTTTTGCAGTGATGTAATGGCCGGTGAAAATTTTTGGAGACACCTTGGTGTTGGTGCTTATTCTTTGGGGATGGTGCTGGGTAGGTGTTTCAGATGGCATGTACAGGAGTTTCAAAATGTTTAAGAGTAACAGGCAGATGGATGAACGTAGACAGCAGTGAGTCCAAACCTCCATGGACTAGGGCGCACCGAGGGACCTGGTAGTTTACGGGCTGTAGATGCTCTCTGATGCAATCTATTCATTCCTGGCATCTCAAACCAGGGTTCCAAAGATCCTACTCAAAGACTTTTCTGCTGATTTGTTTGTTTTGTTTTTACTTCAAAACCAAATAAATTTGACTCTCCAAAATCATTCTTTATTCAGACCCAACAGGCACCAGTACATTACAACAAACAGGTTTCATCTTGTGCAATATGTACACAAGCATATAGGTTAATACAAGCACAATGTATCAAGTGATTCTTGAATGCAGATTTGTACAATATCAGCAGGGAGGTGAAAACTACAAAAACTGATTTGAAAAGTTTTTCTTGCTTTGATTTATTGAACAATACCAGTGCATGTAGAATTAAGTAGTCTATCTTGAACGGAACATGTTGTCAATACAAAATTTCCATTCAACACTTAAACTGGGCAATGCCATGTTGATATTTATTACTCATTTTTAAATGTTTTAATTGTAATATGTTACTTCTGGGTTTTACTGCGATGCGTGAACATTTGCTATGGAATAAGCCCAATCTAATCAATAAAATATCATTATTATTGATATAAACGGTAAAACAATTTGCTGGCAAAAGTCGCAAACCACTTCCAAATCTAAACCAACGTAGGAACCCAACTATACCAGCCTGTCTTGTCATTGATTTGCAGAATATACTGAAATATCATTTTCATATATTTTACATATGTATCGCTTAATCTAGTATTCCCAGCAAGAAATGAGACCGAGGGGTACCCCCCCACATGTCCAATCGCTATACACACTCTAGAGTATTGTTACCTGACACATCCCCTCTAGATGTCTTAAAAGAATTCGTCAGATTCCAGTGAGACAATGACCAACACAAAGCAAGGGGTTCTGTCCGTCTTATATCTTGCTTCACATGTAATTTCAGTGACAAATTGTCCCTACCTACAAAACCTCGTGGTTTCTTCTGGACATGCGCATGCATGCATGCTGGAAGTAGCAAGTCTGCTTAATTGAAATCCAACTTCAAGGGTTTTATTAACATGTATTAAAATTCCATTTCTATTGCATGGTTCCTTTAATGCAAATTTTTGTCACTTTTTGTGGCAATTTTTGGTGGCTTTCGTTCCCATTCAATAAGCACAAAAAACTGACCCTACCCAACAAAATTTTTTCCCTTTTTGAAGGCATGTAATCGGAAGCAGAGCCCATTGAAAATTTCATGATCACGATAGTTTTTTGTTAGGGATGCTACAGATTCCCTCATTGCAGATGATACGAACGATTAATAGGAGCATTGTGTGACCATACAGTACGGTTAACAATCAGGGACAAAGTTGATTTGGGTTAGCCAAGCCATTCTTCAAGGTCTGAAAGGCGATTTAGATATGCCAATCTTCTTAAAACTACGCAGACAGCATCAGTACAGCTTCTTCAGGTTGAAGCATTTTTTTCAGTGTGATGTTTTCTGGAATTCCAAGTAAATTACTGAGGCGATAAATATCATCTTTCTTAGATCTGAAGTTGTTTAAACGCTGATCATCCGTACGTTTTGACAGGTCGAACGTTGGTCACACCGGGTTATAGGCCACTCTTTCTTGAAGGTGCATTTACTCGGAGCAGCTGTATAAATTCGGCATCTTCGTCCTCAATCGCAAAATCGATCCAATTATGTTGAGCGCTGCCATATTTAAATCCCCGCCGATGCGCGCCCTCTAGAGCTCATCCCAAACGTAACCGCGACCCACCAACGAAACCATTATCACCAGCCGCGGACAACGCAGAAACCGCATTTAGAACTAAACGTAGTCGTTGTTTTAACCGTGCGCTAAAGAAACCTCTTAAGTAACCGCCAGAGACCGAATAGAAAATGTACTCTGTTGGAAAGACCATCCTCGGTTTTCGAGAGGGCGCTCTCACTATTTATACGAGAACCGTGAGCTGTGGCACAGGCATGGGCCCGTGGTATTGGTAGCTATCAGGTCGGTGCTATGAGGCTGAATAGGTTAGAATCGTGGCTCACAACCATGATATTTTGCTGTGCAAGACTGCTGTGCATGCACGGCCAATTTACTACCGTACTGTCAGAGTTACACGGGGACTGAAGTGAAATTAACTGGCGGAGGGAGGGGTTCAAGTAAGCCTTCCGTTCCTCGGCGGATGATGGGCCAAATTCCACACTCAGATAGGAATGATTTAGGCATCGATGACAGATGTAAATTTTAATCTTAAGCTTTCCTTCGAGTATAACCCCGAATTGGCGCGAGGATAACCCCAAATAGACGCATTTCTATCCTGATTGTGGCTGTGCAGTGACAGCTTCAGATTAGATTTTGTCAGGTTAGTTAAAACCCATTTAGGCCTATGTAACTATACTTGGTGGAACGAGTTTCGGCCAAATGGTGAGTTGTTGGTGCAGTTTGGTAGTTTTGTCTTAAACACCTCCCTTTGCGAAACACGATTTTCGTTCCTTTTTCGGTCGGTGAAAAATATGATATTTTTTGCTAACCTGCGTCCAAGCAATTAATGTCGATAGATCCCTAGAAATGAGTCTTGAGGCCATGTCTTTGTTCAAGAATGCGAACATGCTGTCCTGTTTTTTTCCCTCCAAGCACCTCCCTTGAGGTCCTAGTGATAACTTGTGATATGTGACGGCAGGTGGAGTCGACACAGGGCTCTAGAGCCTGGCTAACGAACCCTGCTACGTTATTTACAAGAGCTTACGAAAACGCAGACCCGCATTAATCAAAAATAATTATGGTTGGTGAGGCCCAACATTTGGAAATCTAATTCCGCTAGTGCCTTGCCCGGCTGGCATACAGCAGTTTGCTTCTTAAAGTATTACCTGTTAATAATTGCAGACGATATTTGTAACTGTACATTTTGGGGCGCCTGTAATGGCAATTTTTGTGTAGTGCTGATAGCTCATGTTCCACCTATCCATCGAAGACATAGCATTTGTATTTTGTCAGCTGGACAGCTGTTTGTACCGACGATGACACTCCATACATCACAGCTTCCCAATTTTCTCCGTGAAAAATAATAAGAATGTTTTCTAACATCCAGTACGTCCTAGCAGCAGAAGTTATCCTTAAAGGGGGGGGGGTGAGAAAGGAGGGTAGAAGTTTGGACTTCGTTTTTTTTTTTCGCTATCATACGGCGAGATCGTGATCCAGTATCTCTTGGGTCTATCTTGACGATCGCGCTTCGAGTTCGAGTGTGGCAGATTGCGGGTTGAAAAGTAAACGTCGTCTCGTCTGTGGTGTTGGCTCGGCGGAACCGAGAGTGACTTGAAGTCTCGTCAGAAGTAAATGGGGGATATCGCCGCGACAGCAAATGCTTCCATCTGTACACACACTCTGTCCTTTATCTACAAAGATACTGCATGATTCTATAAAGGGCCAACGTCTCGGAAATTTTCAGAGCAATCCAGGAGTGCAGTTGTCTTGTTTTTACGATTTCAAGGTGTAGTAACGTCATCACCACTGGCTGAATCTTAATTTTACATTTCCACGAGCGTAAAAATTGACCCGGTTCATAGCTGTTTGTTACTGGCGCTTCAGTGTCGATACGGGTGCACGTCAAAGGTTCTCACTGAGCTTCCACTAAATTTTGGCCCGAGAGCCTTACTCGAGTTACCGCAGAGCTATGCCTACGTATGCGGCACACTCGGGATTTTGACCCAAATTTAGCTCTAATAAGCTCCTGAATCTCAAGCGCCCCTGTTGTGCCTCAGGGTACTAGGATGGGCAGCTATAACGGATAGATGTCGTGATTATTGTATCTCCATTTGGGGAGGGAACCACCCCAGGGGCTTGGGCGGTATTGTGTGAACACTTTACAACAAGCGAAGGCTGGCTTATACCTAGCTCAAGACGGAGAATTAGGACGCCGGCCTCAGGTCGCCTGTAAAACGAGTAGCTGGAGTTTAACGAGTTTGAAGACAGAAAAGGCTGCATTTTTATTTCCATTCAGTTCAAAGGAATGGACATTTTCCCCAAGGATGCGTCGGTGTAAGATCCACAAAACAGACGCCTTAAAATAGAAAATATATGTCGCGACTGACCGATCGTTCATTTCGGAGGATGCACCGGTGAATTCGTATCGCCTACTTCCAACAGTTTCACACTTTCAGTACCCCGGTACTTTGGTTGGCGGGGCACAGTTTGCCAAAGTTTTAATTTCCTGCGAAAATAACTGATTTTGAATGTAAATTTACGCGATTGACTGAATACCCTGTTTATGGAATCGCGTCGATCTCACTTCGGAATCGAGGTTCTTTTTTTTTAACACATCAGAAACTTTCTGGGTCAGTGGGCTAATCAAATGCAATCGATTGTCTCGGGTACACTTAGGCAAATTGCATCTGCGAGGTGTTTAACTCAATTTGGAAGCAAGACTGCTCACTGCGTCAGTTCATTTCACAGAGTCGAGCAATTTCTTTCAACTCAAAACAAAAGTGTTTTCTTTAAGCCCCCCCGTCAACATTTTTAAACTGGATATGTTTGCAGTGCACCGCTTTTGTCCCGCACAGCTTCCGCATTCGCGTCTACTTTGAAGAAAAGAAAAAACCCAGGCAAAGTAAGTAGTCTCGAAGCAAAGTGCTTTTAGATTACATTTGAGCAAACTTGCATTTTCCCCCCATATCACTTCTGGACCATGACAAAAAGCCAACGTTTTTGTGCTTGAAAGCGGCAGCCTTTCCTTTTTGTTGAGGTTCCCTCCTTCAATCGAACCGGCCATGCATTTGCATTCTTGACCGAGATCGGGAATGATGGATGGACCTGTGTGTAATGAGTGGACTTGGTCTTGCGGCTGAGTCGGAGAGGTTTAAATTGATGGGCAATCTATTTTGCATTACCGACTGATAACGAGGAGACCATAGGAAAGGCACAAGGGAGACGCGTAACCCAGCCGACAGTAGCAAGGGTAGACGGGGTAAGCGATTGTGGAGGGGTGATCTTCAGAGCACACACACAACCGTACCCACAGTTACTCTCGCTTTACGGAATTCGTTTTCTGTTTCTATGCATCATACTTGAGATGGTTTATACTCTCTAGACCTCGCTTGGAGTCGGTTGTCCAAATGAGAAGAGACAGTCCCCAACTTCCTCTGAAATTCAGTGAAAGTGTAGGCAATATCCGAGTATATCAAGTAATTCCAAGTAAAACCGAAAAGGCCTATCCCCAATGATGGTTTCGCTTTAACTAAAAAGCGTACGACTTTATCATTAAAAGCATACAAAATTCGAGAAATTAGTTACCTTAATTGATTGACTTCGTTTTTCCTAGTATAAGTAAATTCTTTCTGCAGGTAATCTCAGGCGTGGTAGATGCCTTTTGTGCAAAACCGCTCTATTGCTGATCGCTCAGAACACGTTGTTGGTAATTACAGTTGTGAAAAACAGTGTAATAATTTTCCTTCAAGAGGCGCACAAACCGAACTCTCAATTTGTGCGAGAAATATCGAATTTTCCCCAGGCGCACTGATCCGATAGTTTACACAGTGCTGTAGACTTAAGCTTCATATAAATTGGACAACATTAATGAGAAAAACATCTTCTACGATTTTTTCAAGAGATTCTGTCAATTTACTCATTCGTTAAAGTGAATAAAGCCGTGCTGTTGATTATTCCAGGACTTATTTGTATAAAAGTAATTTAAAGTCTGGTTCAAAGAGTGACTAACATTCGTAACGCGTCAGAAATTCCCTTTCGATGTTAAATTTGCGTGTTATATGTTTTAAAAACGCATATTTGAACGGACTTAATTTTCAGGATACATTTCGTTAAAAAGTGTGTCCCCTTTTCACACTTGTTCTGTCCCCTTTCCTCCTCTTTTTTCATTTTGTCTTCACTCATTATTTTGCACCTTTTCCCCCAAGACTTTGTTAGCCTCGTGGTTATGAATAAACATTTGGATGCTTCAAGCTATTCGGACTTCCGCGCCCTGATTGCTTTTGGCCGCTTCTTGTAACAGTGAGGGTTAGCAGAGCGTTTGCTAGCAAAGCCTTGTATGCAGCAGTTGCTTCTAATTCATATACCCGGCTTACAAATGCATGACATGCATTCATGGGAATTTTATACTCAGTTTAATTTTCATTGTGCCGATGGAGAATATCCAAACAAATTGATTCGCCATACAGGAACCCGGAATTTCATCTCGGTAAACAGAGAGTATAGTTCAAGAGATGTGATTCAAACTCAATCCAATATTATCTGAAAACGGGGCAAAGTAACAGAGCAACGTGATTAAAAAAAATGGATTGATTTTTGTGCAGTCAGTCCGGTCAACCAGCTTCGGATCGATTAAAGTATAGGGCCTCGTACACGAAGGAAGATTCTCTTGGGTTTAATGTGTACATCGATGCAGTGACGCACACGCAGTGAAGCAAAAGAGCAGGCATCCGGCCCTCTCCTCACCCTTGAGATTAAGCTAAAAGTCAGAACAACAGCTCCGTGAACAATTGCCTCCTCTAGCGGTGAAGACGCAAAACATTACTAATATACGCGAGGGAACTTTCGTAGAGGTCATCCTTGGCTTTTCCTTTTTGTGTAATTTTTCACGGACGTTTGTAGAATATTTTGTGAGTGTAGGGCCTACAATTCGTTTCCCTTGAGGGAGCTGAAAGAGCGTGGAAGAAAAATAATGACCAATCGGCATTTTCATTTGCAGCGTTTGGCAGGCGTAAGCAAGCTTCTTGAGAAAAAAGGGTTATTTTTTTCCACAGTCAAATTTACACATGTCATATTTTCCAGCAACATCGTTGCCCTTCATCAGAAGTTGTTGGTGTGAGTGACTAGGCACCAGCGACTTTAATGAAGGCAACACGATGTTGCTCGAAACGTCAAGACAAAAGATGTTTGATTGTGTAAAATTAGCCGTTGTTCTCTAGAGGTTAATAGCGTATTCCAGCTGCTATTCTCTCCCTGTTGAACAAGTTTGCAGGTGTACACTCGTGAAAATGATGAAAATAGATTATTGTGTGATGTACAGCTGTATACACTCTTCAGTCAACTGTCGACGTGAAAGGTGTCCTCGTTGCAACCCTTACACTGTCTAAAAAAACCCTGTGTTTAACGCCCTCTTCAGCTCTGCTCCGACAAACTGACGTGGACTGTAATGCGCTTCTCACTTCTTTTTCACCGTAAAGACAACTATGTACGTTTTTGGTGTGCGTTGCATAACTGATGCGTTCGTGCGTTCCACTTTCACAGATATAAAAATCGACCCCATTAACACAACACACGTTAGCATAGCGTTCGGCCGTCAAAATCGCCCCGGGAGCGATTCTGACGGGTGCGCAACGCCTTTCCATAATGGGCGTCAACGCTTGCGCCACGAGTTGCTCCCAGAGCGATGTTGGCGGCCGAACGCAACGCACACGTGTGCTATGTAAATGGAGTCGCCTTTTGTGTCCATGAAAGTGAAACGCATGAGCGCGTCGTATACGCAACGCACCCAAAAAATGTGCATACGGAAAACTGTACGTTCTGATGCGTGAATTTGGATACCTTGCTTTCCCCGCCACCTCCTTAACCTCGATCCGTGCTAGTTTTTCCCTATCTACCTTAAGCAGAAGCAACTCTCATCGCTTGAAAAAGAGTCATGTTGGTCGTGTTCATTGTCGTCGGTAGCTACGCGACCGTAATGTATGCATTAATGTATTTCATATATAAGTGAACAAGGGAAGTGTAGTTCCTATCCGGTTTGTAAGTGACTTTGTCACAAAGGCGGACGCGCCACGATTTGCATGCTCTCATTGGACAATCGCTGAAGTTGCGCGTTAACTTCCGGTTCCATGGTTCCACGTAAACGGCGATCAGTGCATGTAACCCTATGTGCAGTGCACGTGTGCAGTAGGCGCGGCTTTAAACTGAAGTGACGTCACACTTACGAACCGGATACCAAAGGAGCCCTCCGTTGCTGGGAAAATTGCGCCCTCTCTTGGTCGCACGTCCTTACTTACGTCCCATGAAAAATGCACGATACCCTATATACTCAAACCAAAAGCACTCTGGCTGCCAAATGTCAGTGTTTCTTCATAGGCACGAATGTTTACAGCTAAAGGGAGGGTGTGATGATTCCTGACGTATTTATACATGTATATAAGCTGAAAGCGCACGATCTTGCCACTCCAAGGACACGGCTAATGCATGACTTATTGCAGAGTCTACTCGTGACTGATGATAGTCCCCCATTCATGCAACACGAACCACGCGAGACGTCATGGTAACCAAAACACAAATGAAAAACTGCCTTTGGTGTCGTGGAGTCATCGCTCGACGACCGAAGAGAAGTTGAACGTCCCCCACTGGAGAGTAATACAAGCAGGTGTTGAAGGAACCGCCAAATGCATGAAAAAAAGCAGCAATGATGTCCTTTAAGGGCTTCCATAGCATCGTTTGGATAAAAATATACTGGCGCACGAGTTTGTTGAGTCAACTGTTTGTTTCACGCGCAACACCGAGTCGTGTGTCCCATCTCTATCTCTCCCAACTTCGAAGAATTAAAAGGGGTTTTTCTCAATTCCAGTTATGTGTGGGAGGTTTTGCTCACTCCCACATGTCAGAGAGTCGTTTTCATTCCTTTGTGCAACTGACTGAGATGTGCTTTTTCAGATGACGTATTGTTGTATCAGGCCGGCCGCGCAGGTTTCAAAGTAATTGTTTATCAGCGTCAATGCCAACAGCAAAGTCCTCCAGCGCCCAAATAACTCAATCGAACTAAGTAACCATGTTGGCAGGGGGCTTGCTTCAGCTTTCTTTCTACTGACTGTATTTCAGTGTGTTGTATAAAATAATACTTCTCAGTTTTTATGGTTTTGTGACAAAGGGAGCATTCTATCCAGGACTTGCTGAGCTCACAGCAAGTACTGCAATCACGCTCTTAACGTGGATTTTCAGACGCTTTTTTTTGCTCGAAGACACGCGTGCGATTTAGATGCCTCTGCGTATTCTCTGCCAAAGGCATGGCCGTGGGTTGTGAGACGGACACGGCAAGAACGGAAGTATTAAACTCTGTGTTTGAGAATCAAGAAGGGAATAAAGGAACCCTACAGGGTCAAGTTTAATGGACAGATTGAAGTGCAGAGAGATATAAATATATGCAACATATCAGTATAGCTCAATAAATTTAGAGAAAGAAAGAGAGGCGAAGTTGGTCGGACACATTTTCATGTTTCGGAAGCCCATGCCGTTGATGGGTGTTCTGGGGCCGGGGACGCCTGGGGATAAATTAGTCCATCTATGGACGCCAGCGCTTTCAGGAGCGCTGAGATTTAACCCTCAAAGTGCCGGTGGATTTGGCCCGTCTTTCCAGCCGGGAGGTGGATCCCACCCCCTAAGAACTTGGCTGTGCCTCGCTCAATTTTGTGAAGACTTGGCATGCATGTAAAGACACTCATGATCACAAATGTGAAGTTTGAACTTAGACATGGTTTTGTTGTTGAAGGCTACATGCATGCCAGCCCGCGTGCATTGAGCACCGCAGTGGAAAAAGTACGTATACATTGTGGGCTACCTGGGAAAATGGGCGCTGTGCACGAACGTTATATTCGATCTTTACAAAATTGGTGTCAAAATGACCGCAAAGACTTACTCTAAAGTCCCAGAAAAGGCTCAACTCCTGAAATATGTACTGCCTGAGTGATATCGGAAAAATGTCGGGGGGGGGCACTCTGCTCTAGCTCCTGTAGGTTGAAGTGGATGTACTCCCACGATGACTTGAAAGAAAATCCAAACGCAAGAACCAAGCCAAGTCGCGGCCATCACCCATTTCCAAACGCCGAAGTTTTCACTCGGTCACCCGTGAAACGGTGATCCGACGATATCAAAGTTTCACCAAATAATATGTCAATGTCATTGTGGCACTGAAAAGAATCTGACAAGAAACGCGATCTATTCGTTTAAAATGATTTCGGTCGAGATGGTCTCGACCCGTCTTGGAGTAAACTAAATGGAGTAAATGAGACAACAAGGGTGATTTCATCGAACCCTACAAAAGCATACGCAGCACCTCCCGAATCAAAGGCAAACAGCACCAGGGTGTAACAAAGGATAGGTGTCATGAACCAAAATACAGTGAAAATGTGACCATATTTTACATGATCGTTTGAATACTCAATGACGTACACTTTTCCGATGGAAACACGATTTTATACATAAAGCTGTCTACAAGGTGTTCTGCCCCTTTAATAAGTCATGATCCTGGGACAGTGGAAGGAAAAATACATTCATTTCAAATTATAATCTCCACAGTTGGCCCCTCGACAATTGACTCCCTTGTGCTATTTTCTCAAAGTCTTCAGTCTCCCATCTTTTCCTTCCCTCTGCGGTATCTTTCCGGCACGCCCTCTTTAGCAGGATCTTCAGCCGCCCATCATATTCTGAGAATATTCCCAGTCAGTCTTCTCTGTCGTTTAATTAGTAGAGAATTGAATTTAAAAAGTTAATCAAAGAAAGTGTACGTGAAATTCGGTAGTTTACTGCGAAAACGCGGTGATTCAAAGCAAATAGGATGGTATATTATAATACATTGGCTCAAACCTCTGTTATTTACGACGTCTTTATAACTATGTACATGAAAATATTTGCGACAGCGATATCGAAATTTCTTGCTGGTGAATACAATGAAATCGGTGAGACAAATAATTGTTTATAATTTACCCTAACAGAGTACAAGTAATTTCCTGATTATAGATAATGTGGCGTAATATTAATTTAATGGTCCCAGCGACGTTAAAGCCCATTGCATGCGGGGAAACAACTGTTTCCCTTGTGCAGTGATTGGCGGTGAACTCCGACTGATTTACAAGCAACCGATTCGTGCTAGTCTGGAATGACACATGAATTAACATTTGCCATCGACCATACACAGCCCTATTTTTTCCCAGCGTTAATTTTCCCTCTGTCGACACAACACAGCCCTGCACATGCCCACCACTTCAACAACTAAATTAACGTAGCGACCGTGATTTCTAAATCCCGCGACTTTACCTCGGGCGCGAGTCCTGAAATATCGTGTTGTCCTTTAACCACTCCTTCCACATTGACTCAGAAACTCACGCATGGTACACGCGAGCAACCTCAATCCCCGGCAATATTGGGATGCCTGGTTTATGAACAGATGCGATAAAGATTAATCCAAGTTCCCTCAATTTTTTAATTTTAAAGGCGAAGGTATGACTGACGTTTCCGGTGGAGTACTTGCAGATATAGTTCAGATTTCCACCTTATATTAATTTACAAAACGATATTTGCCCCAACAGCTAAGGCGGGAAAACGGATTGATATAAATGCCATGCAATACGATTGTTAACATTAATTATATATTTTGTAAGATAAAGATTCAGAATTACAGAGTGGTTGACAAAGATTGGGCGGTACAATCAAACCCAAACACCCTTTCAGTGCGACTCGACGCTAGCCACAAAGTGGGTCACGTTTTTCAGCTCCACCGTGCATGAAAAGGATTCAGCGTCATTCGACAACGACTGTTTCCTGTGGGAGTTTGAAATGGGGCGCAAATTGTATTTGAATTGTGGAGTTCTTGACGCGTGAAGAATTCTGTGTAAGATCATTCAGGGGCTGTCAAGGGAATGAACGGGAATAATAGCAAACAAATAAGAACCATTACATTTCATGCGGCTCTACGTGTCACAGTATGAAAAAGGCCGATGTTGGAAAGATGATTGGCTCAAAGTTGCTCACCATAAAAGAGTAAAAAGTCCTTGCACAAAAAATCTGGTTCAAATCAATCCTTTATGTGTTAACAAAAAGAGATATTATTATGCCGGCTTAATATTTTCAATACAGAATTGCAAAGAAGACTGCTTACAGCGTTAACGAGAAGATTTTTAAACAGAAACTCATGTGTTGAATGTAGATAAAGTGTCTTCGTTGAGTGCCGTTGAGTCTTCGTGACGCTTTCTGAAAGCTCGGCAGGTGAACGCCTCGAAGAAGGCAGTTCGGTATCTTTGGTTCGTCAGGTTGTATATGACGGGGTTTATCACAGGGTTTATGTAGGTGAAGATGCGAGCCACCCACACGAGTGTGTTGATCTGGTCGGGTGTGAGGAGGTTGTTCCCCGTGAGACCACTGATGGTCAGTGAGAACGAGGTCAGTTGAAATGGCGCGAGACACACGAAGAACGCTACGCCGTTGGCAATTAGCATGACGGCCACCTGATTTCGGATCTTCTGGCGCTGGACATTCCGGGCGCTCTGCTCGGGCGCGACGCTAGTGATCCGAGTGCTTAGGCTCTTAATGATCTTGACGTAGAAGAATAGGTTGGAGAACAGCGCCAGAAAGAACGGTACCGTTTGAAATCCGTTGTGGAATTCGTCGTACCAGTCTGTGATAGCTCGACACTTCCCGATGTGTTGCGGAAAGTGTTCGTATTCCTCCGTCTGCGGCCAGATGGTGCAGACTTTGACGTAGACCGCCCAAGCTGGTAGTAACGCCAAGGAGAATGCCAAGGCGAGCAGCCAGGCTCCGACTATAAGGCGAGCGGTGCGCTTCTTGCCGCCGATGACGCGATGCTGCACGGGCCGACAGATAGCGTAATACTTCTCCAGCGAGACCAGGGTCACCAAGAACACGGAAGCGAAGTAGTTGAGGTCGAGCAGAGCGTAGGTGATGATGCAGCCAGCACGGCCCAGCGCCGACCGGTCCAACGTGACCGGGCTGTTGTAGAAGTTTGCGAGCTTCTCCGAGATGGCGATAGTAAGGAACGCGGTGTCGGCCACCGCCATGTTGATGAGATAGATGTTGGTGACGGTCCACATCCGTCGGATGCGCAGCATGACGAAGAGGAAGGCCAGGTTGCCTATCAGGCCGAGAGCCAAGATGCAAGGATTGACCACAGAGGTGATGGCTGTGTCTGTGGGATTATAGAGATATCCGGACGGCACCGAGGAGTTGCTGTAGTCCTCAACCTCATCACCTGTGCAACTGAAACTCAAAGGAGTGGGATCCATCATCTGAGCTGAGAAATCGTGCACTCCAAACCTTGTTTTTTTTAGACATGCATAGGTCCCAACACTGTCCTTGCTGCCAACGGATGAGCATCTGTCGATCGCACCGCACTTGAGAAGTGCTTGGGTTTTTATAGGAGAGAAGATGCCGACTCGCGTGGCCGCTTCACTTGCTCTGTGCCTTGGCCGTGACGCAGGTGTGCGCACTCAAACTCGTCGACGGCAAACCACGGATGGTGAAAAGCTGAAGCGCAGGCGCGCGGTAAACTACCCTGGCTCGCCAGATGAGCACACAACCGTGGTGTGTAAATGAGCGTGTGTGTTCATTGCAGGTCGTGCATTAGTAAACGTACAAGCTGTTTAGGGCCACTTGACTCATTGTGACGTAACGGATGGATGACAAATTAAACACAATAAGATTGTAAAACTGAGCTGAGTCGGTAACTTTACAGTGCTGCCCTTCTGTCCATGATAATATTGCGCATCATCATTGCATCGCTGAAATCAAGTTTAAAGTGTTTATACAACTGATTACCGTGTGCGTGAAACGCCAAGTGATCGACACATAATTAGCTGACAAATTTTGTTTTACACACACAGTCGATGGCAATTGGTATTGGACAGCCGTCTATTACTTCAACATACAGAAACAGATTTCTTTGTTGTGTTATTTATTAAATTGGTTGTAAATCAGTTAATTGCAGTTGTTTTCAGGAAAATATTGACAAAGGTTACTTATGAGGAGGGCTTTGCATATAGGCCCACTGGTGCAAATTAAAAAAACTTCCAGGTTACAAACAAGCCAGGGTAAGGGACAAACGAAAAGCTTGACTCAAATCAGAACAGACAAGACCAGACCAGGCCAGACTAAACCTAACCAGACAAAAACAGAATTGACTTGTGCCACTTTTTACAAAGAGGCAAGTGCAATTGAGCATTTACACAGTGACGTTCCTCTTTATTGAAGCAGTCTAGACCCCAGACGAGAAGATACCGACGATCCTGTGGTTAGTGAGCCAAAGGGCATTTTCGAAACGCGTGGATTCGGCTTAGACTACAGTTTCGCTGGTTCCAGGCAGAGCTTGAACATGTGGTTTCCAACGCTGCTTCAAAATGGCTGGAACCAGTGAAACTGAAGTCTAAGCCGAATCCATGCATTTTTGCGATCAAATGATTACGTCATCGGGAGGAGCCGTATTTGGTATCAAAATGTCCGATATTCTCCATAACTTCAGACGACATTTGGGTTTTATAGTGATCCGCTGTTTCTAGCTGTGAAATAACTGACTAACGTCAGTCAGATCGAAGCTGGTATTGGCAAAACTCGATATAAGATGTAATGTCAATCGTCGGCATTGAAACGCACCACTGCGTGTAGATATAGATTGTGTTCAAGCCATGCATCATATTCTATATTAGACCGTCGGGGTTACTTGACTTTCGATTGATTAATAATCAGCTGAGTCCTAGGTGCCGGTAACCAGACTAGTTAAGGGAGCAGAAGAGGGTACATCCCGTGGACGTATTTTACGTCCGTCCTCCACCCGTGTTCACAACTGCAAACTATGATAACAACTGATTGCACTGGAAACAGATCTTACAAAATTCGAAGAGAACCGATTTGCCTACGTGCAATTACTTTGCACTTCCAACCGAAACTAGGGAAAAAATGAGGAGAGAAATCTCCTGGAATCATGTCTTCCTGTCCTTAACCAAAGTACGAGGAATCGCCATTAGTAGGCACATTTTACGGCCTGCACGTTACCATGCTTAGCTGCAATTACGACGCCGGCCGCTCATAATGAACGGCTCGGCGTTGCCCGGATGCAGCACGAGAGCTGAACATTGACGTTCCGTCCCCGAGTAAATGAGTTCACTTTCGGCGAGGGCGTCGTTGATATTCCTTATCGGCAATTATCGACGTTTGTCAGAATGATGGTAACGTTTAGATTTTGGAAGGCATCGGTCGCGGGTTGGTGGCCGCCGAATGATTATTTGTAGGCGGGAACCTAAGCGGATGTCCTGGAAACCGGATGTCCTAACGAAGAGTTATTGCTTTAAAGTGAATCAAACATTAAAAAAATATTTAGCTATGGATCGGATTGTCTGACTGCCTGTCTGTCGGGCGGGCGGGCGGGCGAGCTGTCTGTCTGTCTATTTTTTTCTTTCTCAACAGCCTTCACATTTCCAATGCTCCCGACTTTTAAAATTATGTCATTCCCAAATTTACAGCCGGGTCACAGCAGTGGATCCATGATGGCCGCTGGACGTGTTAAAGGCTTTAATAGCCAACGCATACAAAAAGGTCATAAGCAATGAACCGAAATCGTGTTGTATTCTTATAAAGAATATAGCTGATTTTCATTTAAGCTTGTGCAATTAATTGACAGTGACCAGACTGTACTGTCCGGACAGCCACCTGGACTCTGGACTACCCCCACCGAAGTTGGGATTAGCTTCACCCCTCCTGATATAGCGTTTAATATGTTTGATGAGATTGCAACCCCAAGGCGTGATGTTGTTTTCCATTTCTCTCACTGTCTGGTGGGAAGCTCTGCACGCCAACGTGGGCAATTAAACGACAGAAACTTACGGGTGGAGCTGTTACGCACGAACTGCGGCACTTTGTCGTAACACCATCTATACTACGGTCGCTTCGAAAAGTGCAAGATGGCCATTTATGGGCCGTTGGCCCCGTTGATTCCTGTCACGAAGACTCGAGACTCGGTCCGGAAGACGATTTGCGTGTCCAAGCTGAAGAGCTGCGTTCGAACCTTTCTTTTCACTAGAAGAACACAGCATCTGTAGACCCTGAGTCCATGTGTGTCAGGCTACGGCACCCATGAGTCTTTTTGAGTTTTTTTTTAAATTGTTGTCCATTGGTGCCACCCATTGTTTTCAGTATTAGTTTGATTTCCAGACCAGCAGATTCTGTCTATTTGAGAGAACCATCAGGTTTGTTAGGCGCCAAGAGTACCCGACCAAAAGGGTTGGTAATGTGTCTACAGTTGCCCAGAACTTTCCGAACCCAGTGTTGTTAAGTTTCGAACATTGACTTTAGTGTTTTGCGAAAATATATAATATTTTGTTTCTTGTCAGATGTTCCCATATAGACCACGTGTCATGTTTTTCCCCAGTGGTCTTTAATGTACTCTTTTCGTTACGATGCACAATAATATTACCAGATGTCAACAGTTGTTATACCAACTTCTTAGGGACCCTTTGGAGAAGTCATCTTCTGGAGGGGGATACTCCCAAGTCTTGTTTTCTGACAGTTTTACTTATCTGTTCTGTCTTCTTAAAAAAATAACTAGGCGGGGGTAAAAATGGTAGGCTCAGATCTTGGGCAGGGCCCCCATCCTGCTCCTCGACCTTCCTATGAGCCTCGAGTTGGACCCAGAGAGGGTGCCATTTTCTTAGCAAAGCGAGGCTCCTTTGCTCGGAACTGAACTTCGCTGGTTCACGAACCACTAGGAAATGTACGCGTTACGGTCACATTACTACCAACAAATTGAAAATTTCCGACTTAACATGGTTCTTTTCAAACGATGAGGGGGTGCTTCTGCTCGTGGCGGAATTGTCACGGCCCAGTATGGAAGTCAGGATTTTGTCCGGGGGCAGGAGTTAAACCACTTTTTTCAAGTGGGTGGGGGCAAGCATTCATCAGCTTCGAAATGATAAAGCATTAGTAATGGAAATGGCCAATTTTATTTATTTTTTTTCAGACAAAATTGATGATTTCCATCTCTTCATCACTTTTTTTATTTCCGTTGCTATTTTGTTCCCCTTTTTATTTTTCGACTTTATTTATTTTTTTATTTTTATGGGGGGGAGCAAGCGCCCTCTAGTTTCAGAATGAAGTGCACCGACTTGTAGATGAACACAAGGCCTGAAGGATTATGGAACAGGCGGGTTCAGATAGCCCTATGTCTCCCCGTGCGTCCGTCTTTAGCAGATTTCCTGGACGTGGTGACACTGATGACGCATAATTTACACCACAACAAATTGACATTGCCACATCAAGTCACTTATCGTCCACATTAAATGGATCCATAAGGGTCAAGTATACAATGTTATCTCGGCAATCCGACAGTGTGACTCGGTACATTAGAGGAACATGAGTGCCGACCGTAGGCAATCATGCTCGGCGGTTGGGGAAAATGCTGTATGCTGGCGCACAGCACCGTACATTTAAGCTCATGCGCCGGGCCGGTGTAGCAAACATGTAGAGCACTCATCGAGTCGCAAGTGTCACGCAGGCACACCAATTACCATTCAAAGTAAACACAGGAGCATTCGAGCCAGGACACGTCTGGCTAAAACACTTTTCCCCTAAACCTCGACTCATGAGACAGAGGATGGAAATCTGTTTCCTTCCTCAGTGCTCGAAATAATGGACTTTTTGTGTCCATCACAGTAGCGAGGGCGTCGGGCGAACTGAGGACAGCGCTCAGATTTCCTCGAAAGCAGTTTTTGTGTACTCTGTTTTTCTCATAATAAGAGAGATGTAACATTGCTCTCCTCCCCATCCATGGAAATAGTGTAAGGTTACAAAGCGAGCGCATGGCTCTCTTTGGTACTGCATTAACACCGTATGGTGTCCATGTTCACGTAGTTCAGTGTAGTTGACACACGGTGTCGATAAAATCCCGCAGATTTTGCAGTGTGTAGCTGATTTGTACCCGTATGTTCTCTGCTTTACTTCATCACAACCAAAATCAAGAATAAGGATAAACGAACAACTAATTTAAATCCAAAAGAACAACGGCATGATAAAAGCAAAAACAAAAGGAAATCTTGCAACTGTTTGGGAACAAAGTGTGATGATGAGGTTTCCTTTTTTTCACCGAATCAATATCTACAACAATTGAGTATGTTTTGATGATAGTAACGAACGTCCCGTGCTGGGGTCACTTGAGTTGCTGTTCACTGTTCTCACAATGCGAGGAAGCTGTAACTATTCAAAACTATAAAGAAACCCGAGAACAATGATGTGGCTGTATTGAAAATGAATATAAAGAATAGACTTTTCATGGCTTTCCTTGCACTCTAAGTAAGATTAATGAATGCATGAATTCCCAGAACTAGGACTGGACTTTGATTTCTGCACCTATCCACATCCTAAGGGTTCAAACAAAGGTCATGCTCACCCAAACGAGTGGGTAAAGGGATTTCTTGATTAGAATCAAATGGCTTTTGTCTTTGGTTATATAACACGTCTATGGTTGATGTAAAGCCTGTCGGTCAACCACATCAGTGGCGAATAAGACATTTAGATCATTTATAAAATCTTCATGCCTATCAGTCAACCGTGTTAATTAACTTTGTGCGCCTCGAGCTTGCGTGACTGTGTTC
The DNA here is from genome assembly GCF_054643075.1 of Acanthaster planci. Classification (NCBI taxonomy): domain Eukaryota; kingdom Metazoa; phylum Echinodermata; class Asteroidea; order Valvatida; family Acanthasteridae; genus Acanthaster; species Acanthaster planci. The sequence goes on along the minus strand of NC_141778.1, from coordinate 25,733,806 downwards.
TTTTGTTTTCCTTTTTTGGCGGTGGGGTGGGGGGATGGGATGTTAACCGTGGGTACACCGCGGACATAGGCCCATTGTGAGTGCAAATCTTGTGTTCCACACTATATGTATAATATACAGTGTCCACGGACTGGCGGGGCGACATTTCGGGGTTTGTTTGTCCGGAGAGGCAAAAGGCCACCGCCATGTCAGAACTTAATGCACAAAGGGTTTTTTCAAGTGTACATGTACCTCGTCACGTACAGCCGTGCTTCTCCAGACGTGGTGTCGTTACCTAATGCTTTTGCAGAGAAGATCCTCGACGCTTTTGAAACCTGCGGAACTGCGCGGTTGGTTATATGGGCTTGCTCGCAAGAGTTTCATCAAGATGGTGGACTGCATTACCACATGGCTGTCAAACTGGACAAGGCACAGCGCTAGCTCCGAGTTCGTTAGTTTTTGGCATCTCGTTACGGTCTTTCTGTTCATTTTTCATCCCTTCATCACAACTACTACTGTCTGCGGAGGTCATATTTATGAATGATTTTCGCTGGAATCCTAAGTTGCTCACATGGCACGATATGCTTCCGTTACTTGAAGGCCACCCAGTTCATTTCCCTGCACCCAAAACACATTATGCGTGTGACATACTCTTTGAGAAAGACAGGCCCATCTTTTGTACAACCAAACGACCATTAGTGTACATCACTAATATCACTGTTGATGAGCGAGTAACCGAAATGATGGCTGTCCCTTGGAAAGTGTTTTCATCGTCGCATCAAATCCCAGCAGAAAAAAACAAATGGATGTTCAGGCATGTGATCACTGTTTTGCATATTTAGTCCTTGACAATTTAGTAGATCTCAGTGTTCTTGAGAATATACCCTCCTGAGGGGTGGGGTAGGTTGGTGGGGGAGGTTGGGGAGGGTGGTGGCGGTGGTGGCGGTATCTTGGGACCAACAGAGACGTGCATTGCACAACTCCTTTTTACTCTGTTTTTGGTATGCGCTTTTGGGAGGGGGTCGCAGAACTTGACTAATTTCTCCAGACTAATCAGCAAAAGGAGTTGGTTGCCGGTGTGTGACTGTACTGACATATTTCAATCCATTGAAAATGTGTGACTGTTACTACACAGTCAGAAACTCTTATTAGTGCATTTTTTTTGGGGGGGGGAGGCTGGTTGCTAGACCTTGGCCTGTCTTTGCCTCTCCGGACAAACAACAAACTCACACAAGGCTTTATCTAAAATGTAACATTGGGACACGAAATTGATCTAAGTTGTCAACGAAAGTCAACTGACGTCTCAACTAAACCTTCAATCAAAGTCACGTATAACCAAGATTACTTTTTACTCGACTCTTTATAAACTGTCTTTGCAATGATCGACAACTTCATTCGAGGATTCAGCATTTTACTTGTAGAATCCAATTTCATTAAGAAGACAAAATTTGCACTTAGAAAATAAACTCGCTAAAGTCGCTTGGAATAATGAAATTTCGATTAACTGTAAAATTTGCCAGTTAATAATAACCCAATTGAAATCAATTGGCAACAACCGACAGCGTGTGCGGTGTTGCCTCTCCGTTTCCAAATTGGTTGTTGAGAGGAATTATTTTTAGGACTGGGTAGCCAGACTGCCTCCTCTCCGGCTCCACTTTCGTTAATTTTTCATATGAATGAAAGCGAATTTATTCAGACGAAAATGGGTTTTTGACGTTTACAGCCGCATGGTATCATTTGAAACGGCGTGCGCTCGGTGTTTTTTAGCAAGATGGATCGGTACAAAAACATGACATCATGTTCCATCAGCGCTTGCATTACCTGGAAAGCTAATTCTTTGATTAATTCTTTCCATTATCAGTCGTCAACCTAATGCTTTTATCGTCATTCTCGTCTTTTAGCGGCCTCACTATTTTGCGTGCTTCCGCTGTGCAATTAGCCACAGTAAATGTTTTTGCGTCGAAGTATTCAGCTTGTGGTTTGAAGGTGGCTTTTGCAAGAGTTACGTTTGGCCATTGTTTCTAAGAAACCGACAGAGGGAGCACTGTACAACACGGAAGCCCCAGTCTCCACGTTTCTTGGAATTCTTATGGGCAAAACAATCAGATCCCCGTTTCCAGAAAAAAAAAATCATCACGTCACGTGAAATAATGAGCAGATGAGATAAGAGTAATCTACAGATGAAGAATAATTTCTTAATTACTATATACGTTGCTCCTAAAAATGCTGTATGTCATGGTCGCCATGGTGCTCGAGAACGAGGATTTTTTTGCTTCGGATTCTAGGATGGGACCATACAAAAATATTATGCTTAACTCAAGTTCAATTTGCAGGAGGCCAGGCATGGGGGCGGGTCTTCATTGCATGGGGAGGGACTCGGTGGGTTCGTTGAAGGTGTTCTGAAAGGTGCAACGCTGGAAAAGCCGTGAGTTACCGCCAGGGTATTTTTTGTCAACAACATGAAAGCAGGTTCAGAAAGACTGGGTACACTTATTGAGGGTGGGAGGAAAGTGAACGCCCCTTAGCTGGCAGCTACGTTGCACATTCTTTGTGCTTTCCCGCAGTTGTGTAGAAAATCTTTTAAATATAGGCCTAAGCACATGTATTTACACGCCATACCAGAACCACAAGTCAAATAAATTGGTTTTGGGAAGTTACAAAAGAGCAAGATTATTTCGCATAGTACATTTCATGCATTTTTTTTATCTGTGGCTTTGCTGTTGTTAAAATTTTTCCTATACATCTTTCTGTTATGCATTGTTTCTACATGCTCCAGAAAGATCAAATAAGATAATTACATTTTTTCCTCCCTTTCTTTCACACATTCAGTTTTTTATATGATATACTGAACGTTATCTTCAAAAACCTAGTATGCGGTCTTGGCACACTCAGGGAGGCCCCAGCGAAACGCGATGCCACTAGTGTGTGGTACGTCAGTTTTGTTCAATAGCTGGCTACTGTGAGTTGTTCGTCCGATGCAGGGTAATTAGGACGCGAGCGGCTATACGTGTAAAGTTGTCACCCGGTAGGGGCACCCAAAGCTGAATCTTGGACGCCATAGATGATTCCTACACGGGATGCTTCGGTCTCTGTTTAAGTATGTCTAAATGCTTTTCACGAGGGTTGGCGTTATTCTTTGGCCGAAGTGTGAAGTGGGAACGATGTGCTTTCGTGTCTACGTCTTGCCTTGAACTGGTGCCACCCCTTGAGAAAGTCTCCAGGCAGGCGTTCCTGTAGCGAGGATGGAGCATGTAGTACACCAGCGGGTTGATGGCAGCTTGCAGGTAGGCCAGCGTCCTTGCGATCTGCGACAGGAGCCACAACTGTTCACTCGTTAGCAAGGGGTGAGGGATGTAGTCCCATATGGAGGACGCGAGGGAGACGCATTCGAACGGCGCCAGGAGGCAGATGAACAGAAGTCCGTTGCACACCAGCATGTGGATAATCTGCCTGCGTGTCTGCATCTTGCGAGCCGTCACGGGTCCCTGTAAACCTTCTGTCTGCGCTGCCACCTGCACGCGTAGAGCCCGGGCGATGCAGACATACATGCAGAGGGTCAGGAGCGTGACGAGAAAGAAGGGGGTGGTCTGCATGATATCGGTGTAGATGATCCACCAGTCATAGACGGCGCTGCACGTTGCCGCGACGCTGGGCAGGTCGGAGCGCCGCCACACCGCCGGCCAGGTGATGCACCGAGGAGTGAACACGCAGGAGGACGGAATGAAGGAGCTCGTGATGAGAAAGGCTACGGCCCAGGCAGCCAGGGTCGTCCTGATGCGCCGGCCTGCATTGATTGCCCGGTACTTGAGGGGTTTGCAGACGGCAAGGTACTTCTCCCGCGTGACCAGCGTCATGAAGAACAGGACAGCGAAGTAGCCTAAGGAGACGAGGAGTGGGGTCAGAACGCAGCCCGCTCCCCCCGACCACCTGCGGTCCCATCTCACCGGCGACGCGGCGAAGCGGATGATTTTGTCGCCGGCCGCGGAGACCAGGTACATAATGTCTGCCACGGCGATCTGGACCAGGTAGTGGTTGGTGGCCGTCCGCATGTGCTGTACGCGAATCACCGACAGTAGGAAGAGCGAGTTGGTCAGCAGGCCCACGACCACGATCACGGACATCAGGATGGGGACGATGATGCTATCTGCAGCCGAGTAGAGCTGCCCCTTTGCCGACTCTTCATCGTTGGTGAAGTTCCAGCTGCTGGTCGGATCACAAACCAGTCCCGGAGAAATAGAAGAACCCATCGTCTTGCTCTCCCCTTCTCGCAGTATCTCCTTTGCTGAATCTCCCTCTTCTACCCTCTCCTTTTTTAAAAGTTGGAACATCCGAGGATGCGAATGAATTGTCAGAAACAACCAAAGGCAGTGCGTGGTCGACGTAGGTTAGACTTAAAGGTCGTGGAAACGAAATCAAATAACATGACAGAGTGTTTCTGCCTTTTAGCGTTTCCACTGAGCTTGCACGGCTTGACTCATGGTATCTTACCGCAGTAAGCCAGGTTGATCATTTACAGTTTGTCATCAATACTGGCTTGTCACGTCGAGGGCATACAGTTAATCACATCCTATTGCATTCTGCGATGGGTGACAGTACGTCATTGCTGCAGTCAGGGCCCTGTCTGAGCAGAATCAACGAAAATGAAGTAATGCAAAAGGATCAAGACTACACCAAGGCTGTGTTGATTTGATGGTTTATTATGAGTTGGAATACGAAAGTTTGTGAACAACTTGACACGGGTGTGCCAGAAAATATCGACTCGATTCAGAAATAATGTGCGTCATTGTCCAAATTGTCTAAATACTCCGACGTCTGGTCATTTTCGGAAGCTAAGTCACTCAGATCAAACTGGCTTAAGTTGTCTGCTGGCGGCTTCATTGTTCTGACTTCTTTTGACATTTCTCTGTACTTTGCTGGACCAGAAAAAGACTCAGAATGGCATTTTGATGGCAAATTTCCTTGTTTTTGTTTATTGCAAACCTCTAATTTTACGCCAAAAACCGTGCATCAAAATTGATAATCTTTTCGAAAACTAAAGGCATCTTTCTGACAATTATCACGAATTCCCGGCCCCAAAGGACCTTTATTGAAGGTGTAGTGGTATATTGGGGGTGCAGGTAATTCATCTCTGAAACATATATATGTCTCAACACTGCCACTTAACTCTGCTGGACAGCAGATCTCAATGACTACAAAATAATCTCATGTAACGTAAAATCCAGATGTAATATCTGAAGCAATCAAGATGCAGGGGACAAATTCTTGCCACCGTTGCTCCCCGACCATTTATTTTACGGCAAAATACTCAACACAAAAATGCGCTACTTTACAGACTGTTATCAGTATCATTGTGCGCCGAAAAAACGTTTTATAAATGTCGCAAAAAAGTCTACTGTTCGTCTCGTGTGTTTTACACAAAACGACCACACGCCAAGTCGAAAAAGCTAGGTTCAGATATCTATTACTATGTGTTTTGAAAAAAATGAGAGGACTTTTCGACCGAGGCTGGGCCACGAAAGTGGAATAATCCGTTATACAGGCCGGTATGACAGATACACATTGATGGATGTCCAGGTTGACTTTTTGGAGTTCGCGATTGTCTGTTTGAGCATGCGTAACGGTTTATCAAGGTGATGCCAAAATGCGTAACTTTCAGTTTATAGTCGTGTCATTTGGCATGTTCTTCCCAAACATCCCTGCTTTCGCAATTGTTGTTCCTATTTCGGGACTGTTTATAATATTTCCAGATAATACACCCACAATGCTCCATTCCTCGAAAGGCATCAAGCTTACGCCCAATGTTGCTGTGTCAACATGATCTCATGCAAGTCGCCGACTTCTTTCGTTTGATGTGATTAATATTTGGCGCGTCAATCTTGCACTGTCGGCGAGACGTACGCTGTGGATGTAATCTGCCGTAATATCTTTAGTGAAGTTGCCTATTACCCAGTGATGTAGTGGAGTTTTTATCTACCGTGGAGAATTATATCCAGGGGCACTTTTAAAGTAAAAGTATAAGTAAAATAGAGATAACAAGACGTATATTGGGGAAAGGGAACTGTGCAACTCTATCTTTAATCAATGACAATTCTCAGATCAGTCTATCGACTTTTTAAATCAAAGATGCTCTTAGATAGACCAAGAGCTATTGCCGTAATTATTTTGGACAGGATTGGCTACGACAGTCAGTCTCAATTCATAGACGAACAACAGGAGCACCTGACCATAGTAGCTCACGAAACCAGCTTGTGGGTTTTACAAGTTTTATATTATAATGTCTTGCTTGATCGGCTATGTGAGTGAAATTGCCACCAGCGCTTGGCCAACCGTAGCGAAGCCTCATATTTGTAGCAAGTGCGCTCTTGTGTACTTGTTACAAACTAATAGATGTTTTGTATGGGGGTATGACCCCTGGTTGCTACGTGCGCTACTGCATGCTGCGATGCAAACCTGTCGAAAAGCCAGATTAACAGCCACAAGTAGTCTGGATGAATCCCATTGTCTGATTAGTGAGTCGTTCATCACGTTCCATTGACTCACTCGGCTCAAATCCTGGCCTGGATTCGCTACTATTGGAAGGAATAATTTCATGAGGTATTCTAATCACTTGCGTAAAGTGAAACATTCATCTTTCGTGCAATCCCCAATCCTCAATCCTTTCGACTGCTGGCGTGGAGTTTACACACTACCCAATCCTACCACGTGGGGGCGCCCTATTGTAAAATGGCAGCTTCCATGCGCTTTCGAATTTGGCGGACAGTTCTGCGTTTCCAAGCGAATTTCGCGTCAAATGGACCTCAGGAAAAGGCGCAAAAGATATTTCTGCGAGATTTTAGTTTGAAACGTCGTATTTTTGGTTTTAAGCGCCCGCCGATACCTGTAAGGTGCCATTTCTCGGCAATTTCTAGACCGGCTGTTGTGCTAGGTCTAGGATATGCAAGCGTCTCCGTGGGATTTTGCGGGATCGTAGGCATGGTAGGCCTAGTATTTGCGCGTTGCGCTCAGTCAAAAATAAGTGATACATGTAAGTATGTCGTTTTATGTCAGACTCATGCTTTGTTTAAATTAAAAAATACATATTTATTGTAAGTAGACAAGTATATGAAATGTTGGTTATGTTGGTTTTACATCACACATGAAATTATGAATCAATGTTCGCTGACCAGTGCTGACTGACTGAATAGGATTATTTCTCATCCTACATGAACTCGTGTGGTGAAGAAAAGTGACGAAGTGCTTCCTTTTGTTTCAGTGAAAGAGAGATGGTTCTTAGCAGCAAGAAGAAACAATGAGTCTGAAATTAAGAGGTAATCAAATGAAAACAACATAAAAAGTGTTCCTGTGTATGTGTAGAAACTATGATTTATCCAGCTGTGGCCCCTTGTAGCATTTGGATGTGGGTTTCATACATATCAAAGAAAGGGATCCCTGTTGGACTGTCACAATTTCAAGTATCATATAAGCAGAAACAAATTTACCCCGCTTATTAAACTTGTTTTCCCTGGGACCTAGGCATTGAACCCTTTGGTTTCAATGAACCCCTTTTTCTCTCTGCATCCCCCTTAAAAGTAACGGCCACCCCCTTTAAACCTGTTGTAATATGACACTCCGATACGAATTCCCCACCCATCCCCAAAACCCATTAGTGAATTTATCAGTCAGTGTTATCGTTCAGTGCAGTCTTGACTCTTGCACAAATTTATTGTACTCTCTTCCGAGTTAATTATCCTATGAATGGATATCATTCAAAGGCAAATCAACTCAGGATGGAGTACAGTGAATTTGAGCAAGTTTCAAGATTGCACTGAGCATAGAGCGTTGGGGGAGACAGTAGTCAGTATTGCTCCCGTGAATTTTTGCCCACACTTTCAGATTGACGTTTTCATTTGCATTGTTTGTACAATGTGTTACATGAATAGCCATTGTGTCTGTTTCTTTCAGCAACACAGTTGTCATATATAAATGTTGACTTTTGTTTTCAAGGCTGATAGAAGCAGGTGTAGACGTCAATGAGCGTCATCCACTTGGCTGGACAGCCCTACAAGTTGCATGTGTCAACAAGAACGAAAGGTGAATTCATTGTCTATCTGTGTTGCAGGTCACATACACATTAGTAGTTCAGCTGCGAAACTTCATTTATGTACATGTATTTTGAGTTTCCCCACAGTATGTGCTTATATATAATAATTAACTGGACATGTTACATGTACATGGTATGCTTGACTTTTTTCCTTTTGTGGTCACCAGTGTGGTGCGAGTCCTCTTGCAGGCAGGTGCTGATCCCAATCTTGGTGATGACTTCACCAATGTGTGGAATGTATCCCAGACCAAGGGTATCAACTCATTACATGGTTTGTTATCACAGTTTCATTCTTTTGGCTCTGAGATGGGGGGCAGGGGAATTCCCCATCCAACCCCTCCACCTTTATAGGCTCAATATCAACCATTGTTTTAAAACAAAAAGGATAAAAAAAGACAAACTTTTGACAGGTGTGCTCAAATCAACTGCCGAATGAAGTTCACAGTGTTTACAAACTTTTTTTTCTCAAAACCGCCTTCTTGCCAAGAGAGAAGAGCTAACTTTCCACGGTATTGCTTCAAACTATCTACCAACTTCAAGTTTGATTTTTCGTTACTTTTAACCTATGATTCCGTTTGTACGGAAGAGGAAATAGGATGTCATGTGAAAAGGATTTTAACTTTTTAGCTTTTGAGAAAACACCTGCAAAATTATGTAGACTTGGCTTATCTTGGCATATCCATATTGTGTTTGGTCTGAATCTTCCATTCCCTGTGCACTCTGTACAGTCCTGGTTACCAGGGAAGATGAGTTCAGTGACAACCTGAACAACCGGGCAACATTCAAAGGATGCACTGCATTGCATTACAGTGTCTTGATGGATGATCTCCCCATTACCAAGATGCTGCTGGAGGTCGGTAAGTTGTTTTGGAAAATTTGCGACTTTGAAGCAACTCTTGAGTATATGGATATTACTGGAAGTTTTGCTCGACGGTAGCATCATTCCTGTTACTCATATTGAGTTGTCTTTATAGATTGAGTTTTTTTCACAAACAGGAGCAAACCCCCTCCAAGAGAATGAAAATGGCCACACCCCAGTGCAGTACGCCAAAAGTGCCACGATGAAGGAACTACTTCAGAAGCACGAAACAGATGTATGTTCCCCCTCCCCTGGTCATGCCCTCCAAAGTGAGAGATGAAAGGACAGGTTACCAATTGAATAGTCCAGAGTTTGTATAGACCTTTCAAGGAAGCTTTGTTTAAGCAGGTGTCATTGTCTGTTTGATTTGATAGTTCAAAATACTTGAGGAGCAGAGAGCAGCTGAGGAGAGAAGGAGGTATCCCTTGGAGCAACGACTCAAGGAACACATCATCGGTCAGGAGGGAGCCATAGCAACGGTTGCATCTGGTCGGTGTCCATGATGAATTCAACTGCTTCACTAGTGACCAAAGTTGTGGTCAAGGTCTTCATGAGTGCTCCAGTTTCTTGACAAACAGTTACAAGTCTTCACAAGAACAAGTGTATCGCAAGCATCCCAGTGTCAGGAGAAGCCACAAGCAGTTCAAAACTAAACAAAGACTTCCTCTGTTACTGCTCACTCATTATACGGAAAGAACTTAACAGTACTTTTCATAACTGTTGAAAAACTGTGAAGCAATTTTAGAGAACTCAAGTACAACATTGCTAGTGATTCAAATGTTGCACTTTGTTTTTGTATACATGTTTGTCTCTGACTTAAGGATTACAAACAAAGAATACAATTATTATTTTGACTACACGGCAACTGTGGTATTTAACAAAGTATCTTGTTTCTTGTGTCATCGATCAAAGCAATCAGAAGGAAAGAAAATGGCTGGATGGATGATGACCATCCCCTAGTGTTCCTGTTCCTGGGTTCGTCAGGTATCGGTGAGTGAAGCCTATAACCTAGTACTCCCAGATCAGTCAAAATCCACTTGGAAGTCTTGAAAGATTTTGGAGCTTTAACCGGGGGGAACCTGGGCACTGCTGCTCTACTTGGGATTTGATGTTTCATGCCAGGTAAAGTACAATTCAGGCATCATTGGGTTCCTGCATAGTGGTTGATTTTGCTGGGATTCAGGGAGGTTTCTTTAAAATTAATGAGAATTGATGGTGAAATCTTTGAAAAAAAAAAGATTCAGAAGGCTTTTACGATTTTGGGAATTGACTATTGAAGTCGTTCATGTGGAAAACTACACACATTGGTTTAGCTTTACACAATTTGTCTTGCAGGCAAGACGGAGCTTGCCAAACAGATAGCACAGTACATCCACAAAGACGTCAAGAAGGGGTTTATCCGAATCGATATGTCAGAGTACCAAGAGAAGCACGAGGTGGCCAAGTTCATTGGCTCCCCGCCTGGCTATGTCGGGCATGAGCAGGGTGGTCAGCTGACCAAGAAACTCAAGGCCTGCAGCAATGCGGTGGTGCTGTTTGACGAGGTAGACAAGGCCCACCCGGATGTGCTGACCATCATGTTGCAGCTCTTCGATGAGGTGAGTCATTTTTTTCTTATGTATTTCATTTCAGCCGGGGGGGGGGTAGATTTTCCAGACCTGGGTTGGTAAGCAAACATCAGTTGAGAACCGTGATGCAGTAATGCATCACGGGATATAATAGCTGACATCCGAACCCTATTTTTGCTAAGCAGATACTGTATTTTTGTGTTCAAATGAATACTCGCCACAGCTCTGAGCTGAAGTTTAACACCAAGCAAAACCAGCTTCATTGTTTGGGTCACGGGGAGACTCGTACCACCCTTTCCCTCTGCGTGAGGTCTCTCCCCACTTCACCCAGTGAAAGTTCAAACTCTGGTTTCAACCTGTGTAGTTTTAAGAGTGTTTTCATTCCTGTGACACCCAGGGTCGCTTGACTGATGGGAAAGGCAAAACCATTGAGTGCAAGGATGCCATCTTTGTCATGACTTCCAACTTGGCAAGTGATGAGATTGCAAGATATGGACTACAGCTCAGACAAGAGGCAGAGGAGATAGCAAAACAGAGGCGTGCTGGAAAATTGGGTATTAAAGTCAAGGAGTTATACTTGAAAAATGCTTTTCTGTCCTTGAGGTTTAATGGCTGGATGCCATGGCAGGCAGGATGACTGCTGTGCTTTCTTGTCAGCAAAAGTATGTATGCATTGCTGGCTGGCTGAATTACAGCTTGCTGGTTGGCATATTTATTAAACTAGCTACTTGACTAGCTGGCTGGCTGTTAGTGGCTTGCTACTAGATGGGCTAGTGGACTAGCTGGTTTGTTGACTGGCTGATTAACTGACTGGTTAACTAGCTGGATGATTGACTAACTGGTCAGCGGAACAGCTCACTGGTTGGCTTCCTAGTTGATTTTATAGTTGAAATTTGGCCATTAAATACTGACTTACTAGCACAGACTTGCTTAGTGGATTTTTACATTTGGATTGCTTGTTATGTAGGTGACCTTGAGATTCCCGAGAAGGTGACTGTCTCCAGGAAGTTCAAGGAGGAGGTGGTGCAGCCCATCCTCAAGCATCACTTCAGAAGGGACGAGTTCCTCGGCCGCATCAACGAAATGGTGTACTTCCTCCCCTTCTCCCATTTGGAGCTCATCAAGTTGGTCACCAAGGAGCTTGACTTCTGGGCCAAGAAGGTTGGACTACTCCAGAATTTTCAAGAGATGCTTGCTGATCCTTTGCAGCAGATATCCTCGCCCCAGTTTTGGACCCCACTGCTGATTCCCTGCAACCAACCCTCTTAGGAAAAAAGTTAATGATCAAACCCTTTGTCGATGACCAGATCCCACAGAGTGACTATTAAGTACACTTTTCTATAATCTGTCTTTCATAGGTTGTACAAGTAGAAGGGAACACTTCAAGCTGTGTGTTTTGATATATCGTCCAAGTTTTTGTACTCATAAATTTGGAGATAATGTAGTTGATAACAGTGATAGTTCCACTGAATGGTATTAAAAAAATGGAATGCAGAGGGCTAACTTTCATTAGGTGTGGTCACTTCTTTAGTTTAGTGACACTTAAAGTTGAAGCAGTGTAACTGCAATGACAGTTAACTTGAAGTTGAAGGACTGGAGAGTGCCGTACGAGAGTGTGGACAAATTTTGGGACCGTATGTTGAGAAACTAAGAACCCATGACAGTACATGTACATGTAATCATTGAATTTCATTGTACCAGAGAATTAGGGAAGGAGTGAAGTGTGTGTTGAACCTGTGGAAGGAAATCTACAGTGCTTCATTTGACATTGTGAAGGGACCGAAAAATCCATCAGAGAGCTAGCATGTGAATTAGATGACACAGGCACTTGTTCATTCACGATCCTTACTACTGTCCACCACAGGCCATGGAAAGACACGACATCGACCTCAGCTGGGATAGACAGGTGCTTGATGTATTGGCCGATGGGTATGATGTGCACTACGGCGCAAGGTCAATCAAGCACGAGGTAGGGACATAGACCTGCAAGAGGAGTCAAGTGCTGGAATGACAGGATGCATCATCTAATACTTCACTCCTTCAGCCTGAAGCCCCTTTTTGTTTTGCGTGTAGGACTGACCTGATGCAAACGATTCAACATTTGATTTTCCGAACGTGTCCAGAAATGGTTATTTAAACAGCTGAACAGTCAGCACCGCGTAATACTTTCAAAGGGGAAAATGCTGTTATGTTAACATTTTCTTTTCCAAACGGCATCAAATAAAACCAAGGAACATTCCAACGTTGTCATTAAAACTTCATGATTCTCCTTCTTTTCAGGTAGAAAGGCGTGTTGTCAACCAATTGGCAGCAGCACAAGAACAGCAGCTCATCCAGAGAGGCTGCCAGCTCCGCATCACTGTGGAAACCTCGGCGGACCCAGGCGAGCTCGCCAGCGGCCCTGCCTCCCAGTTGGAGCCGGCAGCGACCGGTCATCATGGCCTGCTCAGGTTGCAAATCCTGTCCAAGGGCGGCAGGAAAACCCTGGACCTAAAGAACGTGCCCGCCCCGGATAATGTGGACTTCTAAGCCCCTCTCTGATGGCGTTGGAGAGCACCCTCTTGCGGTGGAAATTGAGGAGTTGGAAAAGATGTACATCCCCACAGCAAGGAAATGCTCAGCTCAGTATTTGTGCTCCATTTTTTTAAAGGCTGCCCTCTCTTGTTGAAGTGAGTTCAGCCCATATGGCTTTTATTAGTGTTTAGGTGTTTGACGGAAAGAGAACACAATGATATACGCCGAATTATTTCAGATCCAAAAGAAATTTACCAAAGGTACTATTTTGTCTCGTAGGTCTGTGTATGAGAACATGATAACAAATCCTTAGTGCTATCTCTAATGTGAAGTATGTAAATTACAAGACTTGAAATTTACCTGCAGTGATGTATGTAATTTACTGATTGATAGGTTCAGAATTATTCTGAATAATGATATTTTTAATGGTGTGATAAGTCTTCGCTGATACTAACATGGATACTCCGGATCGTGGAATCTCCCAGTGAGTCCTGAAAAATAAACTTGGATATTCACGAATGTGTGTCCACATCACAGAGGTGTACTTATTTTGGAAATGTGTTTCAGAAATGGACAAGTTTGACCCCGAAAGAACTGGGTTATTTTGGACCATGTTACGGCCGGGAGGGGGGCGGATTCCGCCGGCCCCCTGAACTGGGCTCCGCTGCCCATGGCATCGGCAGCCGCAAGGTTTTTCAAACCTGGCATATGTATGTAGAGGCACTCCTCAGCAATGCAAATGTTAAGTTGAACTTCATCTTACACTCGGTTTTGTTGGTACATTTAGCACGGCAGTGGAAGGTACGATCATGTATACATCTTGGGTTGACTTGTCTCAGAAAAATGAGCGCTACGCAAGAACGGTATGTTCATTTTTCACAACAGTAGTGTCAAAATGACCGAAGAATTGCTACAAATCTCCCAAAGGTTTTGCTCGTGGGAAAAAATATTGACGGAGCGGATTCCGCCCCGGCTCTTTTATATTATGTCAACATTCGGGCCTCAGAAGTGCCTGAAACGCATGGATCGTGTCTGAAGTTGAGCTGGAAATGGGTATTATTTCCAGTGGCGTTTTTTGGAGTCCGCGTATAATGTGTGCGTTTCAAGAAAACAGACGGAACTGGAAAGGTCGATTATAGTAAAAGAAATTTTTGATTGAAAGTGCACAGAAAATTTGAAAATGCATGTGTTGTGTCTGTTGTCAGCGCTGTGGTTAATATGAGTAGATTTTCTATTGTCGTTGCCCAAGGAACAACTTGATAATAAACACCTTTTCGTCCGATGGAGTCGAGTTGCTTTGCAGGGAAACAGTCGGTGTCTGTCCGTGACATTTTCCGCACAAAAAGACTCGTCAATTTAACTATTAATTGCCATTTTGACCGGCATTTTCGGCCAAATCCTAGAGCAAAATTCGTTCGAGTTGTCTTGTTTTTTTGGCCCCAGCAAGATGTGCTAAGTAGGGGAAATTAGACGAGCGAAGCCGGAAGAATTGCGAGATACGGGTCGGCGGCAGAGTGGCCGAGAAAGGAGGAATGTGGAACGGCACTTTGGAAGAAGGAAACAAGACAAAAATCGATGTGTCTTTTTCAGCGGCTGGGAACAGTTCCTGAGTGGGCAGGTTTTTTTTTTGTTGTTGTATGTGTGTCTGCTACTCTGGAAATATCGCGTGGGATGAAAAGAATGTAAAGAAAGGAGGTCTTGGTAGGTTATTGATGAAGATGGTAAGAATGGAGCTAGGTTTGGAGGAAGGGCAATTTAAGAAGGTAAAGGAGGCACCGTGAGAGAGGAGACGAAGGAGATGGCGTGCCCAGTAATTCGCCGAGGCGTCCGGCTGTCGCCGAGACGCAATAACTTGCAAGGAGCGTAGCCCACGGCAAGGAAATCTCGGCTTGTGAAAAAAAAAATCAATGGCTGTTTTTCCGACTAAGAAAAAAAAATGGCACCGCACTCGAATTCCTCCATCCTCCAACAGAGGCACAAGATGTCTGCGTACACCTCTGACAAATTTTGCATACGAAACCTTAAAGACGAAATCAGTTCAACGCGGGGATGTTTAGATGCCTACATGCGATTGGTAGCTATCTCCTGCAGATTTCCTACCCATTGCAATGTGTTCAAGGTTCTTTTCATTTTTGCAGTGAAGAATAAATCATCAGAATTTCAGAAGTGCTGTCAGTGTTATTGCATTAACAGTAAGCCTTGATTTGTGTAGATGATCTTGTTGATCTGATCTTTGTAGTTTTACAGATATGTATGACTCGGTGTAATATAGTTTTGCTTCCTTTAGCAATCAGAATGAGGTGCATTGGTAGTGGACAGAGCTGGTGTGATCATGATTCTGTTGGATTTGCGGTTGCACCCCTGAAGAGGTGGTGTACATTTCTAATCTCACTGGTCAGTCGTCGAGGGTGAAAGGAAGCGACTCCATTGTGAAAGCATCCGCATTTCAGCTCGTTTACACTTCGTGTAAATATGCACAGTTTTTCATTACACTAGCAGGAGTGTTGGCGATGCATCGAATGCGTTAGGGGCTTCATTTGCCTTAGCCTTTCCCTATGCTGAAAAACAGGTATGGATTTGTAAAACGTCGAACATGTTAACTTTGAGTGTGACCGAAGCGTGAAGAACTCGCGGGGAGGTTGGTGTTTGTATTTAGTTTTTGATTTTTTTTCCTTCTGGAACAGTAAGATGAACTACACATCGATATCTTAAACTACTAGCTCTGGTGTAGCTGTTCAGTACCAGTCCCTTGGGGCATAACGGGGAGGGAGGGAGCCTTGTGTATCGCGAGCTATTTTGGGGCTAGATTCCGGTCTGAGCCCCCCCCACCACCACCACACACACACCCCCGACATTGTTGTGGGTGCGCGAGTGCTTGCAGCACAAGGAATGCCGATTCCCTTTACCTTTCTCACTGGCAATATTTTTTTTTCTCTCTCTCTCTGCTAATGTTATTCAACGCTTCGTTAACACGGAAATTAAGTTTCCCCGGGAAATACATGTATAGGCATTGTTTATCATACATAATTTATACATCTCTCACCACAATGCGCTAGGTTGCTTGCGAGCGCCGATACTTCCTCAAAACGCGCGCGGTGTAATCTGGTTAGATGTCTGATTTCACGAGGTTTATGAACAGATAATCAGCATTTATTGGCTGTGTCTTTTCTATAAATTACTTTTTATTACCGGTGTTCCTATTGTTGACGCTCGACAGAGAAGCCTGACAGCTGTATTATTTTATCTCTTGTGGTAGATTTTTTTTTTGGATCGCTTTTTTATGGGTTTGCGGGAAAATCATAGGCCGATGCGGCGAGGATTTCGAGGGACTTTTGTTTCTTATCAAAAATTATTTTCTCCTCGTAAATTTTTTTGTAAAACTTTTTTTTCTTGGGTGAGAAAGGAACCTATCCATGCGTTTTTTTTCAGGAAATGATTGATTTATATTATAGGCTTTCTGTTTCCAAAATCCTGGAGACGCAGAAAGAGAGTTGTTTGAAACATAGGTTGATGGGTGTCCCTGAGTAAACGCACCCCTCTGTGTTAAAAGACAACCGTGAATATGGACATTTCTACAGAGATGACGTATGGTTGAACCAACTCACAAAAGGACAGATAATCAATTATAATTCATCGTCTTCTTCAACCCCCTTGGGCCCCACACCAATACGGACCTAAGGCTCCAAATAAAATGACAAAGAAAAAAAGGAACTCTGGAGGGCCTCGAGAATCCCTGGAAACAAACAAGCCGCGAAGTCGGAGGGGCAGAAAAACCCGCCGAAGCGCGCAAATTGGCTTGGCGGGGGCCGTATTTGTACAGCTCAACCGCGAGCAAGGAGCCCCAACCAGCTGACAAAATGGCCGAAGCCCCGGCGGCATGGCAACTCCGCAGCGCTAAATGTCCGTCTGCGATTAAAAGTCATCCATGTGGAAAGATCTCCCCCTTTTTTCTACCCAACTCTTCACGGAAATCATAATGGGCCAAGTGTTTTAATTATTATCCTCGGCGGGTGGATGGAGGTTGTGCGTGTGTGCATAAGCGTGCGCCCTGCGGTTGTTTTAGCTCGTCCATTTGGAGATTGAAAAAAAGGGAAAAGGCAGAAAGAATAATGACTAATGTCCCAAATCAGTGTTTGATGAAAAGCAGCGGGGGGATACATTTAACTGTCATGGTTTTTGTGGAATTTCTAATCTTCAATCTAGATCCAGTAGTTTGAGATGTGTGCGAAATGACACGGTCTTGCATGCCAGGTATTATATCATTTTTCTACATGCTTGTAGAAGTTTCCGCACATAATCTGTGTGCATGCTTTGCAAGATGTTTGATGTATTTTGTTAGCTATTTTAGAGAGTTTATCCCTCTGATATATCTCATGTCTTGTAAGGTACATCTGCGTGTCACAGTGCATGACGTTGCTCATCACTTCCATCGCATAACCAGGCAAGAGCGTAAGATGCAATCACGTATAAGATAGACTTTCCCCAAAAGCATTTTCACTATTGATCGCACGTTGCCTACCCCCCATGCCCGTGATCAGTGCGAGTGAGTGATTTTCCAAGCAATTAATGCTCCAATCAGTGTAGCGACCGCGCGGCCGCTCCACAATAATATTGTAGCAACTCCAGGGCAACCGGATACAGAAAGCTCCGGACGAGTACATATTTCCGGCCACTTGTTTATGTTTTTTTCTAACACGTTAGCCTCAACAGCAAGACACAAAGCAGACCAGAAACGCCCTTAAGTCAAACTCGATAGCGATTTCCTGAGTCCGAGTCGCAAACGAGCGAAG
The DNA here is from genome assembly GCF_054643075.1 of Acanthaster planci. NCBI lineage: Eukaryota > Metazoa > Echinodermata > Asteroidea > Valvatida > Acanthasteridae > Acanthaster > Acanthaster planci. The sequence goes on along the minus strand of NC_141778.1, from coordinate 25,716,016 downwards.
CGAAGTTTTATTGCGGCAAATCTAACGGTATATGCACCCGGTGGAACCGCGGGGCGATATGCAGGCTAGCCAGCTGACACAATCCTGCTTGACGGGGGCCGGCCAGTCGGTTTTTTTTCCACTCTTCTCTTTTTCTTACTTCCCCCTTCTCATCTCTTCCGTGACGCTATTCAGGCGGAAGTGCTGCGATCGATTTCTCGTCCTGGCGCGGTTGAAAAGTCTCTTCGGCGCTCATTCAGCGTGTGTGGTTCAGTCTGTGGGACTCACCATACGCAGGCTGGCTCCATACAGTATTGAACGCTCGGGCTACAGCACCGCGGGCATTCTTCGACTAGTGCCATAATATGTAACAAAAACGTAAAGGGTAGGGCCTTCTTTCATGCAGATAATAAATTCACCTCAAATCTCAAGTTGAATCCTGGAGAGATGAACTTCACTGTCACCTTTACCTCTTTAATAAAGACTTGGCAACCTTAATGTTCAGTCGGCATCGGCAACTTGGCTCATCCTGAACTGCTGTTGTACTGTCCGAGATATAACGTCCAGAACAAGAAATTGCTCGTGTTAATCGTAAATTCACTCATTGAACTAGAAATGCATGTATCTTTGGGAATACCAGATAAACTGCGATACTTAGATCTTTGAGGGTATCGTAGGTAGGTAATTTAAGAATTATGTCTCCATAATGGCGGCGTTTGTATACCCTAGTTTTTCTTTAATCTTTACCCAGTGTGTCTGCCCGCTTTCTTGTTTGTGTTTCTTCATGCGTAGCGCACCTGTCCGGCCGCGAGGTATTTGCATCGCTTCGATTTTTTTTTTATTCACCCCCTTCCTTTTCTTGTCTGAGTCTTCCCCTGTCCCGACTTGACAGGCAAATTTCCCGAGGGGTCTCAATTTCGTCAGCGGCAATACAGAAAACTTCAGGCCGGGGAAAAAGTTTATTAGACCCGGCGAGGTGATCGGCTCTCCCCGTACGTACGTCGGGCGGTGGGGGAAACGCGCTGTTCCCCGTTTCCGCGCGGGGGGAGATAAAAAAACCTCCCCGGTGTTCCCCCGCGCAAAGACAATCCGTTCTTTATCCAATTTGCTTTGGTTCAATCAAACTTATCGGGCAATCTGATGCCAATATGCATAATTTAGGGGACATCGGGGGATATTAGATGTGTTGGAGAAGGGTATTGTCGCCCGAGACACCAATGGCTGGCGGCCGAAGGAACCGCTCGCTGATTTGTTCCTAAGCGGCTGTTTATACTATTCACAGAGTCCATTATCAACAGCAGTTCATGGGAGATTCTGTGTACCGTCTTGGGGTGTCAGGAACTTTGCCATATCTGGCCCCCGTACGGATCTTCCATGTTGGGATAGAAGCGAGGTTGCACTTTCAAAGCACTCAGTCGTTGGCGTCGCAACTTTTATCGGCGTGTGGCTGTTTGCAGGTTCTGTTTCTTACAATCCAACCTTGCACATAGCCCACTCCCATAAACACTTGGTTTTCATTAATACGTATTACATATGGGTACTTCCCTCATCATGTCTATCCACAACCAGGGGAATTCAAACCGGAGAGGCTTCCTGTAACACATGATACACGGCGCTTTGCGAAGTGTCGGTTCCCGTCTGACGAATAATTTTTGGACAGCGCAACAAGACGCTGGTAACTACACCATTCAGGTCTGTTGAGAATACATTTAATACTTTTAGAATTGTATAATATAATATTCCGTTTGGAATACTCCTTGCTAGCAACTTATGTTTACCATTGAGTTGAAATTATAGACTTCGAATTCCGGTCAACTGAAAGTGTTGTGAAACTGAACAGAGAAGCCAAACCCGTTTTTCCTCAACGACTTGAAGAAACGGATGAAAGACAGTCTATAAATAGAAATTCACGAGAATGCGCAGGACAGCACACGTGATTGTGTCGGGTGTGCCCGGCTGTAAGTTGTTCACTGTCGTGTGATAATTTGTTTCCGATTTTCTGTCGTTTTTTTTTTATTTCAATTGCCGCATTCTCAAAGTTTGTGCAACACTAAAGGAAACAAAGGAGGAAGAAAAAGCCAAACTCAATCAGATACATCAAGAGCGATACCCTAAACTAAACCGGAGGTTCAGAATTAGACAACCGACGCGGCAAAGCCAGGACAGCCTTGAGTTTGTGCTGACTGTTTTTCGGTGACAAAAAGACCAATTCAAGGCGATGCTGGACAATTTCATTGGCGGTGAGCAACTCTTGTGTCGTCAGGAAAGCGAACAATGAGCGTGCGGGGAGGAAAATTGAATTGAGCGTGGAGTCTCCCCGTATCTCTGGCTGTGGAATTAAACAATCAGGATTGTCACGGCGACTAGCGGGGTGCGGGGCGCGCAATTTGACAAATAATTTTGCAAATTGATATAAAATGTGCCACAGCCGGGCCTAGCTCCTTCGAGAATTTCTCAGCGTTTTTTTCTATTCTTTGCGAAAACTGTTTTCTGATTGTGGTCCGTTTGGATGGCGTTTGTCCAAGGTTTTCCCCTGTTTTTTTCTCTTTTTTCGGTGATGTTGCTAACACGAGTTTGTGATAAGTTTAAGTTAAGATGAACTGTAAGTGATAGAATTTGAATTCGATTTTAACGAGCGAGGACTTCAACCATTATACTTCATAAGGACAGTAATGTTGGCGACGTTGGTCGCTTGCTTTTCACCGTCCAAACAAAGGCTGTAAATCACGAGGTGATATAGGTTGGGGATGGGACATCTCAATTACAAACCCCGATCCAGTGTACTGTGTACAGAGCGGAAAGTTAACAGAAAAGGAGTACGATGTAAATTAAATTTACAAAAGTAAAAGCATTTTATGCATGGGTGCTTTCGTGACAGCGCCACCTATTGTCAGAGTCCAGCTTACCTGCTATGGCTTTACAACTGCTCTTGATTCACTTGTGTTTTTTTTTTTTATCATTGTTAACATGGTTGTCACTATCCAAAGATTGCTTGACAGTGTTGTAAGGCTTTGTTATTTGTTTAGTAACTATAGACAATATCTTTTTTGTGTTTATTTAAGGGCGTTCATTAACAAAGTGTCTATTTCGATGTAGTCATTTTTTAAAGAATTGCGCAGGTTGACCAAGGGGACGGTGTGTGTACAATTAACGGTGCAATTCCGTTCAGGACTCGGACAGTCACGTCATGACTTCCCCCTTTAAGTGAAGTCGGTTTGAGTGACACAGCTCGGGGTAGTTTCATCCTGTCGTCGGTGTCAGCAGCGAGAGAGAGAGGGTTGAACCGAGGCGAAGAGTGCTCCGAGTTCACGGGTTAGCTGCACTTTCCTGTGCCGATAATGAGATACGATTGGAGGTGTCGGGTAAGGGTCCGAAGTCACGAAACCTAATCACTATCTTCCAATCCCCAAACCAAGGGGACGGTGGGGGAAATGTTCGACATCGGGCCCGATGATTATCTTAAAGAAAAATACTAAATATAGGTGGTCCAGTCTTGCTGGTTGGGATTCATTGTAACGCTGAAAAGTATGACATAATTTAGGGCGTATAGTGTCTACCCTGGCTGTTCTTGTTCGATTGAACACGCAGACGCCCCGATTCGCTAAGGACGGGAGAAAATAATTCCTAAAGATTTCCTCAAGCAAAATCCCTAAGATGGGGACAAGGATAGACGGGGAAAAAAGCGAGCTGCGACAAAAGCTGATCTCAGCGCGCTGGTAGACAAAATACCACGCCAGGTTCTTGATTAGCAGCGATGCGCGCGGCCGCGGCCTATACACCGGGGCCCCAGCCCCCCGAGTTCGGGCAGGAGAGACTCAGCCCCGTAATACCTTCAATCACTTGATTAGCTCGTCTGCGCTAAGTGGATCTTCTCCTATAAGATTGATTGAATTTTAACAGGATTATGGCTGAAAACATAACCCAAGTCGTTATCATTTCCTGGCCAGACAACCAAGATTACTGGACCCCAAGTCTTTCCCCTCAGACAAAAAAAGAGCCACCGTGGTCTTAATTTCTGCGCCAGTGTGTGTGTGTGTCTGTGCCCGGCTGGTGTGCTTAGACCGCCGCTCGCAATGGCCTATTCTCTCCCCGATGTTGTGTTAATATCGTTATGGGGCCCGGTAATAATTATCAATATCTTTCCTATTATCGATTGTGGAACTTTGTAAGGCCGTCTTCAAAATGATATTAAACCGTCTAATTGGTTGGCTTCACTTGGAAGGATCGGGGATTTGCCAATAAACTGCTCCGAAATTCAATTTATTGGGTGCAGGAGCGCCAAAGGTTATGATCGTCGAACGTAGACGTTGGTTTTCATTTATAGTTGAAGGCAGTGTGTTGTAATAAAGACACAGTATGTCGCACGTCACATGTTCACTAATGTGTGCGAACGAAGTGTGACTTAATGTGAATTACATGGCAACCTGTCGGCCCGGTAATTTTTATCTTATATTGTTGTTATTATTATTATTATTTTTACGTAGAATGCAGCTGATGTTAATATCGTGTTTAAACGTATTCATTGAATTGAATTGGACGACTCTACAGTTTAATATTGCTCGGGAAAGCCAAGTATTGTTGCATTAAGAGTAGGACTTTTGCTGGCTTTGTCATGTGAAGGAATGCTCTCGTTTACATGCTAACGCGGGCATCTTTTGCCTATTGACCCTACACGCGATCGAGGTTGTACACTGTCCATCCATCGCGCGCCGAGTGCATGCAGCTACTGCAGCCCCGCGCACTTGACCAAATCAGGGGACTTCACTTCGCCGGCTCACACCGCATCCTTCCCGCTAGTCCCTTGAGACACCTCTTTTCCCACCGTCTAACTCTCGATATCTCTCTATCCACTTGACACCCGATCAACTGGAAAGTACCTCCTCCAACGAGAAGGGCTCTCCTAGCCAATGTGGTGTGAAGTTTCAGCCAGGCGTTCGCAGCGTTTTACATCTCCATCGCTACGCCTTCGTTTTTAGTCGGTTAGGCCTATTAACACACAGCTCTCGTTGTTCAAGCGAATATCGCAGCGCACAAGTACCTCAACCAATCGCGATCACGGACGGCTGACCTTCCAGTGCGGTTTTTGCTGTGTTTCTGTTTTGCTGTTTGTTTCGTTTCATTTTATGTCAGAGCATCTTCACTGTGTGAACTTGCTTGATTCAGGTGGGGAAAAATAAACCTGGCCAACATATTTATCCAATTTCACTCAATTCAATATATACTAAGGAGCAAAGCGTATATTTAATACATTGTTTCGTTCTCTTTCTGACTGGATTTCAAAACAACTTCTCGGTCACTTCACCAAACTGCGATTGCCTCCAAGGAGAATTACCCCAAGTTATTGTCTGCTGTATGCTATTTTCAAGGCAGGCTGAAACAACTAAAAGAAAGAATGCACTGATTTTAATTAAACTGAAAGACAAATAATTAAGGACTGGGCAGATAATGTTTGATTGACCAAAAAGCCTACAGCAATGTGACGCCCTACGCAGTTTCCACATCCAGAGAAATCGGGTTTTTCTTGTAGGAACCCTTTCAATCTAACGGCGGTTCTATTTCTCATTGATGGTCTTCTCATCATCTCTCCTTCCTCTTCATCATCGCCACAGCATCACCAAAAAGACTCTTTTTCAATTACCATTACGGCGAATTTGGTCCGCGCTCACGCCGCATTACCCTCGCCCGAGCGCGTGGGGACCATCGCCTAATCCCGGGGCCTAAGCCGCGGCTTACCGGCGGCTCATAAGCCCTTGCTCCGCTAACTCCCGCGTGCCGCGCTGGGACCAGTACTTAGGCTGATTGCCTTGTTTTAGCAAACACGAAGATTACATTGACGCTTTGTTTTGCTTGCAGATTGGGGAAGACTTAAGTCGGACAGGTTGCTCTGATCGAAAAAAAAGAAGAAGAAGAAAGAAAAAGAAAAGACTGGGAGAAAACGAGCGGGGAAAAATTACCCAAACACCGGTCATATGGGTTCTGTCCGTAGATCGTAAAAGTGGGACCGTATGGCCAGTGTTATCTTCATCAGTGGGAGGTATTGAAGACAGAAATCAGTTTTATCAATGGAGATGTCTTTGGAGACTGTAAATTATTCACGCTACGATTCACTCCTTGCTGCTCTCAACCAATCAGCTAAAATCAAACGAATATCCAATTGTGTACTGAGTGCAAGGTTCGTTTTCTCGCTGTCTTTCCGGCTGTTCCGCTCTCTCCTTGTCTCTCTTTTTTTGTCTGTAGCTGACGGAGTAACCTCCATTTTGCATTCCTTGTCCCTCCCCTATCAATTTATTCCTTGTCCACGCCTCTTATGTCCCATTCAGCAAGTTTATATTTTCCTGAAATCGTTTTCTTTTCCATTTTTCCCTCCAACCCCTTTCTATTATGTTGGAACAACTTCTGCATGATGTTTGGAAACGCAGTTCTGGTTTTCTACATTGTTGTTATGATCCTTGCTTTGTGTGCGCTTTCTGAACGATGTTGAAACTTAAGATGATTGTACACAAAGCGATAATACGTTAAGATTAACTTTTTTTTGAAAGCGGCGAAATTGATTTTTGGTTACATTGTGAATAAAATAAGTTTTAAAGCTGGTATTGCCGCATTACGTTACAATCGTTTTAATACACAGAAGACTGCATTACGATTAATTACAGTCGTCCTTTAACTTTGCTATTTACAAATTCAACGACTTCAATATAAACTGGGAACATGTTAAGAACAAATATGCCTTTGCCTAAAGGAAACAATACACCAAAAGAGGGCGTCGTTCAAACGTTCTTCAATCGAGCCCTTCCGTTGAACCGGCACTATACAAGTTTTTGTTTTTCAAAGCTTTACTTCATTCCCGAGTCGCCTTCATCCTTGGGCCCGGCAATCACACGGAGACTTTGAATGAAATGATTTCTAATGTTAAAGTCAGTGTCATGCGCTTGCAAATAGGACAACCGTCACATGGACTCATGCCGAACCGGAGATTCCGATCAAATCCGAAGTGGTGAGAACGCAGAGATTTGGGGGGTTTATTGCATTCATGGTCAGTATTTGTTTTATACGAAGATATTTCATAATGCACAATTGATAATTTACTGAAACACCATTACTGTTAGTTTATAAGAAAAACAGTTGCAACGGTTTTGATTGGGTAAGCGTTGGGGTCGAGCGCCCTCTTTGGCAGACGCTTGTTTTGCACGAGGTAATCAAGACAGCCCTTAAAATACGTGATCGTAAATCTCGGAATTTGTTTTGTTTAGCTAGTATTCAAATACACTTAACAACATGAAATGTGAAGAACTAGACATCCCCGGGTGCATAATATTGTGAGAAATGAGGAATACAGAGTACAAGCTGGACCGTTAGAGCACAGACACAGCCTGGGGGCCAACGGGTGTTCTGCGCGGGAGACACCGGGCGGAAGGGCTGTCGGTGTCGCGGTGCGTTGGTTGATTAGCCCGGGCCGACAGACACAGCCACTCGCACAATTTAGTCCACAGTGACATCGCTGTATGACATGCATGGGAAGGAGGCGCCCAAATCGAGGAAACTTTAAAGGAATACCTCTCCATAAGAGGAGCCCCTTTGTGTAACAGCCGTGGTATAGGCTTCATATAAATTATATAGAACTGCTTAATTAAATCGCTTAACATAAATAGACTGTATTTTATCATACAATAATATATAATTAAATAGTAATTATTAGTAATAACCTTACTTTTTATGAGTTTTACTGTGATACAGCGTTAGGGTACTTCAAATGATGACAAACCATTTCCAATGCATATTTAAATCGTGTATAAATTAGGTGCCTAACTATCATTAACAAGTCCACAAAGCTTAGCTTTTGACATGAAGACTTAGATAAGCACAAAAGACTTTCATTTGACAGCTGTACCTGTTGATCCATCTACGTGATCCCACATTCAGATCTCATTTGCAGAAAATTACAGACATATTGAATTGTAAGTCTTGCAAGCCAAGGGTAAAAGTTTACATCATACATCATCCGAAATCCGGAAGGTCCTCAAACCCTCAAACAAATGGAGTTGCAGTACTAAGTTCAGTATGTGCATTAAACGGCCGCCCTATGGGCCTTATTTGCAATTTGTCCATGTTTATATCGTGTTCCGCGAATCCAAATATTAATAAAATGTGCCTGAACTCACCTTCTCAAGTTTCCAGTCTGTATGGTGATGACTTTAAAGTGCCGATTTCCTCACCATCCACGATTTTGCGTGTAAGCCAAAAATAGACGATCAAAATTTAATGATTCCTAATTTAGTACAATTGGTCACAGCTCATTGAAGTAAAATGTGTTAACTGTGTTGGCTCCTTATCCACAGCGTTCAGGTTCAAAACTCATTTCACTGGCAGCCTCGATTTCGTGTCTGATGTGAATAATAATATCAGTGAGCGGTCCTACAGTTTCCTAACGGCGGTGGCCGTAAATTCGCCAGTACCGACAGGACAGTAAAAATTAAGTAATTAGAGCTCTGATGTCTTAAATGGATTCGATGTCCTACACTGCATCATTCCCAAATAAACGTTTACCCGGTCACACTCTCAAGGAAATTGTCTTGTTCCGTGCAGTTGGCAGTATTCGCTGTCTAAGTGACTGTTAATCACAGGCCACATTCCATTCACGCGCAAAACAGATCAATCTTACAAAGCATGTGAAAGATCTGAGCATAACATGACTAAAGATGCAACCTTTAAAAAAAAACCGAACAAAAAAAAATGGACCTGGGGATCAGGGCACAACATGTTAGATATCTATGACGTTGATGCTGAAGGATTCACCGTTTGTAGCACGACGAGCCAGCCTTCAGGAAGGCAACTCGGAATTGTTTGTATTTTCGAGCGAAAATTAATGGATTAGCGCCGGAGTTTGAGGCAACCAGGGTGGCGGAGAAATAATACAGAAAACAGCTCATGTAGAGAGGTCCGCCGAGATTGAAGATCAAGAAGATTATCTGATTGGGAAGCCAAAAGATGATGAGCACAACATCGGCAGGAGGGTCTTTAAGATGTTTACTCCTCGCCGAAGGAGGGACTCTCCCTTTGTCTTTTGCTGCGTGGCGCCTACTGCGGTGCCGTTGCGTGGTGTCGTTCCATCTTGGTTCTGTTGATCAAGAGCAGGTCTGGTCAGCGTATAGCCAGACTGAGAGCCACTCGGTCAGCGCTTCTCTTGAGGACGACGGTAATATGCGAGTAAGACGCCCACACCACTAGCAAAGAGATGAAGAAGTTCAGCATGGCTATGGCTACGCCCAAGACGCCCAAGCTGGTGTTCTGAGCGCATTTGCCACCGTGATAGTTGTTGACTGCAAAAGAGGTTGTGCAGGAGAAGGAAGAAAACAACCCCCGCTACTTTGCACTTAACGAAGATCTTTGGGAAGCTGAAGGGTACACACTGGCAACGCAGGGCTCCAAGGCGACTGCCATCAAGTTGTTCGTCGATACCGTGAACAACGACCACTGCAGGATTGCGTATCCATTGTCTATCTTGCAGAGTAGGTAGCCGGCTATACCACCAGGAACTGGGACAGGGGGAGCTGGCATTTGGCTCTGTCTGGCCATGACCTGAGACCCGAGCAAGTTGATGGCCGCCTAGTTGGAGATGAAAGCATTGGCGGGAACATTTATGTTGTTGTTGTTGTTGTTTTTGTCGCTGGGGGGATTATGTGTTGCTTTTTTTTTTTACAGAACCCAAGCCGTCTGTTGGAACCCAATCAGAGTCGCTTTCCTATGTTGCTTGAAGTACTCTCTATCAAGTACTCCATGTTTATTACGCAATCGACGGGTGACCCCTTTCGGGCTCCGTTTTATGTGAAAGAATCTGTTTCTTCACATTCTTAGGGCTTGGCAAATGCATATATATATATATAAAAAAAGAATATATTTACCCGTTGTAGTATACCAATTGAAGAGTGATGACCTGGATGTCAACAGCAGTAGTTTATCGGGGTTGTTGATCGTGAAAAGTGAAAATGAAGGAGTAATCATCAAGATGTGACGTGGAGTTTGTTGGGTCAGTAATCTTGCAGGGATAACAATTAGTTTGGAATACGACGCCGTTGTCATCTTCGTTTATGGTGTTTTGGTGTCAGTTATATCATTGATCATTCACCATTCCTCTACGGGACGAAGACCGAAAATTTTACGGAAGCCGGCCCTGAACTGTTTATATTTGACGGCGTAGATGAACGGGTTGACGCAAACATTTGCCGAGAGGGTAACAGCTCCGAAAAAGAACAGCACAGGACTGAAATGAACACCACCTCCTAAGTCAAAAACCAGGAAGATGGTGGAATGGGGAAGCCAGCACAGGACAAAAACCACAAAGACCAACAAGAGAGTCTTGAAGGTGTTGCGCCTCGCCCGGAGGAGGGACTCTCTCTGGGTCTCTTGCTGCGTGGCGCTTGCTGCGGTGCCGTTGCTTGTTGTTCCATCTTGGTTCTGTTGGTCAGAAGCAGGTCTGGTCAGTGTCGCCAGACCGGGAGCCACTTGGTCGGCGCTTCTCTTGAGGACGACTGTGATGTGTATGTACGATACCAGCATCACCAGCGAAGGGATGAAGAAATTCACCATGGCCACAACTACACCCAAAGCGCCCGAGCCAGTCTGCCGAGCGCAGTACCCATTGTGATGGTAGTTAATCACAGCGGCGGCCGTGCAAGACACGACGAATCCAAGAACCCATCCAGCTATTAGAAATGCTGCCACTGCTTTGCGCTTTCCGAAGATTCTAGGGTAAGTGTAAGGATAGACGATGGCTACATAGCGCTCCAATGTGACTGTCATTAGGTTATATGTCGATGCATCAAACAACGAAAACTGAACTGCGTAGGCATTGTAAATCTTGCAGAGAAGGTAGCCGACTATACCACCAGGAACGGGAACGGGGAGAGCGGGCATGTTGCTCCGTACGGCCATGACTAGAGACCCGAGCAAGTCGATTGCGGCCTGGTTGAAGATGAAAGCATTGGTCGTGGTGTGCATGGAGGAGACACGGTAGATGACAAGACAAACGAGCCCATTGCCAACGACACCAACGATCCCGATCAACGTTTGGTAGACACGGATTAGCAATCCTGCGTCCATTCTGCTGTGTGCGGCGTCCGCTCCTGAAAATGCCAGCATTCGGAATCAGCAAGGGCTTTAAAAATGTTTAGTGCATTCGGTGTACAGAACTAAAGGGGAAAAACGTGATAAGCGTTAATGTAACTAATGTTAGGCTTGAATGGCCCAAGAAAGTGCGCGTTCAAATTGGAAATCTTCTATAGGTAAGCCAGCCAACCTTGCACAAAAGATCCATTCTCTACCATTTTGCTACACGTTCTTCAGGACCCCTGGATTTAATTTGGGAGCGCCTTTCATTCTTTTCAACATTGTCAAAATTACGTTTATTACAAGGGAGTTTCACTCATATACACTTTAAATTTAAATCTTTAAATCGTACGCTCTTTCTCAACGGTATTGTGTCGTAGTTTCTTAAGCTTTGAGAAATTTTCCAAAGATCTCAAGTCAATGCTTATTTTGATAGTTCTTTTTATCCCGATAAAAAGAGAAATTGTCGCTGTACAATCTAGCAACCCGCCAAACTGAATTTGCGAAATATTATTCCAGGCAGGCTTTGTGATGGATATTGCTGTTAGGGTCATTTTTTGGGTAGTGGTTTGGCTATTCCTTGCATGTAACTACGTGTTTTGATTTGCCAAGCCAGTGAAGATCTAGCCAGCAGCTTAGGGAGTTAAAGCCACAATCCTCCCTTGTTTTGCGAGATCACTGCCCCTTAGCCCCCCCTCCAGAATTGCCAAAATGGCCATTGTCAAAGACACTGCCGACCCCCACCAGCGTTTGGTATAGACTCGGAGGATAAGTCGTGCGTGTCATGTTACCAGGGGTTTCGGCTGGCTCGTTGTTGGAAATGCCTCTATTCGAGAATTATCAAGTGCTTTTAAAACTTTTGTGTGGCCAGAAAAAACTTACCTTGGCATTGAAAGTAGATACCATTCATATACCGGTAATTCAAGTTGGAAGTTTTAATCATGGCTGGCTTGTGTAGAGCCTTAATCAAAACAAAGGGAGTTCAAGATAGAAACCTCGTACGTGTAACCAGCATCTGATAAGTACAAAATGTTTATGATTTAAAATTTTTTCTCCTTAGTACTCGTAACCCCCTTGATTCAATTTGCAAACGTTGTTCATTTCATGGACAGAAATGGTCTTTCAAATTAGCGCTGCACGTTCAGTTCGCGCGCTTTCACAAACCTCATTCTGAATATCTTGTTTGACTCTCAGAGGTCCGGAATTGTGTTTGGTAAATCTCTGACAAAAACGCTGTGAGCAAACGAAATTGAGTGGAAACTTCCCTTCCTTTGTAATGTTTCCAACGACTATATGCTGTGTATACGCTACCTGCACAGCATACACACGGCATGTACTAATCAATCTGACACTTCGATCGTGAAAAGGTGAACTTGTCTTGCTAACAACTGATGGTAGCCTTACATGCAGTATAAAGGTCATATGGGCCCTCGAATACGGTAAATACTGTGTGAATTATACGCAGAACGTTAGAGCTTGCACATTTTCCTTAATTGTTGTACTTTAAAGGATTATGGTGAATAATTTTGTTTCTGTCTCATTTTCGCTCAACCAACACGCGCGAGTGGTAAGGATGTTAGTCTTCTTGGGAGTCTCGATTCTCATAAGAGTCATTAGCAACTGAGCCCAAGACCAAGCGAAGTATGCCAAGACACTGGATAGTTTCTAGATAGCTTTTACAGTCAGTGGGCTCGCACGAGCCTCAAATGCGAGTTGAGTATATTTTTGTGGCAAATGTTTGTCTGTGAATTTAAGGGGTGAAAAAAGTTGAGAACTTTTTTTCTCGCTTGGAAAAAAACATCTGAAGGATAAGGGTGCCGGATTCGCCCCGGTCAACTGCATGCCGGTGGAAGACCGCCTCAGTGGACGAGCAAGAATCCCCGAGTCTGACATTTCTCAATTTTCGAATATTTGAATGGAGAGGCATTTGCGACGCGCCTATATGGGAAGAATGTCAGCGTCGCAGGAGGGCGGGATTCATTGTGTCCATTTTTATACAATCAAGGGGAAGTTGGCCAACTTTGCCACCCAGAAACCAATAAACGGGAAGAGCCGATGTGGTGCCCCTGGGCCATGGCAAAATACCTAAGAAAACTCTTGTCGTTGTTTGCTTCTAGAGCCACCAGAAACGAAAATTTCTCGATGAAGTGCCCTCCATTTCGGTGAAATACTTGATATAAGATGTTGTTCTTCAGTGAGGCATCTGTATTGATTGAGTAGTTTCCTGTCAAAGCACGTGTTTTTTATCAAAATCCCTCTAGCTTTCATTCCCAAGATACTTTCGTCCGTGCTTGAATATAGCCATTACAGTATACAACAGCAATTTGTTTTCGTGCAAGCGTGTGCTTTCATGGTATGCCAATACGTAGACGCTGTAGCCTCTCGTCGATACGCCAGTGGTCCCCCTTGACAGCCCCTCGCTTGTCGCTTCAAGGCTCCAATACAATCATCCATCGCAGGGCTGTCGAGTTGGTAACGCGTCACTTCAACTTGTCCAGTAATTTTAGACATTTTTTTGACAGCAGCGTAAACGCCTTTCGTGGTGTTCCTGAACCCTTCATCGCAACTTTCAAACGATCATCACTTTACTGTGCATGCACCCACCAGGGTATATCCATTTGCTAAGTGGATTTGTCATAAGACTTTGGCATATATTTTCTCAGAATGACGACATTTTGAAAGTTAGATGTCGACATCTTGAGATGTTTCACCACGGGATGAGTTTTAGGATGTCGACATGTCGTCGTTCCATGTCGCAGAATGTCGTGATGTGACGACCTTGACAGTTTGGATGGTACTCCGGATCCAGAGTGCAGTATTAACCCCAGCTTTTTTCTTAGGTCTATCCATTTACGAAAACCTGGTTTGTCTTTATGTTGAATACCTGCATGCCTTTTTTCTGTTCCGTCTTTCAACTTGTATTGTGTTCCAAATAGCCACTGCCGACCTGCCCATCACTCTCGTTTGGTAACCAATCTACCCTCGGCCTAAGTGCCACTTGTCGCAAGCAATTGACTGCCAAAGGACATCCCTATATAAATAACACGGTCATAATTTGAAAACTGATACAGCCGAACCCTGAGCAGGCCCTCACCGTGAGCCGGAGTCAAAGATACATCCGTCCAAGAGCGCGTGCCAGTCAAATGGGACATCTAACGGCTGTTCCGTGAAAAATAAGCACTACCTCGAAAATCTACTTCTTAGTGGCGAGTTATGAACAGTGCCCCGGTGGCTGATAACGGCCATTGTTTTGTATAACCTTTGATTCCGGGTCAGCGAATTTGAATATCTCCATGTGCGCGAGTAGGCATGAGTTTCCGAGCATGCACTACGGTTTGACAGCTTGACTAATCAGAATACGAGGAGGGTGTAAGTGGTGACACATGACAATCAATACTATTTCAGTGGCTTTGAGGGCGTGACTTGTCATCATGCAAAAGGTTCATTCGAGATTCATTATCTGGCCTCAGAGATTGTTTAAGATACAGGAATCTTCCCATATGTTATGAATGTTTTATTAATTGTTCTAATCCTCTTAAAGTACCTTTGCCTGCAGGACCATTTGGTCTTTAAATAGGATAGTTTAATTTCTTCAAGATTGTTTTCTATGCTTTTTCCATTTTTGTATTGTTTTCTTTTTGTTTTGTTTGTAATGATCCGAATCCCAGACAAAAACGAATATTGTGGTTGTACTGTTAGTATTCTTGGTATTGCAAAAGGAGCAATTAATTTTTCTCTCAGGAATTAACCCTGTTTTTGATTTGATATTAAGCCCATTGGAAGTCTTTATCTGGCTTTTGTTTGACCCAAACTAGCAGCTCTTCATGAAACAGTGACTGATTCTACACTTTCTATAGTTGACGACACCATGCATAGAGGAGAGAGGACCGCGATGTCTTGATGTGTGTCCGTGTGTGTGTGTTTACCGTGCACTAAGTGGAGGTGAAATCTGACCGGCCTTTTTCGCTACAGGACGGTGCGGGGATGGGCCGGAGTCATCGGCGGCTGATTGCCGACGATTTCCCGCCCCGTATCGAATGTTGATCACCCCTCTCAATGCCTATAGCGCCTTTCCTAATCTGTTCGAATGATCCGTTCTTATATTGCTTATGTCTGCCACTTTCCCTTCTTTAAGTAGTTTGCGATTTGGTAGAAAAGAGTTGGTCCAAAACAAGAAAGTAGTTAAAACCGAAAAGAACGACAAATGACTGGTCGAAACGGAAACTCTCTGTTGAAAAACTTCATCCTGGCAAACTGTTGTCATGACTTGTGTGGGCATCCGTAAGGCAATTTGTTCCTTCTTTTGAGGCCATTCAAGCTGCCATTTGCAAAACATGTTACATGCCTACGGCAACTCTAATTTCATCCTAGCGTTGCTTTATGCGAGAAGAAGCCACTGCGGCATTTCGTCATCTGATATGCCGGCCACGCTTTGTAACTACTGGGTGCCATATTTTCACCAGCAAAAATACACATGTTTACTCGGACGATTCCCACGTGAAATCAGGGATATGAAGTGCTCAAATCGCTGGCCTTTCAGGAGAGGAAACGGAGCATGCGGAATTCCGTGGCTTTGCCTCGGCCGTAATGGCGCGCCGTGGAGGCCCCCCCTCCTTCCCGAAGGCGGGCGTTGCCGTACCGGCCATCTGGCCCGCGTCTGGTCCAGACACAGCGGTTAAGCATGGGCCGTATTCGCCCCCAAGGTGGTCGTGCACGGATAACGATTCTTACAATTTCAATATTATTTCTTCTCTTTCACTGCAAACAGCCGATTTTGGCGAATTACAAAAATAAAACCTAGTTTTTGTCATATACAAATGTGTCAAGCAAGAATTCTTCGTGGTTCTTCCTTTGTGTCACAATATAAATTTGCCTAATTAGCGGTTAAGAATTCCTTATGTTTCAGAGCTTATTATTTGAGAAATATAAATAATTGAGATGCGAATGATCATTCAAAACACGACCGCTACAATTAAAGTTTGGTTATAATTGGGATTTTCGTTAAAAGTCCACTTAAAATGTGTTGGATAAAGCCAAAGCACGCAAAAACGCCTGGAATTCAGCATATCCCGCCCTCACCTCGTCCACTGATCATTGATTACTGTAATTGTCTCAACTGCATCACCACACGAACCATTCTACAGCTCTGTTACCAGTAATGTCATTAGTCTCCTAACCTAGGAAACAAACCTGTTGACAAGATCCATAATCTCTCGGTAAGTGTCAATTTATCGGGCGAGCGCAGGGTGAACCGGGAACTCCAATCGAATAATATTTAATGAGACAAAAAGAGCATGAGGAATGATTTCGATAATTCAGAAACAATTCAATTTGTGTGTTGAAAGACTAGCGCTGTGGCATCGCTCCCAGTAGTTGATGTGTACATGGTGACGTCATAATAAGATCTTCTACCGGATGGGTTGTGGACTGATCGTGGCAAGTGCTTCCCTGGACAGGAGCTATTGGCGGGGATGACAGTCCAATTTCAAAGGCTTGTACTGCTTTATCATCCTTGGTTATAGGAGGGAAAGAAATTATCAAAAAGCGCTGACTTGAGCAGAGATTTCTAGAAAAGCCGCTAAAATGAGGGCCCCCACAAATCGAATTTTGTATTGTCTGCTCTCAGCACTCAGACCTAAGCTGTATCCGCAGTTGCTCGTTTGCCATTATGTATGGTTTTAAA
The DNA here is from genome assembly GCF_054643075.1 of Acanthaster planci. NCBI lineage: Eukaryota > Metazoa > Echinodermata > Asteroidea > Valvatida > Acanthasteridae > Acanthaster > Acanthaster planci. Next base: position 25,699,251 of record NC_141778.1, on the reverse strand, counting down.
CAAACGACCGTCGAACTTCGACAATTCATCAGAGACAGTCAGATAACTTGAGTTTTCTACAGTAGCTGCTGCAAGGTTTGATTGCCAGAGTACTTTATCCGAATGTTTCCGAATATTTGTCGCTGGAATTTGGAAGTCGCTGGAATTTGGAAGTCCTTCTTGCTCGTGTTTGGGTACTTTAAAACCCGTCACGCCTTTCCTCGTGTTATTTTCTTAATATATCTTACCCTATTGTAGTTATTTGTTCATTTTGTTGAAACTGGGCCGAAAAAAGAAAATGGACTTCGGTTGTGGTTAATATGGAGATGTGCAACTGAGCTGTTGACACCAGAGGAAAATAGTTACAGCGACGACAAGAGCATTGACAACAACAAAATGATCGCGTGACCGGGTCGGGGGTCGACCGGGGCACCAATGGTATTCGGGGCCTCACCCGGTACTAATGCAATTTGTGAGATTTGGGTCGCGCGAGTGGCATCTCCACGGCATATCTAATAGGCATAGCGTGCAAACATTGCCGCAGCTAAGTGATCGCATTACACGCTTGGATGCGGCCCGCTTCTCGGCCGCACATCCCCCTGCACTTAATCAATTAGACCGTCCACTCTCACTCTCTCTCTCTGTCTCTCCCTCCCAGTGTGTTATGGGGCGCATTGCTTGTGTGTTTTTGAGGTAGAAGCGATGCCAATGCTAAGGGTTGGCTGGCGGTTTTTCCCCTCCCATCATCATGTGCGCGTGCATGTGTGCTTGCTCGCATCCTTGAGCACCAACCGGCGAGTAACCGGTAAACACCGCAGACTATAGCCGGCCCCGAGAGCGCGGGCCGCACTCAACCGTGTGTAGGTATTCTCAGCGGCCCCTCGGAACCCTAGATGAGGCACCGTGGGTCCCTCTCCTTAGCTAAACAGCGACGGGGCAACATCTAGCGCTAGAAGTGGTCGCCATGGCAACAAGGTGACAAAACGCTTTGGCGGTCCTCCTCCTCGCCGTCCCCATGGGAAATGAGGCAGCGAGACATCGCTGATGAGGCACGCTTGCACTGATAACCATGCCGTTGTTGAGCATCAGCGTGTAGCGCATGGACGCTGTTGCAGTCTTACCATGAGCTGACCGTTGAAAACGACACAAGTAAACGACACGGTTTTCATGCTGAAAGAACCTTCTATCCTGTAATGTCAAAACGCCTCTGTACAATGCTTGTTGAAAATCGCATCCAGTCGCTGTTACCAGGAATCATTTCTGTCAGTTTGTTTCTGATTCTTTGCTAATGTGGATGGCGATTTGCATATATAATGCAGTTGCAAAATATTGCCCATAGGGAATTACTAATAAGTGAAATATCGGTCTTTGAGCCTTTCTCCTTGGAAATGCGTGACTGTCACAAGCGCTCATTTCTTGCATTTCTAAATGTTCCTAAGTGCACTTTTGACAAACGATTCCGTCGTAGCCTAATCTCTGTCCGTAATACTGCATCGGACACTGTCAACTGAAAAATGAAGGAACCAAAATATACATTGCTGACATACTATACAAAAAGTGTGAGGCTAATGCAATTAATGATTTGCCTTCAGGCCAAACCAACAACCAGTGGCTACAGCTCGTAGACACACTAACACCGTCAGGGTACCAGACTCATTTAGTAAATTGTCCTCGGGACGATTTGGATTGGACAATTTTTTTTCATTGTCCGTTCTTCCTTGTAACGACCTACGCATTCGTCTGGTTACTTGACCTTTTCGATGGGTCTGTGTAGTGTTCTTGATGGATTGGCGCTTTGACTTCGTAGGGCGGGTACCATCTGCACACACGCGTCTGTAATTAAACTGAGTGTTTGCGTTTCCAGAAAAGGCTATCCTTGAAGAAAAATGTATTTAAAAAAACAGGTCAGGAGCCATTTACGGGGACATGTATAGACAATTTGGTGAAAGACAAACAGCTAAATAAATAAGCCTGTTTGATCAGGAATACTCTTGAGCATAGTCAAAAAGTCATAAAGAAAGCCAGACGTTGTGGAACATTTACTGAGTGAAGGCTGCGAACATGACGATGTGAAGGTTGAAAAATTGTCCACAAAGACTCCATAATGGCTTCACATAGCAGACAGCAGAAACCAGTTCTCACGACACGAGTCAAGCCCAGCGTCATGAAGAGATCGCCAGATGCACATCGCGATCTGCACGGCCCGGCCGGCCCGACGGGTCGTTCGGTGGAGGGGGGGATGATTACAATAGGGTGATCGTTCGTCATTTTTCACGAGCAACCAATTTGTTTTGCATTAACTGCATAGTGTTTGTAGCTGTCACGGTCGTCAAGAAAGTGTATCTGTCAGAGGGTTTGTTTTCAAACAACTTGCCGTTGCGGAGGGCTCGCTGCTGTAGAGCCAGCATGTTCGTCCTATCAATCTCAACTGTACGTGAACAGCATGTTGTAACTGGCGCGTAAAGGGTATTGGAAATGTTTAACATGTCCTTCTGCTAACCAGACTTTTCCTGCGTGTACGTTATGTACGCAAGTATGGTTCTGCATGGAGCTGTCAGGTCAAAGAAGCCCGATTGAAAATAGTGAATACTGTGACCCGATTCTTGCTTCGCAGGATAAAAAGTAGCGACTACAGGTGCATGAAATTAACACGAGCTTAACCTCACCGAACCATGCACATCACTTATACGTAAGGATGCCCAAAATGTATTGAAATATTCAATTGTTCGCGAGTTTCATACATGGAGAAATGATTGTCGCATGTAATCTATTAAATCAATGGTCCTCCTCCCTGAAATACGATTCGGTTTGGTAGCAATCTGTCTTGTCATTATTTTGGCCCGAAGATAACTTCATTTTGTGCGTCAAAGACGTCAATAGCCATCAGCACCGGTATTATGCGTGTGTGACTTGTCTGTACAGTTTCGTCGTGTGCCTGATATTTGATAATAGCCTAATAGTGGTATGTAGGCTGCAAAGTGTTATTAAGCGTAATCAGCCGGCCGTTCTTCAGCCTGTAAGCGTGCAGCAAATTGAATTTCTTCCCCGGTTCAGCCAAGGCATGTTGCTTCATGCTTCAATCCATGATAGACCTCAGTCAATCAAGCCGTGTTAGCCTGATGGCTAGACCGGGACTGTCACACAACAACGATCGCATGGCATTTCCCCCTCTTGTATTCGTCCGAGGGGTATGGACAGGAGATAGTTAGAGGGTAACACCTAACCTCCCCCCCCTCGTTCCTGCACAGTCCATGGTTCCCTCGATCGTGTACCGCGGTTGTACATCTCATTTGATACTTCTTAGAGTCGGTAATTACTCGGCGTCCCGGCGACCAATCACCGTTATTGCTCGCCCCATTTGTTTTCCCTTGAAAACGACAGTTGATCTCTGAGTGACCGTGAAATTCAGAAGCGAACAAATACAAAGATGGCAGGCAGTTGCTGGGCTTCCTTGGCCCGCTGTCAGGGGGAACAATGCAAGGCCCCCTATTTGCCCAACCACACCACTTAACACAATTAAATTGATACGGCCGCACAAAGGCGAAAGTTATTTTACGTATCGTTTGCCCAAGAAATTATTACTGGGCGCGATGTTAAATACATTACTTTAAGTGGTTTAGATTTCCACTCCATCCGCTAAATTGAAATCTATTGTTCGACCAATTATCATCTTTCTAGTTGGGTCCGGCCAGGCGAACGTGTGTCGGGTTACGCTGCCCGCGCGGGCTGGTCTGTCGCTAATGTAATAAGGCCTCGTAATCAAGGGAGCGGGAAAAATCGAAGTAACCCCCCTGTCTTGTGTTTCTGCTCCCCGGCGAGCAAGCCCGTTGCCGAACCGCTGTCCGCGGCAACGTCTGCGGTGGTACAGCGCGGGCCAAGACGCAAGACTAGAGCTTGCCGATCTGGCTCCCAGATACCTCGCCATCTTCCCCCAGCGTGTTTCACGCGTTTATGCTCCTATTAGCGGCGGCCATATCTCATCTACCTCAAGGCGCACTAGCAGTTTCCCCCCCCCCGCCTGCTTCTCTCTTTCCCCCTTCACCCATACCTACTTCTTCCTAGTCTTCTTCTTTTCCTTTTTCGACCAAGCTTGCAGGGGTTTATGATGTGCTACCGTGGCAGCCCCCAAGGGCTCTTTAATTCCGCATCTTTTCTCCTTGCAGTCTACCGTACCTCTCCCCCTTCTCTCCCTCTCCCGTTTAGCATGTTCACTATCGCCCTGTATACCCGTGAGCCACGAAAAACGTCAGCGCAAAGTACGCGAGGCCGAGGAGCCAGCATTCATTAATTTAATTTCGTTAAGTTAGCTGGGCGCACCTGCCCATCAAGCGCACCGTCCCGGGATGGTCCTGTAGATGTTTTCCCCCAAGATGCCCTTTTCTTTTTGTCTTCGTTCACCAGAAAGCGCGGGGAAAAGAAGTGACCTTGGAAACGTCGAAAGGTCATCGGATGAGAGATGAACAGCATACCATTACAGGTATACATGTATGGGCTAGAGACAGCTCGCCGCATCGCTGACGCCCACCACGGATAAAAAGTTATATACCTAACAATATGCGAATAATACAATTAGCATTAACAGAGTCTAGAAAAGAGTGACCTGCAGGTGAATATTGCTAGAGATCGAGTGTGAATAAGCACTGCCAGGCGAGTTATCATTATTACATTTCAAACGCTGTAATGAATGCCCTAACCCGAATAAATTAAATTTCCTTCAGTATAAAAACGGCGCGTCTTTCTTTTTTCTTTCTTTTTTTTTGGCATGCGTTTTACCGCACGCCATTGTTTTTGTTGACATGCCAGTGATCGGTGAACACGGTTGGACTGTCCTACGTTTTGTTCTAATCCATCGGATGATTTTTTTTCTTACCTTGATCCCGTATTTGTTGTTCGAAAAACAGCGTAATGCATGGGTCCCGAAAATTTCTTCCTGTCTTCGAGTGATATTGGGGAAATTGGTTTCCGATTTTTTATTTGAGGTTACTTTCCATCTTGAACGGAAACACCCCCTTGTCGGTTAAAAAGAGCAATGTTGATAGGGAGTGTGCATTTTGTTGGTAGCGACGCCGCCTTTACGCGAGCATTTTATAGTCGTTTGTGAACCAGCGAAGTGCAAAGGAGCCTGCGTGGCTCTAGGAAAATTGCGCCCTCTCTTGGTCCAGCTCAGGGCTCATAGAGCACGGAAGTGTGACGTAGCAGTGCAATGCTAATGAATGGTGTACGCGCACGTGTTCCCGCGCTAATGTCTTTTACACACAAAATTCCACGGTACTCTAGTGCCAATAAACGGCTTCGTAGTGAGAAAAATCGATGCGACCTCGCTGATTACAGTTCAACTTTTTAAAATGTCTTTCAACCTATTTGATTTGGCCGTTATGGTAGCTTTATTGTTCGATGCATCACTTTTTTGATCTCGAAAATGCGTTCTGATACACATTAACAAATGGTTTGTGTAAAATGTCAGCTTTAATTTAGCTTCCACTGAACGAAAAAAAAGAGATGATCGCATTTCCAGCCGAGGACGGGCCGACACACGATATCGGCGCTTAATCACCCCACTAAAGATCACCCACTTGTAGGGGTGTAATAAACCCTTCCGCCCCGCCATTTTCCATCGTAAATTTCCCCTGCCACTAACTGGATGTGACACTCTCAAGATGTGTCTCCCCCCCCATCTCATTTGCTTTTTCCTTTCAGTCTTTTTTTTTTTAAATGATCACTTTACTGCGCCATTTCCCCGACAGTTTGGGCCTGCTTTTTCTTTCGCGAGTGTCCGTGGCTTCCGTCGCGTCCCTGCCCATATCCTCTCCGGTAAAGCGAGCCCACTCGTCTCTTGGGTAAGCCGTCATCTTTCGAGTGAAGTGCCGTTCTCCAGTGATTATACAACCGTGACGAGACAAGAGCGGACCTAGCGATAACACCTCTAATGGCTGGGCGGCTAGGGATACGATATGCATTTACGCATGGCGCTTGCCGTCGATACGACGGTTGGTGACGGAGCACTGTAAAGTGATCGTTAGACAAAAACGTAACGTGGCCGTTGTTTTTATGGCAATGTTGCGCTAATCTTGCGAATCCATGACTAAAAAAGCTTAATCCTTCCAAAAACTTGAACGTTTATTTTTCTGCGTCTCAAGGAAATCGAAATGTTGTGGGAATAATCCTTTTAGCTTTGGATTAATTTTGCTTTTATTGTGTTCGGAGCATCCGTCTTTTTTTCAGAATGCTCTTTGAGCAGATATTTAGCAATTTTTAATAAAGTGCTTTATGTGGACAGATTCAACTTTGAGCAAATACCAGTTCCCTTTTTAGGCGCCACTGCATCTTAATTTCAGTTACAACCTGCCGTGCACACTCCGCTTCAATCGGTATTTTATTTATTACTCGTTAAATTGCTGTAAAATTGCAAACGTTGGTTATGACGAAATCCAGTATCGCTTCCCTTTAATATATCAGGATGGCTCCTCTTCATATTTTCCTCTTTCTTTGCCCTCTGTCCTCACAAAGGACTTTCATCCGGCGGCAGGATCTTTTTTTCCCCTTGTACTGGGGAAAGACAGTGGAGAGGGGAAATGGACGATGGAGAAACGGGCAGAAAAAGAAGGGAAATGTATTAGTCACATCACGACACGCTCGGTTGGTAGATTCTTGTTGCGGGTTGGCCTGAGTTGACAGTCGGTCTTCACCTGGGGCTGTGATGGAGGCCCCCTACTCCATGAAATATTCATGGGAGTTTGGCAGGGAAGTCAATCGCCCGTGAAGAGTGGGGACGCTCCGACTGGGACGCCTGCGGGCGTGATGCTCCCTATGAGAGGCCCCTAATGTACCGAAGGAAGGGGGAAGGGCTTTTCGAAGTGACAAACTAGCTCTTTACTCAGCGCTGGAGTAAAAAAAAGTGCTCGCCCCCTTGGAGGAGAACTGAGGACAGTAGGGAGAAGGAAGATGACACATAAGGCTGGGAGAAGGAAAAGAACTCTGCCCTCTTTAATTGCCTCCAGGGCTGGAGATATGGATATTAAAAACGTGTTTTGCCAGAGCGGCGTTTGGTAGAAAGATGGTTTATCTTTCAAGAAAGAAAAAGATGAAGAAAAGAGAGAGATGGAAACTAGAGGGAAGGGAGAAAGGGGCGGGAGTTTTTTTTCGGGGGGGGACTTGATTACAGCGGATGAAATGCAGGAGCAATTGAATAAACATGATGCTATGAGCGGGAGGCGTTTTGACGAAAGTTAACGGGTCTTTAAGTGAACTATCTTGACCCCAAACTTATGGTTCCGTTTACTTCGGGGTGTTGATTGGAACCGCTTAAAATAGGTTTTATTACACAAATAGTGAACTCTTTTGAGTGCAATGGTAAGAATAAGTTCACGAGGCGAAGCCGAGTGTCCGAAGCGCAGCCACCGTATACACGCGCACTGGTAGTACCGTGCAATGTCAGACTGGTTCCCGTCCCTGCATTGGTTTCTTCTTTCTTACTGGGAATGGAATAAATGACATGGGGGCGGGATCAGTCAAGTGAAAATGAAGTCCCGTTGACAGGTACCGTTGTAGAAAGCAAATAATTCAGTGACATGTGATCAACTATCCACCAATCAGATGACGAGGATTTATGCAGGTATTTAATAGGAGGTGTTAAGCGACTGAAATCCGTTGATTTACGTGATGGTGGAGAGTTGCTTTTGGTCAGATTACTATCCGTATCACAAGAAATTGCTTCCTTCCTGAAATCCGCGGTCTCCTTTCCATAAACAGTCTCCCAGCTTTACATGCAGCAGTTAGTTACCACTGTACTGCGCACTAAGCTTGAGTGAGTCATGCGTGATACGGTCATTGTCAGTGAGTCATTATTTCATGGAGTCCGAATTTCATACAACACCGGTTTACATGTAACAAATGCCAAACTGCAAAAAAAAAGAGAGAAAAAATTCAGGGTCATCGCTTTGCCAGTAGGAAAGGGAATGACTTACACTTCAAACGCGGAAAATATAGTTTGCAACAAGGTAACAACTTTGTACGGTATTCAGTATCACATTTGTCTTGCAATTTCGTGTTGTTATTATAATGAGAGCTTTTGTAACTCTTTCGTTTGTCCTGTCTACGCAAAAGCTTCGTTACGTGGAAAAAAAATCGCCTTAATGTTAGTTGTGATCATGCTCCACATTGATATGGTTTGTCTTCCTCATGGAGAAGAAAGTCTTTTTGTTAAATAAATCCCTTCTAACATTTCATGTTATTAATTTGTTTTTTAGCGATTTTCGTTATTCGCATAAGCCACATCTGTTATTACGTTGGAATGAAAAGAAATTAAACTGAAAAAAAAAGTATCATAACTTTTTTCCAGGTCATCGCCCTTTGTTTTGCAACATATGTTTTTCAAAAGGGCCGCAAAATACAATACAGCCTGAAGGTTTTTATCTCTTCTTTTCCTTTGTTTTCCTTCCAGGGCGGTTGATTTCAACCACAAGGACTTGCCATTTTATTTTCGGCAGGGGTTATTTGCGTCAACGCGATTGGGACCCCGCCACTGTGACGAGCGAAATTTCCCTCTTGCCAAGGCCCCGCCGTTCCTGCGCCGAGTTGCCACAGCTGTCCAACCTCGCTGAGGGCGATTTGCGCACCGCGCTCGCTCGCCCCGCGCGTTCGTTCAAGTGTGTGCAGATCTAATCAAAGAATCCACATCCATCTTCAACTTTTGTGGAGTAGCAATCCCGTGTTCTTGAGCAAAAAAAACACAAACCAGGGTGGAACGGTAAAAAATCCACTCCAGATCTATCTAAAATGACCAGTAATATCTTTGAGTTTGTTGCATAGTTTTTGATTCGAGATGTCTACAAGTCAAACAAAGTTTGGCTTGATTTTTCTGTATACTTTCATTTCGTACAGTAATTCACGTGAACTTGTGATTTCACGCGTATTTCACGCATGTTAAATAACAGATTACAATTTGAAGTTCCACTGGACGCCTCGTTTGCTCAAAGACTGGCCGTACTCATCCTACCGTAAAACTCTAATAGTATACTACAGAAGGCATCGTACCGCACGCAGCCCTCTCGTGTCGACTTGTGCAACATGAATCCTTCTCACAAAAGTCAAATAAACTGCCGGACCCTGGTACGGCATTTTGCCCGCGGGGACGAAATGTCAGCCATTTTTGTCGTAACTAGGGGAGCAAGAAGCCCTCTTGTGTTAAATTTTGTCGAGTGCAACGACCCATCGTAAACTGCTATTGCGCACAGAACACTGTAAAACTTCAAACATGAGAATACATTAAAAAGTGTTTACATTAAAATAGACTTTTTGATTTTAAATTACATAGTGTGCATTTCATATTGGTTGTGTGTTTTAGATTTTGTCCCAGCTGTGCACAACATATGCGTGTTCGGTGTTTATGAAGAGTGTTCGGCAGATATGAATTCAAAATTGCAATGTGTGTCATGAAATTTGACGGTCTTTTAATAAGACGTGTTCATGTTCAATGAAAAGGAGTGCACAACGCTATAATGGCAATATACAGTCTATTTCAAAAGCGCAACCAATAAAAAAACCCAAATTCCGAAAGGTACTATCAAAGAGGTGATTGATTTAAGCTTTAAGTAAACGCTTGTTTGTGAAGAGATGTTAATAATATCCTGATTTTAACACACCCGTTGACTTTTTCTCAAAATAAATGCCTAGTGGCGGTCATGACGGATTCCTGATCGAGTTGCGAGGCTGGAAGGCCTGCCTCATACACTTGGATGTAACGCTGCCGTGTTTTCGTTTCATCACGGCGAGTAGCAAGTGAATTTCCTGCTAGATACGCGACTTTGTGTAGCTACAGTCTCCTCTGGATGATACTTAAAGTGTTTAGCTGAGAGACGTATACGCGCTGTGCCTATCTCCCTTGGCTCTGACTTGACGTTGTTTGCTCAATGAATCTAATGGAAGCAATGTGTCAACATAGAAACCTGTCTCAGACGGGTCCCAGAAATGAAAAAAAAAAAGAATGGAGAAAGGGAGGGAAAACAGAAGAAAAAACAAGCTTCCAACGACTGGTAAACTTTGGAGCGCTGAAATGACTAACTATACGTCGAGCGAAGGGGAGTTGCGCTCCGCCGACAGAGCAGCTCCCGCGGAAAATGCGCTCGGCGGTATGCACCGCCAGGCCCACTCGTGCGGGCGGGCGAACACTTGATACCCCACCGGCAGATTGTTCCGCACGCTTCCCTTCTTGCGTTACGCATCTCCCCCATCCTTTCACGCCAACAGAACTCGGCGGTGATGCGAGTTTATAGATCCGAGCGATGGGTTTACACTGAGGGGGAATCAGGAATGTTTTAGGGTAATTGATGAGCCGTTTTCCATGCACTGTCAAGCGACACGGGTCTGAGCAAATACATTTGGGGGATGACTTTTTGGAGGGTCGAGGAAGTAGTACGGGAAATCGGGAAAACGTTATTAGCGAAGCATTTCTTGGGTGATTTGCTGTGCAAGAGGCAAATCCTGGGCTTTTTGTAACATCATAACAGAATAATCAATAGCTTTCAAATCTGTTGGTCCATTCGATAAAAGTGTTTTTCTTTTGCCAGTGGTCAAAGTATAGGTTTTATGGGTCATTTTCTGTTTGCCGCTTGCAGCGTGTTTTTTTCTTGACTGGTTTTCTAGATCTGTTAACAACTTCTCATTTTTTTGTGTTTCTCTGCGATGCGACGGGTTCATCCCAGGACACAGACAACAGGCATTTTCAGACCAATCTCGCATTTCTTTCTTGGCCTTAGAGCTAAAAGCCTTCCTCACACATGCCACTTATTGCGCGCGCGCTTTGGTAAGCACTCGACGACTTAGGCACAAGGACAACACTGACGACTCAAAAAGGGAGGAAAACATCGATGATTATAAGCCGAAATAATTCAGCTAAAACAACATCCTCTCGACTGAGTCGTCCGCGTAGGCGCAGCGACCTTGACTCGTTCCCTTCCCCATCGCTGTCGCCATCCGTGAAGACCGTTGAAAAAAAACTCCGTCTCTCTCTCTCTATCCCTGTATTTCTCTTTCTCAGCGGTTTTCGATTCAACCTGGTCGAGTCCTGCTTTGACATCGTCTCTACAGACTGCGGGAAACCCGCGGTGACGCCGCCACCGCTATACCTCGCCGCCGCCATGATTGGCCCGCGGAGAGAGACCATGGAGGGGGGCAGGAAAGAGAAGAAAAGAGACTCGTTGCAATCGTCCTACCTCAATGTTTGCCAATCCATCCCAGTAATTAATGATCTCATCTGGCAAGTAACCGCGCGCGGTCGCCCCCCCCCCTTTCCATCACGTCACGGCCAGCATTCACGTCGTCATCACCGTCAAGTCCACCGGTGAGCAAGGCATTTCTCCTGGCCCACATCCATCTCCTAACCCGCTCCATAGCGCGCGATGCAGACCTGTACTTAATATCCATTTTCATTTCTCGGTTTTTGTATCAGTGCCGCGCCGGTCGCGTATAAATCAACACGATTCAGACTGTCCCCCGCGTGTACGGCACCGTGGTCGGAACTGGCGAGTAAGTCATGCGTTCCAATACCTGCAAGGCGCGAAATTTTAATTTGTAAATACAGTCATAGGGCCTCGACAATGGCAATTGTTTGTGTTTTCAACGCGTTTTCAAACTGGAAGTATCCCGACGTTGAAATTAGTGACACACTCAATGAAAAATAATAACTATTATGAGATGAGCCGCGTTGTCTCTATAGATTTGTACATTCATACATTTCGTGTGTTTAAAACATAGACTGTTAACATGCTTGCTTCGACGGTGCAAATTATTCACATCAGTTTCCCTGAAACCCCACTCAACACAGAAATTCAAACATAAAAAACTTTTGTTTGCTTACGCTGCATAATTGGCAACTTTTTAATTTAAAAGCACAGAGTATCAATACCGTCTCCCGTTACTTTGCACAGTGTAGGTCGCAGTACCAGTGCATTCATGGGAACCGAAAACACGGTTTCGCATGTCAATTTTAACAAATCCATCGGTTTCTTGAAACTTAACAGTAGGGGGCGGTAGACGAGGGGGGCTCTTTTGTTTCGTACCCAGGGTGTATTGCAAGGGCCAGGATATAAGATTGGTAGCGTCCCCTGGGGAAGCGCCCCCAATCAAGTTACACATGTCACACCAATGGCATGTTTCTCGTCAACACACGCACACGCACACCGTGCGACAATGGGAGTCCGCCCCGCGTCACGTGACCGGACCCTAGCCTCTCTCTCACTGACAAACTGCCGTATCAGTCTTTCTCCGTTCCGTCTCCGCTCGAGCCCCCCCCCCTCCTCACTGCCAGGCTCAATCGGCCACCGATGATGTACGTCTGCACATAAGTGCAATACCTTAATCAGTGTGTATGATTTCCCCGTGATTAAAACGCGCCCCTGCAATTTTGCTAAGTGTATTAAATTGTGATTACTTACTCAACCGCGTTCAATGCGCTGGCAGCGCCCGATCCGCAGCGCTCTTTAGTTGGTAACACAGGCGATAGAGTACAGCACTGGCGGACAACTGATTGACTGAGTCAACCGGGGGAAAGAGACAAGTCTAAGATAACGCACGTCTAGGGTTGGGTAGACACTCAAAGTTTCCCTAAGCGATCGGCATAAACAGGCGATACCAGAAAAAAGCGGCAGTGCCTCATTCAAGTTGACAATTACGTTCCAAGTGGGCAGCTGACGAGTACCACTCGGCAATACACGCATAATACACTCTGGTTTCTGTCGTACACACACGCACTCATCTGCCCCAGGTCCATTGTATTTTGTCGATGTTTTAGTTATCAAGTTATAAAGGCATAAGTAGCCCGGACGCGCCCGGACGTTCGCCACTCGGTGACCTCTTTGTCAGACGTGTCACAACTCGGCACAGGAGAAAGGCGCATCTCTCGCCTCATCTGATTAGATCATCGGAGTCACTCCATCATTCCGTCTCCCCCTCACTCGCTGTCTCTGTCCTTCGTCTCTCAAGCCGGTCTTAACTCGCAAAGAACTTCGGGAGGAAGGAGGAGGACAAGAAGACGAAGAAGAACAACCAGGAGAAGTGAGCGGTCGAAATATCTTTACCGGACAGGATGGATTACTCCTCGTATCTGGGCCAGAACGCGTACGAGTCATGCCTGAGCGGGGTGGAGGGGACTGGACTGGGTATCCAGACCTCATACGGCGAGTTCCCCGGCGCCGTCAGCTCTCAGCCCAGCCAGGGCTACCCCTACAGCAGTTTAAGGCCGTCGGTCAGCTACGGTAGCGGTGCTGGTGGCATGCCCGGCACCTGTAACCTCGCCTCCATGATGGACCATCAGCAGGTCCCCCAGTGCTCCCCATACTCCGGAGGTGAGTCTCACTAACTTGTAACTTATCTTACTTTTGCCTTGTCTGAGGTAAATCTCTTTTTTTTTCTATATCCGGCTCTCGTCTTCCCCTTGCAGGCGAGCTTAACTTCACTGACAAGTTGCAATTCTATCAAGAAGCTTTATAACGTGTTGGAGTCTGTTGCCCCCTCAAACTGATGAAATTAACGGCGTATATTGGTGTCGCTGCGCGGCAATCTGTAGCCGGTTAGGTAACTCCAATACGGTGTACTCTACCGCTAGCCCTGTTTAAATTCTGCAAGAAAAAATGTTCCGACGGAGAGAGGAGAGAGAGGGAAGACGCACACTTTAATTTGATCAATTTACCTGGTTTTGTTTTCCGAGTGCTTTAGTGTCATTTATGATCGTTCATTATGTGATTTGCCGGCGTGCTTATTCAATTGCTCTGACGAATTATTGGTAATTTCGTTAACGGCCAGGAATGTTTTGCCAAATGACATTAAGCAGTTTACTCCCCGACGCCGTCTAATTGTGAAGATTCACCGGGCCAAATTTGCTGAAATTAAAAAGTAAACTAATTGGTAGCCCGTAGCTCTGCTCCATTACCTTGTAACTTCCCGGCTGGCGTTGCAAGTCACGTCGAGCCCAGCCAAGAGGCCGGTAGGGCATATCTTTGCACTCTCTCCCTACACCCGGGAAATTTCGCACGTCTTTCGATGGTCCTAGCTCTGTGGACTTAAAGCTAACCTGGTCAAGAGGGGGAAAAGGTAGGTACCCTTTTTCGAATGGATTCTTATATGTTGGTTTGAGATGTTCTGTCGAAAGTAACCGCTACGAAAAAAGCTAATTTGTCTGTTGTTAAATGCGTGTAGTTCACTACGTCATATTTTGACATGTATTTTTGACTGAGTTTTTGGCTCAACGCCCAATGACTGTGAAATGGTAGCCTTCTAACTTTTTTTAGCTACTGAAGCAAATCGACACGCGCGGGCAATTGGTTTTCAAAGTACTCCTCAGAGAGGTCAAACAACTCATATAATTCAAAGTCACTGTTAATATAATACAGATCGGTACACGCTTACCCCTCACAGCATGCGCGCCTTGCCTTTATTAGGTACGAGTTGGGTTTCCTTTTTCGGCCAGGAGTTGATTTTCACGCGAGCGCAAGGATCCCGGCTTTTGTCCTCCTGTCGCGTGAGTTTCTGTGTTAAGTGAAATGCATGTACAACTATTTCGATTTTTTCTTTTCTTTTATGTGCGTGTAGACAACCACCGCTCTCCCGGGGGACACCCTAATATTCTTTAAACTAATTTCTGATGTTCCCCGCTCCATTGCTATCGCTGACGGTCTGTCATCCATTCAGGGCTGCGTGGACGTAATGGTTAACTCGTTAACTCGCAGCCGATAGTCCGTCACGGCTCGTTTTTTTGGAGGGGGGGGCAGTGTATCTGACCCATCCATCACCCGACAGCAACGGGTCGCTACCGTCAACGACAGGCGGGCAGAGAGGTTGATATTTACCCGCGCACTTGACGGGGCGCGAGACACCATTTCCGCGGCACTCGGAAACTGTTGTCGAGTGTGATCATGTCTGTCGAGTGGGGGGACTTGTTCGCCTTCTTCCCGCTGTCTGTCATCTTCTGGAACCTCTCGTCTTGTCATCCTTTGAATCTTTTCTCTTCTCATGCAATTTTCCCTCTTTTAATTTTGCCCTCTTTTTTCTTGCCTTAGACTTATGTCACCTGACTCATTTTCACAGCACTACACTACACATTCCTTTTGAAAATATCACATCGGTCTACGTTCTAATGTTCTTTGGACACCATACGTGCAAGGTGTCTAAATAAAGAACTACACATGTGATTTGTAAACAGTTTGACTTTTGAAGAAGATTACAGTGCCAAACAAAAACATGTTCTTGCTACTTGGTTTTTTACGTAAACAAACCCCGTTGCTATGAACCAAGAAATTCTCTAGTATACGATGCTGAACATCGTTATTCATCAAATAAGTCATTCAAACTTTTTATGCATGTAAAATGAACTTTCCTTATCCCAATCATTATAATGTGGGACGGTTAACATTAACATAATGCACACCATGACACGGTGAGTATGGTGATAATTATATGTACGGCTACGTTAACCACTCCTTGTGGCGCCCATCGACCGAGAGAGAGAGAAAAAAATCCGTCATGTCGTCTAACTTATGCACACAGATTTAATGCACAGACTGCATGGATTAGTCAAGTCATCTTGACCATTGTGCCGGCATTAGCTACGACGACGATCATTATTATGTTGCATCTCCGCCAATCGATGCATTTAGCTCACGTCTCCATTGTACCCCAAACGCCAATCTGAAAATTGCTATTACACCAATTTATCTTACACAGTGTCTTGGGTTTTTCCTCTCTCTCTATCTTTTTTTTGGTCATTATTAAACTGCATGGCTCCGGTAGTCCCGTAGCCGGCTGTTCAGCGGTAAACCAATACCTCCCCTCCCGTTTTATTCCTAATACCCCGGCCGCAAGTTTCTTAACCAACGTGCTTAAATAAAACACCAGTTTGTCCGCCGCGCAGTCGAGTGTACCGTTACAAAAGTATTCCGCGCGAGTGAGCGCCGGGACACGGCCAGGAACACGATACCGGGGAGACGGCGCGTTGCCCGGCCCTGCGGGACCCGCCGCGGCGCGCCTCTCACTCGCTACAGCGTCAAGATTTCGACTCATTTTTTCCTCCGTTCTCTCTCCATCTCTTTTTTTTTTTTTTTTTACTGAATCAACTTTCTCGTGTCGAGAACGCGACAGACGGCACGGCCGTGTCTCTTCAGGTCCAAGGAAAATAACACCAGATTGAAATATTACCTCAAAAGGGAGGAGGGACTGGGGGAAAAATCACAGTTTTGTTCTTTCTTCTCCGCTGGTAATGTGATGAGAAGCGAAATAGTCCAGTGTTTAAATACGCATGAATAATTTTTACAATTCCTCAATCCATTCGATCATTAGCATTTGTAATATTGAGGAAGTGGTTAATGATTTATGCCGTTTTGTCACATTGTACTGATACTTTTCAAAGAGGAAACTTTATTTCGAAAACAAGGAAGATACAATGAATAGAGTTTATATACACATTAGAACTTTATATAATCATAATCTAGTCAGTCCTTTTCATAATTTTGTTTTCCATTTGACATTTACAGTGATTCAAATTTTGGCAGGACATTTTTCTTGCTTTTTGGAGAAGCGGACGACGTTAAGCAAATCACACACAAGCCTGACGGTTATAATTATTAATCATACCTTGTGAACACGCAGTACCACACCAAAGGAATCTAACAGATACACGGATTTATTGCTTTGTTCTTTTGTCTTATTACCATGCAACCTCGTGGTTATTAATACACCAGAGAAAAAAGAAGTACTTCAGAGAAAACTTCTATCCTTTTTTAGGTTTTATTAATATATATAAACATAACATAATATAATATAACATTTCTTCTTCTTTTTTTATTATTACGATTCAATCTCTTTCTCTGTCCGAAAGTGTAAGGTTTGTATTATCTTTTTTGGTTTGTCTTCTGTCTTGTTCATTCTGTACGTATCTTCTATAAGCGTGGTCCGACGTTTTCAAGTTTAGAAAGTCTCTGTTGCTCAATGTCTCTCCCTAAGTGGTCTTTACACCAACACGAGTGCAAACAAACAAAATTGCATTAATCGTTACCGCATCCTGACAAGAACAAAGGTTGGGCTTTCCCCCGGCCACTCTAAGTCAATTCTTCTGTCTTTTGTTGGTCATTACGGAGCCATAATGCGCCCCATCTGCCCGCCGATGTCCCGCATTGTTGGGTCAGTTTGTTTAAAGATACCACGCTGGTTTTTGGAAACTCTTTCATTTCTGAGTTTGGACTTTGTCTTTTGATTTTGTTTTTTTTACGTGCTGGCAACTGACTCCCTCGTGGTTTGCCCTTTTAAATATTTTACGTGACTTTTCCGGGGAAAGTTTTTCACAAAATGATTTAGAAAAGCGGTACCTTCAGTAACTAGGTTTTCCGCCAATGAATAAATAGCTTTAAGTGGAAACTGGATTTTTCTAGATGCTGTACTTTTGTGCCAGCAATCATGTCCTGAAATCTCAAATTTCAAAGGCATTTTTTGATTGATTCTGCCAAACAAATAAGCGCTCAGGAGAAGACAAAAACCGGTTTGTTGGCTAACTTCATTTAGCATGATGAAAGTATCCAGTTTACCGTGATAGCAGTTCGGGCAAATTCAAGTGCTTCCCAGTAATATCAACGCGGGGAAGAGATAAGCTGAATGTTTAGTTCTCTTTCAATGCACCGTGTCCTTTCCCCAACACAATGAAATTCAAGTCCGTGTATGTCAACCAGAGTACATGTCCCTCGCCCGAGTACATGTTCCTTTCATATGCTCCACCGTACACGATGTTCCTCTTTATTTTCCTATCGCAAAGCCGAGCGCAGACAACAACAAAAAAGGAAGGACAAAACGAGGCAAACCATATAATTGCCATCTTTTGCCGAGCCCCCCCTACAGCCATAGTAAAGTATATTGCTTCTGCTTACAATCCAACCCCTTGTAAACCTCCAGCCTTTGGAGCGATCTACCAGAGCTCTGGGGAAATCAGTGCGCAGTGAAGGGCTTTTCGACAAATTGCCCGTAGCCCCAGGATTGCCAGCCGTGCACGGGTATACGGGGCAGATCGAAGGCGGCCGGTCGGTTGGCTCGGCGGGCGCTGGTTGATGCGCGGCGCGAATCTAGTGTGTTATACTGTGATGTTGGTCAATGCTAGATTCCTAACCAACGCAATTTAAATCTGTGAATAAACGAAATAGAATCATTCCAATCTTATCAGTTTAAACCATTTAAAGGTGAAAATGTTTACAAAACAGATTACCGTTATTTAGAATAAACAGGAGTTTGTCTCTTTTATTTACGTAACATTGTACTTGCATCAAATCCACATGATGTAATGATAATTTAAAGTTGATTACAAGGTTGACAATGCAGCACATCTTAAAACTTTGATGTCTGTATAATATCGACTGCAATAAACGGAACAAATTCAGCGATCTATATATATAAAGCCCAGTCATATTTTCTAGGTCAAGACAGCTGAACTCAAGGTTCGCGCAAGAAACGATTCCAACCTTGCACCATTAATTTAGGATCGTGATTGCAAAAACCTCCCCCAAATCAGGCCTATTTCCACGGTAATTTCAGGCAGGCTGAAAGGGTTTTTCTAGCGTGCAGCGAGTGGGCCAAACCTCCACGGGATTGCGACAGTGGAAACCACAAACACGTTGAGGGCGGGAAGGGGGGGCCTTCTACAAACCATGGCTTCTTCACTCACTTTTCCATCACACTAACAGTTGTATAATTCCCCCTTTCCCTCGATCGAGACGTTCTGGCAAGCTCCGGTCCCCTTGTGACCACCCCTTCCCCCTTCTCGTCTTCTTTTTTTTTTTCTTTCTGAATGACCTATTTTACTCAGGATTTGCCAGCCCCT
Source organism: Acanthaster planci (assembly GCF_054643075.1). NCBI lineage: Eukaryota > Metazoa > Echinodermata > Asteroidea > Valvatida > Acanthasteridae > Acanthaster > Acanthaster planci. The sequence continues at coordinate 25,680,425 of NC_141778.1, read as the reverse complement.
GTCGGAGGGGGACAATAACGCTGTGATAATCTGGGGAAATCTTGCCGTGTTTCCCGAGATGTTTGGGGCATCGCCGCTCTCCAAACATTGATTTCGATATTATTCAGACTAAGCAGCGCGCAGACTTTTGTCCCCCTCCTCAAGAAAAGAAGCCTTTCGGCCCTCGCTTTTTACATTGTGTGGCCGTCTCGTGTGACTTATTCGCTTTGCCACTGACCCCAACAGGCTGCTTCACTGTCGTTGTGTACAGAGTTAAGTCTCACACTTTAAGAAATGAAACAAATATTGTTGCTAAACGTCTTGTTCGATAAAGGTCAAAACTTCAAAACGATTACACTACATTTTTTTCAGTTTTTCAGGTGATCAAAACGTTTTGGGGAGCCAAAAATGGTCAGTATAGTTGCACTGCAATTCCAACAGTTTTGGTGCGGCTCAAACTTCTTTATTTTTACCGTTTTAAATTTGATGACCATTAAACAGTATGTGCGCCTGTATAAAACAAGACGCATTTTAACGGGAGCTGTCCTTACTTGAAAAGAAAATTAACGTTTCTGGTTTGCCGTGTTCACCATCATTGATACCTGCACGGTAAAGCTGGCTAAAACCAAGAGCTTCCCCGGCCAATTTAATAAGTGTAATTGCTCAATTATAAATGGATTCCGACCGAGACAGCTGGGTAATTTACGAGGTGATTTCCCGCTATTGGCGATGATAATGACGGTGAATGGATACGATTTACGGACTCGTCTGTGTGCAGCTATATTTGTTTGTTTGTGTTTTTTTCCTCATCTTTATTTCGACCTTGCTGGAGAAAAGGGGTCGCCATTTTGACAGCGCTTACAGCAACTAAGTAAACAAGGAATCATATATCGCTTATTAAACAGGCTGACCAGAAATGTGACTTCATACTTTATCTGCCTCTACTGTTTGATGGGAGCATTTCAAATGCTCCTTCACACAAAGAAAGTTTGCAAAGAAACGATTCCAACACACAAGCAAACAGGAAACATGAAATCGGGTAAACTTTTGTTTCCTTAAGTAGGCCTACTTCAGTTTATGACTCGCATCCGCGACTTTTCAGAGGTCCGTTCTTTAAAAAAACACGGTGATGATGTTTCGAGCAGATCCCACACTTGGACAGAATTTGCTTCATTACGGTGATGGGGATTTCCGTCCATCATGATTAACACCTTTGTTACTGGGCAGGTGCTTAATGGAATTAAACTATAGGGCGACTGTGTGTTATGTACATAGTTACGGCTGTCCTGCCGCGTTGGTCGGTTGCATTAACATCATCGAACATCTTGGTGCGTCGAGTGTGTTGCCTGTGCGTTTGACCAGGCTGCGCAGTGTAACAACTGGTCCGGTGGTAGGTGGCCTCGGCTGGTTAAATGCCAACTGGTCTGCGGATCGGCATCGACGGTACATCGGAACCACCCGCACTACCCTCGTACTCCGATTGTATTTGTGAAATCGCTCCGTGCGCGACACGCGAGGACTATACAATATGATGATTACTCGTGTGCCACCAACTTGAAAATCTTCACTCCGGTAGTAATTACTTTTATGGAAAAAACAGAAAATCTGTATACGCGGGAGACAGCGGTGTCTGTACTCAACAAGATTATTTTCCATTCGAAAGAGGGTGAGAAAAAAAAGGTTCAGTGTGGACGAAAAGAAAATGATGTTAGTCCAACTGGCGGTTGAGATCGAGTAAGCTTTCGAGAGACTCGTCTCTAGATCTCCGCTATCAGACCATGGTTGTAGTGTGAAAGGCACACAGTGGGGCGTGGCTTTCCTCCCTAGACAAAAAACAACCATCTGCTCCCAAAATTCATGATGCTTCAAGCGGGCCCCCTCTCCTAGAGTCGACTTGAGCGGTTCCAGAAAGCCACCGTGTTTGCAAGTACTCCAAAAACGATTTGACTTTTTCCCTCTTCCATGGCAGTGTATGCCCAAATCGGTTCTATTTACTCGACGCGGGGCAAGTCTGTACACATGTGAACGGGTGAAGTGGATCCCTACATAATGCAGCAGAATGCAGACCGCCCCCCCCTCCTCCTTGTTGACTGGTTTCTTTTTGGGGGGAAGACGACAGACCGCGTGGTTGTTGTTGTCAGACCACCAGTCGATTTCGACAGCCTGGGCCGATCAATAATTTAGAAGACAGCCCCCCGTCTAGTGCCCGCTCATCTCCGTTCCTGAAGCCACGCCAATACCCCCATCTGTCGCAGGGCCGCTCGAGCCAAAGAGGACTGCAGGGACTAATCAACAAGGGCCCAGAATCGATTCAGTAATCCTTCCCTGTTACCAATAACCTCTCACCAGAAGTGTAGCAATTCTAGAAGGAAACTATCGGTATCCCCATTGAATTAACCGAAAGATTTTTCAGGAATCCCAAAATAGCATTACACATGTATTATCTATCATTGCTACCCGCGCCAAGTTAAGACTTGTTCTTAATACTACAACAGCAAATTTCGTGATCGTGCGACTACAACTAACTTGTGCCCAGGAAAAGAAGTTAATGGTCCTTTTCTAAACGAGGTGAGCATATTGCTTGAACAAAGAATACGAACTTGTCATGCTGACAAGTGTCTAAAATGACTGGATGTTACCCGTCATCTTCACAAGATACTTCCCACCAGACAGACAAAATAGAACATGTTTTCTTTATCCCTCTTGCGACCTGTGTTCTCAGAAATCCTGTCATTTTTAGACCTCCGTAAACCTTGTCAACAAACCAGATTTGTGTTTTTAGTTTTTTAAAATGCATCGGGAAGAAAAGTTGACGTGAAACTGAACAAATGGGCGCCACTATAAAACTAAGACGCGGTAGCTTACAAGTCGAGAACCGAGGGGCATGACGTCACAGATGACGTGTTTTGGACGGGGCAAGTATCCCCAAGAGTTTTGGACGTTTAATTAAAAATCTAGAAGTGAATATTTAGTTTCTACAATTCCCATCGATTGTGCGCGCCCTGGCAGCGAGACACACTGGTTGAGACGGTGATTTCTGGGATCACAGTCCCTACGATATTATGGTGTGTTTAAATTTTGTTTGTCAAGTATCTTCATATATTGTTGATTACTTCTCGCTGTGAAGATCTGAAATGCGCAGCAAAATTATGGTACTGACTGGACACGATACAGTATTCGTTTAGGGCAAAATATGGACCAGTAGTCTAATGCATATGCCAAAGGGTTTGAATACATGTGTATATTTTTTTAATGCGGGTTGTGTGATACGACATAATTGTTAGCAAGCTATGTCTTATGATTGGATCTGTTCTTTCAAGATAGGTCTTTCATCTTTGTAGGCCTACATTACTTTGATATCTATGATTAGGACTACTCACCTGTTTTACGCTAATTTAACAATGTTGTTGACACATTTTCCAAGTAAAATGGCCATTGTAAGAAAATAAACAAGTACATTCGATACCGCGGTTGCTCGGCTGAGCGAGTAAACATTTTAAACCTACATGATGGAAACGAGTTCATTTTAATCCGGTGAAAATGCATACTGAAATCTCTGATTTTGCATTCATCATTTTGATGGACAGTCGGTTTGCTCATCGTGTCATCAACGCCGCTTCGAGCGTGCGGGCAAAAAGCGAATTGAAAGACCGCGCGACTGACCACTCTGCAAGCCGTGCGCACGGCCTTTCCGACCGGCCGACGGGCCACACGCGCTGACCGCACGTTTCGTCGCTGCGTGCGGCGCCGTACATCAACCGCAGTAATTATCAATGTAAATAACTAACCACCTCGCGGATCTGATTTTTTTTAATTGTAATTTTTATAGGAATACTTATTTTGGGGTAGTATTTTCCAATGTCTCCTCGGGGTTGAAAAGCACAATTCATAATTACAATTCTTAATTGAAAAAGATATAGAAACCTCTGTACTTCACAGGGATCAGTCGAATTATTGACATCCACTCAGCCCGAAAGATATTAGTCCCAGTTAAACGCGGCCTAAATGTTGTGAGTGGATGTAAAATATATATGTTTTATTGGCTTCGGTCTGCCTTTTTAGAACCGATCCATTTTCATGTGGTGGTATCGGCAGTCTTGCTGTTATCATTTTATTGTGTCATTGAAATCACGACACTGATTTTATACATCACGAGTAATAATAGGGGAATGTAATTATTCAAAGATTTAAACTTTAGAGGAATTTCAAAATACCTCTGAGATGAAAACCGAAGAAAAAATCGACGTTCTTTAAAGGAAGGAAGCAAGAAGGGAGAAGTCAGAGGTTGGCGAGCAAAGTAAACATCAGTAACATCACAACCTGTATGTAGTTCCCGTGCGGTATGCAGGCGCGTCCATGACTGCGCACGGTATACGTGCATGACCCTGCATTCGGTGTGCGGATTACTATAACTGCTTTTAATTTGGCATCATTTGGACAAACGTGCGCTGTCTAATTTTATGGCCCACGCCCGCTGATATGGACCAAGTCAAATCTGTTCTCGTCCAATCATTAACTGCAGCCGAATTCGTCGTAACCAATTATAGACAAGCTCTGATTGTTTTGACACTCATTGTTTCTTATTTCGAAGGACCGACCATCCTCGTCCTCTGTGCCAGTGCAAGAAAGGGTTTTCTGATGCTCAAACTCATTTAAGAGCCGGTTTAACCTCGAAATTATAGGCAAACACAAAATCTGATGCTTTTGTTTTATGATGAAGGTCCGTGCACTCAATTCGGTTGATCATTTTGTTTGTAAAGAAAAAAAAAGATCATGGATACATGGCCCTTAAATTTAGCCATGTTCACAAAAAGACGTCTTTATCATTCCAAAATGTCAAATAGCTGTTCTTATTTACAACTATACCGAAAGAGTTGCCCTTTTCCGCTTCAGCTGCCTGATTTGTCGAGTCGGTCGTCTTGGTTGTTGTCTCATCCGGGTGACTTCCGTAACGTTTCCTCCATCTTTGCAACTCAATGTTCAGTTCATAAGACCTTAGCGAATATGCATGCATGCACCTGCATGAAAACTGTTGGCAGTTTTTTTTTTTTTTCGGGGGGGGGGTACTGAAGAGTTCTGTGACTGGCCATACAGCAGCATTTGCAGCAAGACACAGGTCCGTCGCTCGACCGATTCACCAGCCTATCTTCTTCTCCCGTATCTTCTCTCCTTCTACAAATCGAATGGCAATGAACTCGATCCATCACCAAGTCAATTCCGGCAGCGTAAGACCCATTTGGGGGGCGTCAATTCAATCAATTCCAGAACTAGACTTTCATCTTTTTCCCCCTTCTACCTCTCCTCTATCTCTCTGGGTGATGAATTCGGTGCACTCTGTCCGCGTACGTGAGCAGGACTTCGTTTGCTGTTTGATTAGAAATAGCCCCAATGAAACGCGATATTATTAGATTTTTCCCCTCGCGCGCCATTTTGGATTATCATTCCTTGGTTACAGGGTCCAGTCGAGGGCATTACGTGGTCCCCTAGCACGTTGAGCGAAGTGAATGTCAGCAAAATCATCATTAATCATTTGGGGTGATTGCTTTGCCTCTATTTCTGACTGTTTCAATTTTTAATGTCTTCGCACCTTGAAGCAACGAAATGCAATACTAGAGATATCATACTGATGTGGAGAGAGTGTGACGTGTTACTTGAAATCTTTAAGTAAGAAATAACAAATTTGAAAAGTAATACACTTTACTGAATGCCTTTCCTAAACCTTAACGATATTTCCATGTATATTTTTATGTACCTGCTCCACGATATCGCCCTTAGTTCCTCAAAAATGTGGGGAGGGTGATGGTGTTTTGTTGTAGTTTCATCTGGTTCATGGAGTCGCGTTTGAGAAACGATGTAGGCACTGGAAGCGAATTGTCGAAAGAGAGAAAAAAAAATTATAAATCTAAAAATTGGCCGCGGCACATCACAGGATGTTGCAAGGAGAGGAACGGTATACGCCATGCATACGGGCAAGTATCTGGCATGCCTCGCTGATGTCAACGCGCGTAATTTGCGTCCATGTCGATTTGTCCGTACCCTTGACTTTGTGTACCTTTTTAATTACATGTTGGCATATCGTTGCGTGCCCCCTGCGATAACAAAGTGATTTCATTTCGAATAGTGATATGTCACCTCGGTGTAACAGGCCGCACTTGTGACCTGACGGGTGCCTATCGCACAAATGAAAAACTACTACTACGATTTTTATGATTCGCATCAGTTCAATGACACCCCCCCCATCAAAGTTTATTCTGTTCTAAAAGTTCGCGATTAGAGTCATCATCAAGTAGATAGACAAACAACATTTTTCTTGCTGATTAGGAGAGTAGTTGTTCTTTTTGATATCATCCCTCTATTTGACAGTCCCTAATGTACTATTCTAACAGTAATGTATGTATCTGTGGGCTATATTCGGGCCTATACTACCCCATGAACTTTGTTCGATTTCAATACTGTCCATTTTTGATTTGCTCTCTAATCGATGCTTTTACTAACGACCGACCATTATACAGTTGCTCGGCTAGGCCATGGGGTATCGATTAATTTGACGGTATGTTTGTTGTTGTCCAGATGGGAACAGTCATCAGTAAATTCATCGCTTTGTTTCTGTCACACCTTTTTTTGGGGGGGGGGTATTGAGGTGGCGTCATTAAGCGATGCACCGTAGCCGACGCCAACGCAGTCAATCTACAGCCATGCCCGAATCTTCTTCGTGGCCGCTGCCGGTAAAATTACACAAAATCTTCTGATGGAAATGGCTGCTATCGCCGCGCTCCCTACTAGGCTAACGTGTCTTCCAGCTGTAGTCTGTCGTGTTGTCTCTTAGCCGTAGCTGGGAATTTCGGACGCGGCTCACTGCGAATACAAGGTGAAGCACGCCAGTTTGACCTTTGTGCCCCTATCCTCGTTCACCAATAGAGGAACAGTTACTTTTTATTAAAAGCAAGTTACCTTTACGTTAAGCGTATTGTGCTACAAGAGCATGAGTCAGAAGTAAGAATTATTTATCACATTTGTCGGTGAATCTATCATGATTCCTCCAATTTGTAACGAGAATGTATTTGCTTAAGCCCACATCGTTATAACAGACTGATGTTTGAAGTAAAAATACGTAATATTTGCTCACTTATAAAATGATATACAGCATTTTTATTTTAGAAAACCTTGTGCCTTTGATTTCTCACAATATAGTATGCACAGGAAAAATTACCAGGAAATAATCATTTACAATAAGGAAACATGATCACGCAAACATGAATGCGCATGCACCAACATTTCGTAACACAATCACGCTACTTGTAATGTATGCGCAATTTGAAAAGTGGTCTGGCCAGAAATGTAACTTGTGCGGAGGGGACGGCTAGAATAATCCCGCAGATGGAACCTCGAACACAATTCTCAGTGTGTGATTCCTCAGCAGTGATTAAATTGCTGATACGGGTGCCTGCTGTCGTGGAGATACCCAGACCACCTTCCAGTGACCACACAACACCGACCGATACAGGGACCAATAAAATGACATTGCCTCACCACCACCCTTCTCCGCGTCTACCCCTCTCTCTTTGCCCCACAAATCATCCAATAATACAGGTCATAAATAGTGCAGGCTGCCCCGGGGCTTACTGTTTCGTATGCTCGTGAAGAAATGGCTGTTAAACGAAGGGGCGGGGCCGGACCGGGCCCCAAACGCCGCATCTTAAAACGTATTAATTTGCAGAGAAGGTAAGGGCAGGCTTCGCGACTGCACTTTCCTTTGATTTTTTTCTTTCCGTCTTTTTTTCTGTCCCCGAGCGATCGGCAACGACCGTTCCCCCCTTCTGCGACGTCTTGCGTTCAATTACTCGCTATCTCCGCACTCGTGACGAACTGACATGTATGTTCAAAATGTATACTGTGTTGTGGGTTCTTTAGACTGAAAAAAGATTCCTTATTCTGGCTCCAAAAGCTGGGAGTTGTCTCTTAAAAAAAAAGTGAGTTGGGTTTTTTAGTCCCTGAAAAAAATAACTTTAAAAAGGGATTCCACGTGCACATCTATTTTTAGTGTTTTACTGCTGCAATAAAGGAAGTTTACACGGCGTTGTTCACTAAGCTGTTCACATTCTTTGTCTCATTTACCTAACCTTAAATTATAATGTTGTTCCTTGCAATTATGAGTTCTTTCCGTGATCCTATTTTGTTTTTGTCAGATTTTACAAGAATTCGGGAAAACAAAATGGAAGGGCATATCACATCATCTTTGATTGCCTTAGTTGAGGAGTTTCAAAGAAGAATAACATAAACGTGTGATTTATGGATCACAGAACGAAACCTCTAAGTGACAGACACTACATAACAGGTGTACGGGAGAGTTCGTGTATTCGAGTTATGATATCATAGCACGCATTGAATACATGTTGTGCGTTGATCAAGCCAATGATATAGTGATTGGCTGAATAGACGAAGCCCTAACTCAATCCTGATCCAGTTAATAAATTATTACATGATCTTTTCAGACAATGTATCTCCCCCTGGTCGATGGGATCTAACAGCATTACGGAGCCATCCTGGGCACTGGGCAGCCGCCGAGGCATAAATTAAATCGGAGCTTCTACAATCGCCAGGAAATCAAATTGCCGCCATGATTAAATATCGGGATATTCCATCACACGGACGATTTGAATGGATGCCAAGGGAACTTGAGAGAAATAGGTAGATTAAACCTGCGCTGAGTGAAAATAACGCGCATGCAAAAAAAATGCATTGTAATTGGACGGGAAATTTTTTATTGGGAATTCAAGGCAAGTGTTCAAGGGCTTCGTCTCTCGAAGATTCCTTTCGATCTTAAGACTAGATGTTGAACGCGAAATTATATTTTTCTCATCAGAGCAAGGACCTTGAATTTACATCTAGACACCAAATAGTTTCCTTCGAAATCAAATACTTTTATTAAATACAATTTCCACTTTTCAAAATGTAAACAACGATGGGAATCATGTAGGGTAGTTTCTAATGTCTTTCAACTGACGGTTTCCCTTGTTTTTGTCCATCAATCCAGCTACTTTCATCGGATGTTTTGTTCAGTAATTTTGTCTTCGTTGATTTTTCTGAAGTCCATGATGTGCCGCTTGCAAACATTGAATTATACTTCTTGTGTATTTTATGGTGCGCCTGCATGGCGGAATGTACCCTGACGTATGTTTGGCGTTCTGTTGGCATGTTGCGCAAGTTATCAGACTCATCTTCAATAACGACGTATCGAAGATGGCTGCCAGAGAACAAGTCATATCTTATGACTCGTACACTTCGCTTTTAGTGACTTGTTCAAGTGATTTCGCTGAATGTGAGAAAAACATGTCTTGTATAGTTTATGTTTTTCACTCGGAGAACAGTTATTATATTTCAGACTTGTTCAGTTTTTCGGGAACATTTTCTTGTCCGTATAGCTTCCAGACGTCACGCGGCTTACGAACGTGCAGTGGTCGTAAATGCCGTTTAGTGCACTACTGTGTGTGTGATGCAGCGGGAAGATTATGTAATAGGCGGGCCTGTCTCTCCGTCAATCCTCTCCGGTTCTTACAACGAATTCTCGCCCCAGATGGCAAATATTATCACCATTAAAAGATCAAAAAACCGAACCTTGCAGCACCTATGTGGTAAATCCAATCAATTCAATAAAATGTTGGTTTGTTTGTTTTTCCTTGCGTCGTTTTGTATACAGCCTACCGCAGTGGTCGATCGCCGTCATCTCAACAGTATGGTAGGCTGACACTTTATTTTACCTTCACTCTCTGCACTTTCTTTAAAAACATGCCTTCACATTTCACCCATGTAAAACAAGAAGCATGAGAAGACCTCTTTTCCATGACTGGTCGCTCATTTTGTTCTCCCACATTGCTTGCAATCACATGCATTTCTCCTTCACAATTTAACCCACCGCACCGCGTGACGCGGAATTTCTTCCCCTCCTCGCACTGCGGTTTACGCTGGTCACACGAATAGCATGAAATACCAATTGCTTGCAAAGTTCAGTTCGCCTCTCGTCATGTTTCCCACAGTTTATTCGTCGCCCGAGTCACTCTTCCTAACTTCACCTCTTTTCTTTTACTCTGTGCACATGTATGTCCGTGCATATGTCATTCACCCCTCTCGGCATTGTTCTATTGCTGCTGTGTACATGCTCTTGCTTGCCTTGAGTGTACGAAGTGTGTTGTGATTTTGTACTGTTTTGTATACACGGTTTGTCGTTTGTGCTTTCCTCATGAGAGACTGCCCTGCTTTAAGAATTAGTCGACTGGATTTGTTCTCCTAGTTCGTTGTTTTCCTAGGTGCAGAGATGCAGCATGGTGTCTTGTCCTGTCACTGTGTGTAAGCACTTCGTCGGATCCCTTTTGTCTGTAACGTCGCGGTTCTTTCTCGTGCGTGTTCAATGAATTTTCATGTTGTCTCGTTTTTTTCCGTCGTTACTCTTAGGTTTTCATCGGTGCACATTTCAAATGCGTCTTTATATTTACTATTTTCTGTGTAAACCGATTGGAAACTTTTTAAAGAGAAAACCTGGAGTTACTTTGCACCCCTGATCACTCACTGCTGTACAGGTCATAAGCTGCAGGGCTCATTTCATGAAAATTGTATGGATAGCGTTCATTATGGTTCTCATCGGAGGTGTGTGGGGTTACTGAACGGTTGTCAGCCCTCTTGAGTAACACCCGCGGAACCTGAAATTTTTCCCTTTTTTCCCCTGGAGCTAAAGACAACATACTCCAATGGATTGGGAACAAAAACAGTGTGGACTTAGGAAACACACATATCCCGGTGATTTCGGAAGGAAAGGGACACATCTTTGACCTATCAGGCAAGAACGTGTAACGTGCCAAAACTGCCCCCCGGAAAGTGTGCGGGTGATTACTCGGTGGCGCTGGCGCGCGAGGCAGGCGCGGAGATTCGTGCGTGGAGACCTCTCGGGTAGGCCGACTCCCCCCGGGGGGAAAGTCACCGCAAGCCTCGGCAGGATGGGCCGCGCCGCCGCCGGAGCGCAAAACACCGAGGTCTCAAATCAACCGTGCGCTCCGGCAATCACTCACATGGCTTGCTGGCTTGCGCGGGTTAAAGAGACGACGCGGAATGGGCTGTATATTATAATGTTTGTTTGAATTTGACTACGGCCTATGTACGCGGTCATCTCAAAATGCAGGGGGTGTCCGTGTCTGGTTAGATCTCCGTGTCGCCTTGCTGTCATTTCGAAAAACAAATTACTTCCGGACCGATTTCCTTGAGAAAATGAAATTTCCACCAACTGCATGTCCATTCCACCGGTAACCTTTCGTTTTACATTGATTAATTCTACATCTGAGTCCTGTGTAACTTTATTAATCCGCCTTTTTTTTAAATAAATATCCCACTTGGTTAATATCTTTGGTGATTTCTATTGACTGTATTGGTTTCTTTCAAAGGAAATTTCATTAAAAAAAAGTCATAACTTCTAACGAAATCTTAAAATGTATCTTGAAAAATGTTGTCTGAAATTTAAATGTTTGAGCACAAACGCATGCCTGCTATAGGTTTTTGACAAACTGATATAGGTCAGGGACAATATACTTCAGTCATTGACACAAGAAATAGTGCAAATGTCCCGAAATGATTCTGACCAAGTACCTATCACCGCAGGAACAGACAGGGTAATTATAAAGTCAGCATCCAATGACAATATTGAGTGTCGCACTTCAAGGTTTGCTCGTTTTTAATTTTCTTACGACATCATTAGCTCGAGAGACCCCCCCCCGTCGTATCACATATTTCTATCGATTTCTACCGTGGGTTTGAAGAAAAGCTCTTTGGAAGTCAAAACAACAGGCTCTCTTTAAAAAAGAAAACCGGTGGAGAGCGCCGCGGTTGCTGGAGGCGCTCTAGTCAAATAGAATCGGGGCCCCGGAGCCACACAGCTTGACAAACACACCTTGCTCCTGCGCGGTTCGACGGCCAGACCGTGCCCGAACGGCATGGGTCCCGCTCGCCTCGCGCGCTGCGCTGCCCCGTACTATGTCAGCCGGCACCGTGCACGCACAACGCTCGAGGGCAAGTCGTATAGACTTCCAACATATTCTTGGAGAAAGCAAAATAGTCTGTCCTCGTTTCAATTCCCCTGGTTTTTCCCCGAGACCGTTAAGGGGGAATTTTTTGCTTAGCAGTTGACATTTCTAGCCTTTATTTTTTGCTTTCAATATGGAAAATTGAACGTGACAACCTCTCTTGACGCAGGAGATTACGTCACTTTAACAAAAAAAATTAACTTATGACATTTTTTCCTGCTTGTCTGATGAAGTTCAGGCGTGTCGATGAATCAGTATCCATTTCTAACGGCCCGATATTTTATGGGGTTGAATGTCACAGAAGCCTACTGAAATTTTTTTCAATCTAGATTAATTTTTAAAGGAATGCATCCGGCGGAATTCCTTTCGTCGGTATGGTGAATGTTGCACCCGACGAAAATTGAAAAGAGACCAATGAGAAAAAGCAACTTGTGTATCTCTCGCAACTGTTACCCATGATATAAGGAGTCTTGCTGTCTAACGAAGAAACAAAAAAGGGAGGTTTTCTCGAAATAACTGTCATAAAAAAAACCCATCTCCACATCAGACAGGATGTTTCTTTTCACATACAATCTGTCGACGAAGAGAATGGCTTCGTGTCATCTTGCCAACCCATACACGCATCATTTGCTTTCCTCACTTCTTCCCTGCGCGCTGGCACGAAGAGAAGAGGTCCTTGCAGGCGTACAGAGCAAGCCGGCACGCTTCCCTTTGTTCTATTGTGTTTCCGAGTCACAACGCCATCACTCCCAAGGTCACGTTCAATTGGAAATACCGCGGTATCTTCCATATTTCCCCCTTCTGTCCGTCTCTGCCCTCCCCCCACTCCGCGCGGTAGCGCTGCATCTCTCCAGAAAAGGACGCAAACACACAAGGAGCTCGAGACGGACAAAAAGATGATGGGGACAGTGAAGGTTTCTTTTCGCGCTCGGTAATGGGGAAGGACGAGCGAGGAAAGGACATTTCTTGCTCGATAAGATGCAAGCAAAGAGAAGACAGGAAATGTAATGATGGATTGCATCCGTTGCGGATGGCAAGAGATGCTGGCAATGGTCGATATTTCCGTGCAGTGCATTCGAGGACAAACACACACAGAATTTACTGCAGATTTTAATCTCACCATGTTTGGTTTGTGGTAATCCCTACAATTACATTCGATTCCGGGGAATACTTTCCACGCTTGTCTTAAGATTCCTCTCAAATAACGTTAGAACAAAGAGTTGATAAACAATTCTCAAAATATAAACACGTAGCGCATCTTGGATACATTCATGCACACCCAAACGTCAGACATTTCCGTGTTGAACTGAAGTTCAAGTCACATTCCGTCATTAAAACGTTATTTCTTTTCTCTTTCAGAATGAATTGTAAAGCTTTTACAACATGAACCAGGGAGTCTTGGTTATGTAGTCATTCTTCCACCCCCATATACAGTCTAAAGGGATTCTCTCTCACAACACATCTATCCAAAATACTGACGGTTTCTTGTGTTCTTGAGATCTAATCGTTTGATTAATTACTTAAGAAAAGGTTTCTTGTCTCATCGAAAATCCTGTCATGAATTAGGCCCATTTGATTGTTTACAAGTTGCATTTCACTGACCCCAAACCGCCCGGTCCAGTGTGACTGTTTTCTTGTCGTATGAGGCAACAGCTTCTCTGGGAGTTTCTGTTCGGTCGATGATCTGGCGATAGACTCAATGCGTATTTCCACTGTGATATGGTTTGCCGCTGTGAGGAGTTCTTTCCTCTTTTTGTTGTTTGTTTAAAGTAATCGACCGAGAAAGTCTGCATCGACTGTTTGCACTATGTGCAATTGCAATCCTGTTTCTTTTTGCTGCTCTCTTGATTTTTTCCCCGTTTTTCCGACTCATTTTCTTCCCTCGAACCCCTGTTGTTGAGCATCCCGTCACTCAAGCGTGTTACTTACTCTTCCGCTGTTTTCATTTTATGCACGATTCAATCCCAACGTCAACCGAATGCTAATTCAAAAGGCAATTTCTAGAAAAAAGACTCTTGGGTTGAAATACTGAATATTGAAAAAAACGATGAGTTCACGGCTCTGAAAGAGCCAGTCTGCAATCAATTCATTTTTTCTTTGAAAGAGGGATGATGTAACCTTTACACATGACTGGTACCCGTCGCGTGATTGCGAGGCGAGGGTGGAGGCTATAGGTGGCCGCTAATTTCTTTGAGCGCCCTCTGGGCACATTTTTGTTTAACCAGAGCCCAGGTTCAAAACTTGCGCATGCGCTCAGAATGTACATTACTGTCATCGCGGTAGGCTATACCCACAAAGGTTTGCGTCTCCTTCGCTACAATTTTTGAAAGAGATTTGAGGTGTTCGGATAGAGCCCGCAAAGCCGTAGACGAGTAATTTTTTACTGCCAAATACCGAGCCGTTTGTTCGAGTATGGCAAGAGAAACGCTGAAAGTGTGGAACAAAATGAAGTCCCCGTGAGAACAAACAATAACCCCGGGAGTTTGGACACATCAAACAGTCAACTTTCAGACAAAAGTGTACTCAAAAAGCACTTTGAACTAAGTAGATGAGTACTTTCCGAAAAATTTCTTCTACTTTTAAAAGTTGTAGATTTCATCCAGGATTCTGAATATCTAAATTTCTGCATTTTTTCTCGTATTAACTATCCAGTGTCTGTATCATGAATCTGCATGCAAACTAGACAATCATAATCTCTGGCAGTGAACTTGTAAGCGGAAAGTATTCGACCACAAGTCTGCAAGGGCTACTCATATCTCTGCCCTGTTATTGAGCCGTTTTGTTTTTCGATTGCCCACCCCCCCATTACAGCTGGGGTGCCTTACATGCACCGTATCCTCCACGAAGGGGCAACCACCAACGGCTTGCACGAGAAGCGAAAACAGAGGAGGATTCGAACCACCTTCACCAGCGCCCAGCTCAAGGAGCTCGAGAAGGCGTTCCAGGAGACCCACTATCCGGACATTTACAAGAGGGAAGAACTAGCGCTCAAGACGGACCTCACCGAGGCCAGAGTACAGGTGGGTGTGATTGCAGTGGGACATTTTCGTGCGTTTGTACAGGAATACAACCGAGGACCTGTTTGGGAACTGAGGACAGTACGCAATTGTTAGGTTGAGGTCCTCAGATGAAAATCATATTTCAGAAGTCATGGGAGATTCTTCCCTCAAAAATTTATACGATTGGACCCAAAACTGAAGGAAATCACTCTCTGTTTTTGGGTGTAAGGGCGTGTTTCTATTGTTTTTCTTGGAATCTTTCGTTGTTAAATTTATCGCATTTGTTCTTTATCAGACTCGACAGGTACACGTTCACACTTGTCTCCGGTTTCATACCAACTGAGACTGAGCTCAAATCCTCTCCAAAGGACCATTTTATACTCGATTTTCTGTGTCCGTTTTTTTTTTCCAAGAATAAGGACAACTGCACTGATCATGGGTTCCACTTGTCTGCTTCAGACAGGAAGTGGTTTTCTAAAACAATACACAAATAAATAAAAAAAAACAGCGAACTTTTTCCAGACTTATTCCTTCAGTTTTCATCTAGTCTCCTTTGACCCATCAGTGTCTCCAAGTTTTCCATTTCCACATTATTTAGCAAATTTCCCACCTTCGTATTTTCCTCATGTTAATTTCCAATAAAATTCGAAGCACTTCCAGCACTCTCCCCACAAAAACCACTGGCAAAGTTCCTTTCTCGGTCTTTTACTACCCCCCCCCCGCCGATGTCGATTTTCTTGTCTCTTTTCTCTCTCCATTGTCCTCGTACTTTTCCCTCCCATATACTTTCGCTCTATCATTTTTTTTCTTCGCTTGTCCTTAATGGTTTCCAGTGTTGCAGTCAACCACCACCCCCCCTCACTCCTTCACACGCGCAGCTCTCCACCATTGTCAGCAGATGACGGATTGAGTTTCCCTCCCGCAAGAAGGGGGGGAAATCGACTGACTTCACTCCCCACCGCTTTTTACAAATTACCGGCCCTCTCCCCACACAAACCCCTTACTGTTTGTTTTGTGTCGCAGCATCCAAGAAGTGTAGACGCTGCGCTCTAAGAAACAGTGCACAATCGCGGATGATGGCATTTGCCCATCTTGGCGAGTGTACTGTTTGATTGATTTAGGGCAAAAGCTTTTTTTTCGGGGGGGGGAGGAAGACTGTTTGCTTTTGACGGAGCGTCGTGGTCGGGGAGGTTGCCCGGCCGGTTCCTGTCGCCGTTAAAAGAAACCACTATTTGCGCAAGAAAAAAAAAATAGAAACGCGGACTTTGACACCGTTTCAGTTCTTGGGGAAAAAATTATTTTTGTTTTTTAGATAAATGTATTTTAGGTACAGGTTAGCCCATCAAAATAAATGTCCAAAAATGTCTTGTCCATGTACACACCGTTTGTTGTAGAGTGATCTATGTACCCGCACATCACGCTTGCCGTTTCACCAAAAAATAATCCATGTTAGTTTTGACAGTTATATTTCTTTCGAGACTTTTTACTGTGCATGGACCTAGACATGAGGGCAAACTCGGGTGCTTTTATTATCTCACCATTTGGAATAAATTGTATCGTCGTGCTGATTCTGAAAAGAGACATTTTGTCCGACTATAGAGGATCCACTCCAGTCGGATTACGTTTGCAGTTTCGTTTCTTCTCCAGGAACACAGACCGAACAATTTGAACTTTTCAAAGGGTGAATGCTTTGAAGGCCAGACGTGTCACTCACTCCCCGACTAACAGGGCCGTTTTTCCCCCTCTCCACAAGTCGTGTATTTTGATATTTTGCGGGCTCTTTTCAACCCCAAGCGTACGTGACATTCCCCTCGACAGCCATGACGTCCGCCAGAATTCACCGCGATTACTGCCCCGCTGATTGCCGCGTGGGGGACCTTGCTCACGGTCGTCCGCTGAGCGCGAGTCTGCCCTTTTACACATACCCAGCAAGCACCGCAAATCGGAGAGGGCTGGGATTTTTAATTTTCAAAAAAAGGGTCTGCATCTGAGGTGAAAGCCACGACAAAAATATGTAAATGCCAGCTTGGCGAACACAATACCCCAATCGTGTTGGATACGGGCTCACAAGCATAGACGTGAAGAGAAGAAAATATAAGGAGAATAGTGATCGAACGACATGCTCTCAATTACAACCATTTCTCGTCAAATTAATGGAATCGTTAAAATGCTTCTCTCCATCGACTGCTGGAGCCGAGGAATACACGATGAGTACAGCGCATGCATGCCCAGAACAGCATTAAAGAAATCAATAAATGGACTTGGAGGAGTTTGAAAAAAATGTGATGTCTTTCCACTTAGGATTGTAAGTACTTTCAGTGATATTTCACGTTTTTTGTCAGCAGTGGATGTACAGGAGGCTTTGCCGCCACCCCCCCCCCACTGTTGATATTGCAACAAACAGTAAATTGGTTGAAAATTTTGATTTCGACTTAACTAGAAGAAGCCCTGATTTTTTTTCTCAGAAAGCATTTAGACTTCAACATATTTCCGGGGAAGTATTAATTTGAAGCAATCTCTAGCGTGTCCCTCCGGGATTCTATGGCATAAACACGAATCTCCTCCCCAAAAGCTAAACCCCACTCATGTCCCTAGCCACCCCTTTACAAATAAAGTTCCGCCCATTATGTAGGAAGTCTTCTGTTCATTAATGTCACATTAGCCAGCGATACAACATGTGTTCTGCTTGTGCCGCGCGACATTTTATAGGTCTGATCATTTCTTCTGCTTTTTCAGGATCGGATGTAAAATAAATTGCAATTTATCGGAGTTTTTTCTATCCAATGAAACGAAAACAGCCGAATGATTTGATTTCACAAACCAGGGACAAAGCACAATGCTCGGCCGGCAGAAAGTAATTCACGGTGTTCTTTTTCAACACGAAAGCGGGAGTCTTTTTTCTGCCTTTGTATCGAGGAATTCGCGAAAAAGACGGGGAAAAAAGAAAGCGTTCGGTGGACCAAAGCGCCGATGATTTTGCCGGAGCGAAATTGAGTTAAAGTCATCAAAAACACAATAAAAAAACAAAGGAAAAACCTCTTTTGAATGAGCCGACTTTAGAACGGGGGGGGGGGGCTTCGAGATTACCCTCCGGAAAATTAGCCGGAAAGTCACCAACAAAAAGCTCTTCGGCAAAATGCCAGAAGTGTAAAATGAAGAATCGCTCATCAAAATCGATCGGAGTTTGATTACAAAATACAGAGCAAGTGGGCCGAGTTCTTTTGGGAGTGATTCATTATGATATTCCAAATTATTCTCGAGATTATTTTGTGAATTGGTTTCATGTAGGTATGGTTCCAGAACCGAAGGGCCAAATTCCGCAAAACAGAGAGAGCTAACACCGCTGCAGCCAACGCAACGACAAACAACAATAACAACAACACAACCAACAATAGTAACCGCAACACCAACAACGACAGCACGACCAACAGCAACGCCAACGACGCCACGGGCGGCACACCACAGGGTAACCACGGCAGCGGCCAGACGGGTGGACAGACCACGGCGCAAACGGCGGTGAAAAGCGTCAGTGCCGCCACGCCCACCAAGAAGAGGAAGGGTGACGAATCCTCGCCGGTGATCACCACCAACGGGAACGTCTCGACCGCTACGCCAACAGGTATGATATAACGCAGCCTGTTATTGGATATTGGTTGTACACGTCACGATCTTAATTTTAATGTCGACTGCCTTTTGTTCGTTCTCGTTTGTATAAGGTTCATATTTCATTTTCGTCTTGATGCGCATGATAAAGACTTGCGCGCGACTCCTTGCCTGCGAATTCTGCATTTACTGTCCAAACGATACCCAGAAGTGCTTTGAGCAGCCATTCTCTTGCTTGCAAAACGTATCGGGAGTCATAATTATTATGATTTGCGTCACAGTGTTATATAGTCCAGATCAAACGATTTTGGTTTAAAACCCTTTGGATTGGCAAATTCTTGCAAATTTTGTTATTACTCGTGAGTAAAAAAAGATCTTTTGCCAGTTTGGGCGCGAATAAATATTATAATAACAACTGTGATTTTAAGATACATTTCAAGAGAGGGCAATTCCTTGAAATCAAATAATTGCAAAAATTACCTTGTACATTAAAAATATGAAATGACATATCGGTAACGTTTCCTCTTGCTGTGATAGGCCTATGTTTATAATGTGGGATTGAAATTAAGTTCTTCAAAAATCAAATAAGTAACAACAAAGTGATAAAAAAAGACTCATTTAGAGACGAGTTTTTCTTCTCAAGCTTTGCGTTCACAAATTGGGACTGAAGTCTGGCCGAATGTGGTTCATTCTAATCCTATCACTTCCTGGCGGCAACCGGCTTTTTAAGACTGCTGTGCAGCGTCCCCAACAAAAACCGCTCCTAAACATGATTTGCCATTACATTCACAATTACCAGGTTTCAGCCCAAATGGATCGCCGGCCAGATGTGTTTGGGAGAAGACACGCGGACGGGGGGCATACACCTTCCTCCGTGATTTGATTTGGCTCCGAGAACGAGGAAAAAAGCTAATAAAAACAACCGCGGCCGCGGCCCTGGGGTAAAGCCTACAAGTCATCGTCAAAGGATATGCACTCATATCCCAATCTCCATTAATAGAAGTTAGGAGCTATTAAGAACCCAGCGCGGTCTGCGGGAAATATTTGATAAGGCGATCGGTAGTAATTGCATAATAAGATTCGTGGCAGCGGGCCCGGGACGGGAACACAAGCACCGAGGGTTCTGAGTAAACGGTGCGGGGAGAGATGACCCGCACAGAATACGCTGTCTGTTGGGCGGCTTGATGACTACCGACCGCCTGGCGCTGCATGAAGAAAAAAACATTACTCAGACATTGGCACTTAGATATTTGTCCTCGGGAAACAAAATATCAAGGTCTGTAAATTCTAATTTTGGCTATCACGAATCCACGGATCTAAAATGTTCCGATTTTTTTTCTTTTCGATTGGAATATGGTTACTTTACAATAAAATAAAAACAACGTAAATTTACTACATGTCTTGGTGACAACCTTGTCTAAGTAAACTAAATTTCACCAGTGTTAAATTGTTCATGTAAGAGGCGCGGAAGTTCTCAAAATCGAACTATTCGTAGAAGAGAAAACAATGCACAGCTGAAGGTGTATTTCAAATTGCGTCCACCAAATCGGTGGATGTTGCACGGAGTTGTTGGTTTCTGGAAACGACACACAGCAACCCAGTTTTGTTAAAAAATATCTCCCTTTAAAAATTGCTGTCTTCGGTGTCGGCCCAAAATCGATAGTTATTCGTTCCCCCCCCCTCCAAAAATACTTGGCTTTTTTTCATCAAAGCAGAGGGATCATAATTTTAAACGAATTTTGCATTTCTCATGGAAGACACTACACAATTGAATATCTTTTATCTTCCAACGTATGTCGGTACTGTGCTTTCCCAAGCACCGAAAAATACTGAAAATTGCGCACACGTTTGCTGCGATATATCGCTCTCAGCTCTTATCAAATTTGAAACAATATCCCGCTCGAGCGCAGGTGTTTTTTTTTCCCTGTCTTGTGCGTGTCTTAACGGGTGCTGTAGCTTTCACAATTACTCCCCTCCCCGCCGAATAGCACCAAAATCAGTTGGAAATACCGACGCTCTCGAAACAAAAGCCTTTCCACGGCAGCGTACATATACGGGCCGATTGGCGCAACACAAATGGAATTTCGATTCGATTAGGCAGCAAGGCACCAGCGACAGAACCCCCCCCCCTTTCCCATTTGTGTCAAGCCCGGAGTATTATACGGAACCCGAAGATGCAATTTACGATCCGAAGTGCTTTAACACTGACCTATCTTTTTTTTTTCTTCCGCTGTTGTTGTTTTCCCGCGTCAATTTCGCAGTATCCGTCAAGAAATAAAAAATAGTTTAAGAGAACCGTAGCGCGTTCGGTGTCCCCCCGAACGGAGGAAGTTGAAACTGAAAACAAGAAATGGTTCATTACAAATTAAGGTGACTGCCAAGAAATTAAAACAAGGTTTGGATTTGAAAAGAAAAGAACACTCCCATGTCAAAATGATGTCGTCCATTTCGGCAAGGACGATAAATTATTATACAGGTGCTAAATGTTAAACATGTCGTGTGTTTTTGGTCACGTGGCATCGATTTCCCACATTCATAACACAAGCCAATTGGATGTTTATTTATGAAAATATCGATACAAACGTTACCATCAAATAAAACTAGAATTTTTCGGCAGACGCTGCATTCCGCATACTCTGCTATAGTTTGCTGCAAAATGTCTTAAGGCATGTCATTTATAAAAATTTTGCAGCCCCCCCCAAAAAAAGCCAAAAATTGAAAAAGTTGAGTCTTATTAATACCTCCAGCCCTTGTCTAAATAAAGACTGTATCAGGGGGCAGATGCAGGTGAAAGCCATAATTGGGAAGCAAATCAAACATGAAACATTGATAATGATGTCTCATCCTTGGTCAGGCCCATCATCTTCTCATGTTCTTCCCTCGTCTCCCGTCCATGATTATTTCGCCACTAAAGCCGCAGCAAATTCATTCCATTATTCTGGCGGTAATAATTCATTGCCGTGTCGATCGACTTTCCGGCGACGGGAGTAGGGGCCGGCGCAGAAGACAAACCCGGCGTCATGCACGCACACGGCCGGTGTCGAGCGTGCTTCGCGCGCTGCGGCTGTGCTGTGTACACCGGCAGCATTGAACCTTTGATAATTACACCGGTGACAAATACGTGATTTCTAGTATCACTTGAGAAGTAAACTGGAAATCACTCCATCTCATAGCAACTGTATCTTCGGATTTCATTACTTGTCCTCTTTTCTGTACCCTTTTGCGAGAGTATAACCTTGCAATGATTAATTAAGTAAGGAGTAAACTGGGATTGCTATAGGTCATTTTTATACACTGCCGTACAATTAAAAACCATTTGTGGAAACAAGTTTAAGCATGGTCATTTCAAAATAATACTAGGGATGCGACTTCAAGTCTGTCTTACGCGCAGCACAGATATTATAATTTCCATTTCATGCTAAATTCCATATTTCATTTGATGTTACTAACTTCCTTTGTGCCGTCTTACTCTTACTGAAAAGAATCAATCTTGAACAAATCCAGGGATGAAAAAACTGTCGCGGAAAATCACTTACACGGCCACTTGCTCAAAGTCCTAAGCAGGCTTTTAGTATTAAGAATTGATAAGCCTTGTTAGTGTACTGTTTTTGCTGCCCGCACTATTCCCAGACGTCTTTCCGTAGCGCCGTGAGGATTATCCGTATTTGCCACGCATGATCCATTTCCTTCTCCGATTCCCTCACGATGCTCTTGTTTTCCTTCTCATTCCTATCGAGACAAACTTGGTCATTAGTTTTCTCCCGTCTAGATGGGATGCTTTTGTAAATGCCTACTTTGTCATTAGTTTTGTGAACCGTGCGTGATAGGCCTATCTGTGCTAAAAGAAAAGTGTCTGTCAGTGGTAAATTTCGAACATTGATCCAGATCACTGAACTGCAATATGGTAGAGGGCGGTGTGTACATTTAATGGAAGGGTGCATCATGGCGTACGTGACGCCTTCGTCACGTTTTTATCAACATGACCTTATGACCTTAAAAAATTTTCCCACTCCTAAAAAGGTGAAAACGAGATTCATGTAAACGGCATCGTGAACGAGGTATCATCACATATGTATTTTTTAATTGACCTTACAGGAGAAAGTGAGTCATTCGGAGTTGTCGGAAATGATTATGACCTTTTCTGCATGCAAAACGCTTTGTCCGATTTGGATGACTTTCCACGCATAAATCCAATAGATTTGACCACAATTATGCCAAGTTTAAAAAAGTTACTACAAGGCCGAGGTCTGATTGAGAATGCCACCTAAGGCTGTTAAATAGCACAGAAATCTGTTTTCCTTTATGGCTTTTGCTGAGTATTTCCTTTTTTCTTTAAACCCCCAGGTTTAACCAGCACACCCAGCGGCGTCAGTACCACCACGCCCCTGACCACGCCCTGGACCGGCACCACGTCTACCACCCAGGCCATCCACGGGCCCTATTCGACCATCTTCCCCACTTTGCCTCACGTGAGCCACGCTCCCATCAAGTCGTCTCACATGAAGGGGCCGTCCCACGCCTCGCTATTCCCCCTCAATTACTGACTGCAGCTCGCGGCAGCGGCCGGGCCGCCGGCGTAGGCCGCACAGACGGGAAATTCCGACTGCCACCTCCACCGTGCACAAAAACCAAATTGATTGTGTTTTCTGGAGCCCTCACCTTGTGCACGAAGTCATTGTTTTGTTTCTGATGTTCTACAAAGTCATTTTGTAAACGGCCCTGCAAACTCCTAGTTCGGCTTCGTTATCGTGCCTACGGTATAAAAAACTCTTTCCTTCACTTGAGAAAAAGCCTGTGTCCTGCCAGTCATCTTCTCAGGACCATTGATTTTGAAATTGTGCGATTCATCGTGAGCATGAAGGACTGTTTTCAACGCGAAAAAATGAACAAATAAATAGCGTGTAATGGACAACAGCACCGTTCGCTTAAGTGAAAGTCTTCGACAAAGTATTGGTCTGAAACCTGGACGTCTGTTTATCTTGCATTATGCAGACACCCGTTAACCAGAACTATGATGTGCTAGGAGGGGCGCTGTACAAAGAACGTGTCGGAATTAAACGTCGATTCTATCTACCTTCAATAGTTATTTTGTATAAATAGAGGTAAATACTTTGTGCAATGTTATACGATTTCAAACTCAGTCCAGGTTGCTGACGTCTAATTTTTTTATGTTAACACACAGACTTGCCACACGTACTTATATGTTTCAACCAGTGCCAAAATGTGATTTTCTAGGAATTTAGTCAAGGTGTATACATTGTAGTTAGATTTCACATTTTCTTTGATACGGTACAATTTGGTGCACATTACTGCACTGTCTCATAGCCTAGTAATACAAAATTTTCAGCATTTCACCACATGGTAGACGTTTTCAATAAAAAAGCCTCGTTGATTTAGAGCATACGAAATTTTTCCAAAGGGTCATCACCAAACATCTTTTTAAAGCGGACCTAAGTCGACTTGTAAAAAAATAATAGTAAGGCTATGGGTTTTATTCACTCCCATGTTTCCTTTGAATAAGAAGCAGATTTTGCGATTTATATTTCACATTTTAAAGCGAGGCACACAGCCTCTAATCGTGTTTCAGTGCAACAGACTGTAGTGTCTCGGCCCTGTTGGGCGGAGCAAAAACTATAAACATGTTGACAAACTCTGGATTAATATTTTCGATTAATTGAATGGGGGCTCAAAATGTGGCTCAAAAGTACGCCACAATGTTGAGCCGCTGTTGTATAACTCAGCCTTTTTGAGGACGCTAGTTTGAAAAGAAGACCCAAAGTTATACCGAACTCAAGGAGAACATAATTCGTTGCCTGAAAATGACGCAGAAAAGAAGTTAATTTTTGTATCCTGTACATAGGGCCACAGCTGTGCTACGCTCAGTCCGTACTGACACGTACCATAAAGCGAGATGTTACACGGAGCAGAATTCTTAATGCACACAGCGTCCATCATCTTGACAGAATTCACCAAGTTGAGAAAGTGAGTGGAAGTCGCCACCTCATTTCTGCCTCGAAGTGAATGTCTCGGGAGATCCAACCTGCCGATCGGATTGACACATAATGAATTTTAATTGGAGAGTTCATTCAACTTCGCCGTGGAAACTACACCTTTAATCCGCAGGCGCTGAAACCCTGCGGCCGGGCGCTTTAATTGCTGATTAAGAAAAGTGGCAACGACCGAGGAATCGTGGCTGTTATCTTCAGCTGTCGTTAAATCCAGTCATTTTCATTGGGAATTTTCCTTATTTTCAGACGCGGGTCATACACTGTAAAAACTCTGGTGTTAAAATCAACACTTTTTGGTGTTATCAGATGACCACACCATAGGGTGTTACTTTAACACCGCTGGTGTTTATTTGTACACCATGAGTGTTGCAATACACTGGAGGGTGTTAAAAGTAACACCAAATAACACAAATTTTTTAACACCAGTGAAAAAGTGTTGATGACATCGGGGGTGTTAAATTTAGCACCCCGGTTTTTGCAGTGTAGCTTTATTGCTTTTCGCAGTCAACACTTTTTTTCACCCGTCACTTTTTCTATTGTGCATAAGCTGTGTGTGGTGTAAAATCTCTGATCCCATATAGTTTTGCAGTCAACAACAAAATGAGCCGGTTACCACAAATGGAACTTTTGGTTTATGTCTAGCATCGGTATCAGACGGGAGAGCCAACAAAAACAGTTCCAATCTTACACCGCAGTTTCAGTAGTGTTCAAACCAGGGTGTAAAATAAACACAGTAGTTGAAATTAACACATAGTTTTTCATTGTGCGATAGAAAACCAAAATTAAGTTTTCTTTTTATTGGCAAGTACAACGCGAACGTCAGCAATGAATGCGTGATGGGCAGACCTTGTTTTAGAAAAACAACATGGTGTCAAATAAATTGCACACAGTGTAGACCTATGATGTAAGCATGCTGGAAATGTCTTCACGCATGCTGTGGGTTTTTGCATCGACGCATGAGATTGTTGATAAGATCTTAGGGAAGTAAAACACGGATCCCGGTACACTTTTGGCAAACGATTAGGCTAGGCTGCTCAGCGTCAATGGGCAAGTAGAGTGTTCTAAACATCCGAAGTCCTTAGGCGACGGATCTTTCAGGGTATTACTTTCAAGTGGTATTTTTTTTTTTTAGATATTGAGCCGGGGACCTTTTTGCTGTCCAAAGCAATGACAACCATATCAGATGTTAGAGTCAATCTAGCTTAAAATGGGCCTTGGGGATATGCCGAGTATCGGGTGATGATCGCTTCTGAGTGATAACAGATCTGGTGTTGTTTAAGAGTAACTGTTGTGCTCAACTCTCGGGGGGGGGGGTAATTTCTTTATGTTTTTAATTTCTTTTTGATTCACCTTGTGTTTTAAATCATCGAGATATCCGGCTCTCGCACAGTCTATTCACTGTACAGTCGCCAGAGCATGAAAAATGTATAACCATCAGTTGGAGTTCCTGACTCGTTCCGAGCAGAACGTAGCACGGCAGCAACAGTGCACAGCTGTATCAAATGCCAGCGTTTACACGCCGACGGTAGGGAGTATCTCACTGATACGGCAGATTTGTCTCGCACAGTTCCAGCATATTAGGAATCTTAAAGGAAGGAGTTTATCATTCTGATGTAATGAACAAACTGTCCAGCGGCAATGTAGTGCTGAGTGTATGGAATCGCCGTAACCCAACACGCCAAGCGACCCTTCGCACCATTATCGCCGGGCACAATGAGACATTGAACCGCTCGTGTTGACTGGCAATCTTGCAGGCGATACTACACTCAATCTCGCTCGCTTTCTCTCTCTTTTGCGTTATTGGTCGTGAGATTTTCCCGCCAAAACGTGTCCACCGGCGATTTGTGTCTTTTTCTGCTACGGAGACCGAGGAATTGCCGAGACACCTAGTCAATTGATCCACTGACTTAAGGGGTAGTAAATTAAGGTAATGAAGTTTGGCGGTGATGAGCCGTTAAATCGCTGGAGGGCGGAGCTCTGAACATTTCTTTTTCGTTTGATTTCCATGTTCATTTTTGGCACCTTTTTGTATTGAAACTTTGATAATAAATAGCACAGACAAGCTTGGGGATATAACGTGCGATCCGGAGTGTGTTCAAGTGATTTTAACTTAACACGTTCTGAACATACATAAACTTCTTATTGTTTGTAGGGTAAATTCAACACGCAGGTATGTAATGTAATATTTCAAAGTTTATGTAGATGTGAAAATGAGTTTAAAGATTATGGTTTTAAAAGGACTCTGTGAGCCCTGTGCTGGTTCAATTACTAACTGTGTAAACGAATAGTGTCTGGATTGGCCGGAGTTTTGAAGCTGAAAATGTATCACTTGACGGGGATAACAATGCGAAAAGATACCGACGGAAATTCTTAAACGATCGACATTTACTGGTCACGATGTTCGACTCGGCTGGCCAAGAACGTTTTGGTTCGACAAATTTGTTACTTTTTATTGAATTTTTTCGTAGTTTCAGTTCACGACAATGGGACAATGAATGTGAACGGCAAATGATGATATTCTCTACCTATTCACTGCATTATTTGTATATAATTCGTACGTTTGAGGGCTTAGGAAGATCCTGTATCATATAGAATTCTGTATAATTAGACAGGTTGAAGTTCGTGCTGATGGATTGGACATATTTGCAGATTTTAGAAATGTTTAAAGTTATGTTGATTTGGGTCAAATTGCAAGACGATGTGACATATTAATGTGGTGGATTAAAACCAAGTATGCATATACGTGCACTTGGCACCAACAGGTTGTGTTGTGAGCGATTTTTTTTTCAAGTCCTTTGGTTACAATTTGGGAGTCTCCACGCCCAAACTAGACTGAGGCAAGTACAAAAGCTTTGATGGATTTTCTTATGTTTCTCAACTTGGTGTCGGGGAGGGGAGGGGGAATTCCAGAGGGCATGCGCCTTCGGGCTTATTCAATTTGACCGCGGGGGAGAAAAAATATCAAAAGCCTTACGGCCCCGAAATCCTTGCTTTTATTTCGTAGTGTTGGTTCTTAAGAGTTTCGGTGCTCTTTGCTACTTACCTATAAAGTATATTCTTAGTCCAACAAAGAAGAAAAACAAATCCGTGGGGGTGGGGACAAGGCCCGCTGGATACGCCACCGGGGGATGGGAGATTGGGCGAGGAAACGCGGGGGAAGGGAGTGCTACACCATGAAAAATGGGGAGGGGTAATGTTCGTGACGCAAATGTACATCTGTAATATGTATCAAACTCAAATTCATACATCGTATTCTTCCCAATCCACCATGAATTTTCTCATCAACAAAAACTAGCGGGATGATTCAATAACCCATCCCCCTGGTCAAAAAGTTGGGGGTATATATCTCGATCGTCCACCCGGGATAACGCAATATCACTCTGTGCAAGCTTAGGGCGGTGAGGAGAGCGAACTACATTTACATGTACGAGTACCCTCACCGGTGATAGGTGCTAGGCGACAATCGAACGCCACTGGCGGCGTGCACTTGCCTGGCAATGTTTGTTTTTGTTCTTGTGCGCAAAACGTTTTTGAAAAAAACATCTGAAATGTCGAGACAACTTCTTTCCCGTTTTTTTTAGGGTTAAAACCCCAGTTTCCGATTTCTGCGGTCGTCGCTTATTGATGCATCTCGGGTAAGTTCATTCATATTCGGAGAGCCACCATCCAGTGACTCTTTGGGAGGGCGGGGTGCTTGGTAACCCCCCCCCCCCCCCAGCCATTTTTACCTCAAGCTTAGTCACTTCTCCTTTGAGTTGTTGGTTGCGTAAAAGCTTAACAGGTTGATGGTTCAGGTCGCCAAAATACGCCAACCCAACCTTAACCTTCCCACCTGTATTTGTAAATAGCGCCCACTATTGTCATGAACTGAAAAAAAGCACATGTGCCCTTTGGTATCAGACTATTACAGTAGGAATTGTCGCACACTATCTGGTCTAGTACCTAGTTCCCACAAAATGGGCGTACAACCCGGCGGTTAATCTTTTTTCTGAGCACAGCACACTCAGTCACCATGCTATTGCTAAAGTACTCGGAAAAGCAGTTTTCATCTTTGAGGTCGTGATACTTTCTCCCATCCATTTCCTGGTAAGACATTGTTTTAGGGAAAATCAAGATTTTGTTCGACTTAGAGTTTGAATTTTTGTTATGAAATAAACATGCCCTGGTGGTCGGTGGTCTAGCTGCAGCGCTCTAGTCTGAGTGAAGCCGGCGTTAGTTTTCCTCTTTTTCGACTGGATCGGCGATCCAGTCCAAAATTCGAAAAAGAGGAATACATAAACTAACGCTCCTCTCAGTAGAACTAGTCAGTGGTCATGCCGGTCATAGTCATGCTGGTTGCTAATATAATATTTATAATATTTAGTAATCATGATAATAGCAAGTTCGACAGAATTATCAGATCACGCAGTCATATCTGCTAGTGTGTAAAAACGGTAAAAATAGTAATTTCCAATTTTTCCTGTAAATTGTCATCCTCTTGTTGCCAAAAACTTTCTCATTCAAAATGTGTCATTGGTTTATCTTCAAAAGTCATCGGTTAAGCCACAGAAAATTGAAAGGCAAATAGAAGATGAGGAAGTGAGTTTTCATTTATAATATGTGTCTTGAATGACTGAATCTTGTGAGTATTTTTCCTCATTTTTTTAAGTGGAGATATTTATCACTCTTGTCTATGGAAGCTGGTCTATAACCTTATGCTGAGGAGTTCACTGTATTTAGGGCAACTGCCTGGCCGTGTGACATGACTCTGTATTGACCCACATTGCATAGACTTGACGTCTACAGACTGTTAATAGGATGCTCATGTTTATTTCATTTTTATGTAACATTTTCCTGGCAAATTGCCTGAACTTGAACCTTCAGTTTGGCTGGGCAGATAAACTGCCGACGTTACAACTTTCACCAGTAGATTAAAACTAAGCCAAAAGACGTTAAAGTTTACATTGGAGCAATGGTCGAAGTGGGGATAGGGCGAAGTGGCAATGTAGTTGGGGGCAAAGCGGTCAGGGGAGTGGAAATGGGCCAAAGTGACTGTAAAGCCCCTCAGCTAACGTCACCAGTCTAACTATCACTGACCATGTCCAAATGTTAAAAGAGATGATTCATAGAATCCAAGTTACTTACACTAACCCGCGGCATGCTCAGCTCCCCACACTACCTGTTGGGCATGTTGGGGTTACCTAGCTTGCAGCAGAGCCTGAAAGTTGCCTATGCGTACTTCCTGAACTGTAAGGGAAAGTATTCCATACACGGACGACGCTAGATGGGCTTGCCATGAAAAATTCGAAGTAGCTTCTAAGTGAATACCTCGATATTTATCCTGCTAAATTAGACATTTTGGGACATTTGATTGCTTCCAGGTTCTAGATGGCTACTAGGTCACTGTGGGGAACAGGAATTACTGCTGTCTGTATATATGGAATGCTCGCCACTAAGGTTTTTACAAACCTTACAGATTGCAATGTAGACAGTGCATAACGCATCTTTCCCTACTTTGATCATAAGGAATTTCTCTGCTGTCACAAATATTTCCACCCTCAGATTTCACAAGTCCTTTCAGAATATAGTTTGATGTCAGTTAGGTGGGAGGATTCGTGTACCTTATTCATTAGATGATGAAAATACTGAAATGTGCCCATTTTGTGTTTACCCGCACCATGCAAGACTCACAGCCAGTGCTCACTCAATCATGTCAGTTGAAGGGTTTTCGTTGTCAGCTGCAAGACAGCTTAACTATTTACAGTGTGGCTCCTATGTCTGTCTTTTATTTTTTTGCGCTCGCATGAAAGTGACATTTAAAATGGTTGGATTGCGTCTCGATGACAGTGACGAACTACAGCGCAGTTACTCATGATTTGTATGGAAAGTTTAAGATTGAATCAAATTTGTGAGTTGCTTTGAATGCGACAGCTGTGTGACAGTAACACCTGTTTGTAAACAATGATTACATGTATCTCTGTGAGACGAGCAAAGCTAATTATAATTTATAATTAATATTATTAATTAATAAGTATAATTTTTTCAATGGTCCTTACGATAGGTTGACAGTCTGTTGTGCAATATGAGGCTGGTGATACTTGATGACTACAACAAGGCCAGTGAATGGGCGGCCAAGTATGTGAGGAACCGGATCTTGGAATTCAACCCTGGACCTGACAAGTACTTCACACTTGGCTTGCCAACAGGTGAGAGCAAAATGCGGCACCCTAAGGCTTGGCTCAATCAGAAGTTGGATCGAATGTTGTTTCGGGCACCGTTAAGAATTTGCGTATTCTTGGCTGGAGTTGGCTTCCATATATGTAGAATTGTCACTTTTGTGTTACCACAAATTTGTTCAGATTTGGACACTTCTGTTGTCAGGGACCCCCATAGTGCAACAGTAAAATTTGCACTGTGGCTTGGGGGAGCTGCAGTGCTTGAATCTGTATACTGAAACAAGTGACAGATTTTCATCTGAATAGGCACAATCTGACAGGTTATACACCAAGTACATGGCAACAGTAATACTTGCCCTATACGTATCTTAGTTCATCATCAGGGGAGGGAGTTGAGGAATTGTGCTCAAGGTCCACAAATCCATTTCAGTGGAAAATGCAACACATCAATAGAATCCTTCTGTACTGAATCAGAGCTTTTATTAATAACTGTAATCATTAATTGTATCCTTTTTTTGTTTGTGTACTCAAATTTCCTTGTTAATTGTTGACGATTTCCTGGAATGCAAAACAGATAATCAGTCGTAGGATGTGATATTCTGAAAATACTTGTCTACTTTTAACCCGGCCTGATGAAGACGTCCATTTATAATTGAGACAGGATGTATGTGACAAGTTTACCTCTCGGATTGACTGCAGGAGGTACCCCGGAGGGGATGTACAGAAAGCTGATAGAGTATCACAAGGATGAAGGGCTCTCCTTTCAGTATGTCAAGACATTCAACATGGATGAGTATGTAGGTACGTTGCTCCACGTCAGCCATTTCAGCTCTCTCGGTTTTTTTTAGGGGGCGGCAAAAAAAGACCTGGACCAATTTCAGACCTGAATTTTCTGCTTGAGAAATTTTCACTGTCAGCTCAGACATTTTAGATGAAGTTGAGATTGTACCAAGTTGCTGGCAACTCTGAGTTGCTGTGATCTTTTGAGTAAGACGGATTGTAATGGAATCTGCACCAGTAATGAATAGGCTTTTACTTTTTTAGTTAATCTTCATTTTGCAGGCACTTCATCAACTGCACAAGGTTCTGTTAATTTTGAAACACTCACCTCAGATGTGTCCACGTCTGCACATGAAGGGGGCACTAAGTATTAGTCTCGTCAGTGTTAACGTGGTACCCCATGATGCCTCTGGAAATATTTGAATAAAGAGAATGCCGGATGGAACAAATTTGAAACAGTTTCTGCCAAATAACCTTGCCTTGTGGGTAGGATAAATTGATGAAATTGCTAAATTCTTAGTTTGTTCCTTTACTTTTCTAGTTGCAAGGAATGCTGAGACAGAGCTTTTGGAAACCATCCGGTTCCTTTTGTCAAAGAATGTTACGAAGCAGTGAGTAGGTCCGACCAGAAGTTAATGATTTGAAAGCGCAATATGGCAACCGGATGCACCTATGTGTGTATAATTAACCTCGAGGCACACTTTCTACCTCAAAAGATTTTAGAGATGATTTACATCTACCCCAAGTAGCCAGGGTTTCCAGCTGGTGCCGGTTGGTGAGCGGATCCTACAGCCTTGTAACCAAAGCGAGGCTGCTCAGTGACCACAATAAAAAAAGGGAACCAGACAGTTTCTAAGAGCTCTGTATAACAGAATGAACTGAGGACATGACCAATTTCTGGCAAGGGGATCTTCCTAAATGTTGACTTTGTCCGTTCGTGCACGTCAATGGCAGGCCTACCACGAGACCACCCAGAGAGTTACCACTCATTCATGTGGAACAAGTTCTTCAAGCACATCGACATCCTGCCCGAGAATGCCCATATTCTGGACGGCAATGCCAAGGACTTGGTAGAAGAGTGTAACAGATACGAAGAAGAGATTAAACAAGCTGGTGGAATTGAATTATTTGTCGGAGGTAAATATGCATCATTGTCCCTTTCTTTTTAACAGGGATGGTGTTTCATATTGTTCCTTGGCGTCTTTTGTGCAGTTTAAAAGAAACAAGTAAATGCGTTTTGAAACTCAAGATTCCTTCTACTGTAATTGTTGATGATTGATATTTTGCGATCAAAAGGGGAAATAGTATTTGAAATATTTTAAGAAGAGTGTAATCCTTTGAATTACAAAAATTATTGACATTAACCCTAACACTCCTCAGTCCTCCAACAGGTGAAGGATTGAGGAGGGTTAGGGTTAACAATCGTTATTATTCTCCAGTGCTGTTGTCCTGACTTTTAGTTTTAATCTTGATTTGAAGTTAGCGCAGTTTCTGCGGCATGGAATGCAGGAAATACAACAGTTTTGTACATTCTGCAATGAGCCCTTTTTAGTCTCTCTGGTTTCAGCATGCCATTATGTCTCTGATTTGCTTCCTACTTCTGTCAGGCATTGGTCCGGACGGGCACATAGCTTTCAATGAGCCTGGCTCCAGTCTGGTGTCCAGGACACGAGTCAAGACCTTAGCCCACGACACGATCATTGCCAATGCCAGGTTCTTCGAGGGGGACATCTCCAGAGTCCCAACCAGTGCCCTGACCGTGGGTGTCGGCACTGTCATGGATGCTAGAGAAGTGAGTCGTGAGTCTCCTGGTTGTCCTGACTCCCTAGCTCTGTTTCATAGGAACCCTCCTGATTCCTCCAAAATCCACCACTATGCAAAAGCCATTGGTACAGGCTGAATCTTTAACTGGGTTACGAGGGTACATGTCTCATGTAAAGTTATAGTAGTTGGGCACCACATTCCTCAATCCTGAATGTCCCCCCAAACATCCTGATGGATTTCGAAGGATGCAGGAGAATGTAGGCTAAAGAGATTTAGCTATATGCTACAGTTGGAAGGCCTGTTCTCCGATATCAATGTTGTGATGACTTGACCGAGTGCTTGATTTCAGTGTTTTAACTCTATATTTTAAGTGGATTGATCTAAGACTCAGATTGAATTTTGGAATGTGTCTAATTTTGAGACTTGTTCTTGAGATCGCTCGGTTTGACTTGTTGCTCAAGTGCAAAATCAACTCATTATAACATTGCTTGATATAAAGAGCACAGCTGGAGAAATTCAGATCACTTTTAATATGCTGCTTATTTGCCACAAGAGAGTTCCAAACCATTTTCCAATGAAAGTTGGGATTATATGGAAAAATTGCGGCCATGGGTTTAAGTGTTTGCCGCTACATCCGTGTTTGAAATGAGTCCATAAACAGGTGCCCTGTCTACCACATTTTGCCCTGTTAGGTCATGATCATCATCACTGGTGCACACAAGGCTTTTGCCCTGTACAAAGCTGTAGAAGAGGGGGTCAGCCACATGTGGACTGTCTCGGCCTTTCAGCAGCACCCAAAGACCATCTTCATCTGCGATGAGGATGCCACGCTGGAGCTGCGAGTCAAGACGGTCAAGTACTTCAAGGGGCTGATGGAGGTCCACGACAAACTCGTCCAGACCTCTCACGAACAGTCGGCCAAGAGGCCAAAACTGAAGTGAGAGAGCTCAGAAAAGCTCCGATATTTTTTCTAAAGAAATGAGCCGCGATAGTGAGAAAAACAAGGAGTAGCTCGGCACTGGAAGTATCTTAGAGGTGAAATAGTATGACATTTAAACAACTGTCGGTGTTGACTGGATTTGCAATGAAGTACACATTTTGTGAAGTACTGTGAAATGCAGTGTTTCTTGCCATCGTTTATGCACATAGTGAAATTAGCTCTGGTACTATTTTTGCACAGTTTTGAACTTCATTCTGATGGTTTTTCCGTCAGTAAGTCCTTGGTGCTCATGAGGCCTGGCCTTCATGCAGAACAGCAGAGAAATCTTTGGCAATTACCATTCTTCAGTAAGGTGTTATCTCGTCAGAAGGGGTACATGTTTGAAACGGAAGTTTCCAGATGAGTTATTTGTACTTTATTGTTTATTGCACAGCTATCTGTAAAAAAGGCTCCCAGACACTCGATTGCATGTATTTTTTGAGAGTAACGAAAAGATAAATAAGTACATCTGTATTGAAATCCCCTCAGCTTATTACCATAAGTATTGTGTGCACTCTTTCAGTGCCTCTGAACTCAGCTCTGCCATTTGCTCATCAGTTCTGTGATCTTGTCACTGTACTTGCCAGCAGCCACATCTTGAATAATCTTGAATAATTAAACCGAAGATCCTGATTAAAACCAGCGTATCAAGCATTGCCTTGTCATCATAGAAAATGTTAAAGATGATCACCACAAATGAGATGTTTTAGATTCACATGAATTGGCACTCATGAAATAGTTGTCTGTAAGAGAATTGATGAAAAATTTAGACAGTTGGAAGGGTGAGAAGATTTGGAGTTGGATTTGTAGTTGGAATAATAAATAGATTAAAAAAAGTGAAGATGATTCTGTTT
The DNA here is from genome assembly GCF_054643075.1 of Acanthaster planci. Classification (NCBI taxonomy): domain Eukaryota; kingdom Metazoa; phylum Echinodermata; class Asteroidea; order Valvatida; family Acanthasteridae; genus Acanthaster; species Acanthaster planci. Next base: position 25,645,239 of record NC_141778.1, on the reverse strand, counting down.
GAGAAAGGTCGTCCTGAACCATTGTTGTCATGAAGTAATCAGAAAATTAAAGTCGATGTGTGTCTATGCAACCTTTTTCTGAACTGTAAAGTGGATGTTTTTTCCAAGTCTCATTGGAAAGTTCACTTTCAGGAAAATAAAGTTGACTTTTCTGAGTTGGTACTCCAAAATGATTTTAAGGCATTGATATGCTGCCCACTAGTATTTTTCTTGATATTTAACTTTTTGAGTGTGTGTCTTTGCAATAAATAAACAAAATAACTGGCATATTCTCCTCCGTTTGTTTCTTTTTTTGTACTTCATACTTGAAGCCCTTCGTTATTAACGAAATATTTCATATTTCCACAAGGTGGAGCAGGCATCAAGTGAAAATAACACTCTAAAACTATCTAGTTTTTGAGTTTGAACTTATTTGAAACGTTACGAAATAAGTGAGTGTCATAAATCACACAAAAAGATATCCGTTCCGGAAGCGAAACTGGAAGGGGTGGAACATAGATTCAATATTTGAAGGTTTATAGGCCTAATCCTACCCCCCTCCCTTTTTTGGCATGCCCCGAAATATTTATGATCAGCATCATAAGTTATGACATATCCTTGGGAAAACATATACGCATATCTCGCATTTTACTCAAACAAATTTGCAACCCTTGGCTGCATCTTTAATTGTTTTTTTTTAATTAGAACGAGCGCGCTCCGCGGTCGCCGGCCGCGCCGGCTGGCCGGCCGACCTGAGCCGGCTCGCTCAGCTGGTTACTAACAGATTTCCCACAATTCCTTGCCAATCAGCGTCAAGATGGCCGACGAGGACGAAGAACAATGGTTGTATGGAGGTAATTTTTCGCTCCATTTTTCTCACTGTGCGTTTTTATTACGCAGTAACACGGTGCAAATTGTTTTCTGGTTTTCTTAGTCATATTTTCCGAGCTCAAAGTAGGAATATTTATCTGCCTATCTCAAATATTTGGGTAAAATTTCGGTGAGTGTGCACGCGCGATCACATGCGTTGTTGCACATTAATAAATGGTAAGAGATTGTATTTCCGACACGTGGGGGGGGGACTCATTAGCATGAATGGTTGGAGTTCCATATTCTCGAGTTTTTACCACCGTTTATGGCCTAATCAAGGACTGCACAATTATTATTGGCAACTTATAGAATGTATCAATTTCTATTAACTGTCATGATAGCCCAAATCGCACACTGTTCAGCAAGAGTTGCTGTAACTGTTAACAACATGGTTAAGACCCTCCATGCTCATTGCAGACATTTTGGAGTAGGCCAGTCTAGCCCCACTAGTGTGGCACGGACTATCACTCCCAATCTATCCTTAGCCATACATCCGTATACACAATTTCGTGTCGGCGTATTGAACGTTCCGGCGCACCCACTTATCATCGTGGCCGCAATTTCTTTTGCACTTGAACATGATTCTTGACCTTTCCGCTTTCTAAAAACCATTTATTGAATGATTTCACTCACGTTATTCAGGTATTTTCCAGTCTTTTTGCCTTTATCCATTCAATCTAATGGGCTCACTCTCACAGTCGCCATCTTTAAAATAAGGTCGTTGAGCATTACAACACTTGACCCCTCATCGTCTCGACGGCTGTTCCCTGTTAAGACATATGTAATACACGGACTGAGCGATAAGATACTACATGTACCAATGGGCTCTTCCAAAACTTTGGCAGCAGTTTAGGTAACTTTTTCCACAAAATTTCCTGCTGTAGGATATTTTTATGTTGATCCAGGCAAATTTTTTCTCTTCCTGTGGCAGTGTTAGGTAACTTTTTTTTCCCATTCTATCTGCACAAAAAAAAAGACCAAACTAAATTTTTGACCTAGGCCCAGGCCCATTTAGGCATGTAATTGGAAGCAGAAACTTTGTAATTTTTTTGCCCAACCAAAGTGATTAGAGGTATTGTAGCACTGTAACTCGCGTAATCCGGGAATCATGCAACAAGACAATTGGCCAGAGTCAGACTTGACACAACCTGTAAAGGTTTCATTGGTGTCCATGGGAGAAAGCATTAAACTGCACACTGATCTGTGTGCCAGGACAGAGGATCTCACTTATTCACTGTATTGATCTCTCTGAGCTGTGCAGTTTTCTAGGGAGCCAGTGTGATATCCCAGTACACTGAAAAAGGAAAGCCAGTCCATAGGAATGTGCACAGTTCGGAGAGATCAGCACAACAGAAAAGTGAGACTGTACGTATACGGACCCACCTCACGTTTTCACGTGTTGTACAAGTTCAACATCATTCTCGCAACAATCCACAGTATTAGTTTGTGCTGCCCAAACTTCACAGAAGGTTGACAAATCTATGGCCTGGTGTCCGACGTATGTATAACACAGGTCTCTACACAGATAGCCGTGATATTCCTTTGTTACCAGTGTCTTTCTGTCCGTCATAATATGAGTCATATTTGTGCGTTGTTGTCCGGCGTTGGTACGTCAAAAATTGAGAAGTTTGTGCATCAACATGTTGGAGATGTGCATCACCATGTTGGAGATGTGCATCACCATGTTGGAGATGTGCATCATGAATAGGATGCAGGAAACTGACCCACATCGACTCACATGGTCTGGGGTTCCAGGGGTCCGTGTTACCATAATACCTCTTTTCCATTACAAAATATGACCAGGTTTTTAAAATCTGTTTAAAAGTGAAAGTGTCTCACATAAGCGCATTGTGAGTTTTGATGCATAAATGCAATTTGGAAAGAGATGTTTTCCTGAAGTTCATTCTGTTGGAACTTTTTTTGTAGAAGGCTGTCACTGTGATTGAGATAGAATCTTGTAAAAACTGTGTCACCACTCTAGATGCTATTCAATTCAACTTGTAGCTTTATACTTATTACCTCCTTGAGAAATAATATTTTTGTCTCTTCAAGAACACAGAATACTTGTTCTCTATAGATTAGACCAAGCATGTCTGTTAAAATGTGGCTGAATTTGGTTTTTTTTAATGTTCTATGTACCGCAGACACAGAGGAGGACACAACAGAGCTGCCAGCAGAAGTGTAAGTGTCCAACTTTAATAGAATCTGACCCCAACCCCAAGTTATTGATTTTTGGGGGGGGGCGGGCGGAGGGGAGGGAAGCCCATCGTTAATCATCCACTCAAAATCCCCCAATCAAGAACAAGGAATTGCTTAATTTTTTCTGCAAAGGGGATGTCAGAATTTCTTCTTTTCCCTCAACATTTCTACCAGTGTAATCCCTTAAACCAATAAACCGTTTGCGAGTTATAATTTGAATGAAATCTGGTACACTGTGTTCTTTAAATTCAAGTGAACATAACAATTTCAGTTCTTCGCACTAGAGGCACTGTCGCTATACCTCGTGGTTCGTGTTACATATTAAACAGATGCCTTGCATCAGCCCACTGTTTTTAATGGATAAGAAGGGCACAAAGGGACCAGTCCATTCTAGAGGTTGGGGTCGCTATGCAAAAGCTTGCCTCAACTCATGAGGTAACATATGCAGCAAGGTATGAGATGGAGAGAACCCCCCTGCTTTGTGTTGGTCATTGTCTCGCAGGAATCTGGGGAATTCCTTTCAGACATCTTGGGGGGATGTATTAAGTAACAATAGTCTGGAATGTGTATAGGGATTGGACATGTTGGGGGGGTCCCCCTCGGTCTCATTTCTTGCTGGGTATATGAGGTATAGCAACAGTGTCTTTAGTCTGGGGAAGTCAAATTGTTACACTTACATGTATGTGCAGTCCGATAACTCAGGGTGCCAGATGTAATTCAAAGTTAACTTGCAAAAGGCTTATTCCACATTTTAGTATACAAACCAAAACTGGGGTATTTTTAGAGCCCAGACCATTCCCAATCAGCCAAAATTCAACAAGGTGTTAAAACTAGAAGCCTGGAGTATACAGTGTTGTACTACACGCCGGGCAGGCAAAAGATTCTTAAAAAATCAATTAACATCTTCCCGGCGCAAGTCCATCCTTGGAAATTGTTGTTCGCAGTACCCGCTGCTGCATCTGACTCGAACCAGCCAGTCCACACTGGCAAGCTCGGTGAGTGGTTAAGACGTCTGCACTAGTAAGCAGGAGGTCTTGGGTTTGAATCCCACCCGAGCACGCTTGTGGTATTTTTTACAAGCCTTCGGGGCAAACACCGAGCATACAGTGTTATAATACACGTCCGGCAGGGCCAAAAATCTAAGAATGAATTAACATCTCCCCGGCGCAAATCCATCCTTCACAGTGTCAAGCCCCAGGAGCTTGGCCAAATAGAAGTGAACTCATTAAAATACTCCAAAGTGTTGAGGACTTGTAATGGATCCTGGCTTTTAGGCATTTGTATTCTAAGTTGCAACTTGTGTGAAACTAATTTTGCTCATCCTGTTTAGTGAGAATGAGGCTTCTTCGAGCTCACTCCCTGCCGAGGCGGAGCCGCTGGTCAGTCCAACTGCAGAGCCAGATGCCCCACCTCTAGTGCTAGCTGACGATGGCCCGCCTGAGCTGGAGGACAAAGAGGAAGGAGAAATGGTAAGACTCCGAGAAGCATCTAAGGGAGGGTCACTGAATTGGCAAAGGTCCTGTTCCCGACACAGTGCTTCTGTCTGCTACAGAAACCTCCTGGTCCTTTCAGACTGTTCAATGCCCATGTTCTTGTAGAACTCTCCCAGTCGTTACAGTGTTGCCTTTTCTTCTCTCTCTCAAAATGCTTCGTTTTGAACACATTCGAACAGGTAATTTTCCCAGCTTGAATTAGGTGTTCCCAATTTGATGTACACAAATATATGTACGTGATGCTTCAAGTTGGATGTTTGATGGTTAAACAGAGTTATTGCCTGCAGCTAGATGTTGTTGGACCCTGCAGCATCAGGGTAAAGGATAACATAGTTTTTTATACAAGTATCACCTCACTGCTATTTTCTGTAATTTTTTTTTTACATGGGGATAAACTTGGATGTGGAATGTGATAAATGAGTTTTGGTTTCACCGTTTCACTACCTTATTCGTTTAGGATGACGAGGACATGGGACGAACTGCAGATCACGACAGCGATGAAGACAGTGAAGATGATGACGACGTGCAGGTGACCATCGGGGACATCAAGGCAGCCCCTGCCTACAGGTGAGTCTGAGATGGGAGCGTTGGGAGGGATCACAGGTTGTAGGGCTCTAGGGCTTTCTGCTAAAGTTTCCATCCTGAAAATTGACCAGAGTTGTGTCTGGACTTCCTGTTGAGTCCATGGCCTTGTGCTCCCTTTATCCACGTGTAGGTTGCCTGGCATGTGATGACCAAGTAGGGTCAAGGGTCATGGGGTAAACCCCCCCTCCCTGTATTTCCCCTCTCCGCAAACTGATGATGTTGACAATGATCTAGTGTCCCTTTTCAGTTTTCAGTTGCTGCTTCCATCCATTTGTAGGTTGCCTTGCATAGCATGGCTTGGTTGAAATTGAAATTAAGTCCTTGATGTGTATCGTGGCTATGAAAGTTCACCTTGACTGTGAACCCCGTTCATTGAGAAGATTGCTCAATGGTTTTGTTAGAACAAGTTTGTTAGGATTGGTCTCTAATGCTTTTAAGTCTTGCAGAACAACATATGTAAAAGTAAGACCCGCTGAAGGTTTACCTATTTAGACTTGAAAGCTACCATATTGAACTCACCAACTAAATACATTTGTCTGTCATTCAATAGCTCGTACGGAGGCCAGCCTGCCCACAGTCTGAGTAAGACTTCAACGTACCACAAGACCTCAGCTACAGCCCCTCAAGGTAGCTATGCCATTGTAAGATTGCTGTTAGAGTGATCTACCATTCACTCCAGCGTTTGCCTTATGAGTACCCATCTCTTAACATTGTCTCTGATTCATGTCACTGGCCACAAGTCAACCCTGACTGTACTGTAGCCTCTCGTGTCCAAGAGTGAACAGACTCTATCGAGCTGAACAAAATTTCAGACTTAGAATTCTTCACATTCACCCTGTTAAATTTTTTTTTTCATTCAGCCGGTTTCACTCTTGTTGGATCGTGCTTGTTTCAGGTGACGGTAGTGAAATACCCATAATTGCATTACAGTTTAGAGGTGACCCTTTGTCAGAGTGAACTGGATGGTCTCCACTGTGCGGAAACCCAACAGCACATTTTGTTTGGTCCTCAAAATTGTTAAGGTGGTGAAGTCTCCATTGATATTTGTGTGGCAGGCTTCTGGTTTCCTATCTTGCCAGAACACTCCAAAACCTGACCCCTTTCGTATGATCTGTGAGAGGGTATGAGTTCCCTTATGAATGTTTGGGTCATGCCGTTAATTTTGTACCTTTTAATTTCAGTGCATTCAGTGCCCATTGATTCCATCGACAAATAAGACGAACAGTAATTTCTCAGCCCTGGACTTGTACATTAGAAATTTCTCATTTCCTCTCGTCTTTGTCACAACCTCCCTTGAAATATTCTCACAGACAGTTGGATTTCTGTGGCAATTAATTGCTTTAAAGAGTGGAATTAATGTCCAGCGAAAAATTACCGCTGTGTGGCATTATACTTCCCCTGCTTTATTTCAGCACCAGCGGTGACCGTTCCAAAAGTACCAGTCAAAGGGGTGGATTTGGAGGCGGAAGGTACCATTAACGGAGTAGGGGTGTACTCCTTTGACCTGGATTCAGTCGTGGACAAGCCCTGGAGGAAACCAGGTGAGATTGTTAGGATCACCCAATGCTGGTGAAAAAAAAATGCAAAAAGGCTGTGTCCTAAAGTTGTGGTTGTGACTGAAACTAACATAGGCACTTACAGCAGCCGCTGGCCTCTGGTTGCAGCGGTTTCCCACTGAGCACGTGTGACACCATGCACCGGACACCATATTTGGACCTCCATAACTCCATAAACGGCTATTTGTGTCAGAGCAGTATACTAAAGCTGGATCATTTTCAAGAGTGGGGACGGCATTGGCTCCGAGTTGGAACGAGAGAGGGCGTGGTTTTTTATAGCAGAGACTGTCGTTTGGTTGAACAGTTTCGTGCAAGTTTAGTGCAGGATGTGGTGAGCATACGCGACCCTGCCGTAGAGTGTATGCTCTTTGCGTGTGCATCAGGCGTGTTCACAAGCCCAGTCGACAAAACTTCCCATCGCCCTGTCTTTTCTCCGCCGGTAAGGATGCTCTTCATCTCGGGGTGGAGTCGCTACAGAGTTGAGTGTAATAGACTAAGATGGCCAACGGCCTTTCGTTAACAGGTGCCGATTTGACAGATTATTTCAATTACAACTTCAACGAGGAGACGTGGAAGAACTATTGCAACAAGCAGCACAGCCTACGTGGCGATCCTTCTGGCAAGAGCTTCTCGCACGTGAGACTTTTTGTTAGATTTTGGTATTTTGTTCCCAAAAGTGTTCTAGCATGTCTTTGCCCTAAGTCTTGATGTTTCAAGATGTTTTAATGGTGCAGCTTTGAATGAGACCTGCTTATTCAGTTTTTCCATCTAAAGTACATATTACTTATGGTTGTCCAAAATTATCTCTCTGAGATGGTTTTGAATGCACCTGGTAAGCCTTAGGGGATTTTGCAAGAATGAGAAAAATGTAGAGCCCACTTATTATTCCTTGAAGTGTAACCCGATGCTATGTAAATTCCAAGTGTAAAAAAAATTGCCACTTCCAGACATAAATTCCCACTTCAACAAGGTTGCTGATGTTTCTTTGTGGTATACATCTCTTCCTCTCAGTATTTCTCGAGATCTATTACAAGAATTGCAGCAAAAATATGACTTCTTTTAAAAACATGGTTTCGTGATTCTGTAGATATGTGCTAGAATGTGAACTGCAAATCTTTTTTCTGCCCATTTAAGGACTCTGCGAACTCTAAAGACAGCCAAGGTTCAACTGGTGAGTAGATGTTGATCATTTTGAAAAATTTCTTAAATATTTAAAAATGCAGTACTTTTCTGTCAAGATCCCACAAAATAAGTCTTAAGCCAGAGTTCCATTAAACTTGTTTCAGTTTGCCCTAGCTAGAGCAAACTAATCGCTGAGTTTGCTGTATCAGTCTGTTTGCTATCTGGATGAAAACAGACATTGATGGGTGAAAAATGTCAATGTCCCATTAATTTTCATCCTGTAGGATTCTTTATACTCTCATGGCATTTCTAGCTTTTTCCCATTTTCCCGCATGCTCTGAAATTTATGGACTTAAAATCTACAAATTGCACGAATTTGTATTTGATGTTGTATTTAGATGGCCTTTTTTGTTCTGTTTTGGAACAGCCAAGGTAGACATCAAGCCCAGCCCAACACGGCAGGGTAGCCGTAGTGAGTATCCAAGCCCAATCAATGTGATTGGCTCCATAGCCGGTAGACGGAGACCGAATGAAGCTGATCAGAAGGCAATGCAGAGCATCAAGGTGGTGGGAAGTGATGAAAAGATGACCAATAGCTTGTAAGTTCTAGCAGTCCTCCTGCACAGTGTGTCAATGATGAATTAACGAGATGATTAAACTCCAACCCAATGCACAATTATCTATCACCCTTTGGAGTGACTACATACTGTAAGGGATTGTCATACCTTGACCTGACATATCTTGTGCACAAGGTCTGCGTACAACGTGTCACATAGTGGTGCAATTGATGCAATGAAAGAGACATGCTTCCATTCGAATTGCCTCACTTTTACTGTTTTTCTCTTATTCTGGCCAATCAGTAACAAGACTGGTATGTCGGGGCCACCTCCTCCTGCAAGCCCCAACCAGCCCCCACCCAGCTCCAACTACGGCCCGCGAAGCATGCAGGGGCCACCTCCAAACATGCAGGGCCCCCGCCCAATGGGAATGGGCCCCATGGGGGGTCCCCCACCCCCACAGAGACCCCCTGGGGGACCACCACCAATGCAGAGACCCCCTGGGGGCCCACCACCCCCTGGTCCCCGTGGGCCACCCCCAGGGCCTGGGGGACCACCGCCACCCAGGGGGCCTGGGCCCATGGGGGGTCCCATGGGAGGCCCCAGGGGACCGCCGAGGCCTGGGGGTCCACCCCCACCTGGAAGGATGCCACCTCCACATTCAGGTCAGTCTGGATAATGTAGCTTACTTACAAGGGCTTACTAAACCAGCATTTTGTTTTGAAAAGAACTTTTCCCCCGGGAGGATTGTTTGAGAGTTTTGGCATTCATGGGCTGCACATCGAGTGATAAAAATGCCTATTAATTCAGAAGCTACTTTTTAGTCATTGGATTTGTGTTATAATTCAGTCACTTTATACTCATGAACCATTCAAGAACTCAACAAGACAGTTTAAAACCCTGCATAGAGTAGCTGGCCTGAGTTTTCCAGTACCTTTTTGCTAGTTACTCAATTAGAAAGATTTGACGGCCAAATGCAACCACCTCCCATTTTATATTACCTCTGTTCATGCTGAACCTTTAATGTCAGGGCTTCCCCTTATCCAGGAAATAAAATACGCAAGCCGGCCTCTGTTGTTCAATCGTCTATAAACGTCTCTGCCACGTAGCCCCATGGGATTATTCACACGGATGGCGCCCGGCCAAGCCATGGCCTGTCTTTTGTTACTGTTGGGCGACCCATACCAGAAAAGCATTTTCGGTCTCTTTGATGTGTTTAGGAACATGTTTGGTTGGTTTCATTGTGGTGGTGGGGGGGATGTTGATTGTGGCTTGGCCGGGTGGCTTGGCTATTGTGGACCCCTCAAATCGCGACAGACTGGGAAAAAAGGACTCTGACCTTACATTTACCTTCTCTCTGCGAGTGTAAATAGTTGCAGAGGCTAGAGGACACCCTCTGATCAATTTTCAATGCCATTAGAAAGGAATTTGCGCTCCGAAACCACAAAAATGATACCGGCCTGGGCAAAACGGGCCAGTCACGCAACCACGTTATGAAAACTTGAAACTACATCACAGGGTTTAAGAAGTGTCTGGGTGCCCAAAAGGTCTGCAGACATTTCAAGTATGCTAGTGCCCCTTCAGCAAGAAAACACGATGCCTTGTTCCTTTAGGCCTAATCTTATATTTTTCACAAAAGCTGAAGCATTTTTTTTTTCAGTTTTGCATGCAAGCATAACTGCTGATGTAACACAAGGTTTGAATCACAATATGCCTACCATAATTTGGAAGACCGTCGTTTTTGAACTCGTTTACCCTTTGTAGGCCCCCCACCACCCAGGATGAACATGCCTCATCCCAATATGTCTGGTCCACCCCCACAGAATTACGGACCTCCTCCTCAGCGCTTTGGTAAGTGATCCTGTACAGTGGCGTGAGAATTCAGCATTTTTAAGCTGATTTTAGCCTTTTCTTGTGTGTAGATGTTGACGCTGAATTTCAGCTTTTTTGTACACCTGGTCTGTACAAAAGTATGGGCACTTTTATACATTTCAGCTTTTTGCCAGCTGTTTTCAGCTTTTATTTTGAAGTGGCCACTCACCCCCCGGCCTGTAGTAGACAGAGTGTTGTTAAGTTACATTGCAGGGTTTGGTTCCGATGCACTAGCTACTCTGGTGACTAATGATTCATTTTGTATATAGCTGGCTTTGGGTTTTAAGTGTCAGTGTCTTTAACACAAGTTAATCGGGCAATTTTTGTTTGAAAGCCCCGGCTGTCTATTAAATTGTCAGGTTAGGATAAAAATGTGTTCAGCCCAGTTCTTGATTCTTTACAGTGGTGCTTGATAATCAGGTACAACGAATATGCCCTTTGTTTGCATCGCTGTGTTCTTTGAAGCTTTAGGTTGCTTAGTTTGGATAAATGGTATGATGTTCAAAGCAAAACTGTTTAGCAGAGTGACTTTCCTGCTTACTTGAACTGTAAAATGATCACTGTTGAATGAATCTCTGCAGCAGTTTTCGTTTTTTCTGTTTCTGTTGTTTTTTAGACGGACCCCCTCCTAGACAGAATTTCCCTGGTCCGCGGGGCCCTCCTCCTGGTCCCGGGGGCCCCATGCCTCCCGGCCAGAACGGGCCCCCAAGGCCCCCCATGAACATGCCGCCACCCAACATGAACATGCCCCCACCCCAGGGGGGCAGTTACCCCCACCCCACAGGGGGCATGCCTCCGCCTCAGCAGAGTGGCATGCCCTCGCATTCCCTGGCGGGTCCCATGCCGCCCCCTAATCAGATGGGCGGGACAGGGCCGATCGGTCCGGGCCCCGGGCCAGGATCTCAGGGGATTGACGCCCGGAGACCGCCGCCTAACTTTGGGGAAAGGCCGCCTTATTTCAATGGTAAGTTTGGCCAAGACACGTTTCTCAAACTTCAAGGTGGTACATCTGGCTCAATAGGGATAGACCTTTTATTACAAGAACATCAAACAGTACAAGTAGCCAAAAAAGCCATATATATGGAGTGAGATAATACATTGGACTAGACGAGCCTTGAAAATGGCTACGACTGTGCCATTGGCGTTCTGCACAGGAGAATTTAGGGAGTTTCTTTATAGCAACGATTTCCTAAACAACTTGACCAAAAATTGACAAGCACTGCAGATGGTCTTTTGGAGTTAAGAGCATGCCCTCTTTGTGATTTTGCGTTGACTGGTCTCTTACTTACTGACAAACTTAATATTGGCATTGATAAACACATAGATCCATAGACCTGAACTATGCAGTTGAATTCCATTCATGCGAACTAATTCATTATTCACAGTACAGATCGGTATTTAGTACACCAACAGTAGAGGCCATTGCCATACCTTTAACAGCTTTTGAATAATTTGATTGAAGAGAGCAGTCTTTCTGTTGATCAAAAATTTTTCAACATTGCTGTGGAAAGGTAAGTACAAGGGGTTGAATCAACACGGAGAAATATTGACCACAGAAATGCTCACCTCTCCTGACTCTTGCAGAGTCCACTAGCCAGAACCAGTCCTACAAACCCCAGTACAACCAGGGGCTCTCGCCTCCAAGCCAAGGCCCCTCGCCCCCTGACATGTGGGACAGAGGGCCCAGCATTACACCCACGCCCTACTTCAGGGGGCAGAGCCCAACTAGCGAGAGTGACATCAGCACGTAAGTGGGCAGCTTTAGGGCTGTGCCAATTTATATATTCTAGAGGTCAGCTGGAGAGTTCGAATAAAAGAAAAAGGTCAAGTCAAACCATTTGACTTTGTCATTGGCCCACACTATGAGTTGACCTTGAGCAGCATTTCAGTCATGAAGACCTAATTTTTTACGTCAGTGAGTCATTGTACTTAATGTAGTTGACTATTGATTTTTTGTAGGAAATTTGAGTTTACTGTTCTTCAAGTAATTTTCAGCTTGTAGAACTGTTCACATGGAACTGGGTACCGGGTGCAGTGGTTGGTTCCCTGTGTTCCATTCCAGTACCAAAATACAGGTTTTAATTGGTTGTGTTGTGGTGTAAAAATGACTTAAAAAAAAAATCTAAAAAAATTCTACTTCCTAGGTCTTTGCTTTCATCAAGAAACTTTGAGTTCATTGTCTAGTTTTGTTGTTCACTCACTGTTAACTTTGTCTTTGCGATTTCAGTGTTTTTATCCATTGCTGAAATAGACTGTTTCTCTCTCGCGTTATTTGTGTAGGAGTAGTGGTGAGGATGGCTATCGTCACAAAGAAGTACGGAGCTACCGTCGGGAAGAGTAAGCATGAAATCATTGCCATCATTTTAAAATGACAGCCTCTCCTTGATTCATTTGTAAATATCCTAACCTTCCAAAATCTTTCAAAATCCAACAGGAACGCTTTGATGTTTGTGTTGGATTGAGGAAGGTAGAGCCCAGCTTCTTGTACTTTACATAAGGCTTGATGCTGTTTGAAAGTTAAGTACAGGGAATGAGGCAGGGGTTTTCTTGCATTGTGGAAGGTTGTGGAAGATAGTTCCAAGGAAGGCCTGTCTTAAGAGTCAGAAGAATACTTATGGAGTTGCAATTCATTCATATGTGCGTCGTTTGTAATTGAGCTCAGTCAAGTCTTGGTTGGTTTTTGTTCCCACTGCTTGCCCAGTTACGACAGAAAGTCTCCAGACCGCAGCCGGTCAGATCGGGACCGGTCGCGAGACCGGGAGAGGGATCGCGACAGGGACCGGGACCGGTCGCGCACCAGGGACCGAGACAGGGACCGCGATCGGCACCGGGACAGGGACCGCGACCGAGACAGGGACCGGGACAGGGACCGGGACAGGAGGCAGCGGGAGAAAGACAGAGACAGGGACAGAGAGCGAGACAGGGGGAGAGACAGCCGGGACGGCAAGGAGTCAAGGAGGTGAGGGGAACTGGCTTCAAGAGAAGTCATTCACTGCACAGTGGCTGACCGATCATTCATCCCCAAATTGGCCACATCTTTCCAACGTCCCCTTCTGTCAGAGTCTCCCCATTGGTCATAGTTTGCTTGTGGCACCAATCGAACAGGAGTACAATCCAAAGACTTGTTCATGAATTTTGTCATTCACAGGAGAAAATAAAACCACTTTAACCAAACATTCAAAGGGCCAAGTGTTCTTACAGGCTTGTGTGAAATCATTACCTTTTGATAATGTCTACAAGCAGATGTTGACTTTTGAAAAGCGTTTTTTGGACAGAGCATTGCCAACAGCTTTGTGTTGAGATTGAGGTGGCGATCCTTACTGTCAATCAGTCTGTTCCTGACATGAGTAGAACAGGTTTATGCCAATGATACAGATTTGCTTTATCATTGTACTCATTTCGACATGGGCCCGAAACTTGGTCCAAAAACTTGAAGTGAAACATCAAATTTCCAATTACGATACAATAATCTGGCAATGTCCAGGTCAGGACTTAAACGAAAAAGAAATCGGATCCAAGGAGCATTATAAATTTTAAAAATTTATGATTATTACATTTATTTTTGAAGTCATTGTCTTAATTAATTTCTTACCGGGATTGTTGCAGAAGACGACATGATAGCGATGAGGCCCATAGGAGTTCCCGTCACCGCCACAGCAAGCGATCACGACGGGACCATGAGGAGAAAGAGACAGATGGGAAGAAAGATGACGAACGCTCAGAGGACACGGCCAAAGACGATGGCAACAGCTCATTGGTGCCAGAGTACTCCTCAGAATAAACCGCCTCGCTGGCCACTCCATCTCTGACCAAGTCAGTGACCGTCTGCCAACCGCCGGTCGAATTTTTGCCTGGTACATAGGGTATAGTTTGTGCATAGGTTACCAGGCAAAAGTGACCCGCAGTTGACAAACGGTTGCTAATGGAACTTGGTCCAAGTGGCAGGGAAGAATATAATGTTCTCATAAAAACCTTGACTACTCAACTGCATTGAAGCATTCCGTGGCCCTTGTTTCTAGACACTAGGCAAAGGCCTAAGTGCCACTGATGTCTTCTGAACACAGTGCACAAGCCGGGTTTTTGTGCACATATAAATGAAAAGTCACCCGTCAACCACTTCACACACATTGCATATCGAACCTCTTCTCTGATTCACATTCGGAGCGCATAGACCCCTTTTCACAATATACTATTGCTGTGTACAACCTTTATGTCAAATAGTACTGTGCTTTCCGATTATGACTCTCAGGGTCCGTGCCCAAGATGTGTCCTGAAATCTCTGTACAGTTTTTCTAGTTGAAAGACAGGTAAATTCTCACGTCTTGTAATGCAAATCAGTTCAGTTGTGGACTCTGTGGTTGGACAGTAATATCCCGGTGCTGGTCTACTTGCAAGAAAGAAGGGGTTTTTGCAAATCTTTGGTTTGCATAGTCTTTGGCTCTGTCTTGAGCTTCACTGTCAAATCTTGACCTTTTACTGTTTGAAGCAAATGAGAATCCTCCCAGCCTTGGTCTCATTTCAGACAATTTGAGGTTTCCCAATCAATTGAAAAAGATCGTGTCTCAAGCTTAAATGGCTCTCCATGCGGAGACTTAATTATGACACTGAAGCCACAGCGGAGATCAAGACTAGATTTGGGAAACCCACAAGGAAACATTTCAGGCACACAGTGATATTTATGTGCAAGAGGTCCTTGGAAAGAGTGACAGTCCATAGGTTTGTAGCGTGTACACAGTCCTGTTACGTCTGTACATGACAGCAATGTGTGGAGGTGTGTTGTAACCAGCAGCAATGTCACCCCCGTGTCCACCCGCAGCAGGAATGTAGGGGTCATTGTATTACTGAGATCATTGCTAGGGCATTTGTATTCACTACCCTGGAAATCTCACTCTGGGCATTATGATGACGTAGAGCATCGAGGAGCTGGGTTGTGTTTACTGGCACAAAATAGTTTCTAACAAATATGAAAATATATTTGCTTTCATTGGAAGAGGAACATACAAACGTAACCGTTCTTCCCCTGTCTGTGTTTGCTCGTGCTGTATTGCAGCTGGAGTTTTTGTTTACCCTGACCAGCCCAAATCCTGTCAACTCCAGAGTTCATTTGTGTAGGATTCTTGGAGGGTTCGGTCCGACTTGGCTTCGACAGATTGACTTCAGGTTGGATGCAGGATCGTCACCAAGAATGCATCGTTCAGTTTTACAAAGTTTGTCAATGCTGGGCATGGTTTGGATGTTGCCAAACACATCCTGCAGGACATGCTCACTGTTAAGGAATTTCCCTGATATTTACAGAACTAAAATTAGTGTTTCTGTCGAAGCTGACTGCATTGATATAGAGGGCTAAAAGTTCAGTTCTAACCACAGCTGCTGCGGCGCAGTTGGGAAATCAAATTGTTGAGGAATTCAGATCAATGTGAAAGTTGGGAGTTTGAAAGCAAAAGAAATGTTTCTTCCTCCAAAGTAAACAATCTTGGAATGATGTTTTCATTTGGACTTTATTATAGAAGGTCTTGAGAACAGTTCCATATAGGGACAACACTAGATGGCCCTGTGTACAAACCTATGAGATTGTCTGAAAAACCTATTAGGTAAATGCTTCAGAATTTCCTCAACTAAATTTCACTTTGTTGGGCTTGTCACTTTCTGATGGTTGTTATAACCTTTAGAGAGAAATTTAGTGTTGTCTATATATGGAACTCTTTCCAAGGTCTTTAGTATGACTAATTGTTCAAGATGTCTTTTCTTTCTGTTCTCGATTTGGTTTCTGTTTTTTGTGTGTGTATCTTTGGGGTTTTTTACCCAGGGCTGTGGTGCAGACTTTTTTTTACATCCTCTTTTGAACTCATGTGCTGAGTTATGCTCCTGTGTACAATTAATTGACATTTGTTGGAAGCATTGAACATACTTAGGCTCTCTGTACATGTTGTAAATTGTAAAAAGTACAATTCTTTCAAGGGTTGTGTAAAAAGCCTGGCTGTGATGTAATGGGAACAAAGTTGCTTTTATCAAAATCATTTTAGGCTACAAAACCAGGGGCGTTGAAGAGGATTAAAGAGAAGGGATTAAAGAGAAGGGATTGGGCGGAACACAAGAAGTGGAACAAGAAAGACAAGAAGAGCATCCTTATCTCCCAAGATGTGCTAACTCATAGTTTTTGCTCTTCTTAAAATGCTTCAGCTGGCAATATCGTGATGAGTTGAATTCCCGTCCTAAGAGAGGCCCCAGCTATTTTGATAGAGTCCTTGAATTCACAGTGCTGTAAAGCTGCAGTCGTAAAACCACGTTTTATTATGTGTTGGCTCTTTGTAGGATTTACAGACATTTTGCAAAATAAATTCACCATTAAATTTTATGAGAATTGTGACAGGGAAAGGAGGGGTGTTCAGGTTTTGTTTTTTTTTAACATTTGTCTTGTTTACATTTTGGGTCTAAAAATTTTGGCAGAATCACTCACAATATGAATGAAGACAGAGTGTCACATGGCTCATGTTCAAATATTGGCTTGGAGTTAGTTGATTCAGTGCAAAGTTTTTCTTTGTGTGTCACACTGGTAAAGATTCAGAAGAATCTCATCGAAAACTTTAAATTTCATGACTTATCGATACTCAGTCTAAAGTGAACATTCACATAACACCTAACAAGCGGCGAGAAAAATTGACAAATTTTGCTACCAACGACGATGGGGGCGCTATATCATGTGGTCATTTTAAGATGAGTGCACATAGAGGGCGACAAATTTGGTTCAAAAAGTTATCAAAAGTCTAACCTTAGAGGGCAGTATACAAAACTTTAATTTCCTCGCTGAGTCCAACCAATAGAGGGCGACAAACTTTTTTCAATACAGAACGGTAGAGGGCGCTATACTTTTTCTTATCTGCCGCCCCCATTTGTTGATTAGTGAGCCGTTTTCCAATACATGTACTCAATTCGGCTCCGTCTGAGAATTCGACTGTTTTTTTTATTACCTGGCTTTGAAGCTGTAAGCGCACTTATTAGTCTAATAGTGCCACAAAACATCAAATAAGGTGCAAAAGAGCTAAACAGTACAGTAATCTAATTTAATTTAAACGTTTCAGGCCCTTAATTGGAGATTGGTTTCGGGGACGAAGCCTCCTTCGGAGACAAAGTTGAGTATCGGAAAATGGCCATGGTTTGTGCAGGTCCGTTTTCCAATACTCGACTTGAGATCCGTTTGTGGCTACACCTGTTTTTTTACTTCCTGACTTTGAGGTTAAAAGTGCAATAGTAAGTCTGATAGTGCCACAAAATATCAAGTAAGATGAAAAAGAGCTAAACATTACATTATTTCAATTTAAGTTCAACGCTTTAGGCCCACAATCGAGGATTGGTTTCCTACACGAAGCCTATGACGGAGACGAAGTTGAGTATTGGAAAACGGCCCAAGGTACCATTAGTTTTATTTGTCGCCCTCTGACGTCTGATGTTAACAAGTGACCACCGTAAAGTCTATCTGCTGCCCTCTACTGATTGATTTGGAAATGTTTCAATGGTAACCACACCTCTTTACTATACTGTTCATGTGTAGGGCAAAGAGTACCACTTGGTGGATTTCACAGTACATTTGCATGTGCATGCTGTGTGTGGCCGGCCCATTACTAGACTGTATGCAGTAGGTACCATAGGGAAAGTTAAGAAAAGACTGGACTGTGGACAGAGGAGTTTCCAAAATGACGATGGAAAGTGACAACCACGCCCCAACGGATGATAGACAAAATTCTGTAAGTCAGAGTTTAATTTTAGTATCTTCTTTTAAGATTGGCGTGATCGTTATGATTGTTTTTCTGTAATAATTGGTAACACGGATAAACTTTCATCGCGTGTTGGCCTAGTGTTAGTAAAAATGTTAAAAATCGTTTTAATAAGGTGCTTGCATTTTGTCATTTTTGACATTTTAACCTTAGCCTAAAATGGCGAAATTCAGGTTTGAATTTTGCTAAACCTATGAAATTTTTGATATAAAATGAACCCTTATAAATTAAATAAGACAATAAGATATTTGAATTTGTTTTGTATATTTCCTTAAAGATTTCTGATTTTTTTTCTGGACCACTGTGTCCACACATGTAGACCCACTACTAGGCCTATATATAAGTGTACATGTACCAGCAATAGGCTACATGTACAGACTACAGTGCCAGACTAGGCCTATCAGCCTGTCATTATGAGACCCAAATAGTGGATGTGTGCTGCCGACATTCTGACCTGTCCGAAGATACATCTACCCCTTTTTTCATACACCTCTGTGAACTTGTAAAAGTTTGAACATGTTTTCCCAGCATCAAAATCATGAAAACCCCTACATGTGCATGAAATGAATGCTGGTCAACCCATACCCATGCCAACTCATGTACGAGCACCAACCCATATACATGTACATGTAGCCCCACTAGTGTGGCCCGGACTCTCACTCCCGCTCCATCCTTAACCACACATCCATATAGGCAGTTTCGTGTCGGCGTACTGAAAATTTTCGGCGCACCCACTTATCATCGTGGGCGCAATTTCTTTTGCCCACAGAGATAATCCTTAGCCTCTCTCCTTCTTGGCGCCATTTACTGAATGATTTCACTCGCGTTATTCTGGTATTTTCCAGTCTTTTTGCCTTCACCCACTCAATCTCAGGGGCTTGCTTTCACAGTCGCCATCTTTAAAATAAGGTCGTTGAGCATTACATCACTTGACCCCTCATCGTCTTGACGGCTGTTCCATGTCAAGACATATCTAATACACGGACTGAGCGATAAGATACTACATGTACCAACAGGCTCTTCCAAAACTTTGGCAGCAGTTTAGATATCTTGACATGGAACAGCCGTCAAGACGATGAGGGGTCAACAGTGAAAAAAGAGTAGTTTTTAAACTGCTCTTGGCGCCGTTTGAAAGGGAATTTTCTTCTCAATACTTTTGGATGATACCATTTCTAATTTCAATAGGCGAAGCCTCATTCAAGCAAAAAAGTCTCACCACAAAACAAACAAAACGTCATGTCATCAAAATGTGAGTTTGAACGTCGTGTGTGTGAATTGTAAACGTGTGTGTGAATTACAAATGTTGTGTGTGTGAGTTCGAACATCATGCTTATGAGTTGAACTTCGTGTTTGTGACTGGTCAGGGCCAATTTCATGAAGCTGCTAAGCACAAAAATTTGCTTAGCACAGTATTGTCTTGCTCTGGAAAAACAGGTCACCGGCCAAAAATCCATGTCGTGTTAATGATGAGCAAACATCACCTGAACACCAGTCACAAGCAATATACAACACATGAACATTTTGGTTGGTAATCCTGTTTTTATCAAGGGAAAAAAATCATGCTAATGATCATGAAATTGTTCCTGACCACTCACTAACACGACACTCGAACTCACAAACACGATGTTCAAACTCACAAACATGACATTTGAACTCACAAACACGATCAAACTCACAAACACGACGTTCAAATTCACACACATGACGTTTGACTGTCCGCTTTAGAACATGTTACTGGTATGCTTAATGTACATACATGTAGGTGTAATCAAAACTTGGTGTGAGTACACAGCATGCCAATTCCAACAAAAGATGTCATTTAATCAACATTTTGAAGACTTTAGAATTACCCACAAGAGACATGTACATGTATAATAAGCAAGATCAATCTCCCCTTTCCAAGATCATCTCATCAGAAGATCTACATGTATTATCTGACACAAAGCCCTTTATTTTTATCAGACTCTGCTTCTGAAAATTTGTTAAAGGTCCAAAGTAATTTGTTTTTCTTGCTGACAAACAGCGACATCGATTTGCAGTTTGAAAACTGTCACATTTCACTAGTTGGGGCAAATGTTGTCCTGTATGTCAACTTTCCGTGTCCAGATGGAACTTTGAGAAAGATCTGTTTTTATGTTTTTTCAGTAGATCTTGTTTACCGTTGGCTAGATTTGTAAATTTGGACAAAAAACTTTCACCTACGAGCAAAATCTTCAGTTAAAAAGGAGTAATGCTTCAATACGATTCATGATAGTGCGATTCACAATAGTGCACCTCCAAGAGTTTGCTACGCTTTGGCCAATCACGGTGTGCAAAATCTGTCGACCCAATGCATGTTTGAAAAGGGTAAACAGGCTTTGCGCGTTGTGATTGGCCAATGCGTTGCTAACTCTTGGAGACGCACTATATGAATCATTCTGTTTTTTCACCAGCTGAAGTACATTTGTAGACACTCAGGTGTAGTGTACATGTATGTATGTACGTACTTTTAATTCAAACTAGAATCCCAACTGAGAGACTTCAAATTAATTCTTTTAAACTAAAATTGGAGCTTTATTAGAGTTCAATTTTAAGTTAACTGCCAGGTTTTCTACCAGATACCTGTTTAATTATACATGTACAGTGTAGCTCAATGGAGGTTGGTTTCGGCTTTGTTCTCCTGATTTTTTGCTTTTTCAAAACTAATTTGCATTTCCTTTGGCATTCTTGGAATGCCCAACAATAATTCTTGTGCATGTTGGTGTAAGCAAAAGGCAATTACAGTACATGTACATGTAGGTTTCCGTTGATGCAAATCAGTTTGTTTCAGGCCAACATCATGCATTGTTTATCTCTTTAATTACACAGTACACTGCCAATGATATCACGTCACCCTTGATCTAACTCGTGCGTAACACCAAAACCTGCTACAAATACCTGTTTTCTCACTGCATATACTGAACATTTCGCCTTATATAAACGGATATTTTGGATTGGTCATTTCAGAATAATTACTTCATTTTAAGTGCTGTTTTATTTCATCATTTATTTAGGTTGATGATGCCAAGAGTCGTGACCTCCGTCTTTCTGGTCATGTCGGGTTTGATAGTCTTCCTGACCAGCTGGTCAACAAGTCAGTAGCCCAGGGATTTAGTTTCAACATACTTTGTGTGGGTGAGTGGACCAGTTTTCATTGGTACATGTACAGGGCAAAACAAAGGTGTGCACTACGGTACTCCTCAGTGTAAGAGCATGTAGATCGTGTCTGATCTGTCTCAGAAATTTACTACAAAAAAACTTATGTCTCTGCTTGCAAGCATTTGCACATGGTTTTGTTGCCACATGGAGCCTGTCATGAGATGGTTGTACTTTTTTGCTTAAATTATCACTGCTGAAGTGAAATTATGTAGACTATCGTTAATTCCCTTTTGGAGTGGCATGTACATGTACAAGGGTTCTATTTTTAATTCCATGAAATGATATCTTCCATAATAGTGACATAATAAAATGCATTTATTTCAGTTCAGTTTTAGCTTGTGGGGTTCTGTTTAAATTATTTTATCCATGTACATGTACATGAGCGTACATTTCTACATGTATGTTTCTGATGCTGAAATTCACCAAACATTTGTCATTGTAATATTGCCAAAATGGATCATTCATGAGGATATTTGCATATAACACATGGTTTTATTTGAGAGTGTTACAGTTTGATTTTTTAAAATAAAACTTTCTCATCAGGAGTGTCCGTCAAAGTAGAATACAGTGTTTTTACACTACACCTTTGAACTTGTGAAAGAGTATCCATGTTCATTTTTAACCCGAGTACAACATGTATACTGGTCTCTCTCTTTGTGCTAAAAATTCCTGCTTGCGGTGAAACAAAGAGACATGAATGGCTGTACCAGCGAAACGAACTCCTTGGACATGTACGCACGTCATGTTACCCATGCATGTGAGGATGTCCAAACATGTTTGCCCCAGGCGGTGATTTATTATGAGATGGTTTGGGGTTGTGGATGTGGTGTATGGAATTCCACACATGCCTCCTTCCTGTGTCACTGAGCAATCATAAAAGTGTGTGGTTCGCTGGCCTGCCAGTGGAAATCAGGCTGTGCGGGGCAACCCACACTGTGTAATGGCGCTGTACAAGTTGTTCAAATTAATTTAAACACTGTGTTTGGAACTCACCTTGACAAAGTTGTCTTGATTTTTTTATGCCAAGTATTCTAATGACATTAAGTGAATCATAAATGATTTCACTAAAAACATATGTACACTGTACATCCCCATTTCTTGTGTATAATGTGTACATGTACATACATGTACATGTATATTCCTACATGTACAATGTATGTGCAAATGTATGTGCACATACATTGTACACATGTACATGTATGCCTACTTCTTATACATGTACATGTATGTTTCATGACTTTACATATACATACATGTATGGGGCATAAAAATAGCACAGAATGCTGCTGGTAACAGTTTCAGAGGCCTACAATGTACATGTACATGAGCAACTGTAAACTACATGTATTTATCTTACGTGTCCGTTAAATTCTCCATGTAAGTACACTTGACAAACTGAATGTGGACTTGTTTTGAAAATGTCAAGTTTTGAAAGGGTTCAAAATGGAGAGTAGCAAAAATGAGCCATGTGTACATTGTACATGTACATGTGTATGTACATACAAACTTGTACAATGTACGCACATGTACATGTATATATGTATGTATTATTCGCATGTGTATGTACAGTCTGTAGACGTCAGTGTGTACCGTATGCACAGGCATACATGTACATGTATTACTTGCGTTTGATGACCCTCTTCCCTCCCGTGGTGTTTCCTGTCCTTCTGTGAGTGACTCACTCCCTTCATAATGTCTTTGTTTTTTTTCATTCAATAATTGCGGTCAAGCCACGCACCAGGAACATTCTCCTTCATTTAAACACAAAGCTCACCATGTACATGTGTATTCAGCATTATTGTTCTCTTATGTTATGATATGCTGTGTACATGTATACACTGTGTTTATTGAATGTATAATGAACATGGTGCCCAAAGCATGGCACGTTTATAGTACACTTTTGTTATGAGTGTTCCATCTGTCAAATAAGGTACATGTACATGGCACTGGCACATGTACTAGTAACAAATACATGTAGGCCTGCATGTAGGTTAATTGACATGTGGCAAACACTGGACACAATGGGCATTGTACAGATCTGTGTACAAACATACTGCATTGATATACACAGGGACATGTACAGTACATGACTATGCATGAATGTATTCCATATCTTGAAGCAATGTGTGCATGGTGTGTACAAAACTTGTGACAAGGTAGAAGAACTGTGTA
Source organism: Acanthaster planci (assembly GCF_054643075.1). Classification (NCBI taxonomy): domain Eukaryota; kingdom Metazoa; phylum Echinodermata; class Asteroidea; order Valvatida; family Acanthasteridae; genus Acanthaster; species Acanthaster planci. Next base: position 25,621,885 of record NC_141778.1, on the reverse strand, counting down.
GTTGACCAAGAAGGCCTACATGTACATGTACTGTACATGTACTTGCAAACAAGGATATCACATGTATTTCATGATATTTCAGTTCACACTGTCATGTGTAGACAGTTTCTTTCCCACGTCTTTGTTATCTTCTAATCTTGTCGCTCAGAGAAAACAGTTTCTGCAGTGTTTTTATTATTTCTGTCCTGGTTAGTTTAGTCTGCCGTGACTTTCTTCATTTCCTCCATTGTCTGGCCCACAAAGGAAATAATATGTCGAAAATCAAAATGTTTTGGCAATACACAGAACATGAATAAAACACTTTTTTGAGTGGCAATAACTTTGATTGTAAATAAAAGTAAGGCCAAGGTGTACATACGTAGAGAAGTTGCTGTTTTTGTGTACAAATATACACATTTATTCCACCCATTATTGCTTCATCTGTTATTCCATTCTGTGACTTGGTGTGGTGCCAACAACCCATGAATGACATGGTCTGCCATTTATAGGTTCTAGTGGTATACACGTAGTGAATGTAAACGCATTAGACCCACCGTATACTCAGTACTCGTGAAGTATATTTTGTTTTTATGCTCTTGAAATTTACCATTCACAATTTGACCAACTCGAGCTTTCTACAGGCAACTTGTGAATTTGAAAATGAAAATATTTATGATTTGAATGCATGCAGTTGAAACTTTGAGGTTCTACCATTGTAATGAATACATTTGTACATGTACATGTTTGTAGACATTTTTTTCTCAATTTCCCCTCAATCCATAGAATTATTTACATAGATACCGGTAGTTCTACATCTTTCTGCCTTTAAATACAGTCCCAAATATTACATGTACATTGTACATGTGACTACTGTATTTGGAATGTTGTTTTTTTGTACAATTGTAATGTTATGGTAACTACATGTATTTCCACATTTGTAATAGACCATTGAATAGGCAACAAGGTAGTATGGATAAATGAGTGTTTTACTTAATGCACAATTTGTATGATAAAGACAGATAGTTGAGCCTAAAAACAGAACACCCAACCCTTTTTCACATTGACCTTTGATCTCTCAACCCAGGCGAGACCGGTCTGGGGAAGTCCACTTTGATGGACACCCTGTTCAACACACAGTTTGAGAGCTCCCAAGCGCCGCACAATCTCCCAGGGGTTAAACTCAACGCTAGCACTTATGGTAAAGTACCATCCCAGAGTCCTGCAGTAACACTTTCTCAACCCCATCCATAATCCAAATGTCCATGTTTATTCCTGTTAGGTTGGAGGAGTGTTTACTTAAGGCACTCAGCCTTGTCAAAAGCCTGAGATGTGCAGAATGCTTAGAAGTGTTCAATTCTTGAGGGATTAGCACGGCTGTGATCAAGCATTAAGTCTGGTACTCTTGCACTCCCTCTATCTTTGTACACAAGTCTTGGGTTTGTTTGGCTGCTGTGAGTGTTTGGAGACAGTGTGCCGGATTGAACAAACACGTTATCTTCTGAACTTCTGTTTAGGAAGGATCTTGTCATATGTCATTCTTAAAAGATTAAATATGGTCCATACATGTACATATTGAAAAAAGGGTAGGTGCCTTTTTCTCAAAAGCGGAACTTAACCTACTTGAAATTTACCCACGAGAAATTTTATTAAAAACTTTTACGAGAAAATGTTTTTTTGAAACCTTCACAGTACTATTAATCAAAATGTTTCAGGATGAGTGGAATTACTCTACTTGAAATTCACCACATGAGAGAAATCATGATCAGAAACTTTTAAAAGAAAATGTTTGAGAAACCTTGTGTTCTCCGTAATTTATTGATGAGAACTTTTTCAGAGAAACATGTAAAATTGGCCTGTAAAATATATTTCTATGTTGGATTCAGGCTGGTCACATCTTTTTCTGTGCTTGCTTGCAGAATTACAAGAGAGCCAAGTTCGACTCAAGTTGACCGTGGTTAACACTGTAGGCTTTGGTGACCAGATTAATAAAGAGGACAGGTATGTTTGTAATGGAATGTGAACATGTATGTGTGTACCCATTAATATCGTCCAGAGTTACTTGCGAGTCGGTGACAGAGTTGATTTAGTAAAATTACTTTTGATAAAATTTAGTGTCGCTGATTCTCGTTTCTTGCACTAGTCAAAGAAAGATCCCTTCAAAGTATGTCCAAAGGTTCCACATTCATCTGTAAGAGGTTGTGGGTTTTGCTTTTGGCCAGGGATCGATAGCCTCAATAGGATAGCACAGGCTGTTGATAATCCTTGTCGGTGTATCAGTTTTGAGTCAGGTGCAGTTATTTCCTGATTCTCTCATGGGTCATGCATGTGTTTGTGTTCACATTGTTTGTTGCAAGTCGATGGACAGAACAATACATAATTCTGAGTGTTGTAAATGCCTGCTAAATCAGTGCGCACATTTGTAGCTGTTGATAAGTTTTCCTGTGACACCTCCTGTTTCTTTTACAACGTATTCTGTAGGAGAGATAACTGTCATATATTCTTGGTATGAAACAGTGGAAAGGCCATGAAAGTTTCGTGGGAAAGATGAGTGGGATTAACCCCTTGACGACGGGAATTTTTTTCCGAAAGCTGACTCCGAATTCCAGCCTCGCTTGGCCACGAAGGCCACCTGCCCAACTGCAAATTGTCGGTTTGTGGCCCTGTGTGCTCTGCGCACTTTGAATTACACAGTGAAATGGCTCATTGTTAGGTGGCATGGGGCTCTACTCATGCTTCCACATTCCCGTTGCCTCTTTTCAAAGTGGGGACTATCGTGAAGCTGGTGATTATGATGCAAATTCGGTCTTATCATTTGTGGGCTACACAAAAAGGCCAATTACCATATATACAAGAGCCAGGGTCTGCCTTCTTTCACCTTGTTCGCTCGAGTGTGGGCCGAGAATAATAGCTGAAAAGCAGGTTGAGAATCTCAATTTTTATGGCGGCTCTTACCGTCTCCCGGCGCGAAGGGGTTAATTGTCAATTACATTAGTCATTTAATTGTTGCCCATTTGGCCTTTTTTCTAGAATCATCTCAAATCCTTCAAAACCCAACCCTTCAATTAAAAAACAACAGCAACAACAACAAAAAACAATGATACCATCTCACGGTGAAATTGTCAAGTGGCCTCAAATCCCATGCAAAGGAGCTGTAGCTGGGCTCTCTACCTTCCTCATTCCTCTGATATCCTCCCCAACTTCTCGCTGGATTTTGAAGGAGTGAGGGGGAGGGTCGTGACAAGGAAATTGCAAAAGAAAACTTCTTTCTTGTCTGTCAGCTACAAGCCCATCGTGGAGTACATCGACAAGCAGTTTGAGAACTTTCTCCAGGAAGAACTCAAGATCAAGCGAGCTCTTCACTCTTACCATGACACCCGCATCCACGCCTGCCTGTACTTCATTGCTCCCACCGGCCACTCCCTGAAATCCCTGGACCTGGTCACCATGAAGAAGCTGGACAGCAAGGTCAATATCATTCCTGTCATTGCCAAGGCTGACACCATATCCAAGAGTGAACTTCACAAATTCAAGATTAAGGTAAGGCAGCGGTAGATAGATGGCATCCATGCATTAGTGCCTCATAAATTGGTGGAAAGAGAGACAGACTGGCTGGTTCCCAGACCGAAAGATTCCAACTCTCCGAGAGAATCTGCAGATTTGGTGGCCGTCATGGTCATGTGACCAAATTCCTCGCATTTCCACTAATTTCTAGTGTTGTCTGAGGGGCCCCCTAACGAACAGCTGCCTCTTCCCTCCTCCCCCAGCAAAAACCAAAAGCATCAAAATTATCTACTATTCTTATGCCCCCCCCAAATGGTACTGTGGCCCTCTAATGCCTGAAGCTGGTGACTGGCTTGTATTTTGATAGAAGAAGGTACCTGTCCAAACAGTAGAGACATCAAGGGTTGTTACGGCAGTGAACCAGTCTGTGCCATTGTTACTGTATGGCCTGGCACCCAGACCGAGCCCCTGTGGATTTGCGCACAGTGGTGCATACTCCGGAGCAAAGCGCCCTCTCTTGTTCATTCATGGCATCCACGCTTCATACAACTTGGCAGAAAGAAACAAGTTCAACTGGTTCTAGTTCATTTTATACTGTCGAGCCATTTAACAACATATTCAAAGGACAGCTTGTCCACACCTTAATGCGTTGATGTATTCTCGTACAATTAATTTTGTTCTCTGCAGATAATGAGCGAACTTGTGAGCAATGGGGTACAGATCTACCAGTTCCCTACTGATGATGAGACAGTCTCTGATCTCAACTCAACCATGAATGTAAGTCTGGTAACCTGTGCACTTTATTTGTTCTATTCATTGGAGGATGTTGGTTTTCCTGCACAAATGCTTTCTCTAAGCAGAAACCAGTCACCAATGTTACATGCTGCATATTGGATATAACTGGTCCCTTGACTCATGTTTACTTAAACACTGCATTTTTTATGTATTTTTCTGCTTAGAACCCCATATAATTTAGCCCAGCATGGCATTTGGAAATTAGAAATTGGAGAGATTAAAATCCTACCACCTGGTACGGCTGAAAGTTGAATTCATGTCTGATTCTGTTGTCAGGGTCATCTGCCTTTTGCTGTAGTGGGTAGCACAGAGGAAGTGAAGATGGGGAACAAGATGGTTCGTGCCAGGCAATACCCATGGGGCGTAGTACAAGGTAGGATTGTATGGATTGCAGTGGCCACTGCTCAACCTGATTGTCAGGACAAAATAACTCACCTTCACAGATGCAGCAAGGTATGAGACGGAGAGAACCCCCCCTGCTTTGTGTTGGTCATTGTCTCGCAGGAATCTGGGGAGTTCCTTTCAGACATCTTGGGGGGATGTGTTGAGTAACAATAGTCTGGAATGTGTATAGGGATTGGACATGTTGGGGGGGTACCCCTCAGTCTCATTTCTTGCTGGGTATAAATCTTCACGAGTTGCAACACGGATGTCAATTTGGATCTCAGAAACCATGCCCCCTTCTGCCACTAGTGGAAAAAGACTGTTTTATACGGCCTCTGTATTCTGCTCATGGCTATAAATGGCATTGCCGTGGTGAATAATAATACATTAACCCTAACACTCCTCAATCCTTCACCTGTTGGAGGACTGAGGAGTGTTAGGGTTAATTAATTAAGGATTGCATTGCTCTTCACTTATTTCTTGAAATATAAAAGCCGCCAACCCTTAATATCAAAAAAGGCAAATCTTACCTCATGTGTCCCCTCCCACACCATACAGCCTTTTAAATTTTCTTTACCTTCCAGCAACCTTTATATCCATTGTATTATGTTTTCTCTCCAGTTGAGAACGAGAATCACTGTGATTTTGTCAAGCTGCGCGAGATGCTGATCCGTACCAACATGGAGGATCTAATTGAGCAGACTCATACCCGTCACTATGAGCTCTACAGACGCTGCAAACTGGAAGAAATGGGCTTTGTTGACACCTCCCCGGAGAACAAGCCTATCAGGTTAGCACTTGTCATCTTTTTCAGTGATTCTAGTATCTAATATTGACTACCAGATGGGCACTAGCTCTTTACTGTAGGTTGTTGATCAATATTTAACCGCTGTTAACTGCTGTTGTGTGACAGATGGCATTGTGAGGAATATATGGCATCTTTAGCAAAGCTTATTGAGAGGGTAATATAACACATATCCCACATCACAGTAATCAGGAATAATTTGATCGTAATCATGCCAGTTAGTTGGAAATATAAAAGTTACGAGTTGCCTGTCAGACTTCAGTTTAACCTTGCAGAAAAGATCTCGGAGGGTTTACCCCATACATCTGACATGCCGTGCCACACAAAGTCACGTTCATTCGTACATACTGGACATGTGGCCATTCTTGTCTGCTGAGATATCCAAGAACAAGAGAAAGTGAATTGCTTTACGCCATGTAGCAGCCTCTTAGGTCGTAACATTTTAAGGTCATCTCAATATCTCGACAGTGTTCATTCATCAGGCGAGCAAGAGTATGCTAGACCAACTGCTAAGGAGGCCTTGATTTATGATCTTTGTGGAGGACGTGTTTCAAGTTGCACATGGTATCTTACTGGTTTCAACACGCGTTCCCTCTGCTCTATTACACTGTAGTTTACAACAGACTTATGAAGCCAAGAGAACGGAACATCTCCAGATGCTGCAACAAAAGGAGGATGAGATGAGGCAGATCTTTGTGGTCCGCGTCAAAGAGAAGGAATCACAACTCAAACACATGGAGAAGGAGGTAAATCAACTGGACTTCACCTTTCTTCACCCCACATATGTTTGTCCTGATATCCTTTTTGTTCAGTGACTAATCTTGTGCCAAACCTATCGTGTGTTTGCATTTAAAAGAAATTAGGAAAATTGGAAAGTATTGGATATGTTACAAGTGCAATTCTGGAATAGCTGTCAGAAGTTAAGAGTTTGTTTGCATTACAGTACTGAACAACTTTAGGGCATGTCCAGTGGTTATTTACGCTGACTTTGGCATTCGTCGGCAGAGCTTCCTCCAAAGTCTCTTGCTTTTGAGAAAAACCAAATGCAAAGTCAAGGTGTATCTAGCCCCATTTGTACAATTGGAGTGGCTGAGCTCTATCTTTCTTAATCCAAATCGTCCAAAAACTACTCATTGACTTGGAAAATTTCAGAGGGTTTGGCGAATTTACTGCAGGTTATCAAGTGTTCAAACCCTCCAAAGGAAAAGCCCTTCGATACTGCTGTTTTCCAAATTACTGATGTGATCTTAGTAACACGTCTGACAAATGTCACTATCTCGCCTTGATTCGCCCCCAGCTTCATGAACGGTTTGACAAGCTGAAACGGGACCACGCCGACGAGAAGAAACAACTGGACGAGCAGCGACGCCAACTAGAAGACGAAATCAACTCCTTCAACAGGAAGAAGCAGCAGGCTCAAGAAGACTCCCAACAGGCTCAGACTTTGGGCAAAGGAAAGAAGAAATAGACTCCACCCCCTCCCCTACACTCCACATCACAACGTGGGCTTTGCTTTTGGCTCCGTGCAAAAAAAAAAGTCAAGCGGATGGCTCGTGCAGATGTTTCGGCAAGCATTGTGAGATATGTCGCTGGCTTCATCATTATCTTGAAATCGGAGAACTGATGATGATGAGGTGGAAGGCTTGTCATTTTGGCAGTAACAAAGATCAAACTTAAGGGGCATCATTTCGTTGCCATGTACTTAGCATGTAGTTGGTTGTCCAGACTCGATGTACTTCAGAACATACAAATGGCTTGAGCTGTCCTGGGTCCTGGATATGAAGCGTGCATTGTTGCACAGAATATCCCAGACACAAGACAGAGTGAAAGAGCTTTGCATCCCCATGTAGAACGCCCGTAAAAACTGTTAAAAAGGAAGAGGGTTTGAAAACTCCACCAAGAGATATTTGACCGTAACTCTTCACTCTCTTGGCACTGTCACAAGTAACCTTCCTGAATCCTCCAACATCCCTCACTATGCAGGAAACCATTGTCACATGCACTGTACCTCATCCAGTAAGGGGTGTCAGTCCTACAAAATGTATCCAAATCCCCTCCAGGGGTTTAGGAGGACTTACCATGGGTAAGGTTCGAGAACGTCAAGCATGGTGTGTTTGCAGTGTCAGTGTCATAAGAAAAGAATGGAACAGGGCACGATATTGGACCAATTTGTTTCGATGTTTGAACATTATTCAGCCAGTTGAAAAGTTGTAACTGAAAAACGTTCACGCTTTCAGCGTGGATTTCCTAGGATACTATTGGATTCTATTAAGTGGGTGTTCTTGTGGCTAAAAGTCAAGCCAATCCTATATGATTCATATCTGCTGTTCTAGAACTTCAACACTTTAATACCCACTAATTTTTAATGAACATTTGAAAAACATATGCATTACACTGAGCATAGAAGTAGCAGTAAATTGGAGGAAAAATAATATTACTTAGTGTAGCATAGTCATCTACACGTAGTTGGCATGCATAAGTATTCATGCATCTATTTTTTTTCTGTAGTAGTCATGTTTTTTATTCTATTGTACATAGAAATTTAGTTCTTAATTGTTCATTGGTTTCCTTACCTGCTTTAAAATACATGTACTTTGTCCATTTAAGTGCTGCAATATTTTTCAGATATGCCCGCCTGTGTCTCCTTTTTGTTATGTTATGATGCCATCTCACAGCTAATTTAAATAGCCCCCTCTTGTGTTGAGTGAAACAAGCTGCGGGTACATTGGGCTTATAGTAGGATGGGGGATTGAGCAGTTTTGGGGAGTTCTGAAATAAATAGGACAACACACAGCACTCTTTTATACCACCCGCTGCGCTTGCATTTATTGCATTATTATACATGTGCTGTGGTTTAACTCTAAGCCCAGATTAAGATGAGAAGTACATGTACCGTGCAGTTTATGCTGTCAAATTTGAGTTCTAATTGATTATAATTAACTGTTTAATTCCTGAATGTTTAATATTTTTAATTAGAGGTCACAAGGGTCACATTTCATCATAGTCTGGTAATTTGTGTCATCTCGATGGCCTCGATGACTCAAAAAAACTAACCCCCTCCCACTGTTAATTTTTTTCTGATGAATGGTCCTTCCCCTCAGAAATCCCCCAGAAAGAAGTCTTTGCCCCCTCCTTTGGATGCAATCCTGGTAATGCCAATGCTTTTAATGCAAATCCTAAGCTTACCAAGGGCTAGTGGCTATAACACTGTTTACTGTATCACCAAAAACCATTTTTCTTTAGCATTTTCTTGATACATTAATATGTACATGTTTTCTTGACCATTTTTGCAAACTTTGTACAATCACATGTACTTCCAGGGGTATACTCTGGAATCTCTGTTCTGCTCTGTTCAGTTTGTTAACTTGTCAGCATTAAATACATGTAGTTGTTTGTGAATGCTACATAGTTTAAACTTTCTAGTGTAAATGTACATGTATGTGGTAGTTGACTTTGTATTTATGAGTTATTTGATGGTGCTGTAGCTTGTATTGATTTACTCTAACACTTTATTTGGATAAAGCTATATGCGTCCAATAGCAGAATGTATCAAACTGTTCCAAATGTGAAGGAAAATCAGTGGTGGAAGAATATCTTTGGAAGTTACTCTAACACTTTATTTGGATAAAGCTATATGCGTCCAACAGCAGAATGTATCAGACTGTTCCAAATGTGAAGGAAAATCAGTGCTGGAAGAATATCTTTGGAAGTTGGAGGAGATGAACCCTATTGAAAAGAAATTTCCCACCTTTTTACATAAGTGTCCAGCCAACCTCCCCACTCTTTTTTGAAGTCTTGTTTTGGAAATGTGCCCTTTCCCTTCGCAGTGAAGTGTGCCCCCGTCGCAGACAGGTTTGTGTGAACGTGCATGTGCAAACATTGCCAAATTGGATAATTACCAGTGTTCCTGTATGTGATCGAATCCCTCAGTTTGGGTCAATTTGAGTCTGAAGGACATTTCCAGGAATTTTTCGTTCTGTCTGCACTTCCATTTTTATTTGTGACTCAGTCTCACCCACTCAAGAATGCAGATGTTGTGTGGGCGAAAGTTTGGACAGTTTCTGTTTTTTTTATTTCTGTTTCTTTGATGGTTGCAATTTATTTCAAGATTTGTACACAGCCCCTATAATAGAAAGCTCAGAGATATCAAACTCCTCCAGATAGGAGCACCAGTGTACCCCTGATCAGACTTGGGACCAATTTCACTTACCAGCTAAGAGCATAACAGACTTGTTAAGCAACTGTAGGCCACCGGCCAAATGTCATGTCCCCTGCATTGCTTGCGACTCTTCCTAGCTGAATCTTGCTCAGAACTTCAAGGTGCTTAGTAGTATGTCCTTAGCAGTGCCATGAAGTTCAAATCCATTTATTTAATGGTACAAATCTACTCCCTGAAGTAAGTTGTAAAAAGGAGAAACTTGGTTAAGTTAAAATGTATTAAGAAATATGTTACTCAAGAAGTAGATTAGAAACGTGCTGTTTTATTATTTGCTAACTTCGTATCAGATCTTGAAATATGCAGGGAGTAGTTATCCTAGCCTTATACATTTATCATTTTTGAAATAAATGTAATTGGAGTCAGTATCGCATTACATATGTATTTGTAAGGAAACATTAAATTGTGACTTTTTAAGGCAGGTTTTCTTCCATATTTAATTGTCTCCCAAATTATTAATTTGACTTGCTTATAGGTACTTCATTATTGTACCTAGTGATTTTTTCCATATTTATGAAAATGATAAAATAATAAACACCAGTTTTGATGAATAACAGGTATAACTTGAGTGAGTCTGGTTTGGCATTTAAAAATTGTCACAGTTAGTTACATGAGTAATATTATTTGGTAAAACACTTGGGTACTATTGGAAGTGTTTCCTTGAGCTGCCTGAAAGGGTATCAGCAATGGATTTTTTTTTTAATAGAGATTTCCAAAGTACACCAATGTGTCTCGGTAAACCTCTCTTTAGTGTTTATTTCACTATTTTAAAGGATATTTTGCTGTCCTTTTGGTTTTTATGGTAATGTATTTCCATATTCATGAGCAAAACTGTGATCATTACGAAAACCTCAATTTACATTGGTTTATGCACACAAAAAATGCATTTTTGAATTTTGCAAGCCTCACTATTCATTTCTTTGGTGATTTATTGTTTTGTAAGTACATCCAGATATTTTGATTCTAGGTTTTGCCCTTACACTGATGTGTACCCATAAACACTGTATACTTAGTGCTGGTCCGAGAGCTTATGAAATTCACAAGCTTACTCAGGTGGGACCCAAATCCATGACCTGTTTACTAGTGTTAGCCACTTGACCTCCGAGCTTGCTTGGGGTCAGCTGGTTGATCATAAGCTCTCGGACAAGCACTGAGTACACAGTGTTTATGAATATATGTTGGTGTAAGGGCAAAACCTGTAATTAAAATTAACATCCCCCTGATGCAAAGTTCATCTTGATATACATGTACATTGCAGTAGTCAAGCAAGCAATTCTCTCAGAAATGAGTTCGGGGAGCGAATCCTGGAACTGGGGTCACAATTTGAACAGAAAACTTGTGCACTAAACCATGTCTTCCTTGCAGATGGCTTAACAGTAAAAGTGCTCTCGATTGTCCAGGACTGAAAGCATGGATAATTTTAAATGTATTTATCCATGTAGGGTTGTCAAATTGTTTTCATACAGTGAAGAGTGAGTACAGAATTGCAGAAACGTGTCAGAAGACAAATTTATTTTAGCTACACTTTAAGAAACAAAGCAGTGACATGTATCTCCCTTTCTTTTTTACTTTGTCGTGTCAGAAACTTTCTGTAAGGTCATATACAGTGGAATTATTTTTATATGTAGTCCATGAAAAAGCACCACGGTGCCCTATTTAATGATTTTGTTTTGCCTGTTTAATGTTTGCTCTGGTGGCTGGCTCATTTTTATGCCAATAAAATATTACATATCTGTGAGGAAAATTCAGTGTGATATCTTTCAGGGAGAACCTCTTGTAATTGCTTGAGTTTTTGCCTTTATTGATAAGTTGCCGTAGGTGACCTTTTTTCAGATGATATATTGTTATATGTAAATGGAAGGAAACTAATGGACAAATGGACATTTTTCCATTATGCATATTTTGGTCTCGCAATTTGAACAAAAATCCCCAAACTGAACAGCGCCCCCAGTTGTTCAGAAATGGACATATAAACTTTAAACTTTTCAATGATACAATGAATCGAAACAAGCGGCTTCAAGTTTCTGCATGTACAATCAACGAAAAGTTGCACAAAATGTGTTACATAATTTTATCTGTTATTCACTGCACTGCCTTTATGTTTCCACGGGAGGTTTACTTCCATGAAGCTGGAATAAACATTTTTTAAGTGAAACGTAACGGGCAAATTCAGTGGGTGGGGCTTTGCACTTGATAAGTCCAATTCTCCTACAACACTGAACTGCTCTGACGCCTTACATCATTTTAGGACGACCATTGATGGTCCCATTTTTTGTGCTTACGCTTTTCTTCTCATTTTCATCTATATTTTTTTCTTTACTGTGTTTCTTTTTTTTTTTCCAGATCGCATCAACGGAGCCCAAGCACCAAGCTCATTTTAATGTTTCGCGATACAATTCGCGAAGCTGAAGGTTACACTCTACTAAATTGGCGGATATACGGAAAGGGGTGTACCAAAGTATCCCTGAAGTGTTTTATCAATTTTATTGTCGGGATTTAACAGCCGGAAATTCTGTCCCCTGCGTGACCGCATGTGCCTTTGCGTCCTTCCGTGCGACGATTTTCCGAGCTCGTCCCTGCAACTTCAAAGGGCGCGGCATAGCAGTCAAAGGTTGACCCCGAGTGACCCCGGGGTGGAGCCGTAGAGACCCGGATGTTGCTGAGGGTGTGGCAAGTGGGCGAGTGCGCGGTGCGGCTTTCATTCCAATATGGCGGCTGCTACGGAGAGTCGGAGACGGACCGTCAGTCCTTCGAACGTGAAGTCCTGCGTCGAGAGAGCCGGGATGGTGGCGAGGAACAAATACTGCGCTTACGAAAGGTGTAACGAAGACAGTAAGTTGGGGGAATTGTTGACGGGTTGGGCCCTGCTGGTTTTTACATGCGCCGCGCCGTACCGCCCTGGCGGCGCTATCCACACTGACGTTACACACAATGCGTCGCATTACTGCCACTGCATGCACTGTGTCTACATCACTCATTCACTGTGTGCTGATCAGCTGTGTAATTGTGAATGCACACGGTCTTGACGACGGTGCAACACGCACGCACACGTACATGTACGTACATGATCCGTGCCGGCTTGCTGTATGAACTCGTTTTACCTACTTACTACATGAACGATATACCATCATTAGGTACTATCTTTTCAGCCAAATTATGATTGTAAATGTTATCCCTGCGTCAAAACCCTGTTTATTTTGCTTGAGATGCTCAGATTTTTCATTTTTAGTGCTCCCAAATCGTTTTATTTTTCTGGATTGCCTATGCATGTGAATGTGATAGGGAGGCCATGGAGGCCTACTGACTGTTGTTTATATCAAACTCTGAGAAGTACATGTCATTACATTATCCCCCAAATGCATGCATTTGTGATTCTTGACAATCATCCAGTTGTCTACTTAACACAGAGCACTCATAAAAAAGAAATGATCAGGTCAGCAGTTTAGAAAAGAAGTTGCCTCAGTGTAAACTCCATGTCCAAATATAGAAATGCATGCTTATTTGAAGTCCTGTAGGCCTGTATTGCAGAAAATGATTTTAAAAATGCAGTTTTACCTCATCATCTCTGAAATGAAATTTTACACAAAAATCTTAGTGTTGCTGAAGGAAATCAGGCTTACCTTTGAAAAGTTAACTTGAATAATGGTACATTACATGTATATCCTTTGATTCACAGAATTCTCCCCAAATGATTTAAAATATAATTCCATATGAGCAAGATAATAGTAATACAGTACTAGGTATCTCATTTTCATTGAATCGTGATAACGTACATGTGGGGCTTAATAAACTAATTCATTTCTGCAATTAGAAAGCCACTTTTACACAATCACCCTATGTTCGTCATGAGTATCAAACTACATGTACCAATGTGTACATGGTAAAAGTCAACCATTGTGTGTATTTGGGATATGAAAGTGTTATTAGTAAACCGATTTTCCTCATCGACACTTGCTATTGATGCATTCATTGCTGGTAATGTAATAAATATACATGTAATTTCCTTTCTTATTTTTTTAAGCTGATATACATTGTAAATTACACCTACTTTTGACACTGATTGCTTTCAGCTGGTTTGTTTTTCTCTGCGTTTGACTGATTTCCTATCAGTGCATGGTATCATGTACATGTAGGCCTACATGTATCTTCTATTTGTCTTTCTTCCACTTTCTTGCACTATTTTGCCATTGCTGGTGGTACATACAGTACTATATGTGCAAAAGTACCCCCCACCAGTGGCAGGATAACAAGGCCGGGCTGACGATGGGACAGCACCATCTCTGTGCAGCTGCATATTGCCTGCAAGAACACCCAATTGATTTGCACACTTCATGACGAACATCATTTGCGTATTCTTTATGTTGTGCCGTGCCCACACAAACAGGTTTACACTTGACTTTAACATATTCTCAACTTGTGTTGGCGCTGAGGAACTTTATTCTAGCCAAGAAAGAATCCCCCCCCCGCACCAGTGGGTAAGAGGCTAGGAGCATGACTTTCATGATGATTTATTACTTCAAGACAAACCGCAAAATTTATGTACATGTATATGCCGCTTATTACTCAAGAATGATATTTTGAGGGAAACATTTTTTAATTTTGGGACATGTTAAAGAATGGCCAATACAACGTATCCATAGTAGGCTACACTTAAGTATAATCATGGGGTTAAAAAGACCGTAGCAGTTATTGAATGTATCTGCATCCTTGCAGTGCCATTTCTGTAGGATGCTTCCACGCTGGGACCCAGCCTTGTGCTTTTGTAAAGTCACTGTGGCATGAAGCATTCTCTCATGCAGGGTCTTGGAATATTTGGGGGTTGTTCTTTTGTCAGCTGTAGCTGTCCATGGATGGTTTTTGTTAGGATGGGCTTCCAGAATATTTACAGCGGCTTTCTTATTAGACGTTTCTGTCTTGAATGCATGTACATGTACTTACTTAAACTGCTGACCACTATGTTCTTGTAAATGGAACACAGAGTCGCAAGCATGCATGTGAAGCTGGCAAAATCATTCAGTTCAGCATCTCTCAAGTACATGAAGTTGTAGAAAAATTTGAATTTTATGGTATGAATTGCATTGAAATTTAAGAAGCTAGAGCTTGGTCTTGCCTTACAAAGTTACTGTTAGTACAGCTCTAAGTATTTTTTTCTAGATCACTTTGAACTGGTTCTGTACATGTATTTTCAAGCCCCGTGCCAACAGTTCGGTATAGGTCGTGAATTTTAATACTTGCTTTTGTTTTCCTCCGTTGTTTTCAGTTGCTAAATTGCGCAGATTAGCGTGGGCTCGTGGGAAGTGGAACTTGGAAGGTAGTAGTGTATTTGTTGTTTTTGATGCTAATCAATGTCTTGGGGTAGCAGAAAAAAAGGAGCATTAAATCTTTCTTGCTGATTAATCTCAAGCATCTGCTTTAAAGCGGGGGTGATCCTGGGAAAAGTGTTGGAACATTTTTCTTGAGGGATTCATTCAAGACAATAATTTTTTGTTTACGGGTTTTTCTTTTTCTTTTTTCATTGACCAACTGGTACCTTTCTTGCTGATTAACATCAAGGCATACATGAAGCTCAGTTCACTTCCGGTAGTTCATACGTGTATATTTTCTTGGGTATATTCTTTTCAGTTTTCATGTTCTTTTTGTATTCCTTAGTACTTTGTCGTTATTTAAAATTAAATTTTCTCTCTTCTTTGCGTTAACAACGGGCTCATATTATTTGAGACATTCAACTGTCCTCGTAGCTTTTTCATTGCTTCATTGTTTTCATTAGCAGACAAATTTAGCAATGAAACATTAATGAAACAGCAATGCTTAGAATTGTTGCAAGAGGTTTTTCTACATGTAGATATCACCACTTCCATAAATGTGTAAAACACAACCTAAACAAAAAAATGGACGGTAAAATTCGGTAAGTACATATTTATCACACAGTCTAATGATAATACCGAACTTGTGCTCAGTTTTTCTGTCCACTTGTGGACAGGTTTTCCTTTTACTTCTCCATGAAAATAATGTTCTTTTGGGCTGGCATTTTTTAGGTTTGCTGTCCAAACAGGCCCTGAAAATTCCTGTCAAATCATATCCCCCACCATGAAATCTTGAAAAAAAAATCTACTCTTTCATTAATACTGTATGTATATATTTATACTGCCCACTTGACCTTTACTCCTGATATCAACTGCCCCATAGAATGGCACTGTTTTTGTTTCCACTGATTTTGTTGTTGAGGGGCGTTGTCTGTTTTGCTTGTTCTTTCTTTTGTGACTGGGCCTCAGTGATTCAAGGTGTAAGTTTGTTAAACAGCAAGACAGACAACATACATGTACATTCCGTAGGTAAATAATGATGTACTTTTGGGACACAATGTAGCCCCAGTTTGTATCATACAAATTATAGTGCAGTGACCAAAGGTAAACATTTTTTAAAACAAGTTGTAGAATCTCTTCTTCTTGCGGCTAAATAAAGGGATTTTGACTAACTGTGTGTGTGAAATCCACACGTCAGTTTGTTTAGCTGTGTTTAGCGCTGCTTGAAAATACATGTACATGTAGGTGTTAGCATTCGCAAGTGCATGCAGTCTTATAGTTGCCACCTGCTTGATTTTAACTGTGGCGAACAAGAAGCCTCAACCAAGAAACGTAGCATTCGTTCTGAAGTGATTGCTTTTTTCCAAAATGATGAATAAACCCGAAGAAATCACCATCATCTGATGGGTGAGTCCTTGATTACATGTCATTGAATTATTACATGTACTTGTAGGTCTATCAAATGGTGACCGATTGATGAAACGCTCTGTTACATGTACCTGTGTAATTCGTGGGCTCTCCACGTAGAATGCAAGTGGCACTGATAAACGTTCTTCTCTCGAGCTAACATGTGAAGGAATTTCTGAACTTGTAAGTCGCACAAGTGATGCTGATGCTTCTGGTACAAAGAAACAAGTTCCAGATAAAAAAAACTGTTCCAATATTATCACATTCATGCAGTGGTAAGAGTACAGTGATTTTATTCAGTGACAGATGGAATGCTCAATAAGCCTTTTGCGAGTTAACTTTGACCCAAATCTGGTACGCTGAGTTCTTTATATTCACGTGAACACAACTTGAATTCTCCATACTAAAACCATTGTTCCTATACCTCGTGATTTGGGGCAAGCTTTTACTTAGTTACATAAGAGACGCCTTGCAACAATACACTGTTCTCAATGGATAAGAAGGGCACAAAGGAACCAGTCTGTTCCAGAGATGGTGGTTGCTATGTGGAAGCTTGCCCCCCGGATCACGAGGTACATGTATAGCAACAGAGTCTTTAATCAGGGGAATTCAAATCGTTGTGTTTATGTGCAATCAGATAACTTAGTGTGCCAGATTTTACTTAAATTTAACTCGCAAATGGCTTATTCACTCTCTTTTGCCCGGCCTGCGGTAAAAGAGAGAGAAACAAGAAGTTAACAAATAGCTGCTATGTCTGCCTCCTTGAAGCTTCATAACTCTCCAAAATACCACCCTTTTCAAATGGATATACACGTCTGTTGTACATGTATTTTGGGAAGGAGTTATATACATGTACATGTGTTAATGATGTACATGTATTTGCCCCTCTTTCTTGGTGCAAAACATTCTCGTTACTGTGGCTTAGTTTGGCTTTCTGTCATACCTGCACTAAAACTCATTTCACATGTAGTTTGTTTCTTTTTCCCACCCATATCACTTTTTTGTGGTGGGGGGGGAGGTGATAAAACGAGGGTCTTTGATTTGGGGTCAGGGCCACCACAGAGAACTACTGTACATGTACATGTAACCATTGACAACTTGTGAACTGACTACATGAGGACAAGTACAGCAGTCAAAGACAAACTTGATTTCACTTAAATACCAGCTGAGCTAGAAAAAAAAAAAAAGCCACGCCCTTACTCCACACAAGACCTTTGGAGATCAAAACACCAAAGCCCCAGATCGTGATGTTGATCTTCATCTGTAAATACTTGAACATATGCAGCATACATGAGCTGTGTACATTTCCCTTGATTGTTATGAAACTGTTCCATTGGCAGTAGGGAACTGGCCAGTGTTTCATATTTGGTGCAAAATGTGTTCGCGGTGCACTGTGACATATTGTACATTACATTGTACATACCGGTATGTACTAGAGCATGTGTTGGTATATTGTACATAGAGCTCACCACTCCCTGAAATACACTGTACCAGTACCTAGCTGTACAGTATATGTTTGTATTGCATCGTACAGCCCACATTGTTAGCTGTGCTTGTGCGTTAATACATGTACATGTACAGGTACATGTAGGCGAGGCCTATCATAATAGAAAGGGCATGCATGCAGCAGCAGCAGCGGTACAAAGATGAACTGTGCTAGGGCGTGGCATTGTGGCTGCATTCATAAACCTGCTTGGAGAATGCTGTCCCACACAGCAGTCCTGCATTGACAAGCAGGGCCATCACAAGTGACCTTGGCTAGCTGATCATGGCTGGGGGAAAAAGTCTCATCACTCTCTTACTATAAAGATATTCTGCAAGTTTGTTACCTAGGTCTTTGTTTTGAGATTTGTGAGGTTTGGTTTTTTTTGAGTGAGTGCAGTAATTTGTTTTGGACATGCTGTACATGTGAATTGTTTGCGTGTATGTACCAGCATATGTGGGGGGGTTTAGTGTGAAATTTATAAATGGTGTATTGAAGATGAGACAATCATGGATAATTGAGTTGGGTGGGGATTATGGTGGCTGAATAGAAGGTCGGTGTTGCTAATTCATTATTCATGTGGGTGGTGGGAATTGTACTACAACATGTACAAGGAATGGAGTCTGTCTTATGAATAATTCAAATCCATGGATCTGATAAAGGGATCTTCTCAAATGTACTTGTTTACATTTAGCCACACTTTGGTTCTCAGTGTGACTGTTTCTCTAACAATCAAAGCAAAAATTTGGAGCAGTTTCAAAACAATTTATGTGTACAGTTATGCTGCTGACAGTGGAAAAGCATACCATTCCCATGACCACAAATGATTGTTTTGTGCGCAATTCCAGTCTTTATTTTCTTCCTTGATGTGTAAGTTTCATTTTTTTTTTTACATTATGTGTGTATAGCAGTAACTTAATTATTTGTTAATGAAATTCTAAATTCATTATGTACAGGTTTGTTATAAGCCTGCGCCGAAAATATTTGATCAGTTATCAAATATTTGAATCTGTATTTTTGTGTGAATATCCATATGTGCAGTGCAATGAAGTAAAAAGGGAAGACCTTTCTATGCAACCAAATTGCCTTCTGATAGACAACCCTAGCCTTCCTCAATCCTCCCAAATTCTTGGGGTGGTTTTAGAGGATTTTAAAGGACTGAGAGTGAATGGTGAAAAAGTTTGGCTGACTGCAAAGGATGCACCTTGGCATGGTCTTGGGTTAGACCTTGTTTTTATGCTCAGCCAAACATAAATTCAGGTGTAAATTATATTTGAAATCCTCCACAGTGCTCCTATCACTTGCACTGCTTTAACACAATGACAGGAGTTGTGAGAGGGTTTTGAAGGATTGAGGCAGTTGTCACCCCTCAAAGGAACACATGCAAGAGATAATGGAGGATTTTGGAGGGCTGCATTTGTATCCAATTACTACCCGGATTTTGAAGGATTGAGGATGCATTCTAAGCTTGCCAAAAAAAAGCTTTGGGGGTTAGGGTTAAGCCACAAAAGATACAACAAATGCTGGGCTATTGTAATCATTCAAAATTATGTGCTGTTTCATGTGTCAAGAAAAATGATCTTCTCCTGAGGCTTAGCTGACCGAAAAATTCAAATATTCAACTGAATATCAGGTTAAATATCCCATTTATCAACACATTGTTATGACTCGGCCCTAGTTTGTTTTGCTATGAGCATTTGTCCTTGCAAGATACACGTCATGCTCCAGAAAATGGCCAAGAGATGCATGTGGCAACCACCGACTTTGAACAGATGGGAAATATACATGTACATGTACATGCCTGTACCAGTGCTGCACTGCAGTGGTAAAACTGTATTTGTTCTGTCAGTTGAGTGCTCTTTACTTCAGTTAAATCTACATGTACCAGCACATACATGCCGACAAATATTCATTTGGGTTTGACAAGACAGTGCAAGATATTTGAAACCTCAGTCAGCTTCCATTCATCTTCATCACGGCTTTTTTTTCACTCACAAGTTCCTTGTCAGGCTGACTTTGTCCTGCCCGTCTACATGTATGTACATGTTTTTGATTTTGTGATTTTTTTGGGCAGAGTGTTGGTGTATTGTGACACCATAAAGTTATTCTGTACGTATGTGTACATGAATAGTTGGCCTGACCACATTTGCTCCATTGCACTGTGATTCATTACATTACCATGCGTAAAGACTGTGTAAATGCACCACATTCGAGCAGAGCTGTCAAGGTCAAGCTCCTTTATAATAGATGACAACTTCTGTTCTTTTGAACAGTGATCTGATAAATCCGAGATGTAAACATCTGTGTGGGATAAGGAGAAGAAAGTGCAACTGCAAAAGCCACATTTGTAGTCCCCAGGACATTGTAGTCTGAGTAAATCCTGTTTTTCTTTGTTCTTTCCCCAGATCAGGTTTACAATGCGTGTGATCAGTGCATGAAAACATTTTGGTAAGTTTTTCACTGTTCTGAATCGTGATTGCTGAACTCTCTTTTAATATTGATAAGTGGCTTTTAAATTAGCTCCATGCAATAAACAGCATTTTATTCAAATCTCTTATCCTGACCCCAACCTTTCCTTCCCCTATCTTTCAAAATCCACCGTTAGGTTTTGGAAGATGTGGGAAATCACAGTTCAGTTCCATTGTACATGTACATGTACTAGTAGCAATACTTTCTTGCTCAGTGGTGAGAACCTGGAAGATTCAGGGGATTCCTCGGGGTAAAAAATGCCTAAATTTTGTCTTTTGCATAGAAATTGTTGGCCATCTGCTTGCGTTAGTGGACCACTGAATGTAAAGGTGGACCAGTTTGTAGACTGTGAGCAATTTCATCCTCATCAGTCATCGTGTTTACTCGTCAACTAACTGCATGCTGCCATGAACTTCCTGTAGAGTTGCAGACTGTGATTAGCTGAAATGTATTCAACCTTCTATCAGATTGATTTGATTTGCGCTTTCAATTACGTGTCTTCCTGACCGCAAAACTTCACAGCAGACCAGCCTGTAATTCCAACCCGCATTAGGTTTTTCAGTGTGTGCCCTTGTGCATAATGAAACAGATATAGTGCACATGACTTGTTATCCATTGAGCGAGCAGAAACCCACTTGAGACCTGGTGACACAATACATCCTCGCTGGAGTTTCCTGCTAATTACGCAGCATGCTCTTCCTCAGAGCACGGTAACTTCCCTTACCCCTCCCTGACCCTCCATGAAAAAACAAACATGGTGGTGGTGCACAGCCACCCCACACCCTTGTCTGTTGGCATGGCGCCACACGCAACAAAGATTGCGTGCGTTCCTTCCCGGTGCGTGCACCCATCACGGGGCGATGAGGAGGGGGGTTAGTGAGTGCACACTCAGGAAGGAAACCAAGAGTGGATTCGTCAAGCTCTCAATTAGAAACTCCACGTTTCCCCCCGCTAGCGAGTCTTCTGACAGGGCCCAGTTGGGCGGGAGGCTACTGCTCCACTGAATCCTGTTCCGTCCTATTCCCAACGGTGCACCCGCCACGTACGCTGTCCGCACCCTAGTCATTCCACTGGCTGACGCTGCTTTCCTGAGCTGTCCTACCAGCTGACCTACACCTGACCTCACCCCGCAGTCCCAGGTGGCTCCCACACCGGAGAGCTTGAATGCCTGGATTGAGTTTAGCATGGCGCTTTGGGGTACCATACCCATCCACGGTAATTACTGTCAAACTACACTCTGAAAAAACCCGGAGGCTCTTTAAGTATGTGCTTGAAATTAAATTATGTGCTTTAAACATGGCACCCAAAATTAAAAACTGTGGTGATGAAATACATGTAGTGGAATAGGGATGTTTGACCTATGAAGTTTCCTCAGTTTTGGCGTGTGTGTGTTTTTGTACTTGGCAGTGCCTTTTCTCATTAGGTGTGCAGAACACGGTTAGTTTGAGCCAAATTGAAGGTGACTGGTTTGATTGAGTAAGACATCAATGTAACGTGATGAACAAAAATCACACTGCATGTCCAGCAGTGTCAATCAATGTTATTAGAAAAGAATACGTTTACCCGAACCAGGTGGTTGTAAAAAAGGAAGCTGAAATTGAATTTCAGCTCTCTTGTCATAATGAGTTAAGGGATGCATTTGTATTAACCTGACCAGTGGCATGTTCAATTCAGCCTCTGTCAACTCCTTGCTCACCGAAGCCCTGAAAAGGGTCACAGTTGTCGTGTTTGACTTCATTCTTGAACATCTTGTGTGCTTTTGCACTTAATACACGCTTTAGCTTACTGCGTACACATGGACATCTTGCTCTCAGCTGATTTTGGCTAATACCCATGTATGTTTCCGATCAAAAGTGGCTCCACGTTCCACTTGCAGGGTGTGCAGCATTTAGGGGTAGGGTGAAAAGCTAAGCAGGTCTGTCATTGAATACTGAACTCTGCCTCAGTCTCTGAGCTGGAGAGTAGCCACCAATGAAACCACATGTTGGCTTTGATGAACCCTTGTGTAAGCTCAGCCCAATTTTTTTATTCACATGTTCATTCGTAGTCACAGTGCGCTAATGATCGTGCTTGTGCCTTCAGACCTGTATGACTACCATTAGAGGAAATAAGAGTCCCCACCTACAGCAACCAGTGAAATCCCAGATACATGTACAAGGATGTTGCTTGTCCTCATTCAACATGATTAGTGCATCAAGTATATCATGTTATTTGTCATAGCTCTGTGACTTGCCACAACAGTCGCCAGCTGACTAAAAAAACAGTGTTAGTCTCAGGGATGAGATTTCTCAACTTTTTAGCTGATTCCAGCTGTTTTTGTTTTGAATTTCAGCTTTTTGTCCTCACTGGTTGTGTACAAAAGTATCTAGGAGATTTTCCACTGTTCAGCTTCTTTATGCCTTTTTTCGGCTGTTTTCAGTTGTTTTTATCATTGGTCATATTGTAGTCTATTGCTCGGCTGAATGAAAGTGCAACTTGTCACATAGTTTTATTAATTTCTGTCTCTGCAGGTACGGAGCCGTCCTTATTCCACATTAAAATATTAATTTTCAGATTGGTCCTCCAGGATGTAGATGCCTGTACATATACCACCACTTTATAATAAGATGAATATTTGTTTTCTGAAATGGATCTACATGTAGTGGGATGGAATCACATCAGTGCTACTTGTGAAATTTTGTCTAATGACATGTATATGATATAAACATTACTCAACATGCATAATTCCAGAGGGTTTTCTTATTGTCTAAGGGGCGTGAAAACCTACAAAAGGCAACAGGCTGATTATATTCCCAAGTCAAGTGGGACAAACTTAAGGCCTGGAGTATTTCATTATTAACCCTGATGTTCTGAATCGTGCAAAACTTTCTCGGATGTTTGAGAAGATTTTGTAGGATTAATTCCAACAGTCCTTCATCCTTCAAGAGTTTGAGGTTTGAAGACTGTCAGGGTTAAAGAAAGTAGATGTAGGGTCCGGCCATGTGTACTTTACATGGAGCTTTCATGCCCCCCTGAAAGTTAAAGCACTTTTAGAATGTGCCATTGGTTTGCTGCACAACGGCAGATTTGGGAGGATTCAGGAAGGTTCGTAGTGTAAATATCAGGAGAGTTGGGATTAGGGAACATCTGGTAACTCGTAGAACGCATGTCTGGCACAGATGGAATCCACACAGTGTCAGTTTTTTGGCTTTGACGTAGTGATCGATGTTCAGAGTTCACTGTGTTCCCGATTTCCTGCCATTCGGCTGTAAAAAGAGTGTGCATGGACAGATAGTGACATCAGGGAAATGATCGTCAGCATCGAAAGCACAAAATGAAACCTTTCAGATGGTTCTATGGCAGACAGTTTCAACTCTGCACCAGGGTGAAAATTGGCTTCCAGCTCACTGGGTGCGAAAATACAACGTAGCCCATTGACACGGAAATGGAGGAGCTCTCGCACCAAATTACTGTCAATGAAATCTGTTGTGGAGACAAAATAGTCCAATACAAGAGTATTGTAGGAGTTACAGTAAAGCCCTTCCTGTAGATAATTTTTAATTGGAATGTGATTTAAAAACAAAAAGACCTACAGATGGCTCTTGTGAATGGCAGTTCTTCAAAAACAAAAATTGACAAAAATTTTAAATACATTTTTAAAAATGGAGAGTTTTTGCCATGCACACGTAAAGCTGAGGAGAGTAAAAACAAAGCAGACCATGCCAAGTACCAGCACAGATTACTGCACTGTTACACTGCACATGGACAATTACCACTAACAGCCACTTTGAAAATTATTCTGCATTCTGTGGCTTGGCAGAAAGAGCAACACCCCTGTGTCTCCCCTCAGTTTACCTCTGATTTCCAGTACTGGTAATTCTGTGTCAGTAGAAACAATGTGTATAACAATTCAATTCTTGCAGTATCGTATGTCACTGGAACAGGATGTTTTTTATATGATCAAATAAAAAGTGCTTCTGTTATCAGTGAGGAGATGCTTGCACTTAGAGTGGATAGGCTGTGCATCCTTGATTAGTGCTTTTAAATGTGAACTGTATTCAGTTACAAACTTTGGCTGCATTTGAGCTTGTTACTCAAACACGAGTATACTCCTGAGAGTATAACTCACAAGAGTAGAACCCGTGGGTATATGAGAGTATGCTCCTGCATTACAGGTTATTTCCAAATGTTTTTGTATTCGCATGTTATGACCTGAGAGTATTGCTCACAACTCATTTTCCTGCGTCCTTGAGAATCAAGAGTAACGCATGCAAACTCTGCTTTAAAGTCTTGAAGACTGAGTGAACCAGTGCCATATTTCATTTTTTTAAAATTTGAAATACATTGTACAGTGTAGATCACCAGTGGATTTGTCGTTGATGTCCTTGGCACCTTAATCACCAGCTGTTTGTCCAAAGGAATGACGGGATATCATTCATGATTCCCTATGAAGCAAGTTATTGTTTGCCAAGGATGAATTCGCAAACATGTTCCCTCTCTACAATACTGACAGGAAATTGTCTCTCTCGCAGCCCCACGGTGTTATGCATATGTGCTGGGCCATTTTCCCACTGGTTTAAAGCCCTTTCTCTTTTTTTGGGGGGGGTTGGTGTTTTGAGAGCAAAGTTCCAAAAGTAAGGAAGAGGTCTCTTCCAGGAAGTCACCCCTTCAAAACTTTTCAAGAAGTGTGACACTTATGTCACTCATCACCTTCGGTTCTTATTAGCCCAGCCGAGGCACTGTGGTTTGACCCTTCTTTAAACCTGTCATACACTGAACCCCCCCTCCCTCTATATTCTATTTCTAGGTCACACGGAGGACCCAACTGACTTCACCCCTCTGTATCGATATCTCCCATGCCATCTAATGCCTGTACATGACCAATAACTAAAAATACCTAACAATCTTATAAATGGGTCCCCTTTCCCAAAAAATGTTGGGGAGAAATGTCTTCTTACGGAAAGGGCTGGTTCGTAATTGGCATGAATGCAAATTTGTGACATCAGATGAATTTGTAAAAAGTGGGGCACATTTCAACTTTGCCAATTTCACTGCAAATTTACATGAATCATGATGTCAAACTTGCCCTGATGTTGCATTCACCTGAGGTATGAACTGGATGTACTGCACACTCTGAAAAAAACTGAGATTTGGGTACAAACATTGCTGGTTCTTTTCTTTATTCATGAAGAGAGTAAATGACCTTGCCTTGCCATACACTTTAACTCCATTGCCTTGTCAACGTAGGCCCTGCTTCACTTGTTACCCCCAGTCAGCGCTCTACATCTACATGTACGTCCGGGGCAACAAACAGTCAATTGCTGCCACAACATAATGGCAGAAAACTCTGACCTATCTTTCAGCTGCAAGTTGAAGGCCCAGGGTACCCCCCATTTACACTCTGCAGGTTTCCACCCGGTGACCCATTTACATGTCTGCATTGTGCCAAAATGATATTGTCCCCAATGCTCATGCATTATACATGGAGGCCACAGGCAGGCTCTATGAGTAGATTGCCACTGAACTGTGCTCGGGGATGAGTTTGGACAAGCAAAAATCACTTTCTTTTCAACTTTGCAGCCGTTGACATTATCTGTGTCTTCAAAAGTAACCATCTCTACGTCAGATTTGCTTTAATAGCTTGAACATGTACATGTATGTGTAATTTCAGCCTTTGTTGAAGTGCCAAGTGGCATAATCCACAGTGGAAACTTTTCTCTAGATGCATTTGAGCTCTGTGTTCATTTGATCTTGTTGTACCATAGTAGTTGTGAATTTTATTCATCAGGCATCACTTGCGTGATTTACCAGCAATTTTGCAATGTACCTGCCGGCTCTGTGTGAGTACATGTACATGTACATGTATGTGATGTGTCGGCCCTATTCTTGATCAGCAAAGTGCCCTCTCTTGTCCTTGCTTGGCATCCACTGTTGATGCTATAACCAAGTTATAACCAAGTTTCCCCATTAAGAGCCACATGTAAATACACGTATCCTTTCCATTGTGAGCATGTACCCAGTTTCTTGATGCATTTGTCGTATGGGAATAAATGAAATGGCACATAAACTTCTGCTAACCTTTTCCTGACCTGTGTGCATGATGTGGTACATGTACAGTTTAAAGCACAATCTTTTTTTTGTGACAACTTGCAAAATACTCGGAGTTATTCCTTTGCGCTGAAAGATTTCGCGTCTGATGGATTCTGAAGTGATCAAGTGATCCACTATTTAAAACTCAGGTCATCCAGGCTCCTCCCACAATTGTCTGATCAAGTCGTCCTGTGTGATCCAGGAGCCTGCATCTGTTATGATGGAGTTGATTTCCTCCTGCCCTGCCCTTTGCAGTGATGCACTGCCATCCAGATGCAACGGCACACACACGTATCCTTCCCAGCAGAAGAATGAGAACAGGGGGAGGGAGGAAGGGGGAAAAAAAGTGCCCAACCCTCGTCACTACCTCCGTGGAAGGATGCGCTGATTAGCAACACCTCTCCCCCTTGCTGAGTAATTCAGCTGAAAGTCCCATATGCAGGATAAACATGCAGCTGAAACATGTCCGCTGGCTCTCTTTATTCATTTTGAACTATGTGATCATGAGGACTGCCATTTTTCCCAGCAATGACATTTGGCAAAAAAATTGGTGCTGATTAAGAGTAAGCAATGGCAGGGTCTGTTGTAAATTTACCTTAACTTGTAGCTCATAGATCATGACCTCCGCTCCCCCAGCCCCACAGGCTTGGCCATCTTCCATTTCCTCTTCCTCAACAAATTTTTTTTTTTTGGAAACACACACTGAAGTTGTTCTGCACAATTTTTCGTAGTCAAAATGTTATAAGGACAGAGACCAGTTAATTTAGTCTACATGCTGGAAAACACGAGATACCACTCTTGACAAACACTTTCTAGTTTTTGTGTTTTGTTTTGGTTTTCATCAAACGATCCACTGTTTAGGTTCAGTGTTTTGCAAGGGTTTGACATTCTGCAATAATATTTTCACTAATTCAGGAATGAGTCATGGCCAGGTCAGTTGTACCTTTCTGGCTCACGTATCAGACCCCCTGCCCCTTCAAGGGGGCTCGGCCATCCTTTCCAACTCTTCGTTCTCGAGGCCTCCGCTGAAACTCACCGCACGAATAGGAAATTCTCATTTGTGGGACTTTGCAGTGGAAACAAAATGCTACCCCTTCAGGTTGTAAATTTGAAACAGAAATCACTTGTTGAAGAGTAGGGGCACATGTTGTCTGAGAATTGTTTCCCAAAGTCCAAATGGTGTCATGTGAGGTTGCTTCTTGCTTTGGAGCTACAGATCAAGGTAGAATTTAAGGGGCACCAATCATGTGGTGATGGGACTGATTCTCATGTTTAAGTGTGAATTGCTGGATTTATTAAGGTGTGCATGCTTGCTAAAAGGGAGTGCTGATAAACAGCAATGCAGCACACAGTGCATGTATTCTCACGTACGTGGTGGATATACAGATACATTACTTTTGACACCCAGAGAGTCACATTAATTCAGTCTTCACTTCCTGAGATAAGCACAGCATTTCATCTTTTGAATGTGGAGCACATCTCTCCACTAAACTTAATAAGGAAACCAGGCACAGCAGCTGCACCAAAAGTTTAGTTGTTTTCGGTCCCAGTGTCTCGAGAGAATTGATCTTGTCTCAGAATTTGTCCTTGTTTTAGCATGCATCAATCCTTCTGAAGTGATGCTGTCTCTGAGAAGGAAGGACCAGATAACATACATTTACATACATGTGTCCATGGTAAACCTTGCCGTACCCAACTTAATCTTTTTGTACTACTGTTCTTTGGTAGTAGGGTAAAAGTTTTCATAATTTTAAACTGAGATTATCAGCCGGTGTGTTTTGCACACTATCTTACAGGGACATACATGTATAATGTTAAGAACAGTTTCAGAGGTACATCCGCGTATCGGTAACAGGAGCTTGTAGGAGATGGTATTCAACAAAAAATGAATGTTCTGTGATTTACACTATTTGAAGAACAGTTTCTCGTACTGTGCAATTTTGACTTAGTAAACATAGCATAATTTCAGTGTAGGGGTTCTGTATACAGAACAATCTAGCACTGTACATACAATGTACATGTAGGTATATTAGCTGTGCCGAACAGTCTGTTATGGAGGTTAATACTAAAAAGCAACTTGAGCCTTGTTATGGTCCAGGATGATTACCAGTGCTTAGATCTTGTCCAACTTTGAGACTTTGAATAAATCCAATATGAGAGCGTAAAGTTAACTTTCCCAAAAATTTCAAAAATGAAGATCCTTCAAATAAAGTTCCTACAAAAGAGAACATGCATAAATCCTGAAGGAGGCATATTTTTCCTCGAAAAAGTTTCAAAGAACAAAACATCTGGCCTCCGAGGAGTACATGTACATCCCAAAGTGTTTAAATGTCATGTCAGTTTGAGAGCTTTCTTTTTGAAAAAGAGGGAGGACCTCCTCCTGTGCACACACAAAGCCCAGTCTTGGCCTACAATCTACGTGTATAACCGTTGAACATTCAGTTGAATTTTAAGAATGCCAGTCCCATTTTTTTGCTTGGATGCATCTGTAATTAGAGGAGCTTCACACCTCATGCTTCAATTTGTTACAATTCTCTACACAAATTTGTATTGATAAATTCACCACACCTACAATGTGCATGTACATATACAAATAAACTTTCCTTGTATCTGTTTTTAACAAGCACAGCCAACTATACGTGTAGCTCTACCATGATGCTAACACAGCGTTACATACATATGAATGCCAACTTCTGGGCCAAGTTTCGTTTTCCATTGTTCAGGGCATATCCATGTAATCCAGGGGTCCTGGCATAGGGTGTGTTTAGTGACAACAAAGCACCACCCTTGACAGATAGGTTAGGGTTGGGCAGCATTCTATAACTGGGGGCCATCGGAAATGTAAAATTTGTTGTGTGGGCGTTGAAATTTTTTTTTTCTCATTTTGCTTCGTGTTGTATAGTACGATGCTTACCATTGTTAAAGATTACGTGGATCCTTGTATGCACAATGCACCAAATATGTCAGTAGATGTATAAGCACAAGTTTAGTACATGTACTACTGGGTGATTGGAGGAAACTTGATTATGTAATTTTCTCTCGTATTTGGTGGGATGACCACATGTAAATACCGGTATAAGTTATTACATGTGTTATATTTATAGCACTTGCATCAGTATTTTGCCAATTTTGTCAAGGCACGAGATACATTTAAAAATTTTTTTCAATCATCACGAGGCAAACAGTATTTTTGACAATAATGAAAGGGCTGGTTTCTCATTCAAGTGAACTGGACCAAAAACTGCAATATTCGATGAAATCTGCAAGTGGGAACATATGACATCCGTGCTTGCCTTTCAAACTATGGTCAGCTTCCTCCATCAGGGTTTGAAGTGACAATTGTGGCAGTACAATGTGACACTCGTGTGCATAGCAGGATCTGCTGTAGGGAGGGGCTGGTAGGCGAGTGTGGAGGCACTAATGTGTACCATGTACTGCAGCACCTGTGTCCGGATTCAAATGGACCATTGGTACACGTATGGTTGTTACGCATGGAGACCCTATCAGTTGCATCCCTTCTTGAAATATGCACATGGGTACTCTTACACGTACGTATGCTTTGATACATGTACTTGAATATTGAACAAATAATTTAGGAAATCATCTGGGTTGTGTAATTAGTATGCATGTTCACTATGCTTTGGCATACCTTTGTAAATCAACCCGTCAATGGATGTACATAGAAGTCAGTTTTTTGCTTGTGGGTACTTCCATTTAATAGTGAACTCACCCACCCACTTTCTACCTTCAGCCATTACCCACTGACCCACTTACCCAGTGGCTCGTTGAACCTGCTGTCATTATGCTCTGGATGGAAGTTGTTTTTCCAGAACTCAACCCCTCTTTACCTTTCAAAATCCAACAGGTCATTCTGAGGGTTTGAAAGTTTCCAAAGATTTTTGTAGGATTCTTGTGCAAATGGAGCCCAGTGACTTGTACTTCCCATAAACAGGTGTTATATGAGAGAAACACGCAGTGATCTGACGGAGGCTTTAATTATGGAGAATGTATCATTGTGTTCCATTACCACATTGCACCTGAGCAGATTCAGAAAGATTTCTACTAGCCAACAAATTCCTAGCGAGTATGTGCTTCAAAATTCTGACGAATGAACAAAAATACCGATAGATGTGATCTCCCGTAAGAACTTGTCAGCTGTGGAAGTCAAGTCTTGTTGCTAGGAATTACTATAATATGAGCAATGTTTCACTTGTTTCTTTGAATTTTCCCTGAGGGCGAAGGTGTCTTATGTCTGTTTTTGTTACTTGTCCTTTAAATTCATTTTCACTGTCAAAGAGACTTGCCATTTTCTTTATTTAACTCTGTCCTCATCACTTTCCCTGCAGGATTGAGGATGTTAGGGTTGAGAAAATGGAAAACTTTTGAACTGTATGCACATAATAGTAAAGTCTGCGTCATAGATGTTGCCTGCTTTCAAAAGTTTCCGAGGAGGAAGGGCACTATTAAATCGAGGAGTGGGTGTGCATATCCAATAGCTTTTCTCGCCAAATCAACAATATCCTCAGTACTTTGTTCCCCCGTTCTTTGTATGTTTGACAGAATCCTGGTGCCGAGATGCAATGCTGATATTTTCCTCTTTTAATAGAGGGATTTTTGTTTTCTTCTTGAGAACAATTTTTCTCCATTTTACAGGTACTGGTAGAGTGACAGGTGCATGTGTGACAGTGTCACTTGATGGGTTGGAGTTCCATTTGACGACTGGGACTCCAAACCATGTACATGTGTACCGTCAACAATGTCAACTCAAGGAAGTTGTCAATTCTAGTCATATCCAGAAAGTAGCCCATCTGTGGATACATGAATCTTCAAGGTTAAAACGTCCCTTGTTCTTCTCATTAAAACCCTTGATGTAGTTTCTTTCTCGTTCTCTCTCTCAGTGACAAGCACGTTGCAAGTAATGAACATCCATGCTTTCACACTGGACCAAACACACAAGTAAGTGCACCAACCATTCGTTTAATACTGCTGTGTTCCCCTGCCATTAATTACTGCCAGTGTTTGTCATACCCAGCATTAAATTGAACTCGCCGATCTTTCTCGGAAGTTTTGGGAGTATTTTGCAGTGTTGTCGAATGGCTTTATCACCTTAAACTGGTTTCATGCCCAATGGAGGATTTGCTGCACATTATATGGTTGTTTAATCAAAATAGCACCAAAAAGGGAAGTCACGTTACTGTTTCTTTAAAAAAAAAAAAATGGGGTACATGTGGCATGATGGGGACTATGAAGTCAGTTTCAAGACTGTTTGGAGAGGCATGAAAAATGCACTAGGTACTTTGAAGATGACAAATTTTTTTGGGGGGGGGTTCCTCTGCATTTTAGTGAACGTCTGAACATTATTGACAAATCCATTAGGTTTCAGGATCCTGAACAGAAATTGTCCTCTTATGAACACTGATTCATATCCTTTGAATTAGCACAGTGTACGGATTCTGACTTGAAAGTCTATTTTTGTACTGAGCCAGGAAAGTTAAAGTTATTTTTTTATCTCTCATCTGTTTTGGCAAATGCTCATATTAATTGCATTGATGTTTAGACGTACGCCGTCTGGCTCAGGTCAGGTGCAGAAACGGCTGTGCTCCAAGTGTGATCCAATTTCTGTCGGGCAAATAGTTGGACGAGTCACCTGCACTTGAAGCTTTCAGAAACAAAGATATCTTCTGTCCTTGTGTTTTGCTATCTTTTTACCAATCTTTGCTGTAATTTTGTTTTCCCTGTCAAATATCTGATACAGCTACCCAGGGGCAAGATGCGGGGCAAAGGATCAACGGCACAGGATGTAAGTTGATGGTTTTGACAAGGGAAATTGTGGTTGGGAACGGTGTTCCCAGCAAGTTGTGGGTACATGTTTCAGTTTGTAATGATGCCATGTTGATAACCCTTGGAAAATTCTTCACTTCTGATAATTGAGTTGGACACTTTTGACCAGGGACTTACTTAAGAGTGGCCAAAAGCCAAACCATAAGGGCCAATAAACTACATGTACATGCAACTCAAGGAACATCTAATACAATGGTTCCGCAAACTAAACTATTGCTCTGCGTCCCTCAGGACACCGGTATGTTGCACTCGTCAATTGTGCAGACAGTATGCCCTGTATTGTGCATACTGCAGGATGTTAAACCAGTTTCTGCCCCCCACCCTCCATCGCACCCTCCGCTGCAATTCCGTAAATCCCATGGAATTTGGAAGCTTTCATCCGGACATCCTTGCGACGCCTTGTAAGTGGTTTGTGCAAGGAACTTGTTGCGCCGACTGCGTACGGGGCGCCCATCATTTCAAACCACAAAACAAGTGGACGCCTATGCTGTCATATCCTGGCTTACGCCTATGCTTATTCACTTCGTGCAACTTTCAAAGAGGCGCAAGCCCCGCCCATGCTCTTTAGGATTTTGCAAACTCTCTCACTTTGCATGTGCTCTCACCGTCCTTATCCATCCGTTGGTAAACCTGCAGGTAAGTTGGTACTGAGTTGTTGACCATAAACCCTCAAACGGAGTCTGTATGTTGGAGTCTGTGGACACATCTGATGCATACGGTGCATTTAGATCATTGTATCTTTTTCCCTAAACCTGAAGTGTAGCATGCATCAAGACGGCAATGAAGACATAAAAATATAGTTCAGATCAGGGTAACCAACTTGTGGAAATGATTATGAGATATTTGGGGGTTGACAACCTTCAGACACAGGTGTTTCAGTTTTGTAAACAGTCTTGTTCCCTGAACCTGCTCAAGGATTAAATAGTAAAGGATGTTTAAAGATACAGTCCATCATTTGTCATTTGTTTCTTTGAAGCAACAAAACCTCCCTCAAGTCTAAAGAAGAGTGCCTAACAACAAACCTGATGAAGTTTCAGCTCAGGGAAGGCTCCACATATCGAGAAAAGCAATATTCTAGGATTTCAATTTCACATCGAAAGTTCATATTTTAAATTGCACCTGAATGCAGGGACACCAGAGAATGCCAACTTGTACTGCTTATTTGTAATTTTTACGAATTTGTTTTGTCTGTTTACAACTACAATCCAGACTAAGATTTTAAGATTGCCAACTCCAAGGTGCAAAATCGCACAGTTGTGTATAAAACTCTATGTAAGCTAGCCCGGAGCCAGCCTCATAATGTACGTGTCAGAAATGTGTCGCTGACATTCCGCAGTTTGTATGTACAAGCTGCATGAGTAGCGTTAGAAAGCAGCATAGGTGAATCATCCATTCACCCCAATTAACGTTATAATGAACTGGGGGCAAATAGACACGACTGCTTTTCATTTACAAGGTGATTGTGTATGTCAGACTATCAAGGATTTGATTCTTGGATTTTTGGTGAGCACCTGGACTTATTTTGCTCAATGGCAACAAGTGAGCAGAAGTTCAGGGACGCATACACCCAAAAAACGGGCCTTTGTTGCTTAGTCTCTTCGTGGAGATGCTTCCGTGTTTTGAAACGCATGCAACTGTGACATGATAAATATTGCCCACGCTGGATCTTACCACACTGAGAGGCATATTAAAATGAAAAAATACATTAGTTGTGCCATGAAAATGCAGCTCTGCTTCTGATTATATGTACATGCCTCTCAAAAATAGGGTTGGTAGGTCAGGATTTTTTTTAATCAATTTGTTTGTGCCAATTGATGGGGACTAAAGCCACCAAAAATTGCCACAACAGTTATAAAAACTTGCCTTTATGAATGTAGAAATATAATACAGTCAACAATTCTTACCACTATGCACAACACTAGTCAGGTATATGCAGGTCTTTTTTACATGAAAAGAAGTTGAGAGCTGTTTGTGTAGAAAGAAAAGACAACAGGATTTTTAAAACTATTTTTTAAAATTTGTTTCTCTAATTTACTGATAAAAATTTTCCAAAAAAGCAGCATTTAGACACATTATTGAAAATGGTCTTTTGCTGTTTTCTTCAATATGACAGCTTGCCTGAAAGAAGAATTTCACAGCAATTTTAGTCCCGTAACCCTCCTTAAACCAAGTATGCTTTTCAACAACAGCAAATGATGGACTGTACATTTAAGCATGTAATTTTGAACCTGGTGTAGTATGCTTAGGGAGTCTCGTAAGTCAGGGTTTTCATTCAAGTTACGTGCATGCAATGTTATAATCCACACCATCACAAGACCAGTCACAAGTAACAGTGTGATGATAAAGGAATGCTTTTGTTGCAATTTATCAGAAAAAAAAACTTGACTTGAATCCAGGCTCATGTTGTGACGGTCTTGGGAGGTTTCAAGGGTACGACACTGGTCACATGTAACTTGAAGAAATTAATTTTGGGGGGGGGAGAATATAGCCGTTTTGTGAAGATGAGATGGTGAAGGGGATTCCCTACCTCTTGCCTTTCAGACCTTTGGCATTACAGTGGTGGCTTACATGTTATCCCCTATCAAGTTTCTTAGGGGAAGTATGGTGATTCGAAAGCCTGAGTCATATGTCTCATTGATATACCCGTAGCAGGAGTTGATGCAAGGAATATTAGAGGAAGGAATCTGCCATCATTGATTATCCATCGGTACCCAACCTCAACAGGGGTGTGGACACATGCATGTACCACACCATAGTGCTGGGTCACCAACACCCAAATTGATTGGCTGACTATGAGATGTCAGTTTGTGTGCAGGTTTTAAATAAAGTAGGATTTCAGACCCTGTCCCCTGAGCAGAGATCCGCAGTGTGTTTTTTATAGGACAGCCGAATTATTTTGACTTTGGTGACTCCAGAAAAAGCAACAGCATCAGGAAATGACATACAGTGCACACAACAAAGATTGTGGCCAGCATTCAGGAAGTATGGGACTGTGCGGAGGATGTGGCCGGCAGTGCTTTCTTTGGCATGGGTGCAGTTGTGAATCTTCCATTTTGCAACAACTGAGATTCTTGATGTCGCTGTGTGTGACATACTGAAACCAATTAGAGGAAGCGAATTGTCATGGTGTTGTTATCTTCTGAGCTGAGGGTTGAGGTCAGAGTGAAAGAGGCATTGTTGTTGCTTATCGATGGATCACGGGCCTGTTACACAGAATCATGGTGTATCACTAAACAGGTCTGGTCGGATTGTTGGGCATGGTTGACTTGTTTCCAGTGCAAAAGTGTGTATAGTCTAATCTGTGGTCTAGTTGTCATCTAGTACCAGAACCGTGGCCTTTTCGGTATGGAGTAGGTCTGGTCTGCCTTGTATTAAACGCAGGTTTTTGCCATGTTATGCATGATTCACCCATGCATAAGTACACACCAGTAATGATTGTCCCACAAGGAGAAACAAATTACAGTGTATTGATGCACATGTGTATTACAAAAGGTGATACTGCTCTCAGTTGGGAAGGAATGTAGAGACTTTTTTTCAAAGGTGGTCACATTTTTGTTTGTTTGCATCGCACTGTTCATATAGTCCATTTACTGTGTTTACCACTTCAAATCAAAGATGATATGTGAAGCAGATTGATGACAGCTTAGTTGGAAATCTTAATTTCGGATTTTTAAGTCATACCCCTGGTAGTCCATGAGGTGCGCAAGAAGGAAGCTGTTCAAAACCAGGTTTTAAAAGAAAGGAGGAAAGAAAAGGAAAAACGAAAACCTAGTTCAGCCAGACAGAGGACCTGCCTAATTGGAGGAAACAAGGGATGCAAACACTCAGGCTGCTACTTCCTCCTATGCTAATGGTCATTTATCCCAGTGACACATAACATGTAGTTGAGGACAGCACAGAGCTGAGCCAAAAAAAGCAAGAGTTGCAGCAGCCGGACTCATTGGCCGGTGTCTTGTGATGGTTAGAGTTGATATTTTGAATGGTCACAGAAGGTCTGGGTGGAGAGCTTTGATCTGGGACAGAATTGTCCCTGGGCCCTCTCCCCAAGTGCTTTAAAAAGTTGTGTCCTAACTTCCAACCGCTCTCCCTTTTTTTCAAGTCTTACTTCCGTGTACTGAAGAGACCTTAGGTTTGTACGCATAGCCTGGGTGCCCAAAATTGGACAAAGGAGCTGGGCCTTGCAACAAAAGACCATTCTCAGAACAAAAGAACGGGCTGCTGGGAATTGCCGACATTTTTTCACTTGTCAATATTGGAAGTAATCCATCATTGTTTTGAAACAGTATGCCACTATTTGTGGCATTAAGTACGGGCAGATTACCACCGGGGACAGCGCTCTAGCAATGAGTGATACAATACTGCTGCACGCTAATTTGGCCGCATTTGAAAAGACGCCAGCAGTGCACTGGGCCAGTTTCGGGAACAAAAGAAAATTAAGCAGCACTGCACAGCCTGGGCTCAAGGCGGCAGGCCTGGTTGAAATACTCGGGCATTAATAGTTCTTCCTGTCAGATTAGAGTAGTCACCAAACAGTCATTTGTGCGGGTTGTAAACATCCTGTAAATGAAATTATGAATTTTTAAAGAATTTTGAAAAAGGAAAATCTGGAAAATCCCACGGGAACTCGTCATGCAACTTCAATTAGGACCCAGCAGCAATGGTTAATATATGTGTTTTCAATACAAATTAAACAAACTTACAAGTTTTTAAAATCGACTGCAGTCTGTATCATTTGCAGCAGTTTTTTTCCTCCCCAGTCAGAACACTTAGAAACTTGGACTACTGAAAGACACAACAACTGCCAGGCAGTGAGTCTGATGAGTGTCCTGTTTACTGGCAAAGAGTCGGTGTAGAGAAATCCTCCATTAGGCGGCCTGTCACCGATGTGTTAATTTTTATGAGTAACAGCCAACAAGTGAAGTCTTCTCTATCTCTTTCTATGTTCTTCCCATTTGGCATTGGGCAAGTTTTTGTGAACTGTATTCAGTAGGCAACATACATGTATCATAGGACAGGAAGGAGAATTTCCCAGTCCTGGTAATCCACCGCGTTTGAAAGTGATGCCCGGTAGCAGCTCTCTCCGCCAGGAGAAATGCCACCTAATCCTCCCTGATTCTCGGGATAATCTACCCTGTTGCCGAGGAAGCCTTGTGTTTGCTAAATGGTTCTAGCTGTGGACTCCACGGTCCCCCCTCCACCATTGCTCACCCCCAACCCTTGTCCCCCTGTCCTTTCTCTCATTCTCTCATACTGACAGCTTGCAGGTGCACCACTGCTCACACGCCGCCGCTACCAAATTTCCCCGGCTTTACAAATATTCCGCCGGGGTGATTTGGATTGAAGTCAACTGGTTTTAAGAGTTTGCTCAGGGCCAAGTTTCGGGGGAGGGGGGGACTGCAGGGGAGCACGATGACGCCAAGTTTGAGTCACCATCCTTTTGGAATCAAACTAATCTGGGCTGTAGTAATTGAATCAAAATTACATTTTCAGAGTTTTGAACTTGAATGCTATGTCAGCACTCGCTCCAGTCAAAAAATCTCTGATTTGCCACTCTTGCTCATTTAGAAATGGTCGTTCTGTCAAGCCTGGTGGTGTTATAGAATAAATGCATTCCGCACTCTTTAAATAAACTAGACCTAGATAATGTCATCGTGGAAAATTCCCTCTTAAGATCATTGGAGCTATCACTTGAGTTTTTACGTTTGTTTAACTCAGGCCTCAATCCAGACAAAACTTCGGTTCAAATTTCTGCCCAAAAGTCAGTGGTACGGTGTATGCCCTGTTCTCTGGGAACATCCCCGTGTGCTCTGTGCATACAGTTGTAGAGAAGGCTTGCATTTTTCTTTGAGATTCCTTGCCAGACTGAAATGGATTGAAATGCACTCGCAAACTTGGTGAACTACATGTAGTTCCCTGAGTCTGCATCCATTGAGACTGAACCGATGAGAGAGGGTTAGTTCAAGAGTGCTGTCTTTCAACGACAAAATCTGGGGATATTTTTACAAGTGAAACTCGTCATTTGTTGTACAATGTCAAGCCTCCAGGTTTTTTTGAGGGGGGGAGAACAAACCCAGAATTCCACAAGAAATTGACGAGGAAGATGCGTCAGCTGCCAGCGTGCAGTTCAAGGAGTCAACTGTCGCGCCTGATCCTGCCCCTTGTCATGTTACGCAGTTTTACGCAGGATGACAATTTTGGTGTAGCGAGGATTGCTCGCCAGACTGTTGTTGTTTTGTGGGTGCCGGTGCTAATGCCAGTAATCAGCGTGACTTTGTCACCGGTTGGCACCCCTCTTTGCATCACCCCTACGGCTGTTCAGTGTCTGTATTTGGCGCAGATGCCGTCTGCTCAACAAGCATTACTGACACAAAATCAACCCTTTGAACATTGAGCCCGGGTGATTAGAAATCACAATGTGAGTCTAAAAGCTTATCAAAAATCAGTGCATACATTGTATCTACATGTATTTGGGACATCGTATGTTCATATTCTACTTGAAAAGCAATTCATTTTGATATGCTTTATCTGTGTAATTTTTTCCCATTACTTTTTAATGGGGGTTGTTTCAAAGAGGCAGTCACTTTGTAGTGATACTGCACTCTAGTGCCAGATGTATAATTTCACCACTGACATCTTTGTGCACCATATGAGTGTTTGAATTGTACTCTGTCACCAGAGGCCAGCCGGGCTGGAACCAGTTGTTTCATCATATGTTATACAGTGGGAACTTGCGATTTTATTTCATGAAACTGGTATCCCGTGAGCGTTCTCTCCCCCTCCCCTTCTCCTCCCCTCCCCCATACTCCTCCCCAAAGAGACAGCCACCAGGAAACCGGAAAGAATTGAGATGATGCAGACTTTGTAGTCTAGGGAACATGAATGCTGCAAGGCATTGCAGGAAATCTGGACAAGTTGATGGCTTCTGAAATTAAGGGTCCATGCATTGTGCATGAAGGAAAGAATTTCAGTATTCTTCTTTCTGTTGTTGCAAAAATACTAAACACATCAGCTTAGCACCCTTGAAAGCTGTTACCAGTTTGTACTTCATTATTCAGTCATAGCAAACTCCATTTCCTCTAAGGATTTGGCAATGTCCAGCTGGGACACATATATTTTTTCCCCTCATAAAAGGTTCATTTCCACTTGTGCCAAAATGAAAGATTATTTAGAGAAAAAAGGATGAATTCATGCAGCCATGGATTTTACGGTGTAGATGGCTCTGATCAGTCAAATGCCGGTGTGTAACATTTCCTTTCCTTGAATTGCATCTGTTTGCGCTACTCAGTTCCCTGTGTTTCCTGTTGTGAGATTAGCATCTCACGTAGGCCAACCCTGGCCGCCAGCAGCAGTAAGCCTATTTCTATTTCCAAGGTGGAAGGTACTGTTCGAGGTTTCTAGCATTTACCAAGATCCCCAAAGCTTTGTCATCTATTTTGTGGCAAATCATCCTTGCCTAGTTAATATGGCCCAGTGATAGGGTCGGTTTGTGTGTTTTTTGTTTGTTTTTGTTTTTCGTTTCCTTGGGACTTCTTGCCCTGGTCCAATTCAACTTACTGTATTGGTGGTTGCACATGTCAGTGTGCTGCAGTCGTTAACTAGAAGCTCCCACAGGCAGATGGGTTTATTTCCAGCTGCAGCTGTAACTTTCAAACACTGCACTTTAAACCACACACTCTGTGGCTCCACCGAGTTTGGATCCAGCAGTGTAATCGCCACACAAAAGTCCGTCTGATTTGAAAATGACCGCCGTGTGGGGAAACCACACACGGGTATGATTTGTTCACTATATTGCTGAATCTGTGGCCAAAGCAGAGGCTGAGGCCTACTGCATACATGTACTTCTCTCCCCACTCACTCCTGCTCTGAAACCCATGTGCTTGAAGCAAGCCTTCGGGCTGCTGTACATTTGTCACGGTGTGTTTTCCAGCGAAGGCCATTTGGCACTGCACAACTGTGGGAAAATTGACGATAGGCACAATGTTTGAATTTTTCCCATTCCCTGACCTATTTGTAATTCACAAACCACAAAGTCTGAGTCTGATACCTTTCTGTAGGTGTGTGATACAGAGGGACTGAGACATGTTATTATTCCTACTGCTGGGGAAGCTTTCAGGTGTGCCATGGCTTAGGATGCATTTGCATGCCTCGTAGAAGGATAATATACACTCATGGAACAACCCAGTTATAGCTGAATGATTGCTGGAGTTATTATTCAAGATATCTGCCTCACTGTTTTGGCCAAAAACGGAGCTCCTCCAGATGTATTTGTAGCTGTTGGTGGGAGCCCCAAGGAGTGGGGCGCTGTTGCTTCCTGACCTTTCAAAAGGATGCAGTTTTTTTCGGTGCCTTCTCTGTTCTCCCAAGCTGTTTGAAACAGTCACAAAATCATGATCAGTTGCGTTGCTTGTACTGTGCTATCTCGCTGCCCTTCGCCCCACTTGCAAAAATGTTTGCCAATGCTGAATGCAATCAGAGTTACATGTGCAGTAGATTCAGGTACAGGAAAGTGCCAGTCTTAGACACGGCCAAATTCAAAGGCAAGATGTGCATGTGTACGTCAGAATGTATCCTGCCTGCAGCTGGCAGTAACACGTCTGTGGGAAGCATACAGCCGCTAGCTGCTGGCCTCCTTAGACATGCCTAGAGGCAAGTTTAAACTAACACCTGTGCATCCTGGTCAAGCCCTATGCAAAGCAATTAGAGGCTGGGCTCCATCTTTCTCCAGTCCTGCAAAGTCCTCCAAAAACCCCTGGTCGGATTTTGGACGGTTGTACATGTGGTTGAATTTTTTCGCATATTCTGTTAGCTTATTTTAAATTCTTTGCCTTTCATTACTACTACCGAGCTCTTTAATACGGACATGAAATAGGAGTAGGCTCATCAGAATCCCCAAGCCTGTGTTACTTCACACTCCTACTCTACCTCCCTCATGGGCAAAGTGACGCAGATTGGAGCAGGAACAGAAGTGTTTTTGTGGTTCCTCTAGGGAAACCTCCCTTTTTTTCTCTCTCCTTTCTTTGAGCTCGAGTTGCAGATTTAAAAAAAAAAGAAGAAAAGGTTCAGGAAAGGGTAGCCTGTGTGGAAGTAACACCTCAGTTCACAGTGCGGTCTTTTAAGGCAGTTTTTAAAAGATATTTCTTCTGTGTTCCTGACGTGAGTTAATTTTGTGTGTGTCTGCTCAGTTTCAAAATCATGTCACAAGTGTATTGGCATTATGCGTAACGCGTAATTGTATGTTACGGATATTATGGATGATATGCATTTTTGTAGCAAGTCTCTGCTGGAAAGCAGAGCATGCTAAAAAAAAAACATGATCACTCAAGATGGTGAAGGCTTGCGAAAATTGTGAGAAAGGCAAAGGTCTGCCTTTGGCGGCTTGGAATCACAGTAGTTTTTGAAGAGCTCTTCCTGATGTTAATAGTGGAGCACAATTTGCTGATGCTGGCGTTAAGCAAAGCTGATCTCTGAAGGTGTCGAGTCATGCTCTTGAAACATGTCCATAGCTGTGACACTTTAAATATAGTCCCATCCTAATCCATGAAGCCCCGACTTCTGAGTCAGGGTCTGGGGGCTATAAATACGAACACCTCTTTGGGATCCAAAAGTCCGACTTCAAAATCCTCCAAAAAAACAAGAGAAAGGTCACTGGGATGCTGTGTAATTGATCAAGTTTGCCATTGTTGTGTGGGGCACCATTTGAAGAAAGAAGCAGAGTCATAGTTTACTGAAGAAATTGGCAGCTTTTGTTGCTTACCTTATGCTTGATCTTCTGAGTCTGATTCAGGATGATAGGCAAAGATAAACAGAAGAATGTTCAACGGGGGCATTATTTTTACCTCCAAGTTCAAATACAAGTCCATGAGGTCGCATTATTCGACAAATCCTCTCACTTTGAGAATGTTCGTTTTGCACTGGTGGGGATAAGGTAATCCGAGTCGAAACATGTGTTTCCCTGATGGCGTTTCTGAAAACTTTCTATTTTGTTTGATGTACATGGCACTGGAGGGCCGTTGCTGGACACGGTCTCTGGCTAGATATGGAAGTGTGGAAACGTTTGCTTGTCTCACATCCTGAGAGAAAACATTGCCCGTGGATGTCCGTGGTCAGAAAGTTCACCATATGAGGTTTGCGACGATTGCTTAAGTGAATGAATGCTTTGCGTGTAGCCACTGCATGCCCTCATTTCACTCGCTACCTTGAAAGTTACAGCTTCGGTCATGCACTCACGGACATGATGGGGGAACCAGCAGATATCACCCTCTACAGGGTGCGCATCAAACGGATGCAGGGTTTATAAATTAACCCATCTTTGAACACTCCCTGCCAGTTGGTGTTAGCGTTTATTACTTAGACATGTTAACAAGCATTGCAGTGACCAGACAGTTTTTTTGCGCGCAAGTTCACACAGTCAATTTAAGGCGAGTTCCTAATCTAAGGTAGCTTTCACCCCGCCGTGTCAAATGTTGTAAAAGTGAAGATTGTTGGAATACAATAAGAGTGACAAGAACTGCTGGTGGAAATCTTGCTGGACTTAGCTTAGCTTGCTTTGTTTTTCCTTTTTTAAGACAAAATCAATTAAAGGGTCTCTAAACTTCAGACATCAGGAAATCGTTAAGACTAGTACAACAGTGTCGGATCTTTGTGAACCATGTTCAGATGTTCAGACATCAAGTAGACAATTTTCTTGTCAGTTTTGACTTTGAAGTTTCCTCATCAGTCAAAAGGTCTAGCAGATGGAAATTAATGACTCAGCTCATAATCCTGTCTTTACTGCTGGTAAGTGAGTAGTTTTGTGGAGTTACACGTGTTGGGTCGTCATATTGAGGATTAAAAACCTTAGCAAAGTCTACTTTGCAAATTAAAGTGCTCATTTAAACGAGCAGAGAACCGGTTCAGTCACAAGTGATTAACTGAATGATACTGAATGGCATTGTGGATGGTACCCTTATTGGTACAAGCTTTTGGCCCCTGTATCCACGGTGCATTTTTGACGATTAAAAAAATTGTGTCCTTGAGCAGGACACTTTATTGTTGGAAAAAATGTTTTGGGTGCCTCAACAGCCAAATGAATTGCAATACATGTATGTGGACCTCATAGGATTATTGTTTGGATTGGAATGGATTGTTTTGGATCAGATGGGATCAGATTAGATTGGACTGGATGGGATTGGATCAGATCAGATCACATGGTAGTGGACCAGATTGGATCATTGTTTATGAAATGCTCTTGATTAAATTTGACATTTTAAATTGACCAAGTATCAATGCTCAAGACTGGTCTCCTTTGGGTAATCTGTAATAATGCTGGCTTGAGGGTAGTTGTCTCATTTTTAGAAACAAACCCTGCATTTGCTCCCTCAGCCCTATTTTAGACAGGAGTCTTTCCATAAACTAGCATTATTTGCAACTTGCATGCATAAAGCACCTGCCTTCCGAGTCAACCCGTCATGGGCATTTTTCAGAATAGATTCTCTGTGACGGAGACCTGGGTGCATTCTAAGGCCACATCCAAGTCTTTTGTCTTTTACTAGAGCTTGGTCTTTGCCAGATGTAAACATGTGGCCCCATGCTGACAACTGTAGTTGTAGAAGCCCATTTTTGACATGGGGCCTTATTCCAGCCTGTCTGTTGTGGAGACTCTATGGAACATGTACCGTACATGTGCCAGACGCCCAAAGTGACAAAATTGATGCTGAAAGGGGTACCGGTTCTAGTCCCCCAGGTGGAAGGCCCGTGTGGCCCAGATGAATCTCCTCCTATCAGAACATTTGGCTGATCCACTTAGATTAGGACTGTTGAATGATGGCATAATCTGCATGTGTCATTGATAGTGCCATGCAGGATGTTACGCAGTCCAGATTGATTTCATATCTGGCCGTTGGAAGGCT
Organism: Acanthaster planci; assembly: GCF_054643075.1. NCBI lineage: Eukaryota > Metazoa > Echinodermata > Asteroidea > Valvatida > Acanthasteridae > Acanthaster > Acanthaster planci. The sequence goes on along the minus strand of NC_141778.1, from coordinate 25,577,745 downwards.
TGCACACAAGTGTCTTGTCTCAGTCCCCTCTTGGACATTGATGACCTTGTGAGGATCAACATTTGAGGTGACCAGGCCACTGATTCAGGCTGTGCAGAATGCCTGCTGTTCCACCAAAAGTTTCTTCCTGATAGAAAAATGAAAAAACCGAATCGATAGTGTTTGGTCTCCAGTACAAAACCTTGTATTTTTATCTTTAAAATATCACTGCTAATTTCAAATGGTTTTCTTCTGTTAAGTGTTTGGCAAAAGACTTAAATTTATTGGGGACTTTCTCTGTTTTTTGACAGCAAATAGACTCTACCTTGGATATACATACCTTTGGCTGATGCTTGTTGGATAGTTTTCTTATTCTTATGCTCTTTTTTGCTGTCATAAATCCTTGTCTTCCTCAGTACTCCTGAGTACCCTTTTTGTAGCTTGGGGTCATTTTGTTAGGGCTTAGTCAAGTAGAGCAGTGGGTAACCTGATACACCGAAAGGAAAACAATGTGCCAAGGGGCAGGCCTAGAGGAAGATAGGTCAGCGCTCAGGGTAGCAGGCCTACACTAACACACCTGATGCCAATTACCGAGACATGGGCTAATGAGAGCCGAGGAGAGAATGACACCTGGATGGGACATGCTTTTGTGGCTTCTCCAGACATGGCAACAGTTCTTTTAGTATTCAGCCAGGTATCTTTGATTGGCTTGGATTGGCTAGGTTGTCAGCATATTACTCGCAGTAGCAGAGTCTTTGCTGAGTCCGTTGCATGCATGTACATGTACCATTGGCTAGATTGCTACATTATCATCAGGCAAGTGGCTGTAATAAGGCCCATCCTTGACTTTCTGTTTCTGATTTCATCTTACCCCACCATTTTTGCTCTCTGTCTCTCACTTTCTTCAAAGGTTGCACTTTTTCCCTTCCAAATGTTTAGGAGAAACAGGCATTTCCTTCAAATCATCAGTCAATGTCAGAGTGACAGCACAGCGACGTTTTGTGGTTGAGGGTTTTTATTCGTATCTTTCCACACTTGGACCAAAGTATTTATAAAAATCAAACCTGTGTTTCATTTGATGCAAATGCTCAGCCAACTTTGGCACTTCTAAAATTAGCCTTCTTTCTGTGTTACGCATGCCCAAAACTGGAAGTGCTAAATACTGAGATAGCAAAGGGGGGGGGAGGTGGTCATGGGTCAGTCATTCCAGTGGAATAATTACAGAGGGCCAATTAGAAAACGTGAAAAAGTCTAACTTAAAAATGCGGGATTTTCATTTTCACTCTTAAAAAAACTATATTGAAGTTTTCTTCACCGGCATAGAATTTTTTCTATATTTGGGAATGCTGTGATTGGGCATGACATGCTTTGTGGGCAAGACGAAAGCCATCTTGACATCTCACCTTTTCTTTATCCTTATTGCTAAGTAAGAAACTTTGATTGGAGTGCTAATGGCATGCTAAACACCCCAATCTCCCTACCCCCCCCCCCCTTGGCCCCTCCAATTAAATAAAGGGCAGAGGATATTGTGAATCATCTGGTGGAGGAGTTGCGTGCCATAGGTACCAAGCGGGCCCAATAACAGGTAACGCCTGCCACCCACCATTTCTGGTCGACCCCTGTGATGCACATAGTTTGCCCTGCAGCCACCTGGTCCAATTTGCTGGGACCCTTCACTGGTTTCTGTTTTTAGGGGTGTCTTCCTCCCTGGGAGGAAGGGGCACCAAATTGGGGATCTCAGCAGTCGTCACAGACAATTCTTGTCACAGGCTTCATGAGCAGATGGGGTAAGGGGAAAGGGGGGGGAAGGCCCATGTGGTTTTACACCCATCAGTGGCATTGAAGTTCCTGGTGTTTACCATAGTGCTATCCAGCCTACCGCACCCTCCCTCAAAAGGGAAATTAAACTCAGCGTGTATTCATCAATGACTTACTTGATACCCTGTTAGCTGAAATATCAGGAAATTAACGATAATTTCCAAGGGCTCGTAAGTCCTTGATGTCTTCTAAGGAGGCCATTTTTTTTTGTGTATGAGTCCCGACTGGTCTTGTTACTGCTCAGAAACTGTAACATTAGTGGAGATTTGTAACTTGCACTCAAAACAATAAAACCTGTGCTTTGTGTTTTCTTGATTTCGGAGATAATTTTCCTTTTCTGTTGGTTTGGTGGAAGGTGCAGTATATTCAATACATCCTGTGTGAAACTGCAAACAGCTGAGCCCCCTAATCACAGATTAAAGGAAGGCTGACGCTCAGTGTAGTTGCACATGTTCCCAAGCTTCATAAATCACTGGAATTGAGACCGGATAGCTCCTAGTACACTCTGGAAGAGAGATAAGGCAGCGTATTTGAAGGCAGATAATCCCGGTTTGCTAACAAGGCTACTTATTGGCAGTGACAAGTACAGTAGTCGTTGGAGCAGGAGGGAGGGGGGTAGGGAGAGAGTTTTGTTCAAGGCCGAGGGGTGGCGGGCGTTCTGCTGGCTGCCCTCTCCCTTACCTTGCTGAGGTGTGTACCATATGAGCAGTTGCCCCAAAATGGGGGCCTGTGCCCGATCTCCCCTGGTTGTTGTGTTTAAACAGGTGTACAGGAAGCGGCATTCTGTTCGCCTCCCTTGTAGGCTTTAAAGCATGTCCTGGACAGCTACGCGTGTGGAATTAGGTAACACTGTGCACATAGGTGATAGAGGCAGAGTGGATGGAAGGAAAGGCTTATCTGCCGTGCGTCTGGCTCCTGTTTCACAGTAACAAAGTCATAATTTCCAATCACTTGAAGATATGAGCTATATGTAAGTTACATTAAGCGCTCCTCATGGTGCAGCACTGAATCAGGAAGCTTAATTTTCAGTTTGTGCACCTCATTTGCTAAGCTCTGTAGATTGCATGCTGTCAGGGTTGGTGAGGAAAACAAAAAGCAAGCTTGCTTGGGTCAGATTTACGAGGGTAATCAAGAGGCTGTGGGTTCGAACCCAACCTGAGCCATAGATTTTTCTCTCAAGGTCTTCCCCCGCACTTGGGTATTTGTACATTTGTTAAATTACATGTAAATCGGTGGAGGACAAAAAGCAGGTATTAGGAAGTCTAGTATCAGCGGCGATATCTGTCTCTGATAACAGATTTAGCATAATTCCTGTATGAACTGGTGCCACATATCTGGACTGTTAAAGTGTCGCTGCAATAAATTTTTCTCAGTTGTTTCTGCAATTTTGTACTTTTCTTCAATGTATGAAAACTGTTTTCCATCCCTGTTTGGTTACATGCGTGGGAAAAGTGCATTTTTTAAAAACTTTAAAACTTATCCATGCTTTCCTGGCCGACTGAGGGTGCTGTTGGTGCTATGTCATCCAGGGAAGACATAGTTTGGTGTATAGGTTTTTCTGTTCAAATTGTGAACCCAGAATTTACTTACTGAAAACATTTCTGAGAAAGGCATTGATGCCTGCCTACATGTATTTCTATCCATTTTGTGTTCAAACCAATGTAACATTGAGGCTTTCTTCCTGGGATGATATCACAGTGTTGCTCATGAATGTGAAAAGATTCGTCAGCATAACAACCAAAGAGGCGTTTAAATAGCCCTGGAACTACTGAAACAAAAGATGAAAATAAATTTAGATGAGACGCAGAGGTGCCTTTTGATCGCAGGTGGCGTTGTCTTTATGCATTGCCTTCACGTCCTGTCGGTTTTCATTACTGAATTACCTCTTGACGCCTCAGTTACACTACCGGTACATGTGCATTTTTGTAAGTAATCAGCACAAAATAGAAAAATCAATGTGGCAACAGCATCAATTCTCAGGGTTGGCTGATTTAAATCACCTTGATTTAAGTCACTGATTTAAATCATGATTTAAATCAAACGATTAAAAAAAATTACTTTGCTTAAAACAACATTTTTACTTTTTTTATGTAAAAAGGCAAATATCTTTCAATTTTTAAATTCTTTTCAACTGATTGGTTTCTTTTTTTACATGTTTTGCACATTTTTAACAACAAATCCCCCCCTTTGAGCCTTTCAGTTCTGCGTATTGATAAAAAGTATGAATGCACGTGCTTTACACACAGTCTGGGTTGGCAGGATTTTTTGTTCAATTCAATCCACTTGTTTCAGTTTTAATCAGCTTTTTCGATTGAGTGAATGAATTTTATGTGAAGGGTTTATAGCCATGATTTAATTTCACTTCGTTTAAATTGACCGCTTCAGACTTTGACATTGTGAAATATCAGTGTATATGTACAACCTTTTGTCTCTACAAGTACACGTTTTTTATTGAGATTAGAAATGTTTGGTCATTATGCAATGAAACTAAAACTAATGACAACATGTTCTTAATAATGTTCAACATGTTCTATTAATTACAAAGGAGCTGGATTACAAACAAAACGAGACTACTTTTTGTGCATATTAAAGCAAGGTAAAATACCAGTATTTTGTACCTACATTTCTAAATTCAAATCCAAATTTGTTCAGTTTTGTAGCAAAAGAAATAAATGATTTAAAATTAATACACATGCAGCTAATTTGCTTGCTTTGGAAAAGATAATTGAGCCAACTTGTCTCCAATTTTCACTTTAAAAAAAGTAAAAAAGTTGATTTTTTTTATATAGAAATATAAAAACCCCCAACCCTGTCAGTTCATGGGGAGGCACATGTCTTTTTGATATCCATTTTGAAAGCATTACTTTTTCCAAACAGTACACCAGGTGTGCGTACCCAGGATTCCCAAACATTTGATTTTGTTGCATCTAACCACCAGTATATGAAACCCACCAAAACTGTCTTTGGGCAGCCATGAGAGGGTTGGATTCTGAGAAGTACCAGAAATTGCACCTATTGCATTCTTGAAATAGTACAAAACATTAACTTCGATAAACTCCCCTCCCAACAATTGAAAAAAGAAAACAAAAGATTAAAACTTTTATTGCCCTAGCTGTAGCCTTTCCTTTACTTTTTCTGCTTTTAAAATTCACAGTTGTCAGTATGTTTGCATCTCAGAGACTAAACATACATGTACATCTATGTGGTTTAAATGAATTTGATCCAAGGAGAGTGGATTTGAAGAATAGTTTGCCCCAAAAGGAATACCGCAAGGCTGAAATCAGTGTCAGAAATTTGTGGGTGTCGGTAAGTGTAGCTGGTTGCAGTTGGAAACAACATTAATTATCCTGAATGATGAAATAAATGGAAATGAAACCTTAGAATTTCACTGATGTTAGCACAGTGCCAATTCTGAGGATGACGCATACCAACCTAGCGCAGGTTTCTTTGATGGATTCTTTCAAGGATACCATGGGTAAGGTACATATGTTACCAGTGTTTAGCTTAGAACTCCCCATAACTGCTGAGGAGGATGGATCCCTCCGCAAGCTTTTAGTCCCTCAAAATACATTTTAATTAATTGTTGAGGCTTTGTCAAAACCTATGTGTGTCAACAGTGCACACCAACAGCCCAGCAAAAAGTTGCCCCATCAGTAGTGTGCGAGTCAGTGATTCATTCCAAAGGTTCCTGGAAATCGTTTGAACAAAGTGGCACTTTTCTAGCTGTGAAGTTGTCATCCGAATGGATTGAACCCAACACGCTTAAAGTTTAGTGCTGCCACAACCAATATTGTAACCCAGGATCAACTTGGCGAGTACGTGGACATGGCTTGCAGATGGGCACGGTACCTTAAAAGGTAAAGTTGTTCAAGGCTTTCCTGATTGGCCAAGCTGCCACAAGGTACACAGTTGAGTAATAGCCCCCAGTCCCCTCTCCCAACTGTCTGATTAACCTCAAAAGCATGCGCCACACCAGCCAACAAGGATGACAAAATCACGCGGAATCCACTGAAACACCAAGTACCATAGGCCGAGCTGGTCGTCGCAGGGACACCCAGACCCAGAGCTCCAGCTCCCCAAGTAGCGACAGAGAAGCCTGGTCCAAACAGTCACGTTCAGCGGATGAATAACCCGAGAAGAGGAAAAAATATAATAGTAGCTACTGTCAACGCTTCTTCCCACTCGCTCTCTGTCTATTTATAAAAAGAGAAGAAACTGTGACTCGGCCTGCCTGCAATGGTCCCTGCTGCATGTGGCATTAGTCAGCTATGTGGCATGCCGGTTGGTCATGGTACCCGGGATCGTGGGGCACGTTTCCTGGCTCGGGACGCGCTGGCTTGGGCTCCGCCACTGATGTCGGTTGTTGTCTGAGTTTGCATTACCAGAGGCTGTGCAAGATCACCTGTTCCAAGTTGGCGGCTGAGCAGTGCAGTGCCGAGCAGACCTCACTGGTGAGTATGTATCGTAGGGTTACTTGGGAAACGAAATGCGTTCAAATCGTGGTTGATCAGAGCTTAGGTAATGGTGGTAGTCTTTGATATGCTGTATTCAGCTGTTACCTGTGCACCAGTTGGCATGCTGTACTATGCTATTTGGAGCGGTTAATGTGTTGGCTCTACATGTTTGTGTAGGGAGTCAGACTTCACGGACTGTTGTTGAAGGTAAGTCGGACTGCCTGAGGTCCATTCTGAGCTGAGATGGTAGTCTGGGCTGATTGTCAGGTTCCTGCCATTACTGTCAATCACATGCTTTGAGCCAGACAGTGTACATGTAAGTTCATTCTGTTATGTGTTTGTTATCCCTTCTCTGTGAAATGGCGGAGTTTGCAGCGGGCTTCTCCACCCAAAACTTGGACATGACAGGCAAACTGGACAATGTATCGGAAGTCCTGCTTTTAATAACTCACCCCAAATCTGCCAGAATCCAGTATGCTCCAGTACTACGGTATGAGGACTTCAAGACTGCACAGCCTATTACATTGCTTTTCAGAGGACATGTCCTTGGTTTCTGCCATCCACAAAGGGAGTTTTATAGCAAAAATGCCTTGGTCGTTATGTCTTTAAGTACAGGTGCAGTGTATATGTACATAAAATGGTAGCTTTCATTAAAACACACAGTTTGTGTGTAATGTGCATGAAACTTGAACAGACTGCTAGCAATATTACCTTGTTCGTTCACTGTAGGCTAGGCCAATGTGTATGCAGTTACATTGCTAAAATGCCCTGAGGACCTTTGTATATTGCTCAGTTTTATGTTTCTTGTCAAAACATATCCAAAGACTTATTTTAGGTGCTCTGAACAAAAATGTGTGGAATGTTGAAATCGTTGTGTTCAGAATTCTGACAAGCAAAAACCCACAATGCATACTTGTAGGTAAAAACCCTTCTATGGTTACTAGCTAGTTGTATTGATGGGGCACTGTAATCTTTATAACGCCTGTCCACACACAACCACAGTCAGTCAACCACATCCCAAGCTACAGTGTACATGTCTGAGCATCCTGATTTGGCCTTGGTTGAAAGTTGGGCATTCTGAAAGTTCCATCAAGTACTTTTAAATGGCAGCATTACAGATCTTGTCAGTATGCTAAAGATTTCCTCAATATGAAAACGCACGTACCTGCAGTTCTTTTGCCTAAATTGGAAATTTGGAAATGACCTTGAAATACTTTCATTATATCCTGTGAAGCATGCAGTGAGCCTTTGTGAGCCTTTTACATGTGTACATAAACTTTGGCTTTTTTTACTGGATGAATCATTTTTGGAAAAAATTAAGCACTTGTGCCTCTTCCGGCAACAAAATAATGAAACATTCTGTCTACTGTCAAATTGGAGAGTTCTGAAGAGTCCAAAATAAGCTTCGGAGAGATAGAGCATGTAAGATAAGAGCATGGTACGACAGGAGGGAAGGTTATGAGGTTGCCCCCAATGACTTCCCCCTCCCAAAGAGGATAAATGAAAATTGGTGGGGGGGGGGAAGGAACAGAAGACACAGTCACATGACCCAAGTCTGTCTCAGTTTTTGTGTGTGTGTGTTTGTGAGACTCTGGGTGCGTATCGTAAATCCGACGCCTCATAGGCTCGTAACGAGCGTCAAATCAAACGTCGAGGCGTCAGATTTTTTGAGGCGTTGGATCTATTCCATGGGCCAAAAAAAACGTTAGAGCTTTTAAATATGTTTGTCGGACTTATGGACTTTTTAAACGCTTTTTTCGGACTTATGAGGTGTTGGAATTATGAGGCGACGGACTTACGAGCTGACCCCGTGACTCTAACTTAACTGAAGCCACAGTGGCAAAAGCATGAGAGTCTGAGATTCAGACTTGGCTATCACAACGTTGACCTCACACTGAAGATTTGTGGCGCGTGAGTCACATGCATGTAGTCTTTGGTATGATCAGCACCTGTTGTTTTTTAACATTAAAATCCGGAATCGGATGTTGCCTTTCCAATCATTACGGCAAGGACTTTCGATCAGTAGGAGTTCACAACAAATACTCAAAACACAAAAAGGTACTCACTGCTATACTTGGGTGTTGTGATTGACAGTTGTCTTGTGATGATCTTGCTGTTTTGTTGATTAATGCAAAGGATTTGGGATGGATGCTTGGAGCTGTTCTGTGCACTCGATAGTACATCTAGGTGTAAAGTTTAGTCTAATGACTATAACAAGTGATATATGTTTTGGACAAGAACTCCAACTGAGTTGTCTGAAAGCACACAGGCTGTGCAGGGACTCAGACACCAAATCAAACCATGTTACCCAAATTTAAGTGTGATAAAAGAGATGTGAAGGCATCATATTTGAGATTTCCCATGGCAATGATTTTCGAGGTTCCCCCCCATGAAATGATCCTTTCCATAATGCCGTGTTGCTGAGCACATGTATACAGTGTAAGAAAGCGATGACGCAATGTCCTCCTGTTTTGGTACACTGTGTGGCATTTCACGATAAGAACGACACCTCACCGACACGGGTCATTTCGCACATTTACACATCCCGAACGTGTTGATGTTATCAAGCCCCTTTTCACACTCTCGGTTACGTAAATTAGGAAGTGGTTCGTAAACAGCTTTGGGAGCAGCTGTCAAGGGGCAATTATTGTGCCACTGGACAAAACTATCTGGAGAATTGGCTGAACTTTTAAACGGGTACTCCTGTTAATGCCCCCCCCCAGATCTGCGGACACAATTGGTGACATACTGTGGTTTTTCATATTGGGATAAGCTCAGGGCATGTAAAGGTCAGTAATCGGAAGCTAATTACAGCAGACTTGGGGTCCTAATGTCAGAATCCTTTTTTCCAAAGAAAGTGGTCTGGTAAAGTGGGTCATTGTCTCTCTTTTGTAACCATTGCTTTTTAACTGACCCAGGTTTGAGCTCGCGACATGTTTGGAACATTGAGTTGCTGAGGAGCTTGCAATGTCTGATCTCCTGTCTTGAAACCCAGCAAACTGTGACAAAAAATTTGACGACTTGATTTCTATTTGTTTGAGAGAGAGAAGTTGCATAATTATTCACTGTGTAAATTCCCTGGACACGATGAAGCAACATTTCATGAACTCTGGCCACAGTGCTGTGTTCATGAAATTGTAGAGTGTCAGTCATTTTCTATAACATGCCCACAGAAGACAACACCGACGCAAAACCAATTTGTGATTCTTGTTGAAGTTTTTCTGGGTATGTTTTAGGAAGCTTCAGAAACCAGTATGGATCACAGAGCATATTAATCTGTAAATCAAATTCTGTCGCTTTGCGAGGAACCAGTGAAAAATCTTTGAGACCTTGAAACATCACGGTGGGTTTTCTTTTCGTAATTTGTGTATCATTGCAGCCGTACAAAGATGATGTAAACAACTCGTTAGCGTCAGGCAGACACGATGGAGTCATAGTGTACAGAGGAATCTCGAGAGAAAAACACAAGGTAAATTGTCACTTTGCTGAACCATTGCACTACCAGCAGCAGGCATCCAGGCTTTTTGATGTGGTCCATGCTACCTACATACATGTATGCACATGTACATGTACATGTACAATTGAAGGTTGTGTGAGTGGAGTTCGCAACCTATTTGTGAGTTCCATGACCCATGTTGCACTTCATAGTCCTCATGCAGGGGTTGAACTTAGACTCCAAAAGTGCTCAGACTTTGTCAACTTATTAACTTGCACTCTATGGAAAGTCACAGTGTAACAGCATTCACTGTCAACTTGTAATTGACTATGGTTGATGTGTAACTGGCCAGATGCATGTCATCAGTGAAACTCTTGGCCTTAACATTCTGCATGATTATTCAGGAAAGTTGATCAGGCACCCCTGTATCAATTTGGACACATGACTTGTCTAGAATTCGCCTTTATTGTTGACATGTTTCTTAATACTAGAAGGTGTCCTCAGCCTGCTAGCCTTCCTGGGTGTTTTGAAAAATAAAGTGTGCCTTCTCCCACCTTAGGCTAGCCATAATCTGTTATCATTTAAACCTAAACCCTTGCACTGTCAGTTATTGCAAGTTCACAACCGCCAGTGACCTTTCTCTTTCTGACATTTATGTTTCCGGTTTTGTTTTTTTTCAAAGTAAAGTTTTCAATCCCACAGGAAGGAAGCATCAGTTTGTTGTCTTTAAAAACATTTTTTTTTATCACGCCACATATTGAAACAGTTGAGAACTTCTTCATTTACCCCTGGGTTTTGACAGAAGCACATAATCCCTCATGGAAGGTTCCCCCTCGGGCACTATAACCAGATCCTTTCTCACAGAAGCGACTTCCTTTGTGCACTTGCCAAAACGTTTCCATCATGGACTTGAACAGTTGACTGGCATCCACATACCGGTACCCTTACCAGGACCAGTAGATCTCTCCTTTGTTTACAAACATTGACCATTATTTTGTATGGGTGGCCAAAGTTTGTAAAAGGTTCTCCTTTAGTACACAGCAGTTTTGCCTCAAAATCCACTTTTTTCTAATGACTTTAGAAATAAAAGGTATTCTTCATTAGGTACTTAGTAGAAATGCTTCTCATTTCAGGGGTGTAATATTTGAGCCACATTTTGATTACTTTTAAAATTATTTTGGGTTTTGTACTCATGGCCAGCCATAGTTTTGCCAGCCGTGGTTTGCAGGATCTGTACTTGTGGTTTAGCAAAGGCCTTGTTTGTCTCACACAGATCTACATAAATCATGATCGGTTATCTGTCTTTGGTTTACAGACACCAAAACTCACTTGATGGATGGTGTGAACTAGTGTAAGGATCACTGATCTTGATCCAGAACCGTGTGAAACAAACAGGCCCAACAAAAAGGTCTTTAGACCTTAATTCACAGGGAAGCCATTTTTGATAGTGTTCCCAGAATCATATGCATTTTAATCTATTGTTTGAATGGGGTGGTGCCAGACTGTTTTAGGTTCTAGGCCTCACTCTCATGTTTTTTAAATGTGGCTTAAAACATTTAGATATAATTTATCACAAATACTGTGCACCAAGTGTGCACCAGCATAAATGACATCAAAGTGTATTGCAACTCTAGTTCCTTACTTAATCGTGCTGTGGTTCTCAAAATAAAAGGTCAGCCTCCCTCTCAACTTAACATGGCTGACTTGTGAAAGGGCCAATTCTGAAAATGTTGTCCAGTGCAGCAGACAAAGTAACCTTGTACAGAAAAACTGAGTTTGCTCATTAAGGGGTACGAAACAGACAAAACATCATAAACTCTTCAGAACATTCCCCTGAAGACAAACAGAAATATCATTGCATGAAAAATGTTGATGTGAACCACTCTCTGGCCAGAGTGACCTCCATCTACAAATTAATTTCCAGTGATGCAGTTCGTGGACCCAACTTTCAAAAGAGTAAATTACCTTTGCTTTCGTATTAATTGTGCAATATCCCAACGTAAAACTTGTGGGATGTTGACGAATTGAGAGGGTTAAAAACTGTTTTTCAAGTGGTATGTGTGTGTTTTTTAATGTCATAGTTATCCTTCAAATGTACATGTAGGTTCCATTTTTGTACCCCCTTGTGGAATGTGGAAAAATTGTGATTATTCATCACTGCTGACAAACTTTAGACAAGCTAAATCCAGTTTGGAGAATTTCCAATGAGCATCTTGCAAATGTTGCAAGCATTGCATGGAGTCAAAGTCAAAAGCTGCTTTTTAAAATCAAGTTAAGGTCAAGCCTAGTCCAGTCTTTCAGTCTGGTTAATGTTAAATTAAGTGCATTTGCTGCAGATTACGATGAGTGATGAGTCAGGAGCAAGGATGGCTCAGATTAAACGTTAATGGTTTAAAGAAATACATGTATAATGATGATGGGGCTTCTGTTTTCCAGTGCATTATCATTGAGCCATCATTGCTCCAACATGCATGTGACATATGCAGCTGTGAGTACAGATTTGACATTAGGCAAAGTCCCACAGGCTGGCAGAGATAGATGAGAGTGGGGAATTGTCACCAACAGCTGATTGCGCAAGATACCGTTTTTCACCTCATCCATCATTTCCTTTTGGGTTGGCTATGTGATTTACACACAAAGAAAGCATCAGAAATACATGACACACACACTTGCTGCGAACTGCACAGCGTGTGATTGGGCTTGAGTTTTCCGTGTATGTTCACATGTTTGAGCACTGGTTTTTTTTTTGAGTACTCCTCTGCTTCAACAACCCAAGCTGGAGCATGTCTTTCTGGATGTGACACGGACGGCCCTCAGGGGCAGCCAGGAAAAAGGATATTGTGTACAGCAGTGGAGTGTTGGGAGTACAAGTCATTCACACCTTAACTTACATTTCCTGCAACCTGGCTGGCATCATGCAGTAGATCTGATAGCAAACACACAGGTGCTGGCAACAGGGCGGGGCCGTTAATGTCACTCTCCTCATTTTAAGGCTGTGTGAAAAGTTGAGGCCGGGTTTAAAGTAAGACTGCTCTGTCCATACCTTCAGAAGCAATAGCAGAAAACCAGTCTATGATAGAAAAGTGCATTTACAGCTGCATATTACAATAATGGATATTAACCCCCTAGGGACCATTGAAATCCTTCAGAACCTTGTTGGGTTCAGCATGGTTAGTGTTAACTCATGGCCATGTTTGTTATGCCCTGTTATATGTGCATGTTGTACATAATGCGTGTTGTTCGTTGTGCACTGTTGAGAAGAGGTGTTTTCTGAAAGAATGGGTAACCTAAGGTAAAGGATTAATGAGTGTTTTGACCGCTGTTCACTTGAGCCAGTGTTTGGAAAACCAGCCACCTGGGGCAAGCCCAATCAGTCGTACCATCCACCTGGCATCTTGTCTCTCCCTCTTTCCCTGCCCTCAACCCCTCCCCTCCCCAAACCCAGCCATCTTAATCTTCCAAATCTCTCTCTTCCTAAATGGCGAACCACCAGCCGCTGCGGCGACGCCACTGCCAAACTCGCAAGGGTCGAGCACGGATTAGCAACTGGTTGGAACAGGAAACCGAGATGATTTTGCCCTTTTCTGTATACATGTGTCTCTCTCTCGTAAGGGAGGAGGGGGACTAATTTGTTTATCTGTGTCTTTCATCTTCCTCATCTCTAGGGAGAATCAGTCTGGTGTTAATTATGGGGAGGGGGTTCCCGATTTCTAGCCTGCTCCCGAGGAAGTCTTGGTTGAATTTGTGGCATCCTAAAACTCTCCCTCTCCCTCTCTCAAACAAAATCTGTTTTTCCTCGGAAAAAGTTCAGGGCCATGGATAACTCTAGCCATCAAGGTCGGGGTCATGCATCTTGATTCAATCAACAGGGTGCACGTGCGGAGCTCCTCATGTGCTGCAGTTCCTGATTTCAGTTGAACATGGTTACATTAAATCCCGATGGAGAACTTCTCATGCAATTTTCCTCTGAACCTGTACCCATACATGTACATGTAGCTTTTCTTTCTTTGGTTCCTTTCAGTTGATCATTTACTTACACACGTAAGTGCTCAGAGAGCTGTTCCTTGTGCATTACGTTCTTGGGAGAAGGGCATTTCCCTTTCAGTGCTGTCTAACCCAAGAGGTTGTGACGTTGGACTAGTTAACCAACATTATTACTGACTTATTGCAACTCTTCTTTTTATTTGCTTAGGAAGTGCGTTGATTCAGGCACCAGCTGTCACTTTGAGCAAATAGCTCATTTTCTGTGCCAGGATAGAGCTTGCACTTGAGGCAGGCCCACCTGCCATACCACCCTGGTTTGCCACATGGAGAATGTTGAGGCAAGATACGACTACAAGCCTGATTGCCAATTACACAGTCTGCAGAGGCCTTAAAGAGAGCTAGATCACGGCACACCTGTCTGTTAGTGTTTGCACATGTAAAGGCCAGCCATTTGTGACTGGGGCTCGCAAACTAGTCAGATCTTGCCAGAATGAGTATGTTGGTTAATACCCGCATTGAAAACATAACTGACTCACTGTGTAGTGTGATTTGATGAATTTTCTGAAAATTTCCTGAAGAACAAGAACTGAGTTCTGTTAATTTTTTTTAAATGAGGGGGGTTTTGTCGATGAAAGTTGACTTTTTTTCAAGGAGAGGGGTGATTCGACGGGGATTATTGTCCAAGACAACAGTGAATGAGTAAGGAGTGTACATGTAACTTTGCTAAACTTCTTACTCCCTTGGTTTTGGAATGCAGTTCCTGTTGGAAAAGGAAGGATTTTTGAATGAATTATGGTGTTTCTGTGCACCTCTTTAGTGCAGACTATCTCCTTTGAAGGTTTCTCTACTTTTTTGAGGTCATGTTCCATGTGCCTTTGCTCCTTTACCTTGCGATGTGCACGTCCATGTATCCAAACAGGGAAAGAACTTGTACCATTTTAAATTGGGAAAGAACTCGTCAGAATGAGCCCGATCTCTGCTTCTGTCAAATTGAATGAACCTGCTCCCTGCTTCCGTCAAATTGAGTGAACCTGTGCTCAGTTTGACTTGGGGGAATTCTGTAAAAGGAGTTGTAAAGCATCCAGTCGGATGTAAGTCATCCAATTTTACATGAGATGAATGCAAACCAAGGAGGTAGCCCCTTGTCAAAGGGGCGTCATGGGCTCAGGAGAGATATCGTCTGATTCTACGAAAACTTGGAGTAGAAAGCACCGCATTTCCGTCTGTAATTTATTCCATTAATCAGCCCAACATATTCAGACTTTTGCAGTGGTGGCATGTGATCCATACTACCCAAATGCTGGACTTTTTAGGGGAAATGTTCTGTCTGTTATTATCATCATTCACTTGCAGTTGAATGAGTCAAAAGTCGGAGGGAATTGGAACCTTGCTGAAATGTGGCCAGGGAAATGCACCCCACTTGCCAAGTCAAGAAAAATAGTTCTCAAACATATACTGCCCTCCCCAGGTACCTCAAAGGTAATTTTGGCTTTCCACATCACCTTACTTGCCAGAAGTTAAGTTGTGGGCAGGGAGGCCCACCGTGTCCCTTGGGACAGCTAGAGAAAGCCATGCGTGGAACATTTATAGATCTGGTGACAAACATACAGTCAATTCCTCTCACAGGAAATATTCACAAGGGTGTGTGTCACACACGCCCTCCGTGCAACAGGATGTACAGAACATGCAACCTTGTTTTGTTCCCCTTTCCTGCGCCAGTCCGTGAAGGTGTAGGCCGCAGTTGCCATGATTGAGACGTCGCACATTCTGAGCATTAGTGCATTTGACTTCACACTGGGATTGGTCTTTATATGAAAATGCCTGGCCCGATTCTCAGGCTGGCGAACCAAGCTTAATTGTGCAGCATTGCACAAGCAGTGGCTGGTGACAGGCTTGACATTGTAAATTTTTGGGGGGGGGTGGTTTTGCGGTTCAAAAAATTGATCATCAGATTTGACAAAGCGGTGTGTGGCCTTAGTGATCTTAAAACACTGAGTAAAAGTTGTCAACTAGTATGGGCTTCAAGCTGAACCTTTGGTCGGAACTAAACTTTGCTGGTGCACAAATGACCAGGAAGTGCACGCGTCATGGTCGCATCTCTACCAACCAATTGAACACCGCAGACCAATGCAGCTCTTGTCAACCAATGAGGGGGTGCTCCTGTTCGAGGCAGATAGGAGATTCATGAGGGCAATTTATCTTCTACAACATCAACATCTGTCGGAGTGTTTCATGTGTTGACTTGTAAGTTCGAGATGGACATGCCCTCAAGCTCATCCACAAGTGTCGGTTTCTTTGCAGTGCAGCATCTGTTTGGTATCTTCTTTTGTAGCAGTAGCATCCATGTGACTTTTCTTGTAACATTGAGGTCCAAATTATGGTACATCTCCACAAAGACGTGTTCAATTGTAGTGTAGCACCTGATGCCGGTCTTGACATTGAGATCCACGTGCAGTGTTGTAATGAGTCACTAAATTTGGTCACTCAAATTGAGTCACGTCATAACATTGCTACTCGAGTCAAGTCATTAGGTCAAGAAGTTGAGTCGAGTCACTTTGTGTAGTCGAGTCAAATCAAGTACCGAGCTGGAGTCAGTTTGACTTACAAATTTTTGAACAAAATGCAATAACTACAATAGATATAAAAGCAGTTCCTTGAGTCTGATTTCAAGTATTTTTTGCCACAAAATTTTGTTTTTAATTGTTTTGAGACTCGAGTCTTATAAGCTTGTATTCGAGTCTCCATGAGAGATTTAAGTTGAGTCACTTGGTCAGAGACTCGAGTTGAGTCAAGTCATTTACCTGTTGGGACTTGAGTCGAGTCACTAAAAAGTGTGACTCTAGTCAGACTCCAGTCGAGTCATTGAGTTATCAAGCCATTACAGCTCCGTCCACATGCCCTCAAGTAAACTTTTCCGTCTGATGCCTTTAGCATCAAAATTCAACAAGGTCACCTATTGGTGAAGTAGTCCACAAGTTGAAGGCCTAGTGCTCTCCAGCATCCACCTGACACCTTTGCTGTAACACTGAAATTGACCTGTCCACAAGGTCATCCACATGTGTCGAAACTCTCTATGCTTCAGCATCCGTCTGACATCAGCAGGGTGACATGGATACATGTGCAGATGATTCACTGGACCGCCAAGGGTGACAGCATTGCCGTTCCTGAACTTTCTTAATTATCTGTGACTGATTAAACTGACCAAGATTTAGAGCAATAGAACAGACACACTCATAAACCCTTGAAGGATGCTTTGTAGGTAATATACCGTACAGCCCTTCCCTTGGTAAACAGCTCCCCCCCACTGGCTGTTAATTTTATTGTCTGAAAATGCTGAGCTTCTCGGGCAAAGTGATGCCAAGGATGTGAGCTGCAATGTAAGTCAATTCACTGTAAGTGGTCCACTGTGTAGATCAGCCAAACAGTTGTATGGAATCATGTGCCTAATGCTGTGAACAATCAATGAAACCCAATAACCTTGCCTTTGTTTGCTCTGCAGCCTTATTTGTCGTCGTTACAGCAAGAGGAGGAGTACCAGACGGAACCGGTGGACCTCTCAATGAACGGAACCAGAGGTCATGGCAGCAGCAAGAGGTCGACTGACACATCCGACATGGGTAAGAATTCTCTGGCGCTGGACAGCCCACGTTCGGCCATGTTGGAGTTTAAGAAGTATCTTGCAACCCAGTCATTCCTGTACCCAGGATATCCTGGGCAAGGCTAGACTTCATCAGATCCACCCATTATGGGTAACCCATGCAGTGCATTCAAAGTCTGTGGGATCCAAGAGTGAGCACTTCGGTAACTGATGACGTATTTCTGTACTGTCTGCTACCTTTTTTGTCCCACAAGTCCGTGTGCGCTTAACTTTTTTCCTATCTTCACACTTGGCTTGTGCTGCAATCACTCTGAAAGTACATAGTCAGTGTGTTGTTGGTTGTTACTCCTTGTGAACGTTTTGCATTTGACTCGTAATCCTTTTTCCCTTTTTCCCCCTCTCCTTTCTCAGATGACAGCCCAGTGGACCTGAAAAAGAGAAGCAGTACCATTGTAGGCTCCCCGTCACCTGTCCCACGAAGGCCAGGCAGGGAGGAAGACGACCGGCCAACAGTGACACTGGAGAGCATCACAAAAAGCGGGGCAGGAGCACTCATCAAAGTTGCACAGGCAGCAGAGTAAGTATGACAATCTCACCGAGTATTCAAAAGTCAATAGTGAGGATCATTCTTTCTAATTTGAGGCAGTTCATATAAGGGCTGCAGCCTTGAAAATTGATAGGGCTGCTGACTGTGGGGCCATAGTTCTACAGACTATGGGCCATTAGGTTGACAGGCTGTGGCCACTAGGTCTACAGACTATGGGCCATTAAGTCTACAGGCTGTGGCCAGAAGGTCTACAGACTATGGGCCATTAGGTGGACAGGCTGTAGCCACTAGGTCTACAGACTATGGGCCATTAAGTCTACAGGCTGTGGCCAGAAGGTCCACAGACTATGGGCCATTAAGTCTACAGGCTGTGGCCACTAGGTTTACAGACTATGGGCCATTAGGTTGACAGGCTGTGGCCACTAGATCTACAGACTATGGGCCATTAAGTCTACAGGCTGTGGCCAGAAGGTCTACAGACTATGGGCCATTAGGTCTACAGGCTGTGGCCAGAAGGTCTACAGATTATGGGCCATTAGGTTGACAGGCTGTGGCCACTAGGTCTACAGACTATGGGCCATTAAATCTACAGGCTGTGGCCAGAAGGTCTACAGATTATGGGCCATTAGGTTGACAGGCTGTGGCCACTAGGTCTACAGACTATGGGCCATTAAGTCTACAGGCTGTGGCCAGAAGGTCTACAGACTATGGGCCATTAAGTCTACAGGCTGTGGCCAGAAGGTCTACAGAGTATGGGCCATTAGGTCTACAGGCTTTGGCCAGTAGGTTTACAGTAGGTCTACACACAATGGCACAGTCAGTCTACAGACTGTAGTACAGTAAGTCTATAGATAGTGGTGGAGTAGGTCTATAGACTGCTACATTACATGTAGGTCTGTAGACTGTAGTGTAGTAGATCCACTGACTGTGGTGCAGTAGGGATCTTCATTTCCTTCCCCTTTTTACAGAAAGCAGAACCAAGCAGCTGTTAAAGAATGAGATTTTAAATGTCCATTCTTTAAAAAGATTTTTACAGGCTTATTCTAGATTTAGGATGGGAAGTTTGAATTCCCCAGTTGAACGTAGATGTGATAGATGCTTCTTGTATATATAGGGCACTATGATGCCCCCTCCCCCGCCTGCCTGAGCTTTTTCATTCTGAAAAACTGAGCTAGTCCAAATTCCCCAAATAAAGTTCTTGTTTTTATCCCTGGGAAAAGGGACTATTGGCACACGGTGAGAATGAGTCACACTTTGATTTAAACCCTGTATGAATTTTTTTAGGATTAGAATCTGTAATATTTTTCATACTCTAGAGAAAATAAGAAGTGGTGTTAATTTGAGTCAAAAGACCCTTGATGAAAAGCCCATCTACCCTGAGCAGCCAGAAAAGTGCAAGCGTATTAAGGCCATGTCAGGTTGCATTTTTGATGAAGCCGTGACTAATTTTGGTTTCACAGCGAGGCCGGCCTCGTCATCTGCCAGTAATCTTTTGCAGAAGGAGAACAGGCGCTGTGGTTTTTCTTGGTGCAACGTGTTGATGATTAGGTGGGCCAAGTTGTGAAAAGGTCATATTCTCCTGAAATTACCAGGCTTATTTTTCAAATAATGAACAAAATGGGACAACACCTTGTGTGAGTAAAATTTGTTGGATAAAAACTCGACAAATAGACTGAGAGCAGAGTGGAAAGCATTTTGGTCTGCTCGGACCAGACAAGCTGACCACGGCAAGCTTGGTGGTTGAATGTTGAACATTGCAATGATAAACCCCTCTACCAGTATTCCAGTGGGAACGGTCCAATGGAATAGGAACGTTCCCAATTTTTGAGATGCTTCCTTATTTCTGTTCATGATTGAAGAGTTTGGTAAGGCCAATGGCTTTGAGTTATTTTCATTGTGGGTCAGAGAACTGGACTGAGTTATCGTTGGGATATGCAGACGTATCAAGAAGTCAGTGCTCATTTGCCAAGTGTGAACTGGGGGATATTTCTTAGGAGCTGGGGAAGGAATTCCTGACTTTAGATGGCACTTGTTGATAACACTTACTGCTGGTGCAGGGTTTTGAGTAGATTGGGCTATTTATATGCTGTGACAGTTCTCAGGAGAAAGGAGCAGAGAATAAGAAAAAAAAATTACTGTGGACAGCTCAGCTTGAATGCTAAATGCTGCAGTAACACTGAACCGCAGCATGGCTTAACACTGATCAACCATGGAAAATCGTCCTGTGACTGCAAATACCGGTAGCTTGATGGATGGTTGCATTTGAATAATCAGGCCATTACTGGCACTAGAGCACATGCCCAGGGAAGCTGCCAGATAGTGTCTTAATCTATTTCCCATAGACACTTATGTTTTTGCCAGCCGTAGCCTAATAATTAGAAAGAAGAAGATTTTTATAATCCCATTTAACTTTGTGAAGATGTCAACATTTCCTGTTAGAAAAGAATTAAAACTTCACGCCAAACTCGATGGCACTTCTTGTATTTCAGACATGCAGTTTTTCCTTGGAACTGTTGATTTCCTGCTTCCTTTATGTACGTTCATGACATTACAAATCGGAAAAAACTGCCAACTTCCAAGACAGGTTGGAATTTCCTTTTGAGGGGGGCCTTCCAGCAAAATTTCTGGTATTTACAGTTAGGGTTGTAATCAAAAATGTTCTAAACTAAACTATCCAATTCTAACATTAACTGAAGGCTTTCCAACCGCAGTCCTCTGAGCGTAGACTACCGTCACATGAGCCCCTGGCACCCAGGCCGGCCCAGGCGGACCTCCTCCTCGGAGACCAGCCTGCGGGGTACCAGGGCAGCCACCGAACTCGTACTAGACAACGGCAAGCGACGCCGGGTCCATCGATGCACGTTCCAAGGCTGCAACAAAGTTTATACCAAGAGCTCCCACCTCAAAGCCCACATGAGGACTCACACAGGTGAATATGGCATGGTTTCCCTCCCAACTTCCTCCGTCTCCTTGAGTTCTGCCTGATTTTCTTAAAGGTCAGAGACAAAGGCAGAGACTAAGGAGAAAAAAAGCTGAGCTTCAGGAGACTCCCGTAGCTTGGATTAGACTGAAATGGTTGACAAAGCAATATCTGGGAAAAAGGCCCCTTCTCCTCTTGTGGAAATGGATACTCACTGGGTACACATGGCCTGTTATTACGTCTGTCAGGCTGGATGACTGGCAAATTACCTTATTGACAACCAGGAAAGTGTCAGCACCGTAATTGCACACTTCTGGTCCTCAGACTGCATGCAAGTTCAAGGCTTAGCCCCCTTAATTGAGTCTGACCTACATCCCTGAGTGATGCACTAATGTGTTGCTTCTCCAAGAAAGAAAATTCCATACTAAGATTCTTTGATGGTGAGACAGGAAAACAAACATCCAGGGGTAACAGGTTGGGATTGTAATTAGTTGGGTGCTGTTACACCTTGTAACCTGTACCTTTGACTGTAAGCTGAAAAGGAAACTTTTTAACAGATCATCAGTGGCTTGATAAAAGGGGTCCATGACTAGATCACATGCAAATTAGTGATTTGTGTAAGGCTTTTAGTTGATGATTAAAACTGTCCAAATTTTATGATAGGCAGGCTGCCAAAAAGCACTTACATTTGTGTATTGTATCCAGGGTGATTACACTCTAGAAGCAGATTAACATGGCAAGTCATTTTGGTGAGGGTGCTTGGGATTTGATATTATTCCATTTCATGAAGGACAAAGCCCATGCTGGAAAGACACCATTTGGAGAGCTGATCTACAAGTTTAACCAGCTAAATCCTAGCATCTTGGATTTTGGTATATTTAAACAGTACTTTCAAGTAACTCTTAAAAGACATGTTAGTTCCTAATAAACTGTTTATACTTCACCCAGTCACAGGAATATGGCCTTGGGATAAAAAAAGAAACTACTGGTATGACCGATTTTTTTTCCCAAACAAGAATTACACTTTGAGCTTTAGTGCATTGTCTTGAAGTACTCCTATTTTTTTGCAACAGTCCCCTTCATGCGAAACCTCCAGAAAGCAAACATAGGCTCTAGGATCATCTCTTCCCACCCCTTCCTCCTCTCCTTACCCAGAGGAGAGGATTCCCAGAGGCCATCGGTACCATGAAAGGGCAGATTTGGCTGACACCTCGCCTCATGTGGGGAGCATTTGTGAGCCGGAAGTAGCTTAACACCTCTGGTCTCAGTGGCCCAATGCCCATCCGTCACTTGCTGATTGCTAGTCCAAACTAGGGGTCCCTAGGCACAGCAACCCAGCCCTCCCCCTTCCAGCTACATATACCATCCTGTCCCGTTTGTTGAATATCGAGTACATGTGGGAGGGGGGCACTGTTGAAGGAATTTCCATTCCTCTATTTAGAAAAGCAAAGTGAAGAGTTTTGAACTCGCCATATAAATTTCTATTGCTGGCTTCAAGGAGTGACCTTTAATATCTACTCCCATGACACATTTTCAAGGAACCTTCCATATCCTTCAAAGTGCATGAAACCAGCATGAAGTCCAATGCGAAGTGATTGTTTGTGGTTTCTACCTTCCTTAGTCCTGCTGATCCGTCGCCAGCTTCAGGCCTTAAGGGGGGTCACAGTATCAGCTTGGGGGGGGCCACATCACAAAAACAAAATATCTTTTTTATGCTTAATTGCTTATGCTTTTTACTGATGGGGGGGGGCCATGCTGATCCCTCAGAAATGCTCCAGGAAAAATTTGAAAGTCTAACCATTAGTGCATTTAAACAACTTTGAACTTTTTTTGGGGGGGGTGGGTAGCAGTTTGGATATCTGACTTATTTTTCATACGTCTTGTTTGCCCAGCTTGCCAAATTCTGTATTTAATTATTCTAATCATGTGAAGTGTAATGTATAGGCCTCGTTTGATTAAATGTGTGAGTCTTAATTTATGATTTTTAGTTTGCGTTGGAAAGAGCAAACTTTCCGTTTTTACGAATCACCCAGTTTGGCGTGATGATGAAAATGGGCATTGTATGGGTATTAACATTTTTAGGGATCCTATCAGTGCACATATTGTACAAGATGTTTAGTGGTCGTGTCAACTTAAGACTCATTTTGCTAGGTGTGATCATGTTGTTGCCAACGGCCACATGAACATTTGGACAATATTGCGGCTTTACGTGAATTCCTTCGGTATTATACTATTTCATACTGAATGGATTCATCTTTCCTTGTTTCTCTCAACCCTCCCCCTTTCCAGGAGAGAAGCCCTACAAGTGCACATGGGAAGGATGTGGGTGGAGTTTTGCCCGGTCAGACGAGCTCACAAGGCATTACCGCAAGCACACAGGAGACAAACCCTTCAAGTGCCCTCAGTGTGAGCGAGCATTCTCCCGCTCAGACCATCTCTCCTTGCATATGAAAAGGCATTGAGGAGGAACTCTTTTGGGGATCAGTTGACAGCCTTCTAGCTCTTTTCTTTGTGACCGAGGGATGCTTGATGTACGTGTACATACTGAGGGTCAGCGCACAGGAGATGGCTGAAATTGTGGAGAATGACAGTGGTCTCTCTCGAGCCATCTTTCTCGAGCAACTCATCCTGAGTTTTCTGCTGTGTACTCTGTAGACATGCCTTATTTAGTTTCCAAGCAAGAGGAGTCTTCAGAGCTGCTCGCCTGTCAGTTTCAATGTCGAATCACTGTGGAAGGCTTTACAAGTCCATATAGTGTAACATTGCAGACACCAGAGGGTAGTGTACAACTGGAACTCTGTTTACTTTGCCATTGGAATGAGAATAAAAATCCCTGCTGTTAAATATTTTTGTCAGTAACGCTGGAGGAATATCTTACCGACTCTCAACTTTGACTTGAGTAAAAATGATTACATATCGAACTAGCCCCAAGGTTCTCTCTGACTGTTTTTTTTTGGGGGGGGGGCAGGGGGAGTTCTGTCTGACTGATGTTTTCGGTGGGCAGGGAGAGTTCGGCTCTTACATCTGCTGTTTTGAGTATTATGCCTACTGCCGTGCCCCGTTTGATAGAGTTTTGCAAGTGTAACATTACATTGGTATAGATCATAATTGACAGTTTGTGTGGATCACTGTCTTGTGGAATTTCTGCTGTTGAGTTGTCTTATTGATTCATTTTGGCCGTGGTCGTATACTGTGAAGTTTAGTCAGAGAACGTGTACATCATCATAGTAGCTGTTTTATGTTAGTCTAACACGCTTTTCGGTGATAATAAGCATAAGAAAAATGTGGCAATTCAACGTTGCAACTCACAAGTTTAGAGTCCGTATGAATTTCTTGATTCAACTTTCCCTCTAATGTTCCTTATCCAGTTATTGGTTTAGAGGGTTTGGAAGTTGATGCACTGCACACTATTTTGAAAATAGAATCTCTAAAAAAAATGTTGTCATCGTGACCTCATGTATTCCCCCTTAGAAATTCTGGCCCACCCCAATTCCTGTCCCAACTGACCATTATCATTGGTCAGTTAAGCTGTGAGTTTTTAAAGAAACCTATCCATTGAGTAAGCATTGACCTGTAGCTGAGCCATTGTATTAGGTTTCTCTCTTCCCATTGACTGGGGTGCCTTACTGGGAGACACAGCGGGCTTGTCTTGGAAGTCACCATCCAACCATGTACAGATGTCGACACAATTTCATTTTGTATATATATCTTTTGTAAATACTCGGTGAAAACCTTCAAAAAAAAACTTAATTGTACCAATAATGAAAATTGTAAAAGTGATTGATTATTAATAGTTACAAAGTGCAAAATGGTGTCTGTTTATGTGCCGTATATTAAGCAAAAGCCACAGAGAGTGGCTTGCCTGTTGCTTCAAACAATGCATATTTTTTGGTATCCTTTTTGCTTACCAATTCTGCTGAGAGTCATGCGTATCCACCGTATGAAGCAACATATGGCTCAGGTATCATTGTCATTGCTGTCAGTAATCTAAGCCTTACGATAAGGCTTAAAAGATTTTGATCATTTTTCATGCTCATTCTGGAGCAAAATAATTTGGGGGGGATTTAAATACTCCAGAGAGAAATGTTCAAAATTACGCTTCAACTCGATTTTAAACAAATAGGACAACGGTAGGAACAGTGGATTGGGTTGAAAGCTTGAAAATGAAGGGAGAAAAAACAAATCGCACAAAGTCAGAGTGAGTGAGATTGAGAAAATGAAGGCCAATGGTGGCGAGTATGGTAGTGGGGTAGTTTGGGGGTTGCTTGTGGAGGGAAGTGATGAAAACTGAGGTTTGAATGGATGAGAGGCAAACTTACAAATGGAAAGTCTATAATTTCAAACACTTTTTGAGGGTGACTGTGCTGCCCATGCAAACCACCGTGTTAACTTAGACTGCATTGAGAAGTTTTATACTTAAAACTAGTTTAAACCATAAACTAGTTACTGGTTAACCACTAGACTGTAACTAGTTTAAAGCAGCCAGCATATCACTGCCAAGGTTAATTGTGAAGGGGAAGGACGGAAGTTATTTGGAAGGATTGTTCCGAGAAATGGAATTAAAATAAATATACCTCATACTAGCACATTTCTTTGTGGTAATTTTGTTGTAAAAAGAAGTGACATTTAAACAGTCATTGGCAGAATATTTGCTGAATATGTAAGTCATCTGCTCTTGTCACAATTAGATAGATGTACATGTATTAACACATTAATATTGGTGAACAATTAACTAGTTGTTGCTGGCTTTAGCTTCTGCAAGGTCTTGTTGTGCGAACATGTTATTTTTAAGTATTGTTCTAACTTTTCTGAGCTAGTGCAAGAATATCACGTCACACATTTACCAGGGCCCTTCTTTGATAAGTGCATGTTTTTGGACAGAACTTAAAGCTGTGAGGCATCACATACTGTCTGCGCAGTACTGTTAAATTTTGAGCTACATTTGGGTTGGGAAGTTACAGCTCAGTTGGGATATTTATCTGATTTATACAAGTATTTCACAAATGAATGCGCTGGTTATATTTCCGCAACTCTACCTAGAAAATTGGTGTAATACTTACTTTGCAGTGATACTTTATGTTCATGTGATATTGTTGCGCTGACTCCCAAGGTGTGTGTGGAGGGAACACTTTATCCAGAGTCCTTAACTGTAGCATCTATATTTATGGTTTAATAGTTAGAAGTATTATGTACATGCTAGGTTTGGTTGTGTGTTTTGTTCACATAGAAATGTGTTTGGCCATAATGCAGTATCGTTTGCAGTTGTCTAGTACAAGGCCTCTCTAGCCTGGTGAACTAGACTTTAAATGTCACTGAAGAGAAAAACACAGAATCCAACTTTTTTTACCGCTGCAGTACTGGCACTGAATGTACTTTTTGATGGGAAAGCTTCATATATTTTACAGGAGAATATTGTGTTTAAGAGGAGTCCAAATGAATGACTGTCGTCCAGTCTTGTTCTTTTGGTATGTCTGTTGATCAGGAAAGTCCTTGGGTTACACCTGTCAGCCAATTTAGGAATGAACTTGTCATATTTACACCATCACAGCTGCTCCCAGGCAGTGCTTGGAAGTATGTGTGACTGTTTTTAACATGTCAAAATAGATGTTTCCTTTTAAATCTATTTAATCTGGCACCTGCCGTAACTTTCGAGTAAGGAGGAAACATATTAGATGTGTAAAACTGACAAACGTTATCCAGGACCCGGTATAAGAATTGTATGATTCAAAAATCTGAGTTCAACAGTGGTGGGGTTCACACAACAGAGTTGCTAACCCTGTTAAAATGTGAGTACAAGGAGTTCTGGGCTCACAGCACCGAGCTTGAATCTCTTCCTGATTTGTGAAACGTGCTCTCATTCACTGAGAGGTACACAAATCCCTGCTCGAATGGTGCCCATGATCCGGCAACAACGTACACTGTACTTGAAGCTTTGCCTATGTGCATATGAAATCTGACAACAATCATCTCATCTTGCACATATGCACAGATTAATTGGCAGATTATAATTATTCCCAGTTTTGACAGTAACAGTAACCCTTTACATGTAACAACTTTGATGGCCTCTAAGTGTGTAGAATAGCAGCATTTGTTTCAAATGTCTGTGGCTTTGTGGAGCATATATATGTCATATATATAACAAAAATTGATAATTTTTTTAACTTCCCTTGACGGGGTTGAAAAATTGTTATAAATACAAAAGCTATTTTGTATTGTGTGGGTAATATTTTATTATAATGGAATTGTGTGTTGTATTAATTTTTATTGGTGCTCTATTTGATTTTTGTGGGGCTGGTTTCTCTATATCACTGGCCATTTGTCGAGGTTGGTGAATGTAAATTTGAAGTAAATTCATGCAAATGGCATGATGCAATACTCAGTGGTTGTAACGATGAAGGGATGGGCTATATTTGTGGGATTCATTTGTAATATGTTAATACAAATTGTTATCACACGTGTTTTAAAGATTGTTTTAATAATAAAAATGTAATCTGTAAAAAAGAAAGTGTGTCGTGAATTGTCCTAATGTTTGTCCACTTTTTATTCTGGTTTGTTGTGGGGTTGTTGCGTGGGGAGGATTTCTCTTTTGACATGTCTGAGTAAATTCAATTAATACACAAACAGTACACTTCTGCGTCCCTCTGCTTATACGACTCGAACCAAAAGGAAAAGCTTTAACTTCGTTGAAATCGAGATTATATCGATGCAGTGGCAAAATTGGCCTAAATTAGGCCTGCTACTCCTTGAATTCGCCAGGTACTGCTGAGAAGCTACTGAAATGAAGGGAATTCAGCAGTTAATAGCGCCCTCTGTTGATGCTCCAGGTATATGCGCTGCTAAGCAGAAGTGGCAAGCAACGTTTGGCCGCTGTACCGAACAGTTTGGTCAAAAGCTGGCGCAAACTGCTTTTAAATAATTTTTAGAAACCGATAGCTTTCTATAGAAAATATAAGTTTAATGTATGTACAGAAAAGTACATTATATATTCACGATGTTGTCGTTTGCAAGTCCACAGCAGCATGATTTTCTTTCAGGGTGCACCACTACAAATAAATTCCCATAGACAGCAGTGATAAATCCCCATACTTCACAAATATTTTAAAAACACTCACAACTCTCACAGGTGTTCAGACTGCACAGAAAAATGATGTTCCACATGTCCCCTTCCATTTTCCTTTCAGTTTTCGGGGGTTGACCAATCAATTTTTGAGAAATTTTCACTAGAAGCAGACCACCCCTAAAACGAAGAAAATGCCCCTGTCCAGAAAAGTAGCCATTTTGAAAAACCATCCCTCTGCAAAATGGCTCAAATAGTGCCACTTTCGGACCCAATTGCATCCAAATTGCTCAGAATTAAAAGCCCCGAGTCCGGCCCAGAATTTCAGTCTCAGATTTTTGTCAATTCCCCAGTTCCACGGCTCTCAGGACCCTCTAATGTATAATATTTTCAGTGTATAAATAACTTTTATGAATGAGCTCGGCGGACATATTTCCGGCCTTAATACCTGTACCTAAGCGGCGCTATACGATCTTTGCTAATACGAGGGCCCTTTTCCAATACTCGATTTTGGCTCCGTAGTTGGCTTCGTTCCCCAAACCAATCCCCGATTGTGGGCATGAAGCGTTTAAATTAAATTGGATTAATGTAATTTCTGGCTCTCTTGCATCTTATTTTATGTTTTGTGGCACTATTAGACTAATTACTGCGCTTACAGCTTCAAAGTCAGCTAGTTAAAAAACAGTTGAACCTGAGACGCAGCCGAAGTTGAGTGTTGGAAAACGGCCGACGGTGCACCTTTCAGCTCCCGCTTTACAGACTGGAGCCATCCCATGGGAACAAAAAGGAGGGGCTGGACATCAGTCCGTAGTTGCAGCAGACGGCACGGCCATCTTCGATGTTTGTAATAGCCAATCAAAATCAAGAGAGGGCGGTACAAAACGTAAACTTCTTGACCACGGGAGTTGTCAAGCATTCCAAACAAAATGCACGAAATGTCATTTACTCCTCAATGGACGAGGGCTGTGTTCGTAGATACTTCTGTCTGCTTTATGATTGACATGTCTGCATTAAAGAAAAATGGCAAATACTTGAAATAGGGCCTATGTACAATTCATTTTGCTGGTCGAATGGAAGCTGATATTTTGGAGCATGTAAGCAGAAACCTGTGGTCATTTCTCTTAGTGTGTTAGGAGTATGGGCAAATACTTTAGTAACATTATAATTTTTCTGTGTAGGCCCTATTATATAAAGTACAAAGATGAACTGAATTCTTAATACCGAATCATATTGTCAGGTGATAAGTCTCAGGTTTGTCAAGAATGCTGCCATCTGTCAATACCCTTCTCCTTTGAATTTGCGATTGTGGAGGATTGTGTCAAAGAAGGGAAGTAAAGTTGGTGATTTTGCACAGAATTTATCAATCACACATCACAATTGGATGAACGTTCAGAGTGACTATAAAAACATTGGCATTGTTTTTGCTTTTATCTCGATGATTCCCCCGTCTTTTCTTCAAGACGGTACAACATATCAATTTGAAAAATGGCAGGAACATGAAACATACAAGATGTAGGTACAGGTTTCATGCCATGATGATGTCATCAGATAATCACATTAAAGTTCAGAAGTGATTTACTTTGTTTAGCTGTATCTCATGAACAAATATACATGTAGCTATCATGTTCTTTCTTTGGGATCTGACAGATCTTGAGTAGTTGAACATGAAACCTTGTGGGATTATAAATCTGAATTTTGGAATGTACACATTTGTGAACACCATGTGTCCTTGTTTTCTTGGGCACAGTTGTAAGATCTGCATGATTGATTATTGATAACATAGAAAATTTATACAAGTTGTGTTCTAAAATCAAAATATTTAAATAATAAATTTAGAAATAAGCGAGGCATCACGTTGATTTTTGCCACTCTTTTGAATGTAACCTTCAGCAACGGTCTGATTTCTAATCATGCTGAACACAATTCAAGGGATGGTGATGCCATCGTAAAAAGAAGAGTGCCCTCTAGAGGCACAAAAAAGGTTATATTTAAGATTTGAAATTTATAACTATATATTTTTGCTAAGATTTACCATGAACTCTTTGTGTACAAGAACCAATTTCTGTTTCAAATGACAGTATCATCAGACCAGAAGATATGTGGGAAATGATATGTTTCCCCCTCATGAACTCCTTCATTATATGCACAGTATAGACAAGGCTGTAAAAATGACAATACCGGCTAGATTTCCCATTGATAAACATCAGAACTATGTGATACCATCAAACCAGAACTTGCATTACTTCATTCGTTCATAGGCAAAGGCATGCATTTTTGGCATCCATCATGTTAGTTTCCTCTCATCTAACACATCCATCGTTCAAAATCACTGCAGATTGTCTTGGCTTATATGGCTTATAACAGCCATGTTATTATTCTTGACATTCATTAGCATGCCAGTTGACAATGCACGACCAGATCACTGGAGCTTGTAAATGACAAATCTTCCTTGTTCTCTGCAGAAATGTATAGTTTGATTGATTGATTCTTGAAAAGTTTGACTTTTGTGAAGCAAACAGCACATCTTTGTGAATTGAAGTTTATCCAAAAGCTTAATTGCTAAACACAGCACAGTTTGAATTGAAACAAGCTTGTGTAGTGTATTCGTTTCCATCAGATTTGGTTTTGAATATCTGATAAATCCAAAACATCAAATATTTCCAATGTTAAAATCAGTCTGTCCCCTTCAGTGGAAATATTAACTGCCTAGAGAGAGATTATTCATGTTCAGAAAATCTGTAAGGCTTTAACCCTGAAGGACGATTTTGGGCGGGGAGGGGGGGATTCCCCCAAGAACTCAGCCATCTCATGCCGGCAAAATGGTAATTCAAAAATTTCTACTGGCTCTTCCCCACAGAAAGAGTGGCAGCTCTTTTTAATTGATGAATAATTGTCAGAAGGGATGTGGATTTGGGAAGCATAATATGAGTCGAAATAACTGAATAGGAACTCCTTCCCCCTCATCTCGTCATGGACAAAAGAAAGTAGCCTTTTCATTAAAAAGGTAACGTACATGGATGAGATGCATGTTTACAACAAGTGAACAGGTACAAAGAAAACATTTTTATGCAATGGTACCTGTTTGCTATTTAATCAGTCTGCAAAACCAACAAGCAACAACAGTAAAGCTGTAATTCTGGTCACAGTTACCTCCACCAACCATAAATTTCTGCCTGTATGCATTGGCAGATCCATGGTAGAGGGACAACAAGGGCCACACTGCCTCCCTCGACAAAAAAAAAAAAGAACAACCCTGTTTTTGAAAAAAAATAATGAGAGAAGGGCAACTGTTTCTATTTCATGTTCTTTCCTTCCAAAAGCGTGTGCAAATCCCCCAAAAGCCACGATACCTTGCCTCTCCTCCCCCAAAAAATGATTCAGTCAAACTCAGGGGCAAATTGCATCTAGATAGATGCAGTACAGCAGTTTAGATAGTGGTGCTTCATTGCTCCTTCATAATGCTTTTTCTGCCATAATGCATAGTGATGTTACTTAACTTCCAGTGTGCATAGCTTAAAACCAATGTATTGCATATGCTCTTGACAGCACACACTGACATGGGTCATGGACTCTCCCTTAGCTAAAATGTGCAGCCAGTAAAAGAAGTGAATTTACTCCAGTTCAGTTAATAAAACTTAGACTTGTTGGTTATGTGATGGTATTGCACTGATCATATTCTCTGCCTGGATTTATGATAGGTCAGATTTTGGCATCATGTACATCTACTGTGCATGGAAAAGTAACCCGCAATAACCCCCATTAAGTAGGTATGCATAGAATTCTAGATAAAAGCATCAGTCTAGTAGTATTCTGCTGAAAAGGTGTCAGGTCAGAATATTTTGCACTTTTGACAAACTGTACTAAAATAAAAATTTGCAGAAAAGCCTCTATTGGTTGTAGATACTGGGATGGTATCGTTTGCTTAGGCATTTCCAAGAAACAATGGGCCTCTGCACTTTAGAGCATGCATGACCAACCAACCACACACACTGCCACTGAAAGGCTCCATCATGATCAGAGATGTGCAGTTAATTCCTAGCTTGTCATGCTGTTTGGAATATTTAGTCCACTTTTTGTGATTTTAACTCTGTTCCATTGAAGTTTTAAAAGGATCAGTAAAAGTATACATGTAAATACACTTTTGCTAGTTTATTTATGCTTACCACTTTAATATAAAAAATGAAAGGGAATGCCTAAGAAAAAGGAATATAGAGTAATATACACGTACAATAAAGAACACAATTGACAATTACTGCAAGTGGTTGGCAGCAAAAAAGCAAGACAGTAGACCATCACCAGCTGATGGAATGATTCTTTGCAATGAGAAGTAATTTCCAAAGAGAATTACAAATTATGAAGCTGTCCTGTCTTCCACAAACTCTCTTTTGGAAAAGTTTAGGTTCCTCAAAAAGTTGAGAACTTGACCTTTGGGTCTCTTGTGCAATCTCCATTTTCTAAAGTATGGTCAGAACATTTCCCAAATTTAAATGGAAAACCTTGTATATTGGATTGACTTTTTAGAAAGTAAACTCCTGTAATTTAAAAAAAAATGCTTGATGCCTTATTTAATGCATTTGTATTTTGTTTTCAGGTCCTTTATTCACCATGAAACTACCAGTGTCAGTCTCAAACAGTAGGCACTATGTGCTGCCTGGTCACCCTGGCTGTTTTGTAGGCTAAAGTGCTACAAAGTACCCATGACTCCAGAGAGTCAGGCTCTCAGCTTGCCCCCACGGCCTGATATTTCATCCTCCCTGGATGACATGCAGAATATAATGCTGTCATCAGCTGGCATTGTTTGTCTTAACAGGTAAGAGGTTCAGTAGCATTACATGTCAACGCAGGATCTAGAGAGCCTGGGCGATGATTGATAATAAGCAGCAGTGTCTAGAGATGGTGTCCCCTTTCTGATACATGGACTAGTTATGAATTCCTTTGTTATGAATTGAGGCCAGAAGTGGAAATGTTACTTTATGATGCTGAGCAAACACTAGTAATGGACTTTTTTTTAATGATTTGTACAGCTGGGTTTTCCAGCTTGTGTCAAAAGTACATGTAGTGCACACTTGCATCATTGTTGCACTTCTTTCTGTGCTTTTGTGGAATTTCTTAGAAAACACTCTTGAAAGACACTAGATCTTATGACACATTTTGGAATACATCCGTGTGTATTTTTTGTATGAAAGGGGGACAGTGAGCATGACTGATGGTTGAGTGTCTGATGTGATAATGTGCCTGATGACACTAATGCTAGGGGCCTGTATATGCACGTGAACTGTACTTCATCCACCCGCATTTTTCTACTGATCTATATGGCTGGAGCACTTACTGTAATAATTCTACTGTGGACTAATCTCCCCCTCCCCCTGCCCACCCCACCATACTGCCTTGATCCTCTTATTCCCCCACCCAAGGGTTCCAGTACATCTGCTCGTTTATTGCATATAATTTATCAGGTTATACTTCATAGGTCCTGACCCTTTACAGGAACTTGAATTTGGGGCATGTGCCCACTAACGCTGCAGAAAGTTGTAAATTTGTGCAGTTTTTACGAGACTGTGTCACTGAAATCGTATATCATTGTGGTATATAGATAGCATGAGCTAATGTAAGGTTAATTGCCAACAATAAAATGCACACTAGTCCCTGCAGAGATTATGATTTATTTTGAGAAAATCTTTGCATTTTATTACTGCATTATATTCTTTTTTCTCTTGTAATTTTTGTGTGGCCAGCCAATACTAAACTTTCTAGGTTGATAAATTGCAATCTGTGTGTCCAAATAAAACATTTATAATGGTTGATTTAACAAGAGAGAATGGAAGATCAATAGATTTAGCCTTAATCCTCAACATCTTATCTGTGAATAGAAAAAAGAGATCTGGTCTTGGCCATGTTCAGTTGCCAGTTTTGAAAACTAGGCAGATATTTCGGTAGCGTTAATTTGTGCTGAAAATTGGGGGAGGGATGGGTGATGACTTGCCTGGTCTTAGAAAGTTGAAAAGCAAGGGGGGGTGCTGACACCATATGAGATTGGGGGCAGTGTTTATGAAACAGGTGTACATATGTTATATGTATTACATTCCTGAAGAATGTTACATCAGAATGGCATATTTATTGCTCTTTTTTATTTTTCGTCCTTTTTGAGTGCTAATGAATATACCTTGGTTGTTAGGAAGTCCAAAAAATTTGTCATAGCCCGCCTTAATTTTTTCTCACCACAAAAATATTTATGTGTGTGTGAGTTTGTTTCTGCATGCAATTGGGGACCCTGAACAATAGAGGACAATAAGGTCCCCGATTGACAGAGGGTCCCCGATTGACAACTGTGTACAAAACATATGGGTGGTCTTCTAACAAAGTTAAAGTACGAACAATGGAGGAACAACAGGGGGTCCCCAGTTGCAGGCAAATACACACTTCCATGTGTGTGTGTGGGGGGGGGGAGAATGATTCAATAGCCCATCCCCTCCTGGCAAAAAGTGGGAGGGGATATACATTATACATGTACCCCCTCCCTTCCACCCAGGATTTACGCCAGTGCGTGATACCTGGGGGAACAAATTACAAGCTTACTAGAATTGATCTCGACATCAAAGTAAAATTATGACCTCTCTCTGCTGTCTGAAATTTTTGCCCATCCAGTCTAGAATGCATCATACATGTAAAAAGTATGCAGTTGTGTTTGAATTTTTTTCTTAAAATATAATTTCTCTTCTTTCCCAATTAAAATCTTTGAGTACGCAGTGTGTTTGAAGGATGGAAGGTGCAGGTGTTAGAACTTTGCTCTTTGATGCACAAGGGCCTTTTTACTTGGTTCATTAATGGAACTATTAGGAATTTTTTTTTTTAACTACATGTATCGGCTACATGATTTTGAAAAATTAGGAGCAACATTGCAAAAAAAAAAACCGGGGGCAATTAAAAGAAAAGGGTGAGATGACCAGTGCTTAAGCCCCGACAGTGCAGGTGCATTCAGCAGCAGTGGAGGCACAGGTAATTTTTATTGCTCTGAAGAAAGTACAAGGGGCCCTCACCTCCTTAGCAGATGTCTGAGTACTCAGCTTTCTTCCGGTAACAAGCTTGTCCAAGGTCACAGGTGAGCACATCACAGACAAGATGCCTGCAATAACAGAGACAGTCTGTTTTGGCACAAAGACCCATCTTTTGTCTCATTCTCATTTCTTTCCCAGGCAGCGCAGGTGACTTGGAAAGTGCATCCTGTCCCACCGCAATCTCAGAAAATTTACAATGGCAAGGTGAGTGAGCGTAACCTGTTGGTAGCATTCTCATGTCTTGATGCCTGTATTATCGGACTTGAATGGGGATAAATCAGGCAGTTACTCACGACGTGTTTATACATGAACAGAATTATGCCGCCGTAAATTTGAGGTTGTCGACGATGTGAAACAGCACGCAAAAGATGAAAATTTCAGATGTCTGCACCATGGATAGTTTAAAACTGAAAGATCATCACAAATAACTTACAACTCAGTGATGAGATTTATCTCCTTGTTGATTTGTACACATCATCCTTTCCTCTATGGTTGTGTGGTGTGACCATAATTTTTGTAGGGAGCCAATCACATAGAAAGATAACATTTTAGGTTTCCAGATGTATGAATGCAGGGTTGGCCAGTTTAAATCACCTTGATTTAAATCACCTATTTAAATTGCAATTTAAATCAAATGATTTTTTATTTAAATCTATGATTTTTATTTCAATCAATGATTTTTTATTTAAATCAATGAGTTTTTATTTAAATCAATGATTTTTTATTTAAACCAATGATTTTTATTAAAATCATTGATTTAAATAGATGACATAAGTGTAATTTTTTAGGAAAAAGCCAAAAATATTGCAATTTTTAATTTTTTTCAACTGAGTCAGTTCTTAGCATTGATAAGAAGTAGGAATGCTGAATGTGTTACACAAAATCTGGGTTGGTGGAATTCCTTTTCAATTCAAATTTCAAGCCAATCGTTTTGATTCAAGTCAGCTTTTTCGGATCCAATGCATGAATTACATGTAAAGGATTTATAATCAGTATTTACTTTCACTTAATTTGAAATATCCACTTCTGAGTTTAACATGGTAAAGTATCAGTGTGTATCTACCTTTTACATGTTTCTCTACGAGTAAACATATATTTTATTTGGATTAGACATGTTGTTCACTGTGCTGTGAAACAAAAAACCAGGAACAAAATGTTCTTAGTAAAGTTTTAATCAAGCCTGAGTCACTACTATAGTAATCATAAAGGAGCTGGATCACAAACAAACTTGTAACAAGACTACATTCACACACATTTAGAGCAAGGTACGGTTAACACCAACATTCTGTGACTACATATAGCATGTAAAATGAATATGTGTATGTCCATGTACATGTGGTTGATGGCATTTTTCCACTCAGGACTTATTAGGAATGAGTTCCTTGTAAACAAATTCCTATGTGAACTCTTGCTAGTTTTGTCAAAACTTAAAGTCACTTTAAAACTTGGAATATTTACATGTACTTTACCCTTTATACACCAGTCTCTTGGAAGGAACTCTCTTCTTTGGGAGCACATGAAGGTACTGCAGGTATACCGCATGCATTTCACCTGGGCTTAGACAATAGTTAAGGGTGTTTATGATTTTGATTAAATGATTTGATTCAAATTTCTTAAATTTAATCCATATTTGTTTATATTTTGTCCCAAAAGAAATCAATAAAATTAACACGCATAAAGCTGAATTTGCTTGCTTTGGAATAGAGAATTACATGTAAGCTAACTTACTTAAAATATTTGTAAAATAAAAAATTTTAAATTCTATACTTGTTGTCTTTTTTTAATAAAAGAAATTACTAAGTTAAATATCAATCCGCAGTCTATTGCCCTCTTGTTATGATATCAGACTCTTAACAAGGATGGAAGTAACAACAAAAGTGCACTAATTTCTAATTCCCTGTGCACGGAAGTAGTAAATATGTTAAATATATTGTAAACAGTCTGTAACATAGAAAAAAGTCTGTTTAATAAGTAGATGTTTTAAGAGTCCTTCATTGAATTTTCAGAGCTTTTTCTTAGAATATAATGTTTTCCCGTTTTCATCATCTTCCCTAATGTTATACATGTACCCATGCCCCTTATTTATGCCTTTATTTCCACTTCAATAAATTTTCAACAGCGCCCTCTATCAGAGTTTTGCAAGTATAATCAGATAAGGACAATTCTCACCTATGTTCACTCACCACTGCCGGTGCACCACTGAAGTATTAAACGGGTTTGTATGGGGTCGTGCATAATGGTTAGCTGCATTCTGGTCTGGTCTCCTACGACTACGGCTTTGAAGTTTGATCAAAGGGTGAAGAGCCATAGCCAGTGTTCAATACTAGTGGATGTTGTAGTCTCACATGGAGACGCCGCATGGCGTGTTGCCAACATAGCACGCTAGTGTGCAACATAAACTGTTGAAAATATTTCTTACAGGACTTTTCTGGAGATACCGCTATGCCCAACAAATACATTTACAAAAGACATTAGTAATGACATACACAATAAAGTGAAAAGGGCTACTTTTTATAAAAGTGGTGTTAATTCATTTTATGCAGCATCATTAATTAATGTCCACAGAAGCCAGTACCGATCCTTGATTTATCATAAAGCAATTTTTATTGATGCCATTTAACCGTACTGAATTCTATACTATTCGAATATCAACTCGACCTCAGGTTATGTAATGACTTGCTGTGACAAAATAAAATCACAGCTAGAACCAAATGTAAGTTCTTGAATCTGGCTTTAAAAAAATGTAGCAAGCTAATGAGCATCAGAATGGCCTTTAGTTCAGCACTTTATGGATTTCAAATTCTTAAGAAATCTCCGGATGCAAGAATATCATGATTTATTTAACAGGAACAGAGGAAATCAACGAATTTCACTGCTCAAAAAAGGCTACTGCCGCATTAGACAACTGAATAACAAAAGAATTACATCAGACATCTCGTTTCCGTCACAAAAGCTGTGCTGGCATTCAGTGTTCAGCCATGAACAATTAGCAAAACTAAGTGGAGGGAGGAAACATACAAAACACACATGCTCTGTGCAGTCTGCTGGAACCCTGTGAAGACTCCCTCAACAAAGCGTTTGTGTCAATATTTTCAAGGTGAAAGTGCCATCAGTGTTTGAAGTACTTTACATTGTAGTGAACTTTTACACGCTGCACAAAACTTATCCCATGCTCCCATCGCACAGGTTTTGTATTAAACACTGAAAACAATAGGGTCATAAGATGTCAAAGTACTAGCTGCGCATGGGCACTATTGCAGATGGCAGGGGTTTGGTTAGCAACCGTATGAATGTTCTGCATTGTAAGCTCAATGGGACTTATTTTCACTTACAATAATCATGAATTCCTTGTCAATTTGGCATAATGGTTACCGCAGTTGTATTGTGCCCTGTTGTCGTTTATTGCGACAATCCACCAAATAGTGCTGGCTCCTCATTTTTCCCATGCCCTCAATATCAGATGTCAAATGCAAATCAGTGTGCCAGCTAGTTCAGTATTCCAACAGTGCATGCCCAGTACAAGGCTAAATGGAACCAGTTACGCATGTACGTCATAGTCTGTCCCATCAGCACAGCCATGCACTGACTCGTGCGCTGTTTTCGTGGAAGACCATGAATGAAATACCCAACTGGCTCATTCGTGTTTATTATTTA
Source organism: Acanthaster planci (assembly GCF_054643075.1). NCBI lineage: Eukaryota > Metazoa > Echinodermata > Asteroidea > Valvatida > Acanthasteridae > Acanthaster > Acanthaster planci. The sequence continues at coordinate 25,539,243 of NC_141778.1, read as the reverse complement.
GCATGTTTATATATGAACACAGAATTAAGACAGTGGCATTCTTTTAAAAATCCTTGGAACCCTCCCAGGGAGGGGGGGATACGGAGAAGATTTATTTGTGTTTTATTGTCGAACACTGTGTCCTTCGAACAGTGCTGATCAAAGTTGTTAAAACAATTAGATGTCAAGTTGCTGGCTCAATCATGCCAACAAAGTTTTTAAAACTCAGTGTTTCAATACAGGTGCCTGCAGCATGCATGCTCAAAAAGTGAACGCAGGCAGTCGTCAGGCTGTGCAAAATTCATAATATACACGTAGTTGTTCGGTATCCGGCTCCTTGCCAAAATTTTAGGTCTTGGAAATATTCACAGGGTTTCTTATCATTTACCGTTCAAACAAAAATGAACTTCAGCTATAAGCTGCGGCAGAAAAGTCAAATATGTGTCCCATCACATTCCTTGTCTGAGTATAAACACATAGTATGTACCGGTATGTGAACAATCATCCTCAACTGCTCCTCCTACATTGCACATTGCTGTGATTTAATTGGGATGAAGTGTTTCTTTAGAATTGTGGAAGTTCTATATTTCACAGCTTCCTCAATGACTCCTGTAAAGTTGAATTATTCAAGCTATAAAAGTTTGTTCAGGTTGAGCTAATGTTCACCCCAAGTGCCATATTTTATTGATCTTTATGTCACTAGCCCATTTATACGTGTGGGGTAACCCAAAAAATGTCAAGAGTAACTCTTCCATTGGCCTAGCCAAGACCTTTTTTATTTTGCTTGTTGTTCTGGTCATCTTTCATTATCTAGTAAAAATGTCTAAGGTTTATGCCCCCATAGGGAACTGACCTAGCTTCCCTAACCCAGAAATATCTTGCTGCTTTTTATGACTGTTTAATGAGGTGGCTGCATTTTACCACAGACTGATCTGTGAACCTATAAGGAATATTGGCCTAGAATTGTTTAACACGCTTTGAGACCAACTAATGTAGAACACAGCGAATACATGTTTGGATTGCATCTATAACAAAGGCTACTTAAGTGCGATCCCATACTGAGCAGATACCTGTGACAGAGTGTTTATGATATTTGAGGTACTTCCATCCAAAAATAGCAGCAAGACCTTTATTGGTGTCAACTTTATTCATCCTAGCCAAATTGTGGTCTGTGTTTTGGGCGATGACCCATTTGTAAAGCTGCAATAGGCAGCCCCCTGCAATCACTCATGAATCAAACTTAAGGTACTGTAGAAACTGCATAATCCAGACTTTCGTGAAGTTAGCATAGGCACCAATCACTTTTAAAAAGTAGGGAGAAGGGGCATAACCTTGATTAGAGCAAATGTGAGCATAAAGCCCTAACAGCGTGGGAAGTTTTGGATTCTTGATGCTTTGTGGTTCCAACTGAGGCAGCTTCTGACCACTCTGTTTTTAGAAAATGCTTTTGCAAGATTTAGTTCATTTTTCAAATAATTTTTATCTGAAGTATGTGAATCAAATGTAGGCCTACTCCCCTCTTGCATTGTTTATTTAGCGTCCAAAAAAAGGGGACAAATGGTATGATATCCCCTCACTTCAAGAAGTGGGGGGACATGTCCCTCCCCTCCTGGTCCCCCACCCATTGACGCCCATCGCAGTGTTTCAGAGATCATTCTCATTTTGTTAACATGAATATCATGCTGATCAAGATAACTGTTGATGCTCTTTAGATTTGTTCAGTGGAAACAATTAACTTCAAATAAACTTTGGTAAGAGCATGGAAATCTGATGAGTGAATTCTGACATACTGTACCGGTGCGAGAGGTGTGGAGTTGGCACATGTACATGTATATCATGGTTGCCACTTTTCTCCTAAACGTTGGACGTAAGCTACTTGTGATTATACAGTTTTAAGCCTGGCTGAAATAATTAACAATTGGCAAGTAAAAATGTTGATATTGATACAGCAAGTGCCCATAAATAATGGTCAGCGGTCTTCAGTATTGATGTCATATACATGTACACATGCGTTTTTACAAGTGATGATCATGCAACTTTGGATGAGAGCAGCAGGCGACTGTAGCTTATACATGAAAGTAGGTTTTTACTATAATTAGGTCAATGATAGTTTAAATATTCAAGTACCCAATTATTCAAATAAGACGGCACTAACCAAGGGATTACCCATGATGATATGTAAGAAACAAGTCACTAGTACACAGTCTCATATCAAGTTGATACTTATAGGGCTAGACAAACTGCATGTTTTACTTATACAAGCACAGTGCCAACTGAGAAAGTCAGAGCATTAATTAGTGTCCATTGTGTGACTTTTGAAAGTAAACTTATAACAAAACATGAAATGGTTGCACATGTTTGATACATGAGACTAAAATCATCTAAAATGAGAAAGTTAAGAAGTAATAATGTTTCATCACATTGCCTACTTGCTTGCTGCTATGTGCATGCAGATATTTGCAATGTTCATTTAATGTTTGAAGCCAGTTCCGTTAAGTGGGTGTGGGTTTGTAGTTGTGCTGGCTTCACATACAGCCTCATGAATTAATGGGAGCTGGAAATAAATTCACGTACATGTAAGTCAGGCAACCGAAGTGGTAACCTTAATTTAATATTCAAAAGTAACCCCTTGGTTCTATAAAAACTCAAAAACATAATCACATGTATGTTGCATGCAGGTGTGGTGTAGTCTACCCACATACGATTCATAATGAAAGTGTACTTGATCGACAATGTTATACTGTGATCCACGCCATTGTATGCAAAACTGTTATAGTTCTGGCATTTTTCATGATTGTGCCCCATAGCAGCATGAGTCAGTGAGCCCAGTTAGTGTAGGCCTAGTTGATTGTGTGGTTGCATAAAAAACACGTTTAAAAAGGAAAACCCTTGCAAGTTGCAAGGGACATGTTCATTGCAAGGGTCCTACCGGTAGCTCTGTATGTTCCCGATTTCACTGTCACTGTTTCCCCGCTTTTTTTTCCATTGATTGTAATATTAAGTGGCTGAGTGCCAACAGCAGTACAAGGTATACGTATATGCCGACTCTGCATCCTCATCACTTGTGAGCCATGTGCACTTTTCTCAGGCTAAAAGTAGGACAGGGTATGTGTCTCAGCTAGCTTTGACTCATCACAGAGATGGACATGACACTGTGATAAGTGCTTGTAACCTAATCCTGCAGGGACCAAACATATAAGCAAGGTTGACCCATAACTGCCAAAGGAACGAACGCAAGATGGCAGCATGTACTCTTGCATTATGGTCCAGACTTTTTTAAAGGCAGAGGATGGAGGTTGTTTTTTTTACTACATGGCCTTACCCTCTGTGTTATACAGTTTAAATGGTAAACAACTGCAAAACCTGCTAACTGGTCCATCCCATCAAATTGATAGTAGGCCTAGTGCTTCAAAGGACTTTTTCACAATGTAATTGGAGACAAGACTTTGATTGATGCATCTGATATTATTGTTTTATGATACACTAAAACTAAATAGGACCTGGCCCACGTCCCCACTTTTGACGCAGTATTGAAATAAACTTATAGGCCTAAGACTTGGTGTTTCATAGTAAAACTACTCTCTGAAATTACTTAAGAGAAAACAGACTCCTTTGACAGGTTCCTTTAATCTTTTTGTAGAAATCACAATGATAACTTTGAAAAGATTAATCAGTTCTCCCTTTCCTGAGTACACTTTTATGTCAAAAAGTGATTCATTCACAATTATTGTCGTCCTTTTAGCATGTTTTTTTGCTCATGACATGAATTTTACTTAAGGTCATTATTTGTGTTACAGTCATCTGCTTGACTTGAATGTATGAAAATATTTGTTTGTTGTGTTGTTTGTCTGTTGTTTCCTGTGTTTTTGTTTGTTTGTCTGTTTTTAAGCATAAGCAAGATTTACCACTCTGTGTATTGACTAGTGGTGCGTAAAATATACTGGCACTGTAGGAAGACTGTGTTAATGGGGGGGGGGTTCTGTTCAAATTATGAACTCAAAATTTGCTCATTGTCAATATTTGTGAGAGAAAATTTGCACCCTGGACTTGCATGACCCCTTTAAGATTCTTTCTAAACCTGATCAACAGAAATCCATTATGAAGTCTTTTCAGGCTAACAGGCCAGCTGTTACAGGCTAGTTCAGAAGATACCAGTTGCACTTTGCCTGCCACATTTGATCTAATCCTAAGTTAGATCAAAAAGGGGCCACATGTGAATCAGGGGTTACAGTGTGTGTATGTGTGGGAGGTATCCATCATGTCTGGCTAGGTTACCAGATAATATAATGCTACAGGTAGCTATTACACTATAAATCTATAATGATCACAGCTAATCTAAACTGTAAAGATAACTATTTAGATCTAAACATGCACAGAAGAAAAATACCTTACCCCACACGTTGAAGTCTGAAAATCACAATAAGTAAGTTGTAAATCCACTGTTCTGAAGGTTTAGGCTCTTAAGTTCGTCAAGTGATTTGGAACCATTTGCTCACCGGTATGTGGGCCAACTACTGCTTTAAACTAGACCAGAGAGTAAAGGTTTCCCCTGCCCCATTGACGGATTTACACAGACCTTTGGGGGCAGGAAGGTGGAATTATGATTACAAACATAGCTTGCCAGGGTGTTCCTATAACTCATTCTGTCGTCAGATTATTTGGCGGGATGACATTGGAGGAAATGTTAGCATGATTAATGAGCAGCCGCTTTTTCAGAAATTAAAAAGAAAAATGCTGGTAAAGTTCCTGTCAGCTCCGTGATGGATTTGTAGCAGTTGCGTGTGTTCCGTCTGGGAACTGATCAAATTTATGCCAGTTGTACTTTCTCTCTCTGTGTCCTTTTTGTCTCATTCTGGCTGAAGATTCCTTTTGGCTTGGAGTCCCATGGACTTGTCAAGTTTGGTTGCAACCCAGGGACTAAATATATTTGATTGATGAAGGTTCCCATTGTAAATGACAGTTTCATACTCAGTAGCATTGTTAAAATACAGTGAAGAGCCAAATGGGAATGGGAGGGACGCTGTAAAATCCAGGGGGTATAGAATCCCCTCCCCCATTTAAAATAGAAATTGGCCTGTTGGGGTGGCCATCCAGTTGGGTGAATCCCCCTCCCCCAAAGGTTCCGACCTTTGGGGGAGTCGACCCCCTCCCCAAACACTCTGATCCACCCAGAGTTCTTGAATGTGATCAAGACCAATGAATGAAACTGATTTCACTGAGTCTGAGCATGGAGGAATAAAACACACCTCCATGGTCTGAGTGACTTGTGTTCCGTTTTCTATGTGATACTGAATTGTACAGTGCCTCACACAAACCAGCACACATCTTAGGTGGCCTCTCACTTAATTTTGTCCAATAAGGACTCATTGTTGGCAGATTTTTGTGGTCAGCTCTAAAGACCCTATTACAGGAAGTTGTTGGTTACAAGTGAAGGTTGATCTTAGCCACTGGATGATAAAGACATACTCAATAAATATTATTCCACCCCAGGGACAGCGAAACTTTGCACAGTGTGAGATTGGGAAAAATAGAAAAAAATTGAGTAAGTTTTATTTTCCTGTAGTAATTAATATACTTAACTGCAACTCACTATGAGTCATTTTTGGGAAACTTTGCTGTACATGCCTCCATTATATATACCCTTTTTATCAAATAAAGTAGCCTCTCCTACCTAAAACCGGGATAAGAGGCAAGGAAGAAGCAGGCCCCCTACTTAACCAAGAAAGAGAAAAGCTGTAGATCAGATGGTCCTGAAAGTCTCAAATCCATTGTCCAAATGGTAACTCATAAATCCTGTGGAATATTAAGATTATAGGGCATAATAGGGCAGGGCCGTGGGGGGGGGGCTGTTTTACCCCTTTTCTGTTGGCAGTTTAAAAAATTCTCATCAGGAACTGTATGTTTTTACATTCATATAATGTGCTATAGCCTACATATCAAGCCAACGCCCTCACATGCTTATGTTCATGCTGGATCTGTCCCTACATTTTGAAAAGCTTTCCATTCATGAAAAATATCGTTTCCACTACCAGATAGAGTTCTTATCATAATTTAATGCAAGTAACAAATCATGTCTGGACCTTTACAGGAAAGTAAACCCCTCAGGAGTATAAATAATATTTCAAAAGGCAACACTGTGATTGTAACCAGAATAATATTGCTCCACTGAGAATTGAAATGCTGACTTCTATACACCCTTGGCCTTGGCATCACAGAGGTAACATAACATGGCCAAGCATGACTAATAAAAGGTAATAAATAGCAATAAATTTTTGGCCATACCAGCAGTCCATGCAGTCAATGTCTCTGCGTTGGCTACTGTTTCCTGTACAAATTAATGGGCCTGTCAGCACATTTGTTAAAGACCTGTTCAAGAATGTGTCTCAGGGTTTGACAGGAAGTATTTGTGGAGGGATGTTGTTAAACACTTTCTTGACAATTTATTTTTTGGCAGACAGAAGTCACAGGTGAGGTTTAAATGCCCACTCTTCCTAAGGTAGATTTTGTTCAGAAATGGGCACTTGATTAGACAAGATTTTCTTTCCAGTATTTCAGTAGACTTTTGTTGACAATTTTTGTATGATTTTAATACTTGCATGTACCCTTTTGAAGTACCTATCCAATGCAGGCAAAATGTTGTCAGAAAATTTTCTCATTTGTGAAAACTTTTAGATTTCCACTTCAAATCCCCTACAAATACTAATTACGAGATTAACCTGAGATGTCATGGGTCAGCATGCAGGGTGCAGTGACTCAACACTACCCCAGCAGTTGTTGATAAAACTGTCTAGGTTCCTGCTGATTTCCAAGGATCATCTCACTGAGAAACCAACCCTCTTGTTGCCCAGGGCCACAGCTTCCCTTCATCCAGGGCTCTCCTTCCCTCGCTCCTGACAAACAGCCCTGTCTACATCCACACAGAGTGCGCTTCTCTTTGAAGAACTGAACATGTCGCACTATCCTCAAAACAGCAATGATCAACAGCCGTTGCTCATAATACTGTGGTTAAGCAAGATCTCTTTGAGACACCCCCCTCTTTTCCCTGACTGCCAGGCAGTACGTGTACCATGAAAGGGTCCCTTTTGTCAGTGAAAATTCACTTCATACAGGTTCACAGCATGTGGTATCAAAATGTAATGAGTCTGGTGATGGAAAGTAGTCTTGGTCCCACAACTGCAAGTTGGTGTTTTATAAATTTGTTTTTAAAAAGAGATTCTTCATACCTAAACAAGAGCCAAAGGCTTGCAAAAAAGGAGAAAACCAACCTTGGAATCAACTGTCCTGGTTCAGGTCTGTCCATGTTCAGGTTTGGTTCCGATTTGTGTTCATAAAGAATGTCTCTGCTTTGTGAAGTGGTTCTCCTGTTACTAAACATGACCTGTCCTGCCAAATGACTCATCACAAGACATTTGGCTTTGAGAGCAAACTTACTTATGGGTGGATTAGTCATTGGGGTTAAGTGGTGGTTAATGGGTCATTGCCATGTTTTAATAAAAGTGATATAATTTCCATGAAACCAAGGACCAATCAGAAGATACTTTAAGCTAGCCACAACTGAAATCCACATGTGAGAGAGCAAAGCATTTCAAATGGTTTATTAGTTCAAGGCTTACAGGAAGGAAGGACTAAATTTTAGAGAAAATTCAACCCTAAAAAAGAAATATGGAAAGTGACAAATAGGCAGCCTTGAAAGTAATTACTGGTGAGATTTAGAAGGACATTGACCTAGAGAAATTTCAGTGCTGATTTTTTTTTTCGCGTGCATGTATGTATAGACCGTTTTCCTGTGATGCCACAATCATGCAGGACTGCAGATGTGTCGTGATGTTAATGAGTGCATAGTGTTGTGATGGTAATTTAATTATTAAAGATAAACTAGTCAAGCATGCAGCATTCGTACATGCGCTTGTACGTGGTTGAAGGTGCCGGGAGGAATATTATGCAATCACTGTGACCACGGTGGTCCACACGTGGTGGTATTGTCTACATTTATCACAGTCCAGTCACATGGGTGGAAAAGGTCTATATAAGTGCTTGAAACATCTCTTATATGTAGCCCCCCCCCAAAAAAAGTGGGGGGCGTGGTTTATCTAAAAAGTAAAATGTAGACTTTTGGGAAGCAAGTGGCTTTCCAAGTCATTCAAGATTTTCAAATTAGGCTATTTGTCCCCTATGACAGCTTGCTGTTTTCTTAATCTGTGTAAAGCCTGGTATTTCCTGTTGCTATTTTTGTTTTTATAACTCCACAAATGCCCCATCCTGAATGATTGGTAATGATCACTCATCATGACCTCCTCATCAAAACACCAGATGATTAAAGTAGTGAACTCACAGCCCCGAAACCCAAACTGTGGAACTTGTTTTGATCAAAACAGGGAATCTTGGCAAGGTTTCAGTACCCTGGAGAAAGCAGTTTTTATTTGGTTTTTTAATCGTGAAACCACAACCCCAATCTGCCCATACAAAGGCAATAACTGAAATGTATTTTGGAACAGACATGGAACAGGGAAGTAGGGCTTGAATGTTGATGACATTTTTGAAGGCTTCTGAAGATTATTTTGATAAGAAACAAAGATAGAGCATGACTCTGAGACAATTTTTTTTTGGGGGGGGCCAAAAGTTTCGGGGGTGGGCCTGAGAAATTTGAAAGTTTTCTCTGTGTCACCTTTTATTGCCTTTCTGTTGGATGAGGCTACATTTTAGGGCTTTTTACGCATTTTCCAAAGGAAGTGAAATGAAACTGACCCCAAAAAATTTCCTTTGTCTCATTATCAGAAAAATGTTTGTGGTTCCTTTTTTTCACACGTTAACGTGATCTTTGTAGTTTGTATGTGAGTTTGAAAACAAAGAAGTTGGAGTCATTTCAACTTTTGTTTGTTAGACTGGTGGCAATCAGAGTTTCAAAAAAAGCTAATTTTCAAAAGCTGAGCATTTTCTACATTTACTGCATGTCTAGTCTCCAGGCCACATGTGTAATTTCATTCATTTTGTTTCAGCGAGAAATATTTGATTCAAATAGCAAGTTGATTATCAGTAGTAATTCAAAATCTTTGCTCAGATCACAGTACGCATTGATTATCAACCTATGGCACAGATCCATTGCCCATAAGATTGCCTTTCAGATTTAGCCAGATATTTATACACTTGCTCATGCAGGAGCTCCAGTGCTAGCTAGGCGGGCCCTTTCACTGTCACCTAAAGTAAGGACTAAGCACCATGACATCTCCTCCCCTTTGAAGTCCAGAAAATTTAGAGCAGTGAAAATATAAACACTTGTTGAGGTTTATTTACTCACAGATATGGGAACAGGTGTTGTGGAGGAGTGAAGGAGTGAGAATGTGGACCACAAATGACCTGTGGTCAGTTCCGTTGGCACCAAAGTTTTCCCCTTGGAAATTGGTGTGCTACAACCGCTAGTGACGCCCTCTCTTTGGGAAGGCATTGGGAGCATTTGTCAAACTAGGATGACAAATGGTTTACTAGAATAACATTTGTTGGTTCACCAATTGCCAAATTCTCACTCTTTAATCTTGAAGCCTTGAAGATAAACAGCTGTGATTCAAGTCCAGTACTACTTGCACCTGCTGTCATCACCTAATTCAGTCATACATTAATTAAATCCTGGGATAACTGGTTAATAATAGTTCTGAATGCACATTGTACATGTCAATAAATGTATTACAAATTCTGTCCCTGTCTAAATGAAATTGTGACAATTTTTATTTTCTGTATAAAAGTTTAAAACCGTACGTGTATGTAATGAAGTCAGAAAATCAGATTCTGCTAATCATGAGGCTCTTAGTCACCCAAAAGTTCTCAATCCTCGATACAGGTAGTACGTTGAGTCATTCCCCAGGCTTAAACTTGATTGAAACTTTACTTTATCTTAAGTCTTAGCCATCTGGTTTTTGCACATATTGTCAAGTTTTTGTTGCTGTCCAATGGTGAATGGTGACACCATTGAGCTTGGGGTTAGATTTATAAAGACCTCTTGGGACAGAAATTTGTATATGTGCCAAAGCCACATGGCCTCCACATTTATCTCACAAGGGCACTCTACATTGCCTAAAATACTGTGTATCATAGTAGTACAAGTGGTGCAGACAGGACATGGGAGGAACACCCAAGCGGCAGTCCACATTTCAACAACTGACTGCTTGCTTCAGAGAAATCACAAGACCTTTTTGGCACAAACACTGGGGTTTCAGTGTTTATAGAGGACAGTGACAGAGAGGTCAAACTAACATCATCATTTGTGTTTAGGAATAAAATTGTACTGGTACATGTACAAGTAGGCACATAATGGCACCCCCTGTTTTACAAAGTACATGTAGTAAAGAAAGCCAGACTGTCAATTATGATATGGCTTGTGTGATAGACACGTTTCTTCTGAATTAAAAGATTGAATAGTTATTCATCTGCCAATATGATGTTATGCAAGTACTGTTTCACCCTTCAAACTCATTTTTTAACCGCTGTTTCCACAATAGACAAGTATACAAATTGCAAATTTTGTGCAAATTTCTTTCATAGTTTGAACATGGAGGTAGAATCACATGGTTTGAACAACAGAAAGAATGATTGACGTGTGCATATGTGACCTTCAACTAATTCTTATATAGCATCACCTCATATCACTCTGAAAGAAACTTGGAAAGCGTGTGGGTGGTAGGAACAATTGTATTCCTAGAATTATGGGAGTGTGATGCATTTTTGTCCCTATTAGTACCACCATTTAGTGAGGTTTTTTTTTGGACAATTAAGAAAGGAAAAAGAGCAAAATAATAAGTTAGTTTGTTGAAGAATTTGGCTTTTTGAAATTTTGTTTGGGAGGAATGGAATGCACAGTGTACATGGCAAAGGAAAAAGTCTCTGGCTCTACAACTTTAATTAACAGTCAAGGCCCAGTAGTATAATGGAGGTTTTCCTACTAACAACCACAAGATCCCGATTGGGACAGCTAGAAAAACCAAAACTACGCAGTTACATAAGATCTGAATTGATGTCTTAATCAAATCAGAGTTGGGGCCATTGATTTTTCCAAGTAGCTGTAATGAAGCATGCATGGAAAGTAACATTTTGTCAAGGAATGACTCAAAATGAGTCAATCCCCCCAAGATCATTGGGCTGGGCCTCAGCTCACAACTCCTGGGAGGTTGACCTCTGACTCTGGCAAGTGACCAGTACTGACCACAGTTATTGAGGCCCCAAACCTAAACTCGGAAAGGTCAGTCAACATCCTTGCCATCAGAAATCAGTTTGTGTACCATCGGAAACATTACTGTACCCAATTTCTTATGTATGATTAAGAGTTGTGATTAATGCTTCAATATGTGCTTCTGTTACACTTGAAAAAGTTCAAAGAAGGAATTTGCAAAATCTGACTCATAAAATGCAAAATAAATGCCAACTTGATACATATGGCAATACCTGTAAGCCTTCAGCCTTCAGCCTGCAACCAGACAGCAGGAACATATAAGACTTGTTTTCTATGGAGAACTGATGAAGAACATCTGTGTGGAATTACAGGCCTACAGTTTGTATGCCGTGAAATGAACATTTCTGTCACAACATCCTGAGTTTTTTCACTTTTCTTCACATATTTCTATTATAAAAGTGTTTGGCTGATGAATTTTTGGTAGTGATGTAGTTTTTTTTTACTGAATAAGTGTTCTTGTGATGTCAAAGTTTTTCTGTAAACCTTCTTGGGGAGGAGAAAATTGCAACCGTGTATATACGTTTTTGTGCATGCTTCCAAAAGTATACAAAGAGGTAGGATGGCTGACTGTAAATGGCAGTGGCATTATGATGCTAAGCTGTAATAAGTCTAGGTTTCACCTTCCAGCTGAGCTTTCCTGGAAAATCGGAATTAAAGACCAGACTGACCTCTGGGTCAACAACCATACAAGGTATCCAGGGATGCCCGTGATGGGAAATGCGTTTGTCCTTCCTCATATCAGTTTGAAGTGGATGTGATGAAAACTAAATGTTGGATCCTGTTCTAGTTTGGCCATATTAATGTTAATTGAAAGCTCATTTGTTCAAAATGTGGCCAGTTACATGACTGATTTAGTTTTAAAGCAAACATTTAAAATAGACCTACCTACTCTATCATGATGAACCTGTGCTTATTAATGATAAGGCTGTACCATTTGATAACATGTAGTAAGGATCTTATATAAATGTGCTGTGGATGATGTACCATATTCAAAAGTAGACAAGGAGTTTTATCGAACAATTTCTTAAACCAACTGAAAAGATTTGGACATGTTTGTATAGACATTTATGCATTTTTCTAAGTGACTTTTTTCTGTCTACATCAGTAGGTCTATTGTACAAAATGAATTTGGGAAAGTGGATATATCATGCACACAATTCTGCAATAAAAAGCATTAGTACAAGAACCAGTACATGTACATGTATGTGAATCAATGCATGTAGGCCCACTTATTCAGTTTGCACTGCACTTCCCAGTCCAAATGATGTCACACTTTGGCCCACTCAGCATCAAAGTGTGGAAAGCAATCCTTGCTACAGTTCAGTCACCTTTGCAGAAGGTTTGCATGCAGAAAAAATTCAGGCAATCAAAGCAAACATTTCTAACTCCATTTCCCTCTCTACACAACCGACTCTGCAGCAGGTACACACTATGTATATACACACTTGTCATACTGAGAAGCACATTTCCTGTTTGAGTTCATACCAGCAATGCCTCTTTGGATGAAATGAGTTTCTTTTGAAGTCTAAACATTAAATTAAAAGAACAGAAGTACTTGATAGCTCATCTGGTATTTTTAAGTGTTATTGGTTTATTCCTAGTTCATATACATTAGTTTTCTAATTGAAGTTGTGCATTTACAGACAGAGAAAATTTCTTTGTCATGTGTCACATATCATAAATGAGGATTACCTTGGATTTCTACATGCAGCATCCTATTTTTACATGTGCAACAACTGCAAATGGTTTCATGTATCACACAAAAGAGCTTTTAATGCACAACAATTTGTAAGGAGTAATCTTTCACAAATTTGTAAGTAAAGGGTCTTGCAAAACGGTAAGTTGAACTGTTTTTTCCCCTTTGATGATTTGTGTGTCACATTGTCATCTGCCAGGACTGGCCCATGGTCTTTTTCAAGAACCTGTAAGATGTATACACAAAATTTTCTTAGTGATATTTGGAGTAGTTCTCAAATCACTAGAAATACATTCATCATACAAACACTCCTGTGTATGACCTGCATGGACACCCCTCAACCCTGAACAAACCCAGCAATTGAGTATTTAGAGGGCCCTGTGGTGGGGAAAAACAAGTGCTGTTTTGATTTGCTGTCATTTGATGCTGAATCAGGTAAATGATCATATTGGGCTTGCATTATGGCTGTCCACTAGCAAGGGTATTGGGTTTATTATCAATTCATTAGGGACCTTCTCTTCAAGGAAAAAAGTGCCAAAAGGAGGGCACAGTGGTAGAGTAGGCCTACCTGTTAAGCTTGAAGAAGTCGTGTATTGACTTGCCCTTGGTAATGGTTTAAGATTGGGGAAATGACTCCAACTGTTCAGTTTTACTTGAATGTAAAGGTAGACGTCATTTATTTATTTATTTCCAGTTTTATTTTAACAGGGTGCCCCATCAGATAAAAAACTGCTGCCTTTGGAGGCCCTGTAATAATACGAAAAAAGTAAAAACTACAAAAACTAAAGTAATAAAAAAAAAATTGCAATATGTTTATTACTTGTAAATTTATCAACTATAAACATAAGCATGAATAGTAGAGTAACATGAAGTAATATGGTTATCAAAAGTATTCAATGTAAGGAAAATGTTGAAAAGAAAGAAACAGCAAATGTAACATCAGATGTATTTGCAATGGAATATTACATATTAAGGTAATGCAGCCAGTGGAATTATTTTAGCATATCCTACAAAATTAAAATTGAATGAAATGATTGCAAGGAACAAGCACTTAACACAGAAAGAATCCAAATCATTACAATTTTGACATTGAGATGCTTATAAAGACTAAAAGAGGAACCCAGAAACTAAACGACCAAGGAAGTATCAAACAAAACACAAGAAAATATATATCAATTAAAACAGGTTTAAAAACCTTCAAAGATTTATACCAGGCAAGATATGGGACGGAGGGGTACCCCCCTTACCTGTCCAATCTCTATACACACTGTAGACTATTGTTACCTAACACATCCCCCCTAGAAGTCTGTAAAAGATTCCTGAGATTCAAATCACACTATGACCAACACAAAGGCGAGGAGGGGTTCTCTCCGTCCCATATCTTGCTTCAAATGTAAAGATTTGGCTTGTCGCTGAGATGAAGTTAACATGTTCCATCTCAGGGTCCCAAAATATTCAAACAAATGTTTAGCGGCATTTGTCCTGGGAACAGTAAGGAGGTGAGGTAACCCATTAGACTTGGATCGAGTATTAACAGAATCAGATAGCATTGCTAAGAGTACTAAGATAGGCTGGATTCATGTTATTGAGACATTTATACATATCACATATTCTATAACACTGCCAGAGAGATGGAAAAGGTGACCAAGAGAGTGCCTGATGAAGATTGCTGATATGAGTTACGGAATGAGTTTTAAGAATCAGTTTGACAGCTCAAACCCATCACTCAGATTTGTGTCATTCTTATAATTGAGAAGGAGATTGTTTTGTTTTCTTGAAAGCATTTACCCCCGCCAAAAAAAATGAGTGGCTGGACAGTATTACTTCTCCCCCTCCAAGATCTTGGAGAACGTATCTTGTCAATGATTTCATTACTATTTTGGCCAACTTTGAGGTACCTCATCCATCCCTTTGTGAAAATGATAACAACTTGTTTTGTTGTATCTTTTAAAATTTACTTCTGCACTTTGCTACTTAGGCTATGTATCATTGTGGAATTTTTTCAAGAGAAAGGCCTATTTTTGTTAAGGGATTTTGTGTTGGCATTTTCACATTTGCATAAAGTTTGCAGTTATATTTAAGGCATATACATGTAATCACAAACACTTTTCAATGCATAAGCAGAAAATTTATTTCCCAGAATACAGTCCAAGGTTGTACCGACCTTCAAGCTGGAGTAACATTAAAATGTGCCAGTACTTTCTTATTGAGATGAATCATGGAGGTTCTGCTTTGAACTTTTATTCATGGCATGGCAATAACTTATTTGTGGTAGATAAACTTTGTTCCACACTTTACAAAAGCATTTTTTTTTCCTGATTGTGTTCACCCTCATGAATCCCAAGGTCTCTTTAAAAACTACATTTCATGGAACATTGGTTTCTGCCTATTACGGGGATTTGCAGTTCTTTGTGTCACTGTGAGTCTGACAGGTTTCTCATTGAAGGGAGACTTCTTGTACAAACATTAATGTGCCGCCGTTGTCATAAATTCATTGCGCTTCACTTTTTTTGGGATCAGCTACTTCAAGCAATGTGACTGGCAGCCGAAATACCAGAAAGACTTAGTTTTTGTGTATGTTCTTTTATGAGCAGTCTCCTCAGTACCTGTGGTTAACAAAGAAACAAAATGGGGTCACTAAAAATGTCTGCACAGTTTTTCCTTATTGGACTATTGTGAATGATATGTAAGAATTAGATCAGAATTGATACTTTGAAATGTTTGTTGGCAGCTGCATGTATTCAAACTTACAGGACCCATCTTACATTTACATCAAATTAAAACTAATTGGCAAACTAGTCTGGGTACTGTATTCCAGATTTTCCAGAAGGGAGGGTGTACAGAAGCACTTGAACCCCTTTAGAAAAAGGGAGCTGCTAAGTTTTGTTAAGTCTGGGCAGACAGATTATACAAGTCTTCAAGAACTCTAGTGGTGGGAGCAACTGAAAATTCAAACTTCTTCTCAACTGACACAAATCAACATAATAGAGGTTTGATTTAACAGTTCACATGTATGCAGATTTATCATTTTGTCTTCACTGCAGGGTCCATGTGTAGATCCCAAGTACTGCAGAATGACACCCAGTCAGCTAAATGAATCATAACTTTATGACTAAATGTGTCTGGGGCATGGATCAGCAATCTGGTTCCAAAATAAATACTGCCCCATTTAAATTCAATCATTCAGAAGAATAGGGAGTTGATGAGCCATTCATCATGTGTATAATGGCTGCGTGCGGGTCCTGATGATAAAGAGCTGGGAAAAACCTACAGGCCTAGGGTAGCTTGGAAAGTTTTTCTTTTCTTTTTTTTTTTCTTCAGGGAAGCCTAGTTGGCAGGATGATAGATTGTGCGAGGCACCATATCAGCTTTGTGTAGCTGTTTGATTGAGAGGAATTGGGAGCTGGGAATGCTGCTGGGAGGGTAGGGGAGGGGAATTGGTGGGATGAACAACTTGGAGTAGATTGGAAATATCCAGCTCAGGGACGGGGTCACATGTTGGTCATGTACAAAGACTTTAGCTATTTCCCTTTTTAGTTTTAGTTTCAGACTCGCTTTGGTCTCTTGATTGAACCCTCCCCCTCATAAAGAGAATTATGGGCCCATTTCCAGCTACAGGACTATCACATCAAATATATAGGAAATAACTTTATGTCTAAGTTAAAAAAAGTGATTTTTTTTGTTTTGTTTTGTTTGTTTGTTTGTTTGTTCGTTTTTTTTAACTTTGCTTGAATAAAGCCAGCCTCTGATGAATAGCCATGAATCATACAGTTAGCAGTTCTCATACTTTTTCTGAAAATTATAACATTCAGTGAAGTAATTAATACAGAGCAAGCCAATATTTCATATGCAAAGTTTATTGCTTTGAAAATTGATTACCACAAAGAGTTAAACATGATAGGCAGTACTCTTGTCATGCTTTTTCATGCAGAAAATTGTGACAGGTTAAAAATTAATCTATGATGTTCACTTATAATTTTGTATCACAGTTTTGCCCTTTTTGCATAGTCAGTAATCAGGCACATTTTGCAAGGGTTTTTAAATCACATTTCCACTTCAGGTGTTATTGTGCTCTACATGTACACATATATGTGCATTGAGACCGATATAGCTTTCTTCAATAACCCATCTTCTTGCAATCTCCTCAAATAAAGCCCATTACCTAAATTCTTCTGGATTTAAACTAATCTTAATATACACATTGTATAATTGGCAAACCGATTGAAGACTTACATGCATGTTAAACTCGGGTGTATTTTTTAATTGCTCATTTGATTAAAATAAGACATTGACTGAAACGGAACTTGAAGCCTGTGGGAACACCTTTAAGTGCTCCATCACCTGAGCCATCCACATTACACTGTCTGAAGAACATATATTTTAAATTTCTGGAAAGAACTGTAAAAAAGATATTTCTATGAGATTGATCACTCTCTGTCTCACATAATATGGCTCCTTCCATCTCAGGCCCGACACCCCTGAGAATATAGTCCGGGCAGGTCCAGGGCGTAGTGTACAGTAGGATGCATGACTGGGCCATCATGCTGTGATTTGAACTAGGCAAACTTGACATCATTTTTTCAGCCCCGTCAGAAACCTGGTATGTTTGTTTTTGCCAGAGGGCTGTTCCTGTCCATCTTATTACTGTCAAAAACTTCAGTGACATTTAAGGTAAATACTTTAAGCCAAGGATATGCACCTGAAACATTGATGAAATGGGCTTAAACCTTGGAATACAAATTTTGAAAGGAAAAAGTTGGGAAGGAAATATTTGACAGCTTAATTGAATTTTTGCTTTGTCCTTTGTTTTGGAGTGGTAGCAAAGGTTGAAATAAAGGTTCCAGTCATTGTGAAATCAGCATTGCAGCCTTTTCTAAATACCTAACAGTCTGACTGTCCTTCGTACGCTCTTCAAAACGATCAGAGTTGAAAATACTTCACCAAAACCTCTGGGCAAGAACAAGCCATACCTCAACTGGCCATCCCGTGTTAGACAGGTCTGTGGCTGGGAAGATCTAACACTTGGGCCTTATTCATCAAACCAACTAGCAATGGGTTTCAGCTGGCAGGCCACTCTGTTCCTTGTACAAGCTGATCTGTCTTCAGTGGTAATCCCTGAGCAACAGGTTGCCAGTGTGATCATTCTGACTTGGTCTTGCTATTCCCCTGTGGGAAGACTGATGATAAAAAAAAAAACATAACCCACAGCTGCTCCTGGTGACTGTGTGGCATCAAAAAGCCTGCGTAAAAAAAAAGGATAGATATCCCTTCAAGATGCTGCCAGAGAGCAGGAAGAATTAGAAATTGTGCTTTCGAGTAATGCCTAACTACAATTTCTTTCCCATCGCTTATTGAGATGATTAGGGGAGGGTGTTCATCTACATGTACATTGTAAATGTGAATAAGCCTGTCTGGTGTTTTAACAGTATATACACCAAATGAAGCATGCCAGGGTTCATTCAGGAAAAGCAATACACATGCACAACTGCCATAAGGTCTGCCCCATTAGCACAGCCGCATGTCGACTTGCACACATTGTTCTCCAAGGACCTTGCCTTTTCAAAATGCCGAATGGGCTCATTGCCAAATATCAGCATTTGGTATAAAACAGCTATTTTTTTTATTCAAAACATTTTCAAAAAAAAAGTACTTCTTTTCTGTTACTTTACACCTGGCACTGTGTTAATCCATCAGTGTTGAAATATTGAAATCCAAAATTGTGCAAAAGGGGCTGATGTTGATTTTTCGAGGCTGTGCTAAAGTGTCCTCAAGCTGAAATTGCTTTTAGCAAATGGACAGGTCTACAAGCCTTCAGGAAATATTGCCAAGCTAGTTTCTCGGGCTTTGTCTTGAACTAGGTTTTTTTCCCCACAATTTCATAATAATCCATTCAAAAACAGACTTGTTCAGTATATCTTGCTGGTTACATGCATCAATAATACACCTCCTCCATCATTTGTCAGCTGGCTGTCACTAGGTCACACAGGCCAAATGGATCCCCCACACACACTGGGTGAAAGATGACTTGGGAGAAGGCATGAATAGGAACAAAAGGCACTGCCAGCAGAGCCAATTCATCATAATGTCACTCCTCAAGGCTGTAAACTTTCCACAAGAAAATTCAGTTTCAACGTGTATGTTTTCCCTCCCAAATCTTCAGATTAATTTGTGGAATACGAGTGTATCGGTATGTCACCAAAAGATTTCCAAAGTAGCAAGAAGCATCACGACAAGAAAGGATATGGAGCATATCACACATTGATACTTGTTTTAAATCCGTATCCCTGTGTATACCTGTACAAGATTTTGTTGGCTTGATGTTGCTATTGTTTTGCCAAACGCTGCTAATGCCAATATTCAACACCTCAGATATCTTGCAAGGTTAAGAAAATGAAGCATGTGCTCTTTCTATGCTGAAAGCCTGATGAAGTAGAGTGGTTTTACAAAATTACAAAACATGCCTTACATTTGAATACTTTAAAATTCATCAATTGTTCTGTGTTAAATTGACCGTGTTGTAATTAAATGGTACTGTTATTTACTCCAATTAAACCAATTCAAAAATATGATAATTCACATGTTAACAGTGGACATATTTTGCTGTTGTTGACATGTTTTTATTAAAAAAGTTTTGACAGAAATTATCAGAAAACTCTACTGACATAAAAACACTTGAGAACCAGATGCTGGGAGTACTGGTGATTCAATTGTGTGTTACCAAATGCTGTACTATCGCTTCAAAGGAATCTCCTATCCAATTAGGCACCAGTAGATGCTCAAGTATTGGAGTAGACAATTTCCAGTCACTTTGTCAGCCCCCTCCACACCAAGTGTAAATGTTTGCATGGAACAGATAAGCGAAGTTCAAGTAGTAATTCAATAATAGATGCCAGTGAGCCCTTAAAATCCATTCAAATTGATGTTTGCATGCCGTATTGAACTGTACATTGTAATGGTTTCATCCAAAATGGACTGCATCTCATATAGGAGTGAAACATTCAGATTTTTCTCGAGGGAACATATGAGAAGCAATATACTGGTACCTGACCAGAATTCATCAAGTGTGATAGACTCTCTGAAAACCCCCTCATTGCATAGCATTCATCAAACAGCATGACACTAGATATTTGGGCAGCTTCATCTCTACCTTACTTTGTGCACATACATCCCATGTCCTTACATAACCCCTCCCTTCTAAAACATTTCCGTGTGTTCATCAGCCACCAGAGATCATATGAAGCAAGATATGAGACGGAGAGACCCCCCCTTGCTTTGTGTTGGTCATTGTTTCACTGGAATCTTAGGAATTCATTTCACACATCTTGGGGGAATGTAATTAGGTAACAATAGTCCAGAGTGTGTATAGCGATTGGACATGTGGGGGGGGGTACCCCTCGGTCTCATTGCTTGCTGGATGTGCCAGAGTTAGGCACTTGTGCTCTGGGTTCATCTTCTGGACAGCAGATAAGCATAACTTCATGAAAGAGAAAGAAAAGTTATTGTTTGTTCCAGTGATTGGGTGAATAACACTCTGGGTTGCCATGAAAATGGTGAAGGACGCTTGAACATTGAAAACATATCAGTCAAACGGGTCGATCTGTTGACTCCCACAGAGCTTCTGATGAGGAGTGGTTTACTGCCAACAAAAGGAACACTTTGCCTTACAAAAAGAGCAGTTACAATCTGTACTGCTTTTCCATTTTTAAGAAGATCTTGATGAGTCAGTTACTTCTCATGGACGTAACTTGTGAGGAAAACAGGACCCGAGACATGAATTGTAGAACAAAATTTGTCAGTGTCATTACTGCATAATGAGCTGCACACAAAATGCTCCTTTAATCCTATCTGAACTCCAAACTTAGGTGCTACACAGTTATGGAGTCTATTTGCAGTTGTCTAAATACAGCATGAAACAATGCCGAAGCAATATTATGAAGAGGCTGTCAATCATCCCTGAGCCATACTGGCATTTACACTGTCTGTGTACTTTGACACCAGAGTCAGGTTATCATTGGAGGGCCAGGTTTTCCAATTTTCTTTGACCGAAGGTAATTGATGGCTGGCAAGTAAATTAGTATGACTCTTTGTATGGGACTAACTACATTCAGTGTATGGTAAAAAGGCTATTGACTTTACAGGAATTCTTTATGCTCAGATGGGAAGACTGCTGTGCTTTAATAATCTCATCATAAAAAAGATAGATATTCAACGGATATGATTCATACAAAAAGTATTGCTAGATGTGTAAACCTTCCATTTGCAATGTAGATGATGAGATTATTAAAGCACAGCAGTCTTCCCGTCTGAGCATAAAGAATTCCTGTAAAGTCCACAAGTTACCAAGTATCTTAACCTGCATTCACCAAGAAAAACATATTCATTACATTCAGGTTCAAGAAAATGAAAGACAATGTGAATTAAGTCACATTACTTTCGAGTTATACTCCAATGTGATTAAGCAAAGTGATTTTTAATTTCCATGTAAATAGGCCAAGTGATTTGTAATTCCCACGTAATTAGGCGAAGGGATTTGTAATTCCAATGTAATTACATGTAGGTGAAGTGATTTCTACCCCCACATGTATGCTCAGCCACACAATCATTGATACTTACAAACACGTAATTCAAAACAAACAGTATTGCACTCAAACTCCATGCTTGTCTGTTAGGAATAATAGGATGGATTACATTAGATATTAAGTAAGAATTAGCTGATATGCAGTGGGACTTATTATCAAAAATTATTCACCAGTGATGAATAGTGCAAATAGATACTAGCTGCAGAAAGCTTTCTAAATGAATTTTGTACTTAATTGCTGTGCCCTCTCATAGTTACAGGACATCAATCATTATAGCATATTCCATCATTTGTGATAAGACGGCGTGAACTCACTGCCCTTTGCTATCTATTTTATTCCATTATCTTCCCAACAATGACAGGTACCCGTTTACAGTTTCAGGGCTATAGTCAGCATAGTTTGCAAAGATAAACGTAGACCCCAGGATCAAATATTGATATGTTTAGAAATGGGCATAAAAAAGAAAAGAGATGATGGAAAATGTTGGGCTTGGTTCTTCACCAGGCCTTGGCAACCCTGTCCACATATGTTTGCACTGTGCGGGTCTGTGTTATTATTATTATCCATCCATCTGAATAGCATCACGCTCAACTTGATTTGGAAGATTTTGTCAATGAAAGCCAACTTTAATCATGTCTGTATTGATCATAATCTGTACTTGATTATTCTTGCATGACCCATTTTCAACTCCATGTATTTCAAGTCCCCTCTCTCCCATGTGTCAGTAGTCACGCAACTGCAGTTATGATTGATTTTACAGACACAAACCTTTAAAACCATTGATTCATACGGTACATCTTGATTTAGCTCTTAAGTATGATTTTACATACACCCTCGGGGATTAGTGCTAATAATTCAGTTCTCATTATGAAATCAACTCATATAGCCTTTCATTGACAGAATAACTACATTCAGATTTTTCTGAATATCTTTGTAAAGCAAAGCATGATTACTAAATAATCAAACTCCCCCTGCATCTTAACTGAGCCATCATGCATAGGAGTTATTCAGACAATTTTTTAAGTTAGACAATTGCTGAATTTTATCTCATATAAAAGTGTGCACAAGCGTTGCCTTATATGCTTTCAGATGAAAAGAAAACTTTTAAGGAACACTCATCCCCACAAAAATGATCACCTTGCCAACGATTAGTTATCTTTTGCATCTATACAGCATATACCACATCAAATGTGGCATTGGTAACGTTCGTGTGCTAGGAAGTTTTTCAAAGCCACCACTTGCATAATTCTGGTACAATGGAGGCAAGGCTATGTACTGCTCAGCGTGGTGGAAACACTCATCAAAATAATTACTACTTTACAGTAACATTTCTGATGGTACAAAGATGTATGAAGTACACATTCTGAAACTAATCTTAAAGCAATACATTCATATCAATGGAACAACAACCTCCACTTATGTCACATTGCAATTCAAAATAACAAATGTTAGTGTTTTTCAAGTCACAGCATCTTCTTCAGTCGTGATATTTCAGTATGATCTTGCAAGGTGACTCGTCTTCCCCTTACACAAAATCCCCGGTCAGCTTTTTGCCCCCTTGTGAACTAAAGAAAACCCAGTCACTGAACAAAGCACACGGCACCTTACCCTATGGTTAAAAGCACCACAAAGTTTGGTTGGTGGTGAATGAGCACTGTAGAGACAGGAGACGGAGCTTATGCAAAACCCATTCCAAACAGAGGTTATGGCTGAGAGAAATTGACCCTTCTTGCAGAAAGTGGGTCAGCATGACAACCAGAAGACTTGGTATCAGGTACCTTGACAAGCCAAATAGCTCCTTGGGTCACAAACCTGAAACAAACAGCTTTTATCTCTGATAACAACTCAGCTTGTTAAAGACCTCCAAGCATGCCAGTGAGCAGTATTCACACATGTAGGGAAAAAATAACCACCTTGGTCTACATTTGGGAGAGCAGTATCTTCCCAGATTAAACTTTTTTTCTTGCTTCAAAAGATGTACATATGATTTGGGAGATGTTAATTTTGTTGCTATTGTCCAGACACAAGGATTTGATGTGTTAAGGTCTTACATCTGCATTCTGTTGCTTGATTTGCTGAGTTTCACAAATGTGAAACTGAAATTGAAATTGCCTTGGTGGAAGTTGCATAATTTTTTTTTTCAAGATTGATTTCATTAGCATTCCTTTACCAAAAGGGCTACTTTTCAGGACCACCCAACAAGTCTTTTTTTGTTGTTGTCGGTGCTTATTAATAGCGTTATTTAAACTTTCTCAAAGCATGCTTTCCAACTGTTTTGGTGACAGCAAAGGGGGCTCAGTGTAATTCTACATGAAGCTTGCAGTTCCACGTTTCTGTTCTTGGAAGTCAAGAAATGATGATGTATTGCTCCTCACAAGCCCTCCTGATTGATCTACATAAATATACCTCATCATCATCAGCTGCATGTGCCCCATTCTTCAGCTGCCTTTCCCTTGCACAAGACCTCACTTCTCCTATTTGTAGGTCAAGTTGGCTCTCTCTGGCACCTGGCACTGATTGATGTTTTGTCTCCCCCATTCAGGTCACCAGTTGTGTCCTTCTTGACAACCAAGATGGCCACCGACCCTTGTCCAATCAAGATCCAGTGTCTCCCATTTTGGTTGCAACCACCAACCGTTTGCACTTGTCGTTCCTTTGTGCAGTTTTTGGTCTGTCCACTGACGATTTGAAAAACGTGTACTGTCAACACTTGGGCTTGGATCCACCTCTTGTTTTGATAGGATCAGATGTTGGAGCATGCTTGGGAAACCGTCAAAATTGAATTTACAAAATAAACTTGAGGACAGGCATATTACAATTGAACTTCAAAGAATTTTGCAAGAACAAAATGTTGTACTTGCCATGAAAGTTTATCAAGAGGTGAAGTGAGTTTTGAATTACTCACTTCAGTTGTAAGCCCTACAATCAAAGAAAGTATTTTCACGATTCATAATTATATGAATGTCATTGCCAGTGTGGTGAGTAACCTGCACAGCATTTACAGTCTTTATCGTTAGGTTTCTTAAGTTTCTGTAGTAAGTGTCTGTAGCAGGCATCCCCAAGTCTTTTATGACCTGCCTCCTGAGTGTTGTTCCTTTCAAGGTTATCTTTAAAAGTGCGTGGGCCTTCATAGGTGCATTCCAGACATTAAAATAAACACTCAAACTCACTGCCACAACTGCGCTTGTTCACAAGCATCCTGATTAAACATTGTGCAATTCAGGAGGTTCTTGCTTCAGGGAGTCCTTTCTCCGGGAATAATGAAAGGTCACAGATCAGAATGTTCCACTGCACCCAAGAAATCTGTGTACCGAATTTTTTTCTCGCATCTTTGTTCAAGAGTGCACATTCGATTGTTTCCACATGACCAAAATACAGGCTGGGAAGGATGCCATGAAATGTACATGCTGAAGGGATGTCATGTTCCTCAATATGGATGTTGTTTCCATTAAACTTTATAACTAGTCACTTTTACCATCTCAAATTCTATGAGCTTGAATGTCAAAATGAATCACTGTTAAGCGTGCAACAAAGGTTTTATCTTTCACATGTACATGTGTGGTCTTATGCATAGTGACCATCTGCATTGGGTATCTATTTAAGTTTCTTTTTCTTTTTTACAAATGACCTGGAATTTTACCAGGCAAGGGCGGCTGTTCCTCAAACATAATTGATTATAAAGGCCGATCCTGCGTTAAGGCATTTACCAAAGTTTGAACAAGAAACTTAATGCCGGTTTTAATGCCCAGCAACCAGGTTGTTGGAACTGTGTTTGCAAATGGATTTTACAGCCAAAATTACATGTTCATGCATGTAGAATACTGTGTTTACTCATTCTTGTTATTTTGGTGCATTGCATGTTTTTACACAACAAAGTAGTTCTGAAGCAGGCTACCCCTCTTCCTCAGACTCCTAAAAAAAGGCAGCTGTTTGGACCACTTTTCATTGCATTTCATTTGCATGGGAAGGGAGAGAGTATTTCAACTTATCAGGGAAGGGTGAAGTGATGGAGTCATCCTCCATTGTCTGAGTCTGAGAAACAAACCTGCCAGAGACGAGAAAGAAGGAACAAGCGCTCTGACTGCTTAGCAAAAGAATGATGCAACCCTGTCACTGGAAAGGACAAAGGGTGTAATAGTTCTGAAAGGGCTTTTACATAATACTTTATTTCCGTTTTAAGAGAATGTCCATCCATATTATCATGGTGATCAAAATCATTTGACAATGTGTCATTAGGTCCGAAATTATGTAGATGTACCGTACATGCTCTGTGTCACACTAATAAAATGTAGACTGTATTTTTATCAAGACTAGAAGGCTCAGTTCGGGCGACTTGTTCTCGTATGTTCACGAACAACACAATTTGTTGTGCGTGGGTCGCGCTCGAACGCCAGGAACAAACAACCGGTTATTGCTGGTAGTTAGTGCCAAGCAGCATGCAACACAGCCGTGTCCATGTACGTTATTCGAGAGTTAATGTTTGGATGGGCTGAATTCTTTTCTATTTAAACAGGAACATTCATTTCTGTGTCATGGAAAATAATTAAATTAATTTTGAAAAAATTCCCATTATCTCTGGCTTTGGAAGCCATCTCTCTACTCTTTGCAGTTCAAAAATCAAACTCTCACGAGTTTTCCCGTGTGTTCCTGTGCAACTCTGACGAGGACTGTGGTGTGTGATCCTGTTCCGAGAACACTGTTCTTGAGTCGTGTTCCCGCCGTTCGAGCGCGAGAACACAAAACCCGTGTCAAGAACAGGCCGCCCGGACTCGACCAAAAAGCACAGGTTTACCAGGGCAGTATTTCTTTCACTGTTTGAGTATCCTCAACTTTATTGTACAAATTTTGGCGGGTTTCATCGTCGGTAAAAAATTATACAGTGAGATTTGCTTTTCAAAAGTGAAAAAGTAGAGTTTCATACAAGTAAGTACTTCAAATGATGGTAAAAATATATGTATTTACATTAAATTAATCCTTTACAATTTACACATCCCATAAAAACATGGAAGCTGGTCCGTTAGTTAAAAAAGTATGCAAAGACAGTTAAGGAGGCATATTACATTTACAAAAATATACAGTGAAAATGTACATTCACAAGAGATCACATATAAATAATAGCCGTGGTCTAAGAGCATTTGCTGAGAATCAGCATCTGCATGGGATTTAAATCCTAATACAGCCAACTGGCTCTAGAAAGTGCATTCGCTTTTCCAAAACAAACTGGGACTTTTGAAATTGTAAGTAAAATACACTGATATTATTTGTACATTTCCTAAGACTTAATTGTTTCTACCTATACCAGATTATCCTTTAGTAAGGGCCGTCTTGCATCTAGATTACCGAAAAGTATTCCAGCAGGTATTTCATTTCATTAGGTTTGCCAGCATGTTGATCTTTCCCAAGTATAATTGAAAGCTTAATATTATGACTTTATTCTCATCAAATAGAATTATTCTAATAGTGCCAACTTAAGTCAAAAGCATAGTGTGATTGATGGTGTGATGCAGCCCACTTGTAATTTCATATTGTGAAAATGAGCCTAAAAGACTGGAAAGGATCCTTTCATTTGAAGTGGAAGACTGTTTTGAAAGAGCATGGAAAAATGCAAGCTTACTTCTGAAAATGAGGCATGTTTACAGAAAGACAATACCTTTGTCAGTGTTCATAAATTCCTAGAAACAGTGTACAATTTCAAGAAAGACTATGAAGTTACATCAAAATTAATACATGATATCACCGATATCATTTGTCATTTTAAAGACTGAATCACAAACACTAAAAAAGAGCCTGAAAGATTATTGATACAATTAAGCACAAGTATGAATCGGAAGTAACCTTCATCAGGTCGCTGCCGGAGGCATACATGTTTGTTTTCAGTTGCTACTCCAGTGACTAAGAGCAGAGGTCATTATAAATATTTATAGAATTGCACAGCAGTACTGCATTTACAGGAAGATTAGAGTCTGATTTTCCCATGGCAACACATAGGAGTCAAGTGCCCAGTCCCCAGAAAGTCGAGAGACGTTTGAGCTCTGGCACAGGTAATTCTTCATAGCAAACCTTCAGTTATTGTCTAGCAAGAGTTCGTACTAAAGTGAAGAACATAGTGTCATCTTCTCTGGCACTCGAACTGCTCCAATTTGTTCTACACTGTACTGACATCACTACAAGGGTTTATTTCCATAAAGCATTAAATTTGTACATGTAATGGTACCATAAGCATTGTTTCCCATTGACCATTTTTGTATCGTCATGCAAGTATACAATGTTGCCTAATATTGGGACCTCTGGAGTATCAGTAGGCAAATAAAACTGCCAGTTGTAATCCCACAGAATTGAAACCATTGTGAAGACAAGAGGTTGTTTTACTGGTTAAAGGTTATTGTACTATGGTTTGATTGACAAAAACCTTCCTTTTGACAGAAGCAGCACTTTTTATCCCAGCTGGCTGAAGTCCATCAAGAGAATACATGTTGTTAGGATGCATTGGGTGTTCAGTGATTAGCAATAAAATCTGTCATATCTCCTTATCTCAGGAAGTCATTATGATTACCGGTAGACTTTGTCTTTGTATTTATAGTTAGTAGAGTTCGTGTATGAAGTTGAGTATTACCCTTTACCTTATTATAATATCAGTGTAATCCATGCCTTCTCAATAAAAAGAAGAATAAATCAAGTGGGAAAAAATTAAAATGGCTATAGATCAATGGAAAATGCATTTTCGTTTTTAGCTTCCTATGTCTATTTTGATCAAACAGTGGAATGTTTGAAAAAGAAGTGCCCAGAGATAACAAATCAGTAATATTACATGTTGTCATCCTGTGAATTTATGAGTTGCTTTATAGGTTTGTACAATTTATTTACAATTTTACATAACTTTACAGTATTCCTCTACCAAAATGCAGTATTATGCCTTGCTGTGACTTAATGTTGCTCCATTTGCACATTTAGCTTTAGTCACTGAGAAAGGTTCCAATTTTGATACTTAGTTGCTCAAACAAACCGCTAGAGACAGTGGCAAATAATTTTCAAGTTTTTCAAATATTGAGTCTCATAACAAAAATAACCAGCTATCAAGTTATCAGTGACCAGGCTCTGATCATATCTTAGTGAAAAATTCTGTGTGCCGATTTTTAAAAGCAACATCTTTTGATGCAACTTGATCAAATGCCCATGACCCCAAAGTTTTTGAACAACTCTGTTTTTTTCAGAAGGTTTTATTAACTGCAAAATACTGAAAACATCTAAATCACAGGATTTCTGCAATTAACGATGAGGACAGTTGTCTAATTTGATGCAGCCTGGGCCTTGCTGTTGCATTTTTCCTGGTGGCGCTTCATGTGCAATGAGAGGTGGTCAGAACGAGAAAAGCAGCGCTCACAGATCTTACACTTGAAAGGCTTAGCTCCGGTGTGGTTGCGTGAGTGGAGCGTCACCTCATCAGAACGGGCAAATCGCCACTGGCAGCCATTCCAAGAGCAGAAGTAAGGTTTCTCACCGGTGTGGATGCGCTGATGGGCCTTCAGATGGGAAGACTTGGTGTAAACTTTAATGCATCCTGCAGAATTAGCAGATTAAAAAAGCCAACTGATTATTCATTGTTGTCAAGCTACTTCAGCTTCCAGAAATTTGAGAAAACACCAGACCTAGTACCTTCAAAGTCTTTAGGGTACTTCTTTGAAATAAAACATCAAATCAACTTTGATTTCCAGCGTTACTGAGACAAATTAATTGAAAATTGTGTGACAGGTAACTATTACAGTGCAACCTAAAAGCTACACATAACTTGAAACAGATGAATAACTTCTGAGTATTGTTGCTGCTAAATAAATGCTGATCTCGGTGAATCTGTGCTGATTTCAACCTCACATCGATTTCACTCAGTAATGAACATAAACAGACATGGGCCATGTTATTACCACAAATCATATCAAAATCCCATTATGGGCTGTAATATCATGCCCCAGGCCCTCTCCATCAATTGACCAAAAAAACAGTCTTTCCCAATAATCGAGGAGGCTTTGCTGGGTATTACATAGACCTAGAGGGTTCAGAATAGGGACTTAGCACAGGTGTATGGTGTTCTTAGCCTATGGGCACTCTGCTTGATAAGGGAATCTGCTTGCTCAATTTACACAGTGGAAAGGAAGTGGTTTTCTTTTTTTTCCTCTTTTTTTAAGAGGGCCATTTGGCCAAGATCAAATGGGATAGATTTGCTCCCAATGATTCATGGAGACAAAGGTCATTTAGATTCTAGGGGTGAATGACATCCAGAAATTTGCCCAACCAGGAGCTGTGCTGCTCTGATTGATATGGAGACTTAAGCCTCGGTGTCACAAACTGGACCTCCCTTTTTAAAAAGTTTTTGCCATGATTGAAAGTACAGTAAATCTGTGGATGGCTTTTTAGGGAATACTAACACCAACACAGAGAAAACATTCTGCCTTAGAAATCACCATTTTTAGGTGATCAATCGTAATAATACTGGAGCAGATTTTCAAAATCTACAGAATCTATTGCATGCACGGAATGTAAGTAATAAAAAGAAAATTAGTTCTAAGTCCGTGCTGTCCTCAAATTAAAAACGTATTAGATTTCTACAACTATTTTAAGGACTACAGTGTTGACAATCTGAGCCTAGTAAATCATCACTTGGTTTCGATATATCAATTCCAATGATTGATGTGTGGTAAATTATGCTTCCTGTCAAAGTGTACATATTTATTCTTGACACAGTTGTGGCTTGCAGGAATGGATCCACAGATGTCTTTGGAACTTTGGCTTCCGGATCTTATGTTTTATCTCTACATGATGTTTGCATTTATAGCTCCATGGTTTGCATTAGAACAAATATACAGTGTAAATGGCAGTGACCTCCAGACTTGAGAAGAAATGGTTCTTGATGCCTTGCTTGTATTTTGTTTTTCGTTTGCCGTTTCAGAATCTTGCAAAAAACCTCCATGGTGATCAAACACCTGCTCAAGAAAACAACTGAAGACAACCCGCATTCTGTAAGTTGTTTGTGTATTACCCCCTTTTTCATATGTCACATGGTCAATTAGTAGTCCCATCCCAACAAAAACAAAAAAGGGGTCATAAAAGAATTAATTTAACAGAAAGATACAGCCTACAGAGATCATGCAGGGCTTTGTAACTGGTGGTTGGCCTGACCAAAAAGGCCTGGTAATGTAGCCATGATACAACAGCTGGGACGGCTCAGGTCAAAGGGAGGTTATAATTATTGTCTCTATGGGTGCCAGAACCTGTGGAATTCTGTGTAGTTGGTCACAAAAGTCCACATTCTTGTTAAACCACTAATTGACTGCCAGTTTTATGCCATGCTTTCCTTTTGGAGTAATTTGGTTCTTGGACTTTTCCTGAATAAGGTAAAAGACGTGCTTTTCTAATCGAATAAATAAACTTTCATACAACATTGCTTGACCATCTTTCTAAATATAGAGAAACCATGCAAAGTAATACTGTTTCTCTACTAAACAATTCAAAAATGCATTAAAAATGAACTGAATTATCTCCAAAGCAGTGCCTGTTACAGAACGATTCACTTGAGTAGAGTCTTGAAACTGGAGAAATTTCTTTGTAAAACAGTGGTACAGGCAGCCTTGTTAAAGATACAAAAAGATACAAATTCTGTGATGGATTGATAACATGTAAGTTGATGCCTTATCATTTTAAGGACATGATTTCCAATATGATAATAAATTAATGTTTAGTTCATCAATTGTCCTGAAATCATTTCAAATGTGGTATGGTTACAATACTGTAACATACTGTTCCCTTTTTGATTAATGGCAAATCTGCTTCCTGATTTCTTTGAAGAAGTTGAAGTTCATAGCTTAACAAACAAAGAACTGGTTCTGTTCCAGCAGTAACTCTGAGGTATTTTATTATGTTTCTGCAAATGGCAAGGTTAGCCGCACACTTCACAATTGTATTATGTCTCGTTCTCGCCTACGCAAATGGAATTGTGCATAAAAGGCCCCCTGCGTCAGGTTACTGTTGGGAGCCAATGAACCTATCATAAATCACACTTCAACAATAAAGCTTTATAGAAAACTGTGTACACTGCGTGGAGGCTGATATCAAAAAGATTTTTTTGCCATAGAGAAGAATGGACTGGAATGGTAGCCTTGAAGTTGGTGAAGCATTAAGCTCCAGGCACGTTCACAGCATCTATTGCTAGAAATGCAGACCAGTCATGCGCAGGTTTTACAGGAGCCTAGTACATGTACAACCTAACAGGAATCATCAAATGAAGTGAAATGCCTTTCTATCAATCAGGACATCACACAGCAACAATTGGAACAGTCAACGAATAACTACAGCAATATTTTTCAGTGGTTATATCAACAAGTTGGTGAATTGAAGCATGCTGGCCTATGGTTTAGTAACACAAAATCTTATAATCCTTCAGTTTGTTTGATCGTTGATGCAGTCACTGGTGTAAGAGTTTTGCTCTGAACCGTTCCTAAGCAGCTGAAATTTTGTTAGCCCGTGTTAAAGGAAATTCATCAGTAGGTAGACCTGGATCCTTCCAGAAGAAAAAAAGAAAGTGGACATGCCTCCTTTCATGCTGCAACTGATTCTGATCATGTGGAAACAGTGAAAGCAGTCCAAGCCCAAAAATGTGTCCCCAAAGCAGAGACTGAATTTTACTGTCATTTGAATAAATCCGCTTAATGGTGTTGTGAACACGCTGCCCCTTTTTGGAGCCTCGGAATTTACACCAAAGCAAATGTCAATTTAGAATTGTTTTCAGAGGTCTCTTTTGTCTGAGCTTTTCGATGCGAGAAGAGGGGGAATTCCAGTTTGTGCAGTGGAGTACAAATTACATCAGTTCAATTTGAAACCTAAAAAGGTAGATACTAGTCTTTCAGGCACTTGGTACTTCATCAAGGCCGCGCTGTTCACCCTGTGACAGTCGAAGGGCACACAGGGACAGCTTTTGTTGCCTGCGCTCTGACCAAGAGGTCAGCATATAGCCTTTAAGCACCATGCTGACCCGAGGTTAATCGGCTCTCCCCCTCACTCTCTCACAACCAGTCAGTGGTCTTTCTCACAACTTTTGTACTTGTACGGCAAATTTCAGTTGGTTGGCAAGCTGTCATGAGTTGACACGACCCTTGTGCAAGAACTCAACATGATTTGTTAAAGAGACATAGCTAATACTATATGAAAAAGATTTCAAAGCTGGTTTGTACTATTCAGCTCGCAAAGAGAAATAATTTTGGTACCATGAAATTAAACTACACTCTCAGAATAAAATGACTTCAGTGACTTACCTGGATAGTTGCAATGATGAATTCTTCTCTTTTCGAGTTCCGGGTTATTCTTTCTGTTGTACTTTAGGACTGTGGTTGGTTTATTGTCCTGTTTGTTCATGACTGCAATGGTGTACGGTGGGGGAGGTGGCCGCAATGGGTGACTGGTGAATTCAAGGGGTAGATCAGCTGGTGACCCAGGCTGGGAATGGGGTGGCGTGGGGGGCATTCCAAAGACAGAGTTTGTAAAAGGCTGATGGTTGAACTGGGTCTGTGGGGCCACCGTTTGATGGAAGTCCATGCCTGTAGGAAACCCTGGCATGCAGTCAGGAGTCATGGTGGTGGGTGTGTACTGCTGATGGTTTGGCATCGGTTCAGACTTGATGTGCATGTTGGGCGACATGAGTTTGCAGTGGGATGGGTAAGAGTCCTGCGGTTCGGTCTTGATGGAGACCCCGTTAATGGTGATGGGAAAGTTATTGTTCATGTCCTCCATGGGTGAGGGTGGCATATTGTGGCCCAAACTGTCCTGTTGACCCATGATGCAGGGGTTGGTGTTACCATTTATACTGCATGCAGGCAGGTCGTGTGAATAGGACTCAGACTTGGCACACTGGTAGTGGTGCGTCTGGGGGAAGACCACGTTGAGGTTTCCACTGATGTTGAAGGAGAATTTGGAGTCACTCTCATCAAAGAAATCATCCATGAGAGATGCACTTTCTCGCCTCAGTTTGTTGGCAAGGATTGTGCCTGGACTTGCTGTCTCTGGTCTTTGGAGATACCTGTCAAGCTCACCCTGCATTTCATTTAGAGACAAAATGTCGGATTTGTGGACTTTTCAATTACATTTTGAATAATACGCGTACATCTTAAAATTGATATGAATACTTTTTAATGGCTACCACACATGCAAAAAAGAATACTAATAGGCCTACTTGCTAAATAAACTCCTGACATACGTTGTCAGTCACTTATCAGAAAAAGGTGCAAGATTTTGCCTTGACAATCTGTAACAATAGTAAGATGTTCGGCTGAATGAGTCCAATGTTACAGTTAACACATTCTTCCACTTGGCATAAAAACAATTTGGGAGTTACTCAAACATTATTTATTCATTTCAGCCAATAAATGTGTCCACTGTTATCATTATGTAATGTTTATCATTATGTGATGTTTATGTTGATAGAAAATGACACTTTTTCTTACTCATTTTATAAAAAATGATGTAGTCAGAAAAGTTCATTGATGCAAAAGTATAGTAATTGAAAAGACCAATTTCCATAATTTCACACCCTTTCTATATTTTTTACCGTTATGCAGTTCTGCTTGAGACTCAGGCAAATTAAAGAGATGCAAATCAAAGCTCGGTTTTTTATTTTCAATTCAGTTTAAAATTTGGATTCAAAAGCAGGTTCGGCAACAGAGAAATGGGTCAAACATATCTCGACCAACTCATGGATAGTTGGTCATTACAGAAATTTAGAAATTATGAAATCATGATGGCGATTACAGCTGGACTACTTACCTCTTGCCAATTCTCCATCGTGTTGGGTGCTGCGAAAAAGTCGGGTTCATTCTTGACCAAGAACTCCGTGAGCAGTCCCTCGCCTCCAAATACCGCCGTTGGGTCGTCATCCTGCATCATCTCCACAGCCGCCGTGGCCATACTCGATGTCCAAACCGTGTGTGGGAGCTTCTTGCAAACTAAATTGCGCCCTTGGAAACTGACACGCTTGGAGGAACCCAGTGATGTGAACTTTATTGTCAGTAATTAGGGGCTTTTCTCCTACCGCTGTTCAAGTTTGTTTCTAGAGCTGAGTTTGAGCGGTCCCCGGTCGTGTTATGACAAAACTGTCTGCAACTCAATTTCCAGTTGAACGGTGTTTATATTCTCTCACAAATTCCCCAGCAAAACTGAACTCTCATCACGTCCGAGTGTGCAGACTTCCATTGCCGCACGCACAGCACATGCACATTGTACAATATGTAAAGCTGTTGTGTACAGTACATGTACATGTACATGTACACTTTGCACACATCCCCACGTGGGCGGACTACACTAGACACCTGACGCGTGTTGACCCAGCCGTTATGATACCAACCAATCAAAGGAAGGACAGGCAAATGACGTCAAAAAAACTTGATCACCGACTTGGCGCGGTTGTGTAGGGACAACTGAAGCGCTCAACCAGACAACGTTACCCTTGGCAACCATAAATAAATAAAGAGCATTGTAAATGTAAAGTGGCATTATGACTTGTCCAGTTTGTCAAGTCATTGCTATTGTTTGCTCGTTGGGTTTGAACTGTTTTATTCAGATTGCTTGAAAGCTAGACACGTTGAGCTCAAAAGAAAACAATGAGATAATCCTTCCTTGGACAATCCCAGTGATGTCGATCTAATTATAACAGTACATGACGTCTCCGAAACCCGATCAATTTAATCATTTTGTATTATTCCTTTTGTTGATGATGTAAATGTCTCTTTCTTTCTTTTTTGAAGACTTCGCTCATTTTGTAGTTTCTTTACGTCGCCTTGGAGGTGGTTTCTAAAGTTTTAGCAGGTATCAGACGGTGCTATGGAATGAGTCATTGAGAACATAAGTAGATTTTGTTTGGTTGCGATTGTTCTCCAGATTCCCTGCAAGGTGTCATTGAGGATTTATTGAGGCAGGGCCGTTACACACATCAGGGCCAAATAAGCATTTTCCGCTTTATGTTCTGAACAAATAATAACAATAACCCACAGTTTTGTGTCACCCAAATGACCCCCTTCCGCCCTCGGGAACATTCCCCCGCCATTACAAAGTTAACAACTTGAAAGTCTTGCCTCGTTCTTGCGAACCCATCCTTTTCCCTGTACCCCAGTCCAGCCAGTATTTGTGAGGGCGCCCCGTGATGTCCATACCCATGTCTTAGTGTAAAATAGCAACAGCCAATGTTTTTTCTTCTAATCGGTGTCATTACAGCTCACTGAAGTATAAGGGCTAATTATCCGGGGGGCACCCGGGGGTGCACACATTTTTTCAAGGGGGCACCACAAGAAAATAAGCTGCAGCTGCCTATAGCTACATAAATTCAACGGACTCAAATGTCCGTGGCGGCACGTCCCCGCTGCGCCTCCCCCCCCCATCATGGTTACGCCACTGGTGAAGTTACATTTTAATTTTTCTAGGGTATGAAAGAATCGTCACCTAAACATTTTTGCATGCGTTACAGTACAGGCTGGACTCTATGAACGTATCGTAAAGTACGGATACTTTGTATGATAGCCCATGTATTTACTCGTAGGTTCCCCCATCCTGCCCTCGCAGAAAAGTGTATAGTTTCACCTTCACGTATCTGATTCAATATGGTACCTCTCTGACGATCTGCTACCAAGTTTGGTTTCTGAAACCGGAAATACCCTCACGTAAAACGACCGAAGTCATGTTCACCGTTGTGTTCTCGACAAATCGATACATTCCTTTGTTCAAATTGTGAGAATTTGCTTCTTCTTCAGTGTTGACTAAAGAATTGCCGGATATCTTTCCATCTAATCCCTGTTTTGTTACTCCTTTGTGCATCGAAGGTTACTCATTCCATATTTCAAAGACTCTGTCGCCACAAATAATTATTGTTTTGTGTAAATTCCACTTTTAGAATTGGCTCCTATTCGTTTAAATGGGACACGAGGATGCTTGAATTGTCGGCCGGAAGTTTCACGTTTACAAAATTCTGTTAGACGAAAAAAACGGTGTAGCCTTTGGCTGTTGTGGTTTTAAGTTGAATTTGCAGTGCCCTCACATCACTGAACTTTTTTGGATTGTTAATGCTAGTAAAGGCAGTGCCGCATTAAAGATATCGCTGGAATCAACTATGGAAGTCGCAGAACAATGTTTCAAGGGATTTTTTAGAGCGGGGATCTAGGTCCCCAAAGTGGGAAGGTTTGAATCGGTGGGTAACATCCACAGTGTGTTCAAAAACAGTTGAGATTATGGAAGCCATCACAATTTACCGGATGCACATTTGCAAGCAGTGCTTCTAGGTTGTGTTGGTTGTTTTTCTTAGTGAAAGGTTATTCTTCGCTTGCCTCATTATAATGTACATGTACCACAATATTATCGTGCAAAATGTTGACTCCATCTGCACGCATTACTCACACTTGGGGGAAAAACCTGTAGATACTGTCTTTAAAAATTGCTTTTTCAAGTTTGAATACAACTTCAAAATAGTGTACAACTTTTTAAGAAATGGTCCCGTCTCTTCCATTATCCCCGCACCTCCACGCGCCCCCCAGTAAGAGATGCCTATGCATTTCAGGAACTCGGCCACGTGACGACAGTCAGTATTCATTTCAAAACAAGAAGAGGCACAGCTCCCACCATGACTACATGATAAGGCATCATTTTGTAAACACCAAAAGCTAGGATGTAGGAAAGTAAAACATGACACAGCAATCACCTGTCGCCATTGGCGGATCTACTATAGGTGATTGACCCCCCCCTCCATGCCGCCAAAATTCAAGAAACTAATATAAAATTCTACCATTAAACCCCTCATACATGTGTGTACATGTACATGTACATGTACACACATGTACGTTACATGCTGTTACTACATTATCCAGAACCTATACCACAAGGGGCAGTACATTTTTACCAGTTTATTAGCTGGATCCTAATATCGGTAGCGTAAATTTGTGCTGGAATTAATCGGGGGGATGGTGGATTGAGAAAGATGGGGATACCCAGTCGCGACAATTTGAAAAGGGGGGGGGCGCCATGTGACTCTATATAGAGGTCGATGTTCATGGTATTGATGTACATCTGTAATATGTATTCGGAATTCAGAATGGCATATTTATTTATGGCTTTTCAAAATTGTTTTTTTCCTTTCTTTGACTGATATCAAATGCATTTAGTTGCTGGAAGCCTGAAATATTCTTCACAATCCGCCTTAATCTTCACTCTCCAAAAAACAGTGGGGGCTGATTCAATAGCCTATCCCCCCCAAAAAAAAAGAGGCG
Source organism: Acanthaster planci (assembly GCF_054643075.1). Taxonomy (NCBI): domain Eukaryota; kingdom Metazoa; phylum Echinodermata; class Asteroidea; order Valvatida; family Acanthasteridae; genus Acanthaster; species Acanthaster planci. The sequence continues at coordinate 25,501,485 of NC_141778.1, read as the reverse complement.
AGGGGGATACATACCACCACCCCCTAGGATTTACGCCCATGCGTAATATGGTAACCTAGCAGTGACAAAGACATGACCTGGTACATTGAATTGTACTAAATGTTCCAAAGATCTCAATTCTTGTTTGAAGAGTGATCTTAGATTGAAAAGCGAACTGAAGAAAAAGAGAACTTTGTACATTACACCAATAAACCTTTCTGAAGATAGTTTTAAAGGATCCCTTTCCCCTTTCGATTGTATGTACGCACCACACGCTGCGTTGGTTACTGCTTTATGCAGTCATAAATCTCAGAAGCGAATTCAAGAGAGGAAGAGGGGTTTCAACCCCCTCTTCCCTCTCTGTTACCAAAGATTATAAATGGATTGTTAATTTTTCGACTCGATGTTCCCAATGGAATTCTCAAATCGTCTTGGAAACGCAGGCAAGGGCATCAAAGAGTCTGGCTTTCTTCCAGAGGAGGGTAATGCCATCATGTCGGCAGGAGGAGCCCAAATTCTGGAAGATGGATCAATCGTTGAAATTATGGGTCTTCGATAAAATCGCTCTTCTGCTTAGAATGCCAATGGCATATATATAGTGTACCTAACTTTCCACAGGGAAGATTAAATGTATTGTGCGTTGTAACAACAGGTCACTTTCATTCATTCACTGGTATTCGGAAGGAAGATATAACCTCATGTTCCGGCTGGAAGTTCTGTCATCTGGTACGTAGAGTTGATGGAACTTCCAATACAAGCTCTGTGCACTTGTTTTGTACATTTTTTGTTGTTCCTTTGGGCTTTCTTCTCCTTTTATTTATTTATTTGTTTTTTTGGGGGGGAGACATAACGGCGAGTTTATATTGCTTGTCTATCATCATTGCAAGATACGTGTACTTTGAGTTCACCAAAAATTCGGAATAGTTTTGATTGAATTTGATCGTTCTCTCCCCTTTCCTGCTTGTGTTTAACAGCACTGATGCGGCATCATCAACTCACTCTCCTTTCAGTGCAGTGTGATCAGTACCAGCATAGATTATTCTGAACACAAGTGGTGTATGCAGTTTTGGCATGGGTTAGGATTAAAGCAAGATTCCCATTTGTGGTCAGTTAAAAAAAGGAGAAATTTCGAGAGCTTTTCACGAGGCACTTTGCCCTCTCCATGTTCCTGTAGGTTTTATGGCAGCACAAAAAGTTTTTAATGCAAGTTCAAAATGTGAAAACCGCAGACGTTATTGCGTGGATCTTCCGTCCACGATTGCACTGGTATCGATAAAAAGTGGACCAGACTTCCCAAGCTGTACAAGCTTGATGACCAGAATTCCAGGATTTCACAGGTGCGCCTCCTCGCTTCTATTTGTTCGATCATGCATACAGGAAACCAAAAGATGAGATCTGGGGGTGAATAAACCGTATTCAGCTATACTGTATCGACACTTGAGTGTGGGCGAACATTACTGAGAGTTATTTCGGTGAGATTTCGTTCAGACAGAATGCTATTTTGGCGTCAACATTTCTCCGTTCTACAATGAAGGGAAGTGGTTAATCTTGTTGCCTTGGTACTTTTAATCTCAAAAACATACTTCATTACTCGAAAAACATTCCATACAGGTAACACTTTGCTGTTTAATGCTTTTTTTCTAGGTGTAAAGTAACATGTTCCGTTACATTTAGTGTAATCACGTTACTGGAGTTGCGAAGATTTTCAAAGCATAAAAAAGAGTTCTGTTGGTCGTTTGGCTTGAACGAAGTATTGGGGAGTAAGGAAAGTCGTAAGTTATTGTAATTGTGTAAGAAAAACATTTTACAATGGCGAATCGCGTCCCACCTTCAGAAAAAAATTGTAATGTCTCGAGTATGACTCCAGATTGTTCAGATTCATTTTGAAAGGCGCCGTCGAAGTATCAGAAGCTCCGCGAGTCCAGCTGAGAAGAACACCTGCAACTGTAAAATGTTACTGCGTGCAGTTTATCAGATATCATTTTCCGTTTTGTCATAATGATTCCAACAAACATAAACATGATATACAATCATTATTTTGCTAGTAATCATGATAAAAAATTATGCTGTGCATACACGATAAAATGTTCCATGCGTATATCGAACAGAAGAATAGCAGTATGCATTAAAATTTAACAACAGTCCTGAATAGAAAATATTTCTAAAAATGACACACTAAAGCTAATTGAAACCTCGAGTGAATCAATGATAACCTAATATTAAGGTAATAAAATATTCACTTTTGGCATATGCAACGCATTTCTTTCAACAGTTGAATTCAGAAAGTTCGTAAAACGGAATGCACCCCAAATCGATGTTTCTCTTGATAAATGTCAAGTCATAGCACGGCATGATCTTAATCATAGCCCCAAAGGGCTGGGACACGCTTGTCACCCAGTTGCTACAGGGCTAGGGGCTCGTGATAGGCTAGGCCTAACCGTTTGGGCTTGGAAATGGAGGAAGTTGCACCATTTGCATTATGTAGGCCTATGCACGATGGGGGTAGGGCCGGAAAAACGATACCTCAATATACCGATGAACAAGGACTCCACCCCATCAAAGTTGGCACTATAATCGGGAAAATCTTGGCAAGGTGAGAAAGGGTATCGCGTTCTCCCTCCTTTGTTTCTCCTCTTGTCCACTTTTTTTTTTTGGGGGGGGGGAGGTGGCAAAAGGGATTGGTTATCCATACAGCCATTTGCTGGCTTATTATGCACCCAACGTGAAAATGAGACCGACTCTAATTCGCGTCACTTGGCATTGGCGGCGAATTTCACCTTGGTCGAAATGCATTCACCTTTTTCGAATTTGCACTTGTCTTGCGAGGAGGTCACACATTCTCCATCACAGTTTCCAATGGCGCCAATTATTATGAACCGTCTCAAAAGTGCATACTATTCAACTAGGATTTAAATCTTTGAACAGGTTTCTATAAGCCAAAACTAAGAGTACAGTGAAGCATAATTTAGTGTCAAAGACTTGCTGCTGTGTCCCTCTGTCTCCATGTAATGTGTGTGTGTAGGTATAATGCCTTTAAACTTTTTCCAAAAATTTGATGCAAAGTGATGATCCCAGCCTCTGTCCAACTTTGGCACTGGCTTTTGCAATAATTATTCGCCTGTCCTTTACCTTCGACCCCGACTAATCAAACACAAGGACCCTTTAAAAAGCCACCATGGCAAGAGTAAAGAGTGAACCTTTGACCCTAAATAGAGCGTGATAGAGTTCTGTAATCTTCACCTATCTTCCATAAAATTCAGTCTTAGTCTATTTGTCGAGTCTGATTGCCGAATAATAACATTCTTTTGTCGATAGAATCGGAAAGGTCAGCAGTCGGTGGCAATCGGAGGAGTTTGTCTTGACAGATAAGCTGGGTCCCTGTATTTACTCTCCACTCATTTTGTTAGAAACGATCGCAACCGTTGCGGCGCAGCATGTCAGCTCTGGAATTCGGATTCCTATTGCTGACGTCATTTCAACCTTGCACTACGTAATACAGTGCCTCCAGGTTTTGGCCCCTTCATAAGAGTTTCCCTTGGAACATTTTAATGATTGGTTAAAAGAATCATTTTGCACGTTGTAAATCCAGTCCAGGAAGACATGGGGCGCACCATCACAAGACTCCACGGGACTGATTGCAAGATCACATGTCAAACTTCAGACCAATCAGATTGGCACTTAATTGCTCTTTTTCTTTAGCCTAGTTCTGCATGTGTTGGATTATTAAGTGGCAATGGCTAGATGCTATGATTTAAAGTGTTAGTAACATGGTCCAAAAACGTCTGCCAAACATAACGGATGTATGGTTGTTTTATTTTTTGATCATTTTTAATTTGATTTGATTTTTTCCCCTCAAATTCAGACATTTCCCAGCTTAGTTTACTGACTTTTAATTGCTACAGACGTTTGTAAGTATAGAGGCCGTGTGAGAGCTGTTGCAAAGCACATAGACGTACCAGACAAGCGTAGGTGGATAACGACTTCAACAAACAGTCCTGGACTGGTCCCTAGTATTATGAACTTTTCTGAGGTAGAGGAGAAAAAAAAAACACAACCATGCTGCATGCGGAAATAACATTATGAGCTGGAGTGGAAGTGATCCGATGTTGGATTGTTACCTGAGCGTTGTAGTGCATTGTCCACCGTGTGTATACCGGAACATGATGCCATTTCCCGTAGACGTGCCTTTACGCGTTCAAGTTGACATATCAACCCAGCATTTGGAACCCGCCTGCAGATGTGTTATATTCAACTTCACATCCAGTGCACTTCGGAGTGACTCTGCGCGATTGGCCGGAAGTGTCATCCACGAGAATGGACCAAGTGAAAGTTATTTTGGCTAAATTTAGGCCCGTTTTGGTTTACTTGTCAAATTACGCAAAGCAGACTATTAGCAATAAATCTGATCATATCTCGTGATGATTCACCGCACCATGAGATACCACGTACAAGTGCGTGAGACACTGCCTGAGACACGTGAATGATGCGTCTGTTTTATTTTTATCAACATATTCAAAAACAAAAAAACAGTGATGAAAATTCTGGACAGTGCGCGCGTTGTATTTGAGGTTTGGCTAACATACACGTAATTGAAAGTTCTCTTGAACTTCGGCCGTAAGATTGATGGTGCGTCACTGCAGGTTATAATGCAGAGAGCGTGAGAAATTTCGATCTCCTGCGTTGCAGATTTCTTGATTTTGATGCCGCCTTTGATTTCGAAACATTGTTATGAGTGTAGTTGATAATTTCTTAAAGACCCAAGCATGTTATCATTTACATGATCAAAATGAGGGTGGAGAATGATTCTTCTTAATGAGGCGCTGAGTTCTCTTTTAGGCTGGGGTTTCTTTCGAGCTGTAGCTTCGAACATGTAGTTTCCGTATTTCACAGTGACTCGACCACCGATCTTTTGACCATCGGTCGGCTGATTTGTAACCATTGGAATCCCCCTCAAGCTCCATGCACGCTTTGTTGCAAGTATAACTATTTGCTACTAACTTTCAGTGTAAAGGTGATGCTTGTTGCAGGTTGTTCAATATCACTGGAGCTTCTGACGTTGCTCTGATCTGCTGTGCGTGTAGTCTGTTACAACTTACCACTGCAACTATGTCAACACATCTAACTGCTGGAACATACTTCCCAGAGGATTGGTTTCCAAATATTTGCTGTATACGATATACTTTATAAAATCTAATGTCCAAAGAAAAGATGGTCTTTTACATATGTTGTTTTTTACCTCTTAAAACTCCCAAATCCTTCGATTTAATGATAAAGTTGCTTTGTGTAGTTCATTTGCACGTTGCGCGATATTGGCCTTGGCACCTTTAACTCCACGACAAAGGTCACATTGACTTCACTACGTCGCCTTAATGCTTGAGCAGTCACGCGATAGTTGTAACTCTGCAGTGGAGCAGAGGGGGGAAAGGGTCAACAGAATTTGAAAAAAAGTCTTTGCTTTGGAAGAAAAGAAAATATGAAATATAGCGTTGTGTTGTAAATCTGACTTTCTTCTTTGTCATGATACTCATTAGATAGTAAGTGTATTGTCGTGTGGTCTGTCTGATTTTTGGCCATCAGTGACTATTAATAGTCAGCTCAGTCAATTTGGAATGATGGGTTGCCTCCTTTGTTTAAGTCAATAATATACTAAGGCAATGAACCGTTCAATCGGGAAATATTTTTCACAAGATCAGTTTTAAAAAAAGATCTTTCTAGAAGATCTTTCAGCTGTCGTTTTCGCAAATATTATTATATTTGGAATAAAAGAATATGTCTAATTTTAGATGCAGACAGAAGGTTCTTTAGTAAAATTGATTTATTGCAAAAAAAAAAGAGTAGGCCTACAGTTTTGCACACAGTAGACTGGCATAAGTAAAAAGTTAAGGGTAAACTTGTTCGAATTGATCCTGATTTTTTTCTAACAAAAGCAAGCCACTAAACACAAGCGCGTCTCCAAAAATTAAGTTAAACGTTAAATCCAGAGTCCTAAGTCTCCGTTATTTTGCAGAATCTAGAAGACAGTTTCGCTCGTCGCCCAGCGCCCGAACAGGGCGCTGGGAAGGGCTGATGGCCCAACCGTTCCCATGGGTAAGATTTTGCTGCGCCATGTTGGCTCCCACCATGCCTTGCGCGAGCTAACCCCTGGTATTGTACAATTCAAGGCTGCGTCCCAATCTCTTGTAGGGAGCTAGGTGTAGGTCGTCACTCCATTAGAAATGCGTGAAGATGCGTAGACAACAGACCTAGCCGAACTCTGGAACACGGCCTGAATATCTTACTTTTTGGGATATTTAAATAAGGACTTTAGTTAGTGTGTTTACGCGCGACGCAGATTTATTCGTGCGTGACGTGCAGGAGAATACGTGGACGCGAGCGTGCAGCTTTTAAAATACGCGTGGGGTTGGCTACGTTTAAGTATTCATGCTGAATAGCCAGTCAGTGTCATTAATTTTCTACACGACCAGGGGCTAGTAAAGGAACGCGCACGCAGCCCATGGAGTCGAGGTTGCTGATGGCCTTGCACCAACCTCGACTCCGTAAATAAATAAACAAATAAATGATGCCAACACGAAGGAAAATGGTGAAGCAACGCTTTTGTTCCTTTCCCTTGAACAAGACTCAAGACAAGAAACGAGACCCAATAGCTTATAGAACGATTACATTTCAATCTCAGAAGAAAATGTAATTATTGTTTTCTTCTTCTTTTTTTTTGCAAAGGAAACCACAGTATTACACTCTTTAAGTTTATTCAAATATCTAACACCACATTGAAATGGACTATTTCTGAAAAACGATGTTCTGTTTTGTCTCACAGAAAGATCACCTCTTAATGAACCACGTGCCCCGTACTGATGAATGAACAGAGGCTCTAAATGAACAAAGATCATGAAACACTTGTGGGAGCATTTTGTGAATATATTTAAACATAACTACGCACAGGCGGAGACGATAAAGATCGATCAGTTTCAAGATATTAACCAAATAGAGGAGTAGAATGATCCAAGTAACCTGTATTGCTAACATTACGAATGTCTTTGGTTTTGCACATCATTCATGTAGTCAGTCATAACGGGGTTGTTGCATGACTTCCTCTGATGTTTTAGGTGTACACCGTGTTGACGTACATGCATATACGTCTCCTAAGTAACCCGTCAGAGAAAGTCCCCTCAATAAAGTGCTTATTTGGTCGGCGGCATCATCTTGAAATCATCAGGGGTGGGTGATTGATGAAGACATATAGGTGCAAACGAAGTTTCCCTTATCGTCATCATGGTGGTGCTGGTCTAAAGATCTTGTGTTTCGAAAATAATATCTCGATTTCATAACGTCTTAAAATGACACAGTGGGTTTCGATGGGAGGCGAGTCAGTGGCCCCCCTCCCATAAAAAAACCCCAAACAAAACAAAAAACAACAACATTTCTCACACACTCTGTGTATAATTTAATAGACATATTCATGTAAAACAAAACTGCAAAACAAGAACACTAAAAAGTCCAGATAATGAAAACCGTTTGCTGCGTGTCATTCCCTGTGATATAATCTGTGAAATTCTCTTGGAGCAAATCACAAAAGTTTCAGCTATAGGCCTAATTATCGTTGGGCGTTGTGCTCTGCGCTCGGGGGCAATTGCTCAACACGAGCGTAGGCTCCGTTGTATCCTTCCACGAATACCCTTTTAGCACTTTCTTTTTTACAAGAGCTTTGAGTATTGTTTTCCTCCCCAACAGTCTGTAACCTTGACTCTTCATAAAGTGTTTGCAATTCGCAGACGTAACTGAGACGGCGGTCACCTAACAAATAATGGACTGGGAAATAACCAAAATGACAAGCATTCCTGACGTGTCACGTGATAATCCCGCTATTCTTCTGTGAGATAAAGCAGTTTCTGCGAAACGTTCAGAGACCTTTCTGCACTGATATTTCAATTGCCACCGAATTCGTCTGGGCTACAGATTGTCACAGCAGTAGGCTTTCATACAAGTCATTGCCTCAAACGTTTTGTCGGATGCTGAAGTAAAGGGCTTGACTGGACAAAAAATATTAAACCAGCATAAAATGTCAATCCACGTGCAAGGCAACCTTCAAAATTTGACTTTTGTATGGTTTTAATGCGAAAATTTCACTTTTGCAATTTTGTTAATGTACCCTGATGAGGATTTTCCGTTTGCTTTGATTTTAATGGCAAGTGCCAGTGTTTACGGCAAATTGTAGGAAATTAGACTCGGCTCTTACAAATTCACAAAACTCCGAGAGGGTAAAATTTTCTCAAGTCTGAATATTGAGATTTTATGCGTAGATGTTGACTAAAGCGGCCACAGGGATGGCGATAGAGCAAGAAACGTACAGGAGTACGGAGCAGTGCTCGGAAAAGTTTACCTCTTGCATCTCGTACTCGGTAACTCCTTTAACATGGCAAGGAACCATTGAGAAAAAAAGGTGCAGTGAACTCCCTCTATACCATTATAGGCTCATGTATGATCATGATACCATTCGATATCATGATTGTGGAACACTTGCAGTTGCCAAAATTCGTTGAAATTTCTGGCTTATGGTACTTGAACTATGAAACATACCAAAAAAACGGTACGTTTATGAGTATCTCTGGAAGGGAATATATATGTTCCTGTATTTCGTTGTTGTATGCGTGCAATCCAGTATCAACAAAAATACTGGATCAACAAGAAAATTAAAGATAAATGTTTTACCGAAAAGGTCTCATACAAAAAATCCCAGGTCTTCATCTTTCAATTATTTATCAGATTTTTTAAAAACTAAGTCTATTTTTGAAACTTTTTTTTTGTTCTGTTTATGTGTGTGCCATAGTATACAAAACAATGTGGTTGGGGACGTGTGTTAGTGCGTACGTGAAATTATTTGCGACAAAGCCGACCCATACCGCTACTAGTCTAGCCGTGCGTGTTATAGACTCGTCCATCTGTTTTCTTTGCAAAAATTTCGCCGGACAAAAATTATGTTGTTGTTATTATGTTGTTGTTCACTACAAAATTATCTATTCGCCATAAATGCACCGTTCATGAACGACCGCTGTATCCTATACGCACGGAGAGTGACAGACTTAAGACTCCAAGTTCCATTATGACGTCGAAATTTTATACAAGACAGAAGGCAAACAAAAATTAGAGTTGCAGGCAAGAGTTGATAAAGTCACGCCGCCTTAGCACCAACCTCAACTCCAACCTCGACGTGCACGTACGTTTTTTTGGGTACGTTGCGTATACGACGCGCTCATGCGTTTCACTTTCACGAACACAAAAGTCGACTCCATTACATGACACACGTGAACAGCGTTGGCCCGTCAAAATCACTCCCGTGGATACGCAACGCTTGGCGCAAGTGTTGACGTGCATACAGGAAGGCGCCTTTACTCTATCATTACGGCGGAAACGCAACGCATCACCTGAATACTGCTCATTTCCAGTCCAACGATTTTTTCTAAATGCTGAAAATGCAGAAATGTCGTTTAACAGGATGCATTTTACTTCTTATTTACTTATTTCGTCAACAACCCACCTGGTCTGTCAACGAGTAATATGCAAATAATGGTCACACCGAGTTTCTGCAGTATGGATGGCGAACTGTTTCTCCGTTGGGAGACGTCTTTAAACCATGGAGTAGGGTCTGTAGCAAAGGCATAGTACTAGTAAAGAGTGTACGACTATGTTGCGAAACTTCTAAAATGCTAGATATGGAGAAGAAACACCCCTACTTTTACTTTTGATCTGGTTACTTTTGAAGATCCGAGAATCATTACTGCTCTTCAATAAGGACCCATATATATGCCTTTTACAGAGACGGCCGATATCCTGCGAAAGGCGAAAACCTGCACAAGATTCCGACTTTTCAACAGTAACAATGGCGCGAAGTCCGTGATGTCAGTGGGACCGCTGATTGTCCAGAATTTGTTGTCACAGCGTGGCATAGTTAAAAAATACCTCAGGTTTCTAAACACCCTTGTTTATCGCCATATCGCGCTTTTTTTTCTCCTTGTAAACAAGTTCATATAAAACGATTGTGCGAACCGTAACTACTCTGCAGTGACGGAAGTCACGGTTTTGTGGCCCACTGAGCTCCCCGACGGTCGGCAGCAGAATGAGCGCTAATACGGGCGTTTCACAATAGTGCACCTCTAAGAGTTTGCAACGCATTGGCCAATCACAACTAGGGAAATCTGTCGACCCTGTCCAATCGCACATTGGGTCGACAGATTTCGCACATTGTGATTGGCCAACGCGTTGCGAGCTCTTGGAGGCGCACTATTGTGAAACGCCCGTATTCTGAATGTACGGTAATTTACCAACTTTTTGTCGTCAGTCAATTTTGAGGGATGTAAAAATGGCCATATTTGACAAGGATTATATACCAGTATCTTTTATTCATAGTCAATGTAGTAATCCTTCCTAGAGGAATACACCTTGATCATAACGTGACATGATACGACTGTCGCTCCCATGCACTTTGGACCCATTTTCCGCCCACGTACATATTCAAATGTTTTCTTATACCATACCATTTGCCCGCTGACCTGCTGCTTCCAGGAATAATACGTGTATACGGGGGCGTGCACCGGTCTGTTATATTTTAGTTTTTCTTTCATTTATTTTAGTGTTTGAATAATTTTTTTTATTTCTTAAGCTTTTTTCTTTTATTCTTGTTGCTTCCTTTTCATTTATTCGCTTTTTTTAAAACTAGATTTGTGTGTGAGTGTAATTACTGAAGTACATGTACATGCATGTACTGATCTCCCGTGAGCCTGCGACACATTTACATTTAGTGCGTTTCTGTTTTTCCGTGAATAACTATCCTGACAAGGAGATTTATGAACGTCAAGTTTGATGGATACATGTCTGTCTGTTTGATGTAAAGATAACTAGACAAAGTTGGCCAGGGGAGCGTGTTCAAACTGTGAAATTTTGTCTTGGCAAACGGCGGGCATCGGTTCGCAGTTCAGCTCACCAACGAGGAGTGGGGAAAAGAGAAAAGTCTTCAGAGGGCGCCCTATACAAAGTGAAGGGGGTAACATTTCATTGCTGGATGCTGTGTGTGTGTAGTTATCTGTTAGCTGGATGAATGCATGTTGCCTTCACGGTTTATGCACTGATATGGGTCGAAGTTCTCTGTGTTTTAAGTTGTAATTTTTTGGCAACTTTGTTTCATTTTCTTCTGTTTGACACATTGGACTGATATTGTAGAGGGGCACATCTGGCAGTATCCCTTTTTTTATAAGGGTTGTTTTTTTCCCCTTGTTCTTTTTGGTCATAATTTCACCTGGTAATTTGATTTTAATTAGGAAATTTCCCCTGAAGTAAAAATCAAGCCTCCCTAGCATGTTCATGTTTCTTCTCTATTTGGGAATTAGTCCCATAATGCCTTACCTGCTGTATTGCACCCACCCTATAAATATTATGTTCTGAAAAAGACTGCACAAGATCTCAAGAATTAATAAAGATACAAACATCTGTGAGTCATATTTTCTTCTCACATCAAAACTAAATTTATTACATTCAAAATATGTAAACAGTTGACAATACAGTCTCCCGTTATTAATGTGAATCGTAATGTTTAAATTGCCATTGAAAGCCCATTAATGAATACCTTATTAATATTATTAATAATGTACACCACTACACCCAAGATCAGACCCGTTGCAACGACAAACAAAAATGTGTTCAGGGATGGAAGGTTCTCAGAATATGCACAATTATCCTCTGATCGAACTAATCTATTCAAAAGTTGGTTTCCTACAGAGTGGAGGATTCAAGGGGATTCAGAAAGGCTCCTTGCTGATGTGATTACAGAGTCCAACTTGGCATTTAGGAACTTGCATTTCTGTACTTCCATGACAATCACCGAGCAACAAACAGAACAAAAAACTCCCAAAGAGAGCTCCCCCTTTTTCTGCGAAAGGGCTGTGCTGGAGTAACCACTTGCAACTCGGTGTCTGTGTCATTCAATACGAGCACGGTGGGTGTGCCCATTGCAATATAATCAAACATAGTGAAATCACACAGAGCGGTTTACATTGAAAACATCAAGTGCACAAAAGAACAAAAATGAAAGTACATGTACGGGAATACTGCAAGTGGAGTCCCACTCCACACACATTAACAAAGTGTTTTCTTACAAAGGCAGGATTAAGTTTTATAATAAGCCAGTAAATATCAGCAAAGATTTTAAAAGGATAAGAAGACTGACAATATTCATAACATCCAAATATGTATATTTAACTAGTCCAATTTATACATATTATTCATGTCTTTTTACATAACTATTTTGACCAAATTAATTCCAGTTACACTGCAGGACAAACATTTAAATGAGAACAAAATATGACACCCTGTTATATTTAACTGTTACAATTTAAGGCTCGGCTTAGCAAATTCAACTAACAGTATTTTCCGGCAGTAAATTGCTGGAAGTGTATTTACCAAATAAACCTTTCAGCTCTGAATCTCTTTTGTTCAGTTGTTAGTACTCAGCTGCATTTTTTTTCTCAACTCCCGCCTGAATTCAAGCATCTTGAAAATGTCCTTAGACTGGATGAGGTCAGCCATAGAGAGACAGCCCTCCCATTCACTCAGAGAGGGTTGCAATGGTGATTCGCTCAGCACTCTCTCCATGAGACTCATGGTAGAGGAGAAGGAGTCTTCCATCTTGTCAGCTGGCCGAAACAGCTTAGCATGCCACAAGCTCTGAGTGGTCCCATCTGGGAAGAGACACTTGCTGGCCATATCCAGATCTGTCCCACAGATGTCTTTGAACGGCTTGCCGAACATGGACAGCTCTTCAATGCTGGCCTCTTTCTTCAGATTGTCCTGGGTTCCAAAGGCAACGGTGACAAACTGCCTTTTGGCCTTGCCATCAGAGATACAAGCTGTGTGAAGAAAGGTGTCCTTGGGGACAGTGACTAGCTTTTGGTCTGGCGTGCTCCCCACACAGCAACTACTCACAATGCTGTTGCTGTGTATACTCACTGGCATCTGGAAATCACAGTACTCAACCAAGCTCCTTTCTTCAACCTGGAACCCTTTTGGGCAGATGGAATTCATGACACATGCTGATGCTGAGCATTTTCCCAAAGCCTGAATACGTGATGTGCCTGAAGTACATGTGCCATCATCGGGGCCGTCTGGCTTGTACATGTGAGTGCCAAGACCCAGCTCTTTTGCGAGAGGCGTCAGGTTGCACATGTGATCCAAATATTCATTGATGGTGCCCAAGTGGTAGAAACGAGAGTGTTGCATGACAGCGACACTGAGAGGCGTCCCTTTGAGAACATCGAAGACCTTCTGCCGCATACTCATCAGGCTGTCAGTGACCTTGGTGACATTGGAGGTGTTTTTAATGTACTCTGAAGTGGCACGTAGGCCCAGGGGCTGCAGGAAATCCCCATGGCAATCAATCTCACAACGCAGTGGTGACTCATCATTGTACAACTCCAGTAACTTCATCGCAGTGGTGAAATCCATGTAGTAGCAGCTGTCAGTCAGGACCATCTTTTCCTCTGAGCCGATGCCAGAGCAAAAATCATTGCCCAAGACAGCTCCCTTTTCCTGCATGATTTCCACAGTTGGCTTGTGCAGGAACTCCTCCACAGCCACAACCTCCACTGAGGGGGAGTTGGCCTGCCTTGTGGGGACAACGAACACCCCATGCCCAGTGCCAATGCTGATAGGTGAGGGATGCCCCAGAGCCGTCACCCCTCGCTCATCGAAGGACCAATTGGGGGAGTCTTCATCGACATACAACTCAATACAGTCAGACACCCCCAGGAATACTCCTGCTGACATCTTTGCGGGGAAGTCAATGGACAGCGCTAACTTGAGGTCAAACATCGTGTAGAAGGGGTCACCAAGGGGAATGCTGAGGAACATCTTGCCCAGGAGACTGGCATTAGGGAGGCGCTGGCTGTAACCCCCAGCTGGCATGATCAGGACTTTCTTTGTCTCAAGATCCTTCTGATAGGTCTCTCTGAGACACTGCAGACTGGCCATCATAGATCCACCACCACCTGTGGATACAGACAGCAAAAATAGTTCATAATTGTGAAAATAGTACGATCTTTTTAAGTTTGCCTATAACCACTTTGTCAATACTTGTGGTATGTGCCTTTGCTGTCGTACAGGAAATCATACAAATACAGTGTCTGTCAAACAAGTTTACTCGGTTATCAGAGAAGAGTAGGTCATTGTGCATGTATTCTCTTAAATAACAGTTCAAGAAAGTAATGAAGATCAGCGGGTTTCCGGTTAACTATTCAGTTTGTCTGTTTGGATTTCAGTTGTTTCTTCTCATTGCGTATTTTCTGTCACAAATAAAACACCAAGGTAACAGGTTAACACAAGACCACGCCCTGACCCCGAGGATGACAAAGCAAGTAATTTATCTATGTCCCCGTGTATCGACTGAAAACTTGCCAATCTTTTCTGTGCCAGGGTCAGCAATGACATAATAGTCCACACCCAGGGGTAGTTCCTCATTGTCCAATTTCTCCTGCAGCTGCAGTTCATAGGCCAGCTTCTGAGATGTGTCCATGGAACTAATCACGACAATGTCCCAGAATGGAAAATCACCAACTTTTTTACCTGTAATGAAACAATGAAAAATAATCAACTGATTAGATGAGTGTGCATGTACATGTAGGTTGATGTGCAGCGTACAATAAGGGAATAATAAAGGAAAGAGGGTGCACTCTAACCCTTCGGGCCAGAATCACCGTGGGATTTTCTCATGAAACCACTGCAAGATGTGTAAATAATCTGGCAATCTATGTATATGTACATATATGAGCAAGGGCAGCTGATGGCCTACATGTGGGTCAAACCATCGAGAATGCCCCTGAGTCTCTGGCATTTCATCAGGGGTCTTAGTTCTCAGTGCTTTAGTTCACTCAGTGGCCATGCGGACTATGGAGAAGGACCATGTGTTGAACTTGGCTGTCCTTCATGGGCTGCACTGTAACAAATACTGTTGTAACAAATCATTAGAATGAAAGCAAAATAAACGTCTTTCTAGAGTTCCTTTACCTAATAAGATCACAAAAATGCAGACAGTTTCAAACTGTTGTTTTCCACCAAATTATTCCTGTTTTTTTTTTAATTATGAAAGCCACAGAAAAGCATTCACACAAGATTATTTAAAAAAGACAATGATGTACCTTTGAGTTGCTCATATTTTTGAATTCTCTTGACAGTGGCAGCTCGGATGCGATCGCTGATGACTGCTTGAGCCTCCTCCATGGTTGTATCACTGAGCATCTTGCTTTATCTGTGGTTACGAAACACAGCCAGAACAGCATGTATACTCCTGAGGGCAAGCTAGACAAAATGAGCTATGTAAGTGAAAACTTCATGTTATATATACTGCATCTCATCAATCGTTGCATAAAACATTTTTTTGGTTTCTTCTTTTCTTTATCAGCACACTAGCCTGGGTTTTGTAATGCCACACCAACATGTAAAGCATGTACATGCAAGTCGTTTCAATTACGGTGAAAGTCAAATCACTATGGCAACCTAGACAGGTGTTTCGTAACATGTCAAAGCCTGTGACAAGATTTGTTTTCTCTTGATGTGCATCAGAAAGCAAATTTGACAAATTCACTTACATCACTTTATTCTCAGACACTGGCTCCTCAAAAGGCAAGATGTAAGAGTGGACAGAGAGGAGAGCATTGATGGAAAATATTAGATATTCTTCATAATTAGAAACAGTTGTTTGTCACAAAACAATGTTTAAATGCCCGAATTTTGCCTCAATCCTTTTTGATTCAAATTTTATGTATCATTTCTCATTCCACGTCATTTCCACCTCAATGTACTGAAAATAAAAATGAATGTGATGTTTAAAAATAAAGTTTTAAAATTTGTTTGCAAATGTTCCCAAAATCTTGACAAAATCTATATTTCAGAATCTTGATTTGCTTTTTGGTTTGTTTGTTTATTTGTTTGTTTGTTTGTTTGTTTGTTTTTTTCTATCTGACCTGCAGTCATTCCATTTGTATTTCACAAAGAGATGCCTGGCATTTATTACATTTACAGAGCATAAAAACAACCAAATGTATTGGAAGAGAATCATGAGAAGTTGAGTTTATGTGAGGCATTGTTATCACTTACGGGCACATATCTGTTTTGTTAATATCGCATTACTGTATATGTAATATTGTCAAAGTTACGTCCTAAATATGATATTGGTTATAGCTGGCACAGTGCTAACTGAAGTGCTATAGTTAGGCCAGCCCAACTACATGTACATGTACAGTGTATGGTATACGTGTAGTATGGCAGTCTACTGTACACGAAGTTGTACATGTATATGTATATTGGCAACTTGCTACATGTGGTGGAATCTTCTTGTGCATGTCAAATTGGCATACATGTATTTGTTATGATGCCAGTGATGGCAATCCTGGTAGAAGCGTTGGGTTTGGATTTGATATATATTTCCAAAAGTACTTTCGGTTTTTATAACCTGTAATTCGGATGTGATCATTTGTATACCCTCCCACCACCACAGGGAAAAAAATTGCAAGTGCAGGAATTTGGAAAGCACTTTGCATTTCAGCAGTAGTTGAAAACATTGTTCCTTATGTGCACAAGCTCATGGGGGCACGTGCCTAATCACTTGAGTTGAAATTTGCAGCACAAATATTTGATCTGACATCACAGTTTGGCGTTCTGAACTCTTCAGGATACACGACGTAACTTTGAAGAGCCATCATCAGAATGAGTCAGTTGACTATTCAAACAGCGCATGCCCAAAATGAAGTGCGTGCAAGGTCATTCGGACACGCATGCGAGGTCTGCCATCACTGATCTAAAATAGAAATCAGTGTCTGCCATGCCCATCAGTGCGGTTCTATGCAGACTCATGCTTTGTTCCAGAATGACCTTACTCTTTTTGGAATACCGAACTGGTTAATTTGAACATAAACAAGACTCAACACCCTTGAAAGAGTGTGTTGTACATGTAAAGTCTGCAAACAAGTGCGCTCCACGGTTAGCTCTGTACGTGCGATGAAAACAAGCGGTGTGATTTCGGGCTCCATATTACATGTATTACATGCTTTACAGCTCTCACACGGCTCTAACCACTTACGAACGTTATGTGTGGCAATAGAAATTCAGTAAACTAAGCTGGAAAATGTCTGGATTGGGGGAAATAAGAATCAAATTAAAACTAATCAAAAAATAAAACAACGATACATCCCTCAGGTTTGGCAGACTTTCTGGACCATGTTACTAACACTTTAAATCATGATATCTAGAAATTGTCATTGAATAATCCAACACATGCAGAACTAAAGAAAAAGAGCAATTAAGTCCCAATCTGATTGGTCTGAAGTTTGACATGTGACCTTGAAAACAGTCCCGTGGAGTCTTGTGATGGTGCGCCCGATGTCTTCCTGGACTGGATTTACAACGTGCAAAATGATTCTGTTTACCAATCATTAAACTGTTCCAAGGGAAACTCTTATGAAGGGAGCAAAACCTGAAGGCACCGTGTATAAGTGCAAGGTTGAAATGACGTCAATGGGATCCAAATTCCAGAGCTGACATGATGTGCCACAACAATTGCGATCATTTCTAGCAAAATGAGTGGCTTATCTGTCAAAACAAACTCCTCCGATAGCCACTGACTGCTGACCTTTTTGATTCTATTAGCAAAAGAATGCTATTTTTCACCAATCAGACTCGGCAAATAGACCAAGACTGAATTCTATGGAAGATACATGTAGGTGAAGATTACAGAACTCTATCACGCTCTATTTAAGCTCAAAGGTTCACTGTTTACCTTTGCCATGGTAGATTTGTGAAGAATCCTTGTGTTTTATTAGTCGGGGTCGAAGGTAAAAGACAAGTCAATAATTGCCAAACACCAAAGTTGAACGGAGGCTGGGATCATCACTTAACATCAAATTTTAGGAAAACTAATAGGCCTACACCTATACAGTCATGTACATGCACATATTACGTGAAGACAGTCGGACACAGCAAGTCCCTGACACTAAATTATGCTTCACTGTACTCTTAATTTTGGCTTATAGAAACCTGATCAAAGATTTAAATCCTAGTTGAATAGTGTGCACTTTTGAGATGGTTCATAATAATTGGCGCCATCAGAATAGAGAATGTGTGACCTCCTGACAAGACAAGTGCAAATTCGAAAAAGTTGAATGCACTTCGACCAAGGTGAAATTTCGCCGCCAATGCCAAGTGATGCAAATTAAATTCGAGCTCATTTTTGCGCTGGGTGCATAATAAGCCGGCAAATAGCCATATGCATTACCAATCCCTTTGCCCCCCTAAAAAAGTGGACAAGAGGAGAAGCAAAGGAGGAGAACACGATACCCTTTCTCACCATGCCAAGATTTTCCTGATTATAATGCTAACTTATAAGGTACATATAAAATGTATCTTCACCGCTGTATGATTCATTA
Organism: Acanthaster planci; assembly: GCF_054643075.1. Lineage (NCBI taxonomy): Eukaryota > Metazoa > Echinodermata > Asteroidea > Valvatida > Acanthasteridae > Acanthaster > Acanthaster planci. The sequence goes on along the minus strand of NC_141778.1, from coordinate 25,483,048 downwards.
ATGGGCTCACACATTCAAAAATGGTTTGTCTGCTACTGAGGAGTGTTTTGCCCTTTCTCTTCCCCCCCCCCCCCGAGGAGCTGTGCCCCTCTCTGCACTCATGGGTCTGCATGAACTGTACACTGTACGTGTACATAAAGTGAATTTGTATGCATACGTTTGCATTGTACCTCTTATTTATAGAAAAGTTTTCACCTCCGGGTAGAGATGAAAAATGAGACATGCAATGGTTAGTTTATAATACATGTACAAACTGTTCTTTTCTTTTACTACAACACCGTGTTAATCTATGCCAACCAGTGGTCGACAAACTGTCTGACCGGCTGACATCAGTCACTTTGTCAGTGAAAAAGAAAAATATTTCAAAGCGTTAAACGATCTCAGGCAGTTACTATATCATGGCAATAACATGAACTATGCATGTACATGTATAGCTTACCACCAAATGCTGTATGTGTACGTTCCTCACTCAAGCTAATTGGTATTTTGAGGCAGAAGCTATTGTCAACCGAGGGCATGTTTTCTGCAAATGTTGGCCACCCATACAAACCGACGGTCAACATGTTGACACACAAGCCAATTTCCCGTTCCATCACCATGTTGATTTTAGTGCCCCCGTGTAAGTAAGTAAGTGAACAAAGCTAAAGGGGAAAAAATTGTCTACAACAATAAGAATCGTGAGCAACCATTCGCCGAACATTACGCAACACAGTTGTCATGAATTTGTTCCGCTCTGTTAAGTCTCCTGAGCTTGTGCACATGAAATGTGAAAAAGGCAGCCTCATAGTCATAGCATAGGCCTGGCCTCATAGCATGTATTTCTAGCTGATCAAAAGCTGGCTGAGAAATCTTTACGAATAGATTTATCATGGAAAGATTTCCATACAGTGTATATACGGACAACACTTGATGCCTCTGTGCACAAGCCTGAGAAAGTGTTTTCTAAGGAAATGCTGCCGAATTTTCTGAGCTAAATTTCACGTTCTAGGACATCACTTTCTGACAGCCGTTAAAGGCCCAACGGAGTAATTACAGAATACCCTAACTGGAAAATTAGTGTTGTCCGTCTATGGAACTCTTTCCTAAGTTACTGTGTAATACTAATAGGCGTAACGTTACATGTAGGCCCTAATGCAGTTGAATGTTCCCAAGATCAATTTGGTAAAATGATTGAAAATCACGACTGTAAATAAATGGAATCACCTGGTGCGGCTGTAACGTGTTCGTGCACCGTAGACCCGGAGGAGAGAAAAAACAACTCTCCTCCAGGTACGGCAACTTCCGGGTTTGTTCTCCAACAATTGAGGGCGCTCTGCGGCTCTGGGCTCTGGCACCGCGGTCGGCGCTGCGCTGTTACCAAGCAAGCTGCGTGAACCTGCTCTCTGGGTGCAGTCCACTAATTCAATCGAGAATTTCTGGCCAGCTCATTAGCGTTAAAAGTGCCTCACAGTATCTTTTGAAAAAGGCGATTGTATGGCCCCCAACATGGTGAGATTGTGTAAATCTTTGCCAGAATCAACTCCCTGGGTCTTTGGGCTTTCATCTGAGAGCTGAAAGGCTAAAAATACTGTTGAAAAAATGGTCCTAAGTGCTCTAGAAAGTTGATGGTTGTCACTTGAAAAATGACTGCAAGCAGACTTTGGAAATATCACTTTTGGAGTGTAATTTTGTTCTGAGGGAATAACTCAAAATGTAATCGGTTAACCCACAGGAAATTGAAAAGAAAATGAAAGATTATGGACCATACAATAATTTAACGTGTGTTTCAGACGCCTCAGGGATGTTGGTAGGCATATTATTGGGCCCCGAACAATGCTGATTTTACACTGTTTTCAATGGGGCCTGAGTTTAACAGTGGACTACACCCCTCTGACACCGTTTTCCGAACCTGCTAAAAATACTTTTAAAAAATTTCTTTTGACCTGACTCCCCCATACAATCCCAAAGCTCTGTCCTGTCACTGACTGAAGAACGTTTTTCAAAATGTGTAATAGTGGCAGAATTTTTCATATCTTTTGGCTCTCCCCCCATAACTTATGGAGCCATAAGATCGTAAGGCCTTAAGACTGGACGCCGTGCCACTGCCGTGACGGCAATAGCGCGGCAGATGTACCAAACGCCGACCTTAAAACGGAGTAGTGTCATGCCACTGCCATTCAGAGCACTGATAGCGCGTCGTATCCTGTTGAGCTAAAGAGCTTGCCGTGCCAAATGCAATTTGCCGAGCAGAATCGGCGCAAAACGCCGCGCTATTGCCATGCCGAACTTAAAGAAATCAATATCTTTAAGTTTGGCATGGCAGTACAGCACGGCGTATAGCCTAGTCCTAAGAGCCATTATTTTCCCTGATTTCCTCTGAAAATAGGCCTATGGAATATACATGTGGCCGAGAAATCTGACACGACTACCCAAAGATTGTTCAGCACGCAAAGGCACGTTTTGATTTCTTTCCCGCTCATTTTGGTCCAATTTCAAGAAGCTTTTCCATACTTTTTCATACCCAGATTTTTTCAGAACAATGAATGCAATAAATTAATTCCTCGATCAAGGGATGACCCCAGTGCTATTTTACTAAACGCTTTGACGTCTCTACCTTATTTACCGCGTTTAAATCGTCGCCCATTTACAGTTCACCCATCATGTCATTCTACACTTAGTGTTCAATAATGATTTCAAATGACCAAGGCGATAACCTTTCTAACGCCATATTTTACGGACAAGGTTTTATTTGTATTCAATACATTTTAATCTGACAAAACAACTTTAACAGATGTACTTCAAAATATTCTGTTTTACTGTTCAACTTAGAGAGTCTTGGTTTAAATGTTACAGTGCTCTGCAATAATTCCTATTCCTCCAAAAAATGAATCACGGAAGAACAATAATAATAGGTTGCCGTATGAAAGCGATTGTTACCCCCGGCACCGGATGCCAATTTAAGATAGATGACTGCTACTTTGGTATTTCATTTACGCATCGATTAGGATTTGTTGATTTTCGATTCGGGATAAACAATCAGTTTTGTGCGTGCAGAATGACAGAGGTGATTACAAATTTCGAATTAAAAGAGCTCGTTTCCATGCATAATAGCTGCATGCAAGGACGAATCCACAACCGAGTTTTCGGGAGGGCCAGATTTTTTTTGGGGGGGACGCTAAAAATGTTGCATTTTTTTGTGCATCCTTTACTACCTTTCTGAGGAATGAGGCTGCACTTTGGAGCATTTTATACGCTTTTTGACGGAGGAAAATGACACGGGCCAAAAAATTTGCCTTTTCTCATTATTTATAAAAGGAAAGTTCCTTTGGGGGGGCCCTGCCCCCACTTCCAAATTCGACCGTGACAGCATGTTTTGCTTCAAGTAATTCGCACAAACTGTTATTATGTTACAAACTGTATATTCGGCAATGTGCTTATGCGTCTTTGGTTCACCCCTAGCCGAAAAATCTGCCAACTTGATGAATCTCTACACAGTTGAAATACTTGTACTTGATGTAAGTTCTAAGTGATTTTCATACCCTTACGGTAATGGCCATCGGTGACGGGGAACAACTTTGTTGTATAAGCACTCAACTGATCTACAACGCAACAACATCTCGACTCCTTTCTTCGACTTGTCAAGGAAATTGGCATTGCTTAAATTCACACTTTACAGAGCCAGTCCTTGTCTCTTTACGTTTATTGCGTTTAAGCTTTTGCCATATTTACTTTGCCAGAATTTTGAGACGGGCAAATCAGCTTCCCTCTTAAATCTAACGTTTTCTGTATCATTATACCTTACAAACAAATATATTCCATCTAATTAGCACAGTTACGTCTATACCTTTCTGGAATGATTGTGAAATTATGTAAAATAATTTAGTTTATTAAAGACATAGATATATTAATTGTACTGTTATTGAATTAAGCTGCATTACAACTCGCACACTTACGTGAACAGCAGAATACGACAGCAAAATAGGTAACACAATACATTAAAATCATTGCTAAATTCAGATACCCTAAATAACACGTGCTGTATACGAACTTTATGAAAACAAAATACAGGGCTTTCAAAGCCAGGATATGCTGTAGTTGATGATAAACCTTTTCGACGTTCGCAATGCATTGTGGGTTTGGATGACAAGCAAGCAAAACAGTGATCTGTTTTCATTTTATTACAGTCATTCTCCAATTCAAGCCATGCCCTTTTTATCCAGTGTTGCATTGTAGATTTGGGGTAAATATATTTACAAACCGCGAATTGTAGAGCTCACCAGAAAAAAGATTCGGGAAATTTCTTTCGAGAACACCAGTTTTTATCGTGGACTAAGATCATAAATACTAATGAGTTAGAATTGACTAATAACAATCTAGATTTCAAGCCCATGCAGTCTCGCATTGACCAATCATGTTCATATTTCAGGCTAATGTGACTGACGCCCATTTAAAAAGACAATTATAGACGATTTTCTTTCTGCTTACAAATAAAAAAATGTTTGGAAAATACTCTTATGGATATTTTTGTGACTTGATTAGCAGATAGTAAAGAAATATTCCGAATAAAGTCTTAACTGATTTCTGACTAGTTCACTTTCCCCATAGGTTTATGCATAAAAATTAATTCACGGCTTACTTGTCATCCGAACCCCATAATGCATTGCGATCATCGAAAAGGTTTGTTCTCAAAAACATGCCACATTGTCAAAAGTGTTACGTCCTTCATGCTGACACCTGCCTGCAGAAGCAACAAAGAACATCGTTGAAATCTACTTGTGAATAAAGAGGCTTGTAAAGTTTGAGTAAACTGAGCGTGATTTTCATTACAAAGATTAGTCCTTCTCGACAATGTACGGTGCAAGTGCCATCGGGTGATTGTTCCCCGTGCGTGTTCCTTTTCTACGCCATACATTACTGTAATCCGATATCTTGGTGAAAAATATTGACTTTTTCCTCATATTGTGTATACAGAAGTCTTATCTTCACGTACTTTCATACTAATTTATACATATTATGATAAAAATATATGTGCGCTTTTCCCAGTTGTCGTCGCAGACGTGACATCGTTACACAGTACAGATTATAATGTTAAGTATAAAACTGAATGCATTGTATCTAAATCTGGCGTCGTCTTCCTTTCCTGATGTTAAGTGGTTCATTGTAACAACCACATGCTTTAACCCCAAAATAGTTTGGGGCGGGATCCGCATCCACCCCCCCCCGACATTTGTTTCGATATCGCGGCAGTGCATTTTTTTTCAGGAGCTGAGCCTTTTAGAAGTTTTAGAGTAATTCTTTGCAGTCATTTTGACATCAATTTTGTGAAAATCAAACTTACCGTTCTGGCGCTGCGCGCATTTTTCCGAGACGGGTCAGCCCCCAAATGTATTTTTTCCCCACAGGGTGCTCAATGCACGCAGGCCGGCTCGCATGTAAGCCCTGAACTTCCAATGACCATAACAACAAGAACATTATAATTAACAAGGAGTGTCTTTACATGTATGCCAAGTTTAAAAAAAAAATCGAGCCTGGCACAGCCGAGTTCTTAAGGGGACAGAATCCTCCCTCTCCCTGGAAGTGAGATGGGCCAAACTAACCCGGCTCTTGGAGAGTTAAACCCCGACGTAATTGAAATACAATTTATACTTATTTATTAGGAGGGTTCCGCGGGACATTTTCCCCCAATGAAGGGTACGTAATGACCCATTAGTTTTCAAGTCATGCTGATAACTAGTTCGTGTTGTACAAAAGAAAAGCTCATTAACTATACGTTTACCCAAGTTATAAAATGTAAATGTATTCTGGGGTAAGGACGGGGATGGATCTGTGGTCACTGAGGTAAAATAGGTGGAAGAAAAACTTATGTAGAAAATACCTTGAAAACGACACGTTTTGTCACCAAGCTATTTCAAAATTTATTAGAAAATGTACCATTTGCAAGGACGTGGAATGATAGTGGTATAAAACTACCTTCAAGTGCGCTAAGTGATTTTAAAATGACTACTCGACAGTTTCTGTGGCTTACTGAAGGTAAAACTCTCTTGGCTGGCTCGGCGGTGGGTCAGTTTGTTGCAGAACACTTGTTTCGGACTCACGCTTGATCCCTTTCATCTTCTTCTCTAACCTGGTGATCCTCTGCTTAAGCTTCATCTGTGAGTTGCTGTATTCGGCCAGCAGCCTGGAGAAGCGCGTCTGCAGGTGGTTCAGGTTGGCCTCCAGTCTCTCCAGTTTCTCCTCCTGCTCCGCTTGCTCGGTAGTCTTGGTGCCCCTTTTTGCTGCCTCCTCGTCGATCAGACCATCCTTCATGAGGATCATTCGGCCTCTCTCCTCCAGGATGGTTCTCGCTTCAGGGTATTCCTTCAAGGCGTCCAGAAGGTCATCCTTGTACAGGCAGAAGAGGTCCGAGTAACCCACGCTGCGGACATTGGCTGTCCGCCGGTTCCCGGATAAGCTGCCTGGAACGTTCAGGATACTGATCTCCCCGAAATAGCTCCCCTCACTGAGCGTGGCGAAGACGGCCTTGCCATCCTCTCCCACGACTTGGAGCTTCCCCTGTTTGACGATGTACATTTCCCGCCCAATGTCACCCTTGCGGCAAATATAGTCGCCGGGACTGAATACCTGAGGTTTGAGCTTCAGCACCAGCTCCACCAACAGGCCTGGTTCACAGTCTGAGAAAATTGCAACCCTTTTGAGAGTCTCGAGGTGAACGTGAATAGCAATCTCGGCTCTTAGTTTGTCCGGTAACGTATTCAGGATGGCTTCCTCATCCAGTGTTTTCTTGTTGGACCATAAGTAGTCAAACCATTTAATGACGCGACCCTCAAGCTCTTTACTGACCTTACGAAGGTTCATGTATTGTTTGACACCGTCCATGCTGTGCTGGAACTCGGCCTTGGTGGCATTCATGTTACTTATCATGGTACCAACATTGCCGACAATCGTAGCGAATATGAGCACTCCTACAAGGAAATCAAAGACAACGAAGAGGTACTCAATGTCCTTGACCGGCTGCGGCGTCTCCCCAATGGTAGTAAGCGTGAGCGTGGACCAGTATAAACTGTAGACGTACTGGTGTGGGAGGGTATCATTTGAGAGGTCTACAGGTGTTTCCATCCCCGGGTACACCCACCTGTCACTGCCCAGTCCGATGCTCACAGATATGATGAAGTAAATGCAGGCGTTCCAGTGAATGATGATCCATATGTACAGAATGAGATTGATGACCCGGAAAATATTGGGGAAGTTGGTGACTGTCTCAGTACGGTCAAAGAACTCCAAGGCTCTGGCCCCACGGAGAAGGCGTGGCACCCGGAGAGCCGGTGTGTTAACCCCGAATGCTATGTACAGTAAATCCAACGGAAGCATGGACAAGACATCCAACTTAAACATCCAAGATTTTACGTAGCTTTTTCGCAGCTTCTTAGGGTCTCTCACAAGAAGACCCTGTTCCAGATATCCTGAATAAATGATAAAAAGAACATAGTGATTGTTTTTTATGTCAATAGGCCGACACAGAAACCAACATCATGCCGACACACTGGCGGCAATGGATCAATACAGCGACAGGCTGGCAGCGTTTACGACGATGGAAGACTTTGAGACGCTGTTGGCAGCACACATACTGGTCCTTTTTACAGTATTGCGCGTGCTCAGAACTAGGCGCACATGCGCAGAACAACTCGCGCATGCTTAGAACTGTAATGGCAAAAGGAAAAAGACGGCACCCGGCAGCTACACTGATGGCAATAAGTCGGCAGTATGAGCCAGCCAGTATGAGCCAGTCTTTGCAACAGGCTAGACTGAAACTTCGCAACTGGTCAGTAGTGGGACGGACTTACGCGCTCGGCGAGCATTGTGATGGCCCACACAGGCCAGCTCCAAGATTTCTTTTTGCGCATCAAGTACAGCTCTATTCATGTTATGGACATGGACTTTAGACTGACCAAGCCACCTATTTCTAGCAGTCGATGAACATAGTTAATGGGATATTCACGAAAGGTTGTAGAAACACTGTCAGTACTAAAACTGCAATGAGTAGCATAAATTTCTTCACGCTCAAGTGAAAAGAGCCTTACCCGTTCTGAACTGCACAACTATGTCTAAGATGTACACGATGTCACAAACATAGTCCAGCGTCAGCCATACCGCCGTATATTGCAGTTGCAGTTGCGTGAAGGACATCCTGGCGATAATGATGTACCAATTGTAAAGCACAGCCAACGCAATTATGGCCAACCAGCGGTAATAGAAAACATCCGACCGTTCGATGACCCGAACACGAGCCGGCCGTTCAGTGCCACTGCAAAGACGAAAGAACACAGAATGGGCAACATGACAGAAATATGAAAACAACTTCGAATTTACGGAACATTGTTACTTTGTGTCGAAAGTTCTTGGTATTTAATCTGTTTAATCTGTTTCCTACGCATACGTATTTTGCGCTGCAGCGTACTTTCCAGACCATAGATTTTTTAAAAGATCGATCGCGCAATTGAAAGTTTGATTCATCACTGCTGCACTAAAGTAATGAAAATATCATTGCTTTGTGAATTTTTCTCTGTAGCCCATACGTCATTTTGTACTTCAGCTTTTGACGTCAATGCGGTTTCATTGGATGTAGCATTACATTTGGCCAGGTTTTGACAGTGGCAAATTTTTCCCTCTTCCCACCGTCATTTGTCCATTGTGATCCTCTGTTTTGTTACTGTTTGAAATAACAACTTATTCTATTCACCGCCAATTCCCCTGAAAGTGTTATTTGAAGAGATTCAAACCACACAGGAAATTGTTCAATAGGTTTTAAGTCTGGAGGCAATAAGACATTACACTCGTATCGAATCGTCCTAGTCTGTCAAATGGTTTATGAAACGCCTCCATCCTCTCGTTATGGAAATACGTGCATGAGATCTTTTCCTCTATCCCGTCCTAGTGAATTATTCAAACGAAGTGAAGTCAGACTCAAATTAAAGGGATGGCGTACGGTTGGTTCTCATGTGTCACTTGTATCGATGCATATGTTTTCATTAAGACAAAAGTTTGAGATTTGATTGTGTAAAACAAATAACTAAATAAAGTAGTCGATTTCGTCTGAGTAATAAGACCTCATGGGTTGTTTAGTTCCTATCAAAATGGGTCCTTAAATAAAATGACCTGTCGATATGAGCTAGGGTTTTGCGGCATTCCATGTACAAGAATCATCGTTGCTTTATTTTGACTAAAAATCGATCAGAAGGTCTTGACCGATTTGGCTGTTAAATTTAATGTGAGAGAAATTAACCCCAAATGGTTCCTTGTAAACAGTAACGAAGCTGTGCACATGTGAAGACTGCATGCATCGCTAACACATGGGTACGACAGCCATGTAGTGCCACCAGGTATATATTTCCAACAACTGAAGTATATGTTTTTTTTGCAGTGTCCATTTTTCTGAAATTTATTTTTCCAAAGTTCGTTTGTTTGAGACATGTATTCTCCAGTTCGTTTTTATGAGATCTATTTTAGAAATATTGTGTCTATTTTTGGAAAAATCTCATAAGAACGAAGTCGAAAGTGTGCATCCCGAACGAACGAGCTTTGGAAAAATATTCCGCGTAAAAACGAAATCGAGAAAAATAATTAAAAGAAAAAGAACTTTGAAAATATACACTTCATAAAGACGAACCTCAAAATATATAGATACTTCACTTTTTAGAAATGCTTGACGGCACTGAAGGGCTTTCGTACAAGGCTTCCATTTGCTGACGGTCAAAAGTGACGCTGAGGCTGGAGTTGTCATAGTAATGGAAGAGTTGTGGTGATTCGCTTGGTGAGCGCCCTCTTTCGGCTGTCAAGCCATTATCATTCTTATGCCCATAACTACAAAGATGGACGATTGGAGCCATTTGGAGATTCTGATACCGTCTACGGGCTTTTGAATTTGTGCAGCTCTCTTGAGTGACTGGAATCAGCCGATGCCACGTGTATGTGATGCAGTGAAATTACGCATTGCATGCACCGTGCATTATGACCAAGATTTCTACACTCGGCGAAAAACTATGGTTGCATGCTTCCATAATGGCAATGTAACAAAGATAAGAAAAAACAGCTTTAAACAATTGTGTTCCAAAGACTTATAACGTGTAAAACTGGGCAAAATGCGGCTGTTCACCTGTTGCCACACCTTGGCACTTTGTGAGATACAGTGCTGATTATTATGTACACTGTTTGTCATTGTGCTCGTGCATAATGTAAGAGCTTCTGCTTACATAACAAAAAAAAAACAACGTGAAATGTCTTGCAGAAGTTTCATTATTATTTCTTCTAGACTGATGCCATTGAATGGCAGTACTCACTGAAGAGTGCACATTCGATGCGGAACAAGCATAAAGAATCAGAGCCGAGCTGGAAGAGGAGCCGTTGTCTAATGCGAGACGGTCCTTACCATTGCACTGCTCTGACGTACAAGCTCTTGTCGTTTCCAGAGATTTCTAGTGCCTAATGCTGCATTGTCTGCTGTCATAGACGTCAGTGCCAATAACTGCTGATAATTGTATTACATGTACATGTACTCAGTTTCATTGCGCGTGAACAGGTATGGAATATATTTCCTTTGTGTCGTCGTCGAAATTAATTGTATCAAAAGTGCGGCACGCACGTTTGTTCAGTTTTTATGTCTATGGTAACTACACGTGTAGTGTTCCGGTATTTCTTTTTTAAATCTGGTATTGTCAGGGGTTGTGGAAAAAACTGTACAGTCCATATTGAACCACTTCCCGATTAAAATAAAAACAAATTAAGATAGCTTGGTTGGTGGGAAGTCTGAAAAACTCTCCACAATCCGCCTTAATTTTTTCCATTCGGAAAAACAATGGTTGATTCAATAGCCCAGCGCCAAAAAGTCTGTGTGTGGGGGGGGGGCGCTATATAACCCTCCATCCCCCGGGATTTACGCCCATGCCCGAGGCACACCAGAATGTTACCCTGGACAAGATGAGAAATTTCCGCTGATGTGTACTCTCTATCTTCACAAATTCACAATCCAGTCATTGTTTGAGTCACTGACCTCATAAATCATAGTTTTTTTTTTAATTCAGGAGGTCATGACGAACTCTTGCCAAAGATTTCACCAAATTAAAAAGATAATTGCAACGCTTTACCAAGGAGCTGCTCCAATTTATTTATTTATTTGTAGAATTAAAATTGTAGGTTTGTTTTTCTTGTGGTCGGAATACTTTCTACCTTTTCTCGGTTTTATAGCTGCTGGCATATCTGTAATATATATTACACTTACTTTTTTTTTAATTTTGGAGGCTCTTGGTGCAAACCAGCAAGGAACATCTTCGATTTACTTGACTTAGTGCTTAAGTCGAAATGATATTGTATGCTGAAACCGCATGCATTGTTTGAGAAGTTTCAGCATTTGCTTATTCGTGCAGAGAATGAGGCGTATCACCTGCATGTCTGCATTGACAATCAATTACTTTGCGCTCACATTGGCCTAGCCCGACGAAAAGTAGATTCAGTGTAAAGGGAATAAAACCTCGCCAGACGGAAAAATCTTCTTGTCACTGGAATAATTCCTTGTCATCTCCTGAAGAACGTCGATACCCCTCACGCGCCCAACTTAAGTTGGCCTGAAGACGCGCGCGGCTTTCTGTACGACGTACCGAAGAATATCGATTTCCGAGTGCTCAACTGCGAGAGCACAGTCCGGCGTGAATGAAATCGGATTTGCACTAAGTAGCATCTGAGCACGCACGGACCTCCAATTTGACCAGTGCTTGGGCATGAAAGGTTTTTGGGGAGTTGAGCCGTGGAATAAAAATGTCAGTAATTTCGAAGTAGGAAGTAACATTACCAAAATAATGCTTAACATTTTAGGTTTCTAACGAAGAAAATGCATGAATAAACGATTTGCCGTGTTTTACATCTCTCCTTATGCGTTGCCATTGTTTTCCTTCACTGAGGCAGTACAAACATAGATTTGGAATCTGAGTCTTTTCAAAAATTTGCATTCGGAAAAGGTGAAATTTACGACCAAAATGATGTTCAGTTGAAAATGAAGTGTCAGTCAAAGATTGTCAAAATCATTCTCAGTATTACATACTTACAAACATCAATGATATTTATTCACTCCTGAATAAGAGACTGGTGCAGAAATTATTGACATGTTTGTGATAAATCTTGGTACACTTGAGTCTGGACACGAGTCACAGCGCCACCCCACTCTCACAGTACACACAGTTCGACCATCGTTTCGGTCTACTGTATTTAGGTTTGTAAGTTCAATCTAAAATGATGCAGTCCTTGGGCGGTAGCCTTGACATACATGCACATCAAACTCCCGCCCGATGTTTATGGGTGCTGCGGCCAGAAGCCACTTGGGCTCCCTGAAACTCCCTCGTTGCATAGACGGCGAGTGATGAGCCCGCGTGCGAGCCTGGCATTATAAATTATCACCATTATGAATCCGCCATTACAACACTCTGGTGTACAGGCAAAGGCCTGCGTTTTGTTTTGTTATGGGAAGGACACTTCGGGTGTTACAGCAGACAGGCCACAAATCAATTTCATTAAACACGCAGTGGTGTCCCAAAATTTCCACTTGAGTATATTGCCTGCTAAGTAGTATGGTTGATAGTGAAAGAATAATTTAAAAAGTAGGAAATTCAGTATTGTAGAGGTAAAACATAATTCTAAAAAAATAAACGACAGTTAAAACATATTTATGATGGAATGAGCATTGTCAAAAACAAACGCTCGCAGACAGGTGCAGAATATGGAAGGACACAGTTTTTAGTTAATTTTTGCATTTTGGTTCCCATTCAACTTCAGTATATGATTTGTATTCGCGTTTTAGGTTGGGTCCTCTCGAACGACATAGAGCAAACATTACTGCATGTATGCGTTTGCGGGGTGGTAAGGAACGCTCAACTTGTCATCTTCACTTGCCATGTCATGGGCGGCACATGGATTTGCTTCCCGATTCTCAGCCGGGCCTCCAAACCCAATATCCCCGGTTCCGAAAAAAAACAAAACTGGCCTTGCCGCGTCACGCAAACGACATCGCCTGGGGACACAGGGAAATTACACGGGGATCGTGTCAGTGCAATAGCAGGGTAGTGATGCAGCTCTAGTGGGTACGGGCCGTATTAGAAATCACGTTGCCTTGGTTACGGTTTCCGTCTTGGGGGGAAATTAATGACAAGGTGGAAGATCGTTTAGAGTTCCGTACCAGTGTACCTATACTTGGGCTCACAGTCGCATTTTTATGACCCCACATGTGGTAAAATGATAATTTCGCATAATATGCGCCTTGAGGAATTTGGTTTTTAAATATTGAATTAAATGAATTCAGGTTCCTCCTATGAGCAGCATAAAGATTCGGTCTTTTGTAATTCTGTCGATTTTTCCATATCCACACCTGTTTACATTGTATTTTTTTGAATAGATGCGCAAATAAATGTAGTACAGTGTATAGTGCTTGGTTGATATGGCATTTTTGCAGCACTGTGAAACTTCCTGCTTTTTGTGACTTCGGTCGGGTTGGCCCGTTTGATAGTATCATCTAAGACGTGATGTAATTTTGAAATTCTTCTCAGATAAAAGGATGAGATATTTCTGGAACCCACCCGTTAACCTTTGGAAAAAGTTACTATGTACAGGGTTTTACTCGATCCTTGCATGCATGGTCAGTTATATTGAAGGATTGAAGCAAACGAAAAGGATTATGCAGAAATCGATAGCAAATCACTTCTAGCTGTACATCAGGCGGCGTGGTAATGGGCAAGTAATTGGTTTGTCCGCGTGGTTCCGGAACATCTGCAGGAGGCAGGTGATGAGTGTTTAACATGGCAGAGCTCGGCTTGTAGTACGTCCTTGGTTTGGGCCAAGATGCGGATGGTATGACGTCCGTCTTCACTGTGTCTTTGTGAGTACATGTATACCTCGATCATTTCCATGCCATATAAAAAAAATGTTGGGAGATAATATTCTCATGTCTCAGATTCAGACATTCAAAAATAGTGACAAAAAGAAATAATATTCTAACTGCATACAGCACTGTGTTCATCTATGAATTCAGAGGTTTGGCAGGTGTAAGGCGTGTCTGTCAGCAAACGCCTCTGAACTAGAGCTTTCCACCAGACTCTTGTGGTGGACATATCTACACCGTAGAGCTTTAGATACAACTTAGAAGTTTTTGTTAACTTTACCATTTCACAAAATACGCTTGCTGTTAGTCTGCACCCACGTGGTTGCAGCGATTATCTTGGTGAATAGTTTTGCTTTTGTCTCTATACTTATCATGCAGTCTTTGTTTGGAAAAGCTCAAGAAAGGAAAATCATACTTCTCAACGATGAGAATTTAATTACGTCTATCTACTTAGAATTGTCGATTACAAACTCAAGTAAATAAACTTGCTAATTTTGGTATGTTTAAATTGATGAGTTACCAACGGAATTTTCGTTATATTTTCTTAATTTGCATAGGCGAAAGTAATCAGTTTCTAACTAGTGAGGCTCCCGCTATGTTTGGGAAGTGATTTAAGGCTTCTCGTTTCACGCGAGATGATTTTATGTGCGAACAAGTCTGCTTAAAGCATGGTCTAGCATCCCTCACCACAACAATAGCTATCACGCCGCAACTCGCCCAGCCCCGACTACCAGACAGATTTCCTCGTGCGACCATTAATGACGTGAGCAAATAATATCCCCAGCCTTAGCAACAGTCCAAATGTCCGGGAAGGGGAGAACGAGTCCATGGTTTTCTGTAATTGAATCAACGGGCACGCGTGCCGATAATATAACAATGTTTATGAGGTATGGTGCCCAGGAAGCTATGCATATAAATACATGTACATTACCAGGGGGAAATGCAATTCACTACTGAAATTCGAGTCAGTAATTTTGATTTCAACAGATCAGGTCCGAATGCCGTGGTTTTGGTACGGTTTAGTTGGTTTGGCTTTTGTTGTTGTTTTGGTCTTGTTTTGTTTGCTGTGGTCGCCCTTAATCACCCAAGGTAGAAGATCGAAAACCTGTCAAGTGGACCTTCCTCATGAGTCGGCCATATTGAAATTAAAAGTTAGGTTAACTCTTGATTTGGAACTTGAAAGCATTAATGCAATTATAAAATGAAATTTCTTGTCAAATTTGTTTTGCACTCCGATGAATTATTCTTGTTTTGGTACATACTTTAGTGTTTTATGCTGTATTTGCACAAAAATAGACATGGGGGCTTGAAGTTGGAATTCACAAAATTAGTCTGATACCATCTAATTTAACAGTTAACAATTTTTTAAAAATGCTTCGACGAAAAAGATAAAAAATGGCCTCCTCAGAAATGAGGAGAATGTTGGAATAAATTGGAAACCATTTCAACAGGTGCGTAGCTACATATGTTTTTCGTTGGAATGTTGAGTTAATGTGTTATTTTCAGTTTAAACGGTGAATACAGAAAAGTAAGTTGCATGGCGATAGACACTTTAACCGACTAGTTTGCATACACCATGTTAATGAAAGCCCTTTTTCTGGATTACTGGGGCAGAATCGATGATTTTGGCCCGTGCACTATTGCCGTCAGGTTTACCTGAACTTTATCCAAGATTATCGCGAGTTATTAAGTGAAATACGTATTTGTTGTTACACAACGTTTTGCTCAATGTTGCTCAAAACATGAACTCTTTTTGTAAAGTTAAAGATTTCTCGATTGGAGTTATGGTTACTTCCAAGCAGTTTATTGTTTCCTGTTAAATTGGTCAAATTTTACCCACCCTAAATAAATCCCACATTATACCAATCCCTTTTCCCCGTCGAACTTTGCGGGTTAAAGTTGTAGTAACTTACCCATCTCCGAGCTCTGTTCCCACCCTAGATCTGTCTTCCATTTGGGGTCCTGCCATGGCTAGTCGCTCCAGGAACGAATCTGCTCTCTTGGTCTGTTCCTCGCCACCTCGTGTCACCCATCCTTTGATGACCTGCAGTGTACCCACGATCTTGCCCATGGCTGACTCCTTACGCCGCTTCTCGACGTCGCTCTCCTCCGTGCTGTCTGGGTCGTCACAGTCGACGCTGTTGACACCGCCACCGTCGCCGTTTGTGGCCACTGTCAGCATTGTGGCGGCCGGCGGCTGGTCTTCGTCGGCTAGGTGCTGCGCCTGGTGGTTAGGATTGGATTTGCGGCCGTGGTGGGACAGGACACTACGCCGTGATTGATTGCTTTGCCGGGACTGGGAGCCCGTGGCTGGAGCCTGACCCTGCTCAGCCGCGTCAAGTTCATCGTCGTCTGGTGGGAGAGGTACCGATGCAGGGTCCACTTGGTCTTCATTTGTTACCAGGGTCTCAGCGGCCGCGGAGCCTAACTTATGTTTCCTTATCAATTTATCCATTTTGTTAAGACTTATCGTCAAATTAATGATATCAGGAGGGAATCTGACTCGAATTTTCAAATCATTTTTTCTCTGTCATTCGTTCAATAAGTGGAAGATATTTTTTGTGTGGTTATTAAAGTTATACGAAAGACAACATGTCATTGGCAAATCGTTTCGGTGTTTGCCACTGGATGATTTGCAGCGATTCAAATGAAATGTGCTTCCAGACGTTCGTCTCTCACAAATATGACCACAAATGTCACCCTCGCATCACGAAGAAAAGAGTTTGCAACTCCCGAAGAGGCACATTTTGTATCCATTGTAAGGGCATTACTTGTTAATTTGTTCAGCTTTCTTCTCCTGTTACCTCCAAAATGTCAGCATCCTGTCTCAGAGGAAAACAAACAAAAAACAAGCAACGTCATTTCACAATTTTACCGCAATATCAAAGTTTGTCTTATTATGGTCTAGTCTCCAGACATCAATTCAATAATCTGCTTGGGTATTTCATCCTAGTGCATCAGCCGCATGATTTGATGTCACGGACTTTAGTGTGTGTCGTAGTCATCATCTGACGTCAGTTGATTGCAATGTTGCTGGAAGGACGTTCAAATCGTCATCCGTTTGGCTGGAAAGAGACTTGCGTCAAATATTCCATATCGATGAAGTTGCTTTCGTACAAAAAGTCGTTATCGAACAAAGAGGAAGAATTTAAAACGTTGACGAGATGTTCCGGGCACAGTTTGCACATAAATTTCCAAATACCGTTCCTATTTACACGAACGCCAAAGAAGCCTTCCCGTGAATTATTCTGTTTTTATTCACTGTGATGGGTAGATAATTAAGACCATCGTTGTAATTACAATGGTAACTCTCTACTTGTAATACGTTTTTCTTTACTCTGTTAGTGAAATTAATATGGAACGTCAGTCCGAGAGACGTTTCTTTCCCCCTACGGGAGGCACATGCTTAATTATCTGGGCTGCTTTGTTGGATTTTATCGGATTGTATTTCGGGAATCGACTCCTCTTTCAACCTTCGACCATCAACTGAGTAAACAGGCCGCAATTCGTACGGAGAGAAACAAAATAGTGGGAAGACGGACTTTTTATCTGCAAGACCTTGTGAGACCTTTGAACAATCTTGGACGTTTCATTTTATCTTATGTGCATTTCACCGAAGAAGCGAGCAACGAAGTTAGAAATAAATGTAAGACAATTTCATTCGAAGATGCCACACAGCATCTTTGGATGTAAATTTACACGTACAAACAAAACGGGATTAAAATTGGCACAGAAGCTATGCAAAACGCGATAGGTGTTTCGTGTCATTAAAACCTTTTAGCAATTTCCGCTTAATCTGCAAGTTGTCCGTGTGAGGTAATTCGAATGAGTGCTTGCTTTTATTCTCTTGTCCGTATTCCATTTCATCTATCACCTGTTTTCTGATCTTGTGGAACTGATTTCCGAGTTGAAGCGATACATAATTATGATGCAATGTCCATTAATCGAATTTTTTAGCCGTGAATCGTCGGGTCATCTATTCACTCGGATTATTGAAAGTGAAAATTACAAGTTAAGATTTAACACTTAAGCCTTTTTAGCAAATTTCTCATTCAACATCTCAGGGCTTGTTGACATAGTTTAACAGACAGTGAAAACTTGGGGCCACGAATCTAACCTTCACAATGCGAGATAGTCTTCAATAGTGCCGGACGGCGTTGTGAGTTAACACTGTCTGGATTTCTGCTAACTTCTGCTTCACTTCCCCACACTTCCCAAGAAAGTGGATATTTTCAAATGCAAAAAGCCCATTAATGATATTCATGCATGCCGGAATACCCTGTTCATGAATATTACAACCCCAATGGAAACACTTCGCATCATGTTTCCAAATTGTAAATCTTTTATTAGGAATAGTTGTGTTTTGTCCAGACTGAAGGCGTATGGTACTTCTCGCAAGCTGCAGTATTTTGTAACCAACTGTCGAGTACCTTGATTAATATCACCGAAGAGGCTGGTCCAGACTGAATGGTTCCATTTTCCGAGCTGTTGGATAGCGTGAGTCCGTTATTACTGATACACGAGAACTTATACTCAGTATTGAAGTTTTCCTATGACAGTGCATCTTTCTCAGTGTTCTCTCTCGAGAATTCTGTAATTTTCAGGAAAACTGAAGTGATGAAAATCAGTTTCGATATTTTCATTTCAGAGGGGTTTCATCTTCCTTATGACAGACGGCCAACAAGCCTCAGATGCTGTCTGAATATAATACTTGTAGCCTTCTGTACATCGTGTGGACTTTTTGTCATTTTAGTCTATCATCAGTCACTCTTCTGTCAAAAGATTCGGGTACAAAAAGCGCCGTCTCATCAGATTCTCAGTTTTGTGTTGATAATGTGTAAATTAAGCTTCGTTAAATTAATATTTGTCTATTTTCGGTTGGAAAATGTTAACGTATAATGATGTGTAGTGTGCATCATTACAAACGATGGAATGATAAAGCTGACGTGATGATGATTGCTTTTGCCAAGAGACGGGAAGTCACACGCGCACTTCATTAGCATTTTACATCGGACGTGATACGGAGAACGTGTTTCACATCAGGTACTGGGAACAATAATACCCGTTATTTTATTGTCGGCCTTTCGTCAAATCCGTGATAGCGATTAAATACGGCGAGTGTGTAAGGCTGTACATTGTACAAACTAGTATGACTAATGCCGATTAGGTCGGTGATTTGCATATACAAGACACACAATTATGCAGCAGACATACAATTATGCAGCCTATGAATCTAAATGAATCGTCTTCCCCCGTGCAGGTCTTTAAAATCAGCATCTGCCCAATTTTGTTGTGTTTAGGTATTCGTTATTGAAATCTGAATAGTTGTGGATATCATCTAAAATAACGGGGGAACTGGCGATTCTTTTGACAGCGTGTGGCGTTATATAAAGTGCATTAAGATTGTTTTACGCCTACCACAAGACCCAAAGTGATTTAACATAGGCCTACACCCTTATTTAGCAGGGCTGAGATTCGTCAGGATTTTTCCTGAATTCAGGATTTTGTTCACCAGGATTTTCCTGATTTCAGAATTTTTCAACCATTCTCTCTGAGAATCTGGAAAATCCTGTGTTTATTATGTTTTTACGAATAAAAGTCGATAATTTGCACAAGATGTGGGTATCTTAAAGGTTGCTGTTACATGTAAGGCAAACACAAATTTACGTATACCTTACGCTTTGTGCTACTGTGGGGCTCTTAAACCTCTGGTGATTATTTCTTTGATATTTCATTTTCCTCCAATTTCACCGCTGATTTAAGTACCTGTCAATGGTAAATCTGGAAATATGCTATTAAGGCCTACACTTCGAAGTCATAATTTAATGAGCTTAAAAGCTTCTGGGCAAGTGATTATTTTTTTTAAAATTTATACCTGACAAATTAGAAATCAAAATAATCTGACAGCACCTGTCGCATACGCCAGTCTGCTTTTGCCACATCTATCCTTACCCTTAGTACTGTCTTGAGTACTACGAATGTTTTCATGATGTGTAACCTGACATCGAGCGCCGTTCACTCCCAGCCCAAATGACTGGTAGCCTGCAAGGTAAATACGCAAACGAATATCATTCATGATTAATATACAATTTACAGATATCGCCTTCTAACAAAGATCGCTGGTAATCATAACGTTATGCGTGTTTTAATCGATAATGGAAAGTGTCTGAAAAGACATCACTCGTGCGCAAAGTTGTTCGACGCATGCGGCTTCCTTTGTCGACGAATTGGACGAGCAGATGTAGAATTTCATTGCTGCGCGAAAAGCAGCCATGCATATCACAGTGGTTCTGATATTTGTTTTAGGATACTGTTGTGGTGGGGAAAATTGAGAATGTCAAGTTCTTCTTCGAGAAAAAAAACGAAAATGGTATTTAAGTATTCGCTATTGAGAAAATCCTGTCGATGAATTGCACATCAGGCTTAAAAAAAGCTTGTATCGAAGGTAACGCTATCCGCGATTTTCAAGCAGGAAGTAGCCGGGCTGATACACATGACGACTCATTGCTCGCATATTGAGCTGAGCCCGGGGAAGCTTGGCATTGCATCGGAGGGAACAAAAAAAATATATCGTTGTGCTCCGGTATCGAGTGGGCCCTACGTGACTCCTGTGTTCAATCCATGATCGAATTGATGGCCGTTTGCAAACACGACCTCATTCCCGTCATTTCCAAAATGCATAAAGGGGAACGGTTCCTTCGTCCCCTCGCACTAATACGTCCATCGTGCAGTTTTCTTTTCTTGCAGAGGGTAATTTCATTACAAAAAATTTGACTCCAGTGTTTCAAATTTCAAGGATGTTTTGCTCTTTCTGTCTTCGTCGTAAGATCAATATCTGCTGAGAAAAGTGCTATTCACACAACTACGCCTACTTTAAACAGCAAAGTATCAAGACGCCTTTCCATGAACGCATTTTCTGTGAGCCTCGTGTCCACCCATCTGTGTAGGTTGTACAGTGTTAATTGAAATTGTACTTTTTTCTCTCTTTATTTTTAATGGTGGCGAAGGCCCATCCTACTCACGTTACTACATTGAAAACTTCATTTTCGAAATAGACACAATCAACTTAGCAGAACTAAATCTGACCTTCAGTATCCATAAGGTTCAGAGGCGCTGTGATTGGGGAGGGGAAGGATCAGCTGGTTGCAAGAGCCTCAATGCTGCTCTTAATTCGATTTACCTGATGGCTCCCAGTACACGGCTTCCCTTTCCTGGAGTACACCATCCGTCTCGTGGCTAATTAAGCGATGTATTGGTATACTTGAGCCATGGTTAACTCACCCTGGTATGCCACCATGCAGCAGGGGAACGATATGCCAGTTTGGTTGTACTGATGGTATACAATGATTTGTGGATAATGAACCACGGAAGCTGTCATCAAACGACTCTTTTACTGCTCAATATGTGGTGAAAGATATGTCATATTGTAGTGTTTTTTATCATTATTATGGACCAGTAGCCCTTTGTACTCCAAGTTAATGGTAGTAACATGTTAAAATACATGTAGACTTGTATTGTGTGTGGTAAGATCTCTTAATTTGAAAGATCACCTTATGTATTCACACACCCTGCTGAAGTATCTTCTTATATCGGGATTGTTCAATTGTCTATGGAGGGGTACATTGGGAAAGGAATCAATACTATTAGCGATGTTTCTCTGTCTGAAAATTGTTTATTTCGGCCTTTATACGCGTTTATTTCGGCCTTTATACGTGGCACTCGTCTTTGAAACATTAATTATTCTCAGTGACACTTTGTGTGCGATATGCGTTGATGTTTTCGAAGAAGCGTCTTGATGTGTTCTGATATCTTGATATGGTTGTAATGACCTCGATTTTTTGAGGAACTCCAGTTTGGGAATTCTTTAATGACTTGGTCTGAATTAAATAGCCACATGCCATTTTTATGTGTATTCCTCACTGTAAAACCGATCCAGGAACGTGAAGTAAACAGGGACACTTTTTTGTCTTTTTTTTTTTTTGTTCACTCACGGTGAAAAGTCGACAGCGATCCCTTTCGCCAAACCCCATTAACTTTGCCTATCAAGGCTCTAAATGACTTGCTCTTGGCGTTTGCTCTCTTAATCTTTTTTTTCCCTGAAAGAGGCTGGCAATGCGATTGGATTTGCGTAGAATCTAATGCGACGGGATTGCAATTTCAAGGCTTTACTGCACACAGCAAGCTGTCCTTCGACCTTGTCTCGGCAAAGGCTTCCAATCGGTTTTTCGTTGAATTTGAAATGAATAATGCGTGCCGGAGACATGAGCTGGCGAGCCGTTGGTTTATCAGGCTGTAAGAATTGCAAGCGCAGCTTATTGTATACCTGTCGATGCACGTCCAATTAAGTCATTTTTGAGGGAACCGAAACGGAGGTAGTGTACAGGGCTTAAGCAAGAAATCGCCATCTATCGTTCCTTTGTAAATGGCTTTTGTATTCAAAATTACCTTAATTAAAGATCCATCATCCTATACAGTCCATCGCAAAAAATTGTCTGGCAATGGTGATGCACGACCATATATTTTTCATTGATTATTATTATTGTCGTTGTGTTTGTCGTTATCATTGTCGTTGTGGTTGTCGTTATTAT
This sequence comes from Acanthaster planci, assembly GCF_054643075.1. Classification (NCBI taxonomy): domain Eukaryota; kingdom Metazoa; phylum Echinodermata; class Asteroidea; order Valvatida; family Acanthasteridae; genus Acanthaster; species Acanthaster planci. The sequence continues at coordinate 25,460,566 of NC_141778.1, read as the reverse complement.
TACTGATGACTTGACTTGAGATTTTATTGTTTTTTGAGCAAAATCTGCCGCACCCCTTAGCATTTTTTAAAACATTTTCCCAGGTCGCCGATTTTTTTCCGTGATGAATATGCTACCTCCAAAGAACTCAAAGAGTTCCCATTTGAAAAAGAAAACACAATTTTCAAAAACGCTCCCATTTTCTCATTTACAATTGTCTTAAATTGTGAAATAATGTCCCAGTTTTTTTCATTTTTTTTTTCAAACTACAAGCCCAATTGTAACTGTAACGAATGACAAAAGAAATATTATCTACCGTACTGTACTGCATTGCAGCAATCATCCTGTTCTGCAAAATGACTGCGCACGCTGGGAAATCAGTATCTCCTTTCTGAATTGAAGTGGGTGAGCGAAATTTAAATCCCCGCAGGACTCAATTTTGCCGAGAAGCACATTCTTTTATCTTTTTTCTCATGATGCGTCGCCATCTTGTTGCTACATGCGCACGGGATGCACAGAGGCCATCTAGAGTGTACCGGTATGGTATTCGTGCCGGAACAAAAATGAATGAAAATGGGTTACTAAGTTATTTTTCATTTGCATTTTATTTTTATTTTGTACATTTGTTTACAAGCAGATGATGGCTAAGCACACTTTAGCCATTGAAGGCATTTTGTGTTGCGTTTTTTTAAGGAACATAAACGCATCAACGGACTTCAGATTGTGAGCAGTAGGATTCCTTAAAATAAAATATTCCAATGTTCTAGCATGGGCCTATTCTGAAAACAAATCCGAGAAGGCCTGTTTAGGACTGCAAAAAAAAGTAAAAAAAAAAAGTTCATATACAGGTGAGTACACAATGCTGGGAATTTGTAATTTGCCCTTAATGCATATCGATAAAGCTGTTTATATTTGGGTGTAGACTTGAGTGAAAAGTTAACGTATAGCTGGACTCAAAATATTAAATGTACTCTAAAAACTATGTCTAGCATGTAAAAACAATTATGCTATCACTTCGTTGTCATGTTTAGATGCTTAAAATTTAATGTGAATTTCATGTAACGTCAGTGCTCAGTTGCTAAGCGCTAACCATCACTACTCTTTACATGTGTAGCATTTAGACATGTTAACACTCTGATGCCAGCAAATGAGTTTAGGAAAATATATGGTTCTTTGCTAAACAGTTTTCACATGCACTTTTAAGACTTGCCTGCCTGGCAGATGTTCTGTTGCTGCAGCCACCAGGTACTTAATTGTGATATCTACTCATATACATGTAAATAAATGTGTAAACATAGTCTTTGTCCACTTCATTGGGGGAATAATCGTTATTTTAGTTAGATGTTTGCCATGTCAGACCGTGCGAGTACCTGTTGTGATTGAGGCATTTTGTGTCGCGTTTTATTTAGGGAACATAAACGCATCAACGGACATCAGATTGTGAGCAGTAGGATTCCTTTTTGGCCATTACTGAGGTAAGTTGAACAGCGAGGTTTGAGTGATTTGCTTTTAGCTTTTTGTTTCTGATATATGTGAAATTGAATTATTTCCCGTTTGGCGCTGCAAATGGGAGAATCATGCACGGAGTGCTTTCTGCAACAAAATGTCAAGGCTCCCATCACCAAATTTGATTCTTGAGTTTGGGTGAAAATCAGATGTGAGCTTCATGCCGTCTGTATATACCGTATGATCGTTCTTGCAGGCAGTGATCAGGAAAATTATTATGAGTTTAATTTTCCCCTTAATAATAACAAAGAAAAAACATGAAACAAAGCGGCTAAGATATTTTCCGGCGACAGTTTCGATGGGTGTGAAGTTTCTTCCTAAAAGTGGAACAATCTGGAGAAACAAAACACCAGCAGAATTGGAATGTCAATCTGATCGGTTGGAGGCAATTACATCAGTCTAATCGTCTTGTCGCTAGATTCAGCCGGTGACAGATCGGAATTTCCCCCTCTGAAAATGAGAAAGTCGCGTGCTCGGGGGATTCATAATTCAGCAAGTTTGCCTCTTTGATTCAAGGTGTCCTTGTGCCCGTTTGCCATTGTTTCTTTGATGATGCACCACACCTTGCAGTCCTATTCTGATCCAACAAACTCTTTAATTAAATTGGCCTGCGGCAAGATAGAAACGTGTGCATGTCCCCTGGTACAGTGGGACACATCCGGAAACTGTACAAGACATGTTCATGCAGTTCGCGCATAATTCCTACGATAGGCCTATAGCAAGGAGATCACTTTGTGAGCAGAGGTGTTTTTTTCTTTTCCTTCTACCTTTGTCGCTCAGGTTCGAATCCTATAAGCCCAAACCCTTAAGGTAGGGGCTTCAATATATACTCTACTGTCTTCCCGCGTTTCTCGGGGTATACGACTCCAAAGTTTTCCTCCAAACTCTAAAACTGAACGTGAAGTGGGTAAATTTGCAGTAAAGACCACGGAGTTCATCAAAACCCAAACAGCGCCCCGCAGCTCCTATTATGATAAAATATATCCGCGATGTAAATGCACTTCTAACGATAAGCTTTCGAGCCACAGCGCTCGTGAATGTACATTTTAGAAACCCATGAATTTCATCAGCCCCGTGCATAAACCGTGGTGTGTTGCTCATTCTTGGAGCAAACACATAGGCTGATCTGAACGAGGATCCGACTTTAACTTCCCGCTTTTCTTCTCAATAACCCAGCCCCATGATATTGTGTGTGAAATGTTAAGTTTGGACATTCTGATTTCTTGCGCAAATTAATTCCCAGCACTGAATGGCAGTCGGGCCTGGGCGTCCTTTGCTGCATTTTCCTCTGCATCTAGCTCCTACAGATAATTTCTCTTATTTGCAAAGACTCGCCCAGCGTAGACCAGAACCAATTGAGTTAAGATCCCATGTACCGTCTCAAAGGTCGAGACGGTTAAATTTATTATGTTGCCACGGAAACGGCTGGCTTCTATTCTAGTCACAGCTCAGTTCGCCAACGGACTCTTAAGTGTTTTTCATCTTCAGGGCTTTCTGTATATGAGGGTTTTCAAAAATTGTTTGTCACATAAATTTGTGAGGCTTTCTTGAAGCGTAGTGGCGCTTGTCTTTTCCTGCCAGTGATTTGTTAACGGGTCGCTGAAGGAATTAGGGGAGCTCTTTCAAGTAGTTACAGTTGTGCTCGGTTTGGTGAAAAGATCTATCCCTGGATGGACCAGGGTAAGATACTAACAACTATTGCGAGAGTACCCAATCTACTTAAATGCGTTCTGAATACTTTCCCTTCAAATATGATAGGTTCTCACTAAAAGCCCACTCCGCACCCCCGATGCCAACTGCTTTTAGGCATTTAAAATACGGGTCTTCGTATACTGATCTGAGAAAAATTTATCTGGCCCTAGAGTTCAAGGGTGTTCGTTGCCGTTAATCCAGCGACAAAAATGTACACTACAGAAATGCGTTTACCAATTTCGTAAACACTTTTTTGCCGTCAGTTTGCAAACTTGCTTGCATACTAAAAAGCTTTGGGTGTTGATGCACAGGGTGTAAATAGCACATAGATACACATCGGCGTTTAGGGATTGGACACTTATGTAGCCTCAAATCTCGCTTACATAGCGGTTCTTGTTGTAATGTACATGTCCACTCGTGCTTATATTTCAGAGATACATGTGGCCCTAAGAAGTGACGTCATATGCGAGCCGTCCGTTTCAGCCGGCTTCCCAATTTTACACTAAAGCTCGTAATTATTCTAAAGAAAACACACTTGGGTGCGAAGTCAGCCCACTCGGTGACTCGGACCGCGTAAAACTGGAGTCAATACAGCACAGGCTACCATTAATCACGCGTACCTGTCCAAACAATGGCTAATGAGCGCTAATGGATAGTCACGCTATGATTCAACCATGGGGGATGTGAAGAAAATAACCTGGTAGGCTGGCCCTGTCGAGTCCTCCGCTGTAGGAGGAGATTTCGGGAATAATGTTCGAAACCGCTATCTAATGGCCACAGGTCTGTAAATTGTATTCACCCTCATCAGTTATGTGTGCGTCGTGGCAAGGTCTGATTTTCAGTGTATGAGTAAAGCAATTTGGTTTTTAATAATGACGAAGTCGGTAATTAATTATTACAAGACGGCATGAGTTCATCTTCATGCCATGTTTTCTATAGACGAGCATTATAGAAGATGATTTGCAGACAGAAGGAAAGGTATTGCGAAAATCAACATAGTTTTGAATACGAAATATCCAATGAACAAAATTCGATGATTGTGTTTGTGTAACAAAAATGGCGTCCCTCCAGTTTTGTTTGTCACCATTCGCGTTGGATTTCGATACGTCCGTCATCCGTTCAAGTCGTTATCGTCTTTGTCAATATTTTACTTGATTTGTCGAACGACAACTATTTATACTCACTTTAACTGCTTGTTTCAAAAAAACATCGTCGCTGTCTTTCGTTATAAAGCAAATAAAAAGGCAGACAAACGAGTGAATGTTGAAACCTGTTCATACTATTTTCATTCTGGTAACTTCCCTTGGATTATTATAGTTCCGTCGACAAAACTGTCGTTCGTCATCAGAATAGCCTGCACAGCAAACAAAACATCTGACATGAATGTATTTTCCCACTGGAAATAATAAATTTCTAAGGGCAAACAAAATGTAGAAGGGCATGCCTTACCTGTATACGGTCGGCTGTCGTGCGCGTGCGTCAGATCGTGCCGAACAATTTTTAGTATACCGGTTGTGGCCATCTGCAAACCGTTTACTCAAATCATCGTCGTCCGGATAGCAGTGAGAACTTAAAATTGCTGTATACAGGAGAGTTGTACTTGTTGGTTAAGCCAAGGTTTGTAGTATGATACTATGGACATAAAACTACTTTGCAAGTTTTCTGTGTGCTTGTAGAGAATCCGCTCGGATGCTTCATGTGTTCAATATTGCCTTTTGATATGAAACCTCCACGAGCCACGAATGACGACAACTTGCCGGTCCGTGATATCACAGTACGCGGTCCGTCAGACCGAAGGCATCGTGCGCCAGATAGGATGCGCAACTGACTGGGACCCTCCGGGGGGGGGGTAGAAAGAATATAAAAAGAAAGAAAAATCTCTCTGACTGTAAACGGGAGATACTTTCGCTCGGTTGCTGTGGCGACGGTCCTCCGCGCTCACCAATTAACATAATAAGGATGAGCGGGATTTGGCGGGATGCAATGTCTGGCTAATGGACTGCTAGCGCTCCGGGCAAAAACAATCGGACGGACGTGCGCATCATACAACGGGCGACTGGCTAATGAGGTGAGGAGCAATCACTGCTCAAGAGTCAGAATGGCATTTGAATAAAGTGCCGCGTAAAAGAAGAGATTTATGAGTAGTTCGCTCACGTAAATGATGAATGGTTGATTAATCTGTGCGGCGATTTTCCTCTGAACGGTTTGTATGTACACAACTTACTACATGAAAACATGCTAGTCGAAGTTCCTGTTTGTTTTGTCGCTTTGGTTTTGTTTTTCGTTTTTGCTTCTGTCCTTTTATTAATAAGGAGTTATTTTTAGTCGTACATGGCAAGGCTTCAGTGCAAGGTTGGACGTGAAATAATGTAGTAATGCTTACAGAAATCGATGCAGTTCATTCAGCTCTGTTTACAAAAATTGTTTCAAAGCATTTTGTCGGGTGACTTTTAAGCCAGTAAAGTACCTTCTATGGTCGATAGAGATCATTAGGTGATACAGGGACAGACAACTTCGTCCATTTTGGTCGGAAGTATGAGCCCCGAGCTGGACCAAGAGAGGGCGCACTTTTCCTAGCAGCGGAGGCTCCTCTGTGAGGAACTCTACTTCGCTGGTTCACAAACTATTATGAAATGCACACGTTACGGTCGTGTCGCCAACAACAAAATGTACACTCGCGACCAACGTGGCTCTTTTCAACTGATAATGGGGCGGTTTTGCTCAAGGTGGATACTGCCCCGGAAAAAGCAAAGACTACCGGTATACAAACAGTGACAAATTATGCAGTCCTGAACAGGGGTGATTGGGCAGGATTTTTTTTCTGCTCGCTTAACTAACTTGGTGTATGTGTTGTATGCTTTCTTACCAGCAAATCCAGTGTGCCAAAAACTTAATTTTGATTTTCATTGTTGTTTAATGGCCCGTTTATGTTAAACTTATATTAGAAATCGGGATTTTCGGGCGATAAGTATAAAAAGGCAATCATATTGCTTGCCACTGAGCAGTCTGTTAAAATCTGCCTATCCATTCAACCGCTTTGACTTGATGAAAGCTCATCGACAGTAAAATAACCTGTGTGTGCATAGCGATTGCTGTGTGAGGTTCTTGTCTGAGCGCAATAATACATGTGTTTTTTATTTTCATTTTTTTCTACCAAAAGTGAATTACCCCCTTGTCAATTACAAAATAACGTGACACAAGTGTGCAAGCAAACGTGTTCCGTTTATCGTCTCTTTCAGAACAAATACACTCACCATGGAAACGGCACATTGATTGATGATAGCAAAAAAATGACTGGAGAACTGAGAATAACATTTCTTAGTGTTTTCTTTTCTTGGATGAAACTATAATGGACATTCCTATTGAGGTGGATCTGGGTGATAAGGTTATTGTTTCAGTTGCTAAATCTTTGAAATTCAGAGAGAACTTGAAATGCAGCTCTGCTTGTCAATGGCAGTATATACTAGCGATTTCGTAAAAGCCGACCAAATTAACTGTGTTTGATTTTCGTGATTTCTTGGCGTGTGTGCGCTTTCCTGACATGCCTGGCACTTGGCAACCAAGAACAGTCGCGTTGCTCCCGATATATGGCTACACGGCCAAAGTCCGTTAGCTCCGTTGGTTTGTTTTGCCGCCTTGTCAAGAAATAACTTCCTTGGTCTCTGATTGTAAGGCGTTACTCTTACAGTGAAACGAGGGTTTGTCATGACTACGAATGCGAATTTATTTGGTGTATGTAAAAATGGAACGCCGTACCAACGGTGGATGGTGAGCATTATGGATTTCAGAGATGATACATTGGGGGCGGCAGACTTTCAGTCTGTCGATTGAGGATAACGAAACGGACGCAAGGCTCTGAATCCAGGCCAAATTTTGACCCGTAGATGGCGCCATCCAATCACACGTGTGCTAAGTGTTGTTGCTTGACACAAGTGCATGTGTACACACAAATTTCGTCTCAATTTGTTTAATTACCTTCACTGAAGTGTAGACTCTCATTATAGTCTTGTGGCCATAGTGCAGTTTAACAAACGCAAACTGGTGTCGCTGTTGTTTGGATTTCTCAGCTTGGACTCAAACTAGACGGCGAGCGCTGAATTTATCCCATAGTTACTAGCAGAGAGGTATAATAGAGTAGCGCCAACTTCAGGCTTTGGAACCAAAATGGCCGTTCATTGTGCGTACAGGACTGCACTCAGCTACTGGGAACCAATTGTCCACGTGCACCGACGCATAATCAATGCACCATTTTGGTTCTAACAGTTGAGACACTCATGTTGCAGGCTCGCTCTATAAACAGCTCTTGCAGTGTGTTATCCAGGGAGTCCAAAGAGCAAAGGGGGAAATGGTGCCAGAACCTTCCACTGGACATGTACAAACCAGACCAAAACCTACCAGGTGCACCTATGCCATAGTGTCCCGCTCCCAGAAACACGCCTCGTATATCATGAGCTAAAAAAATTCAAATGAGCACTCCCAATATTGTTCGCTGGGAAGATGATCATTTGAGGAAAATAACAACATTGCAGACTGGGTCTACATTCTAGAATGAGTCTTGAGCGAAGATCGCAGCTGGAATCTTTGATTCCATCATCATCATCAGCATCATCATCGTCATGTCCTTCAACAAGAGGGCCGTGGAGGCAGCACGGCATTTTTCGACAATACGTTTCCATTTCACCTTATCGTCTAGCAGCCCGAAGAAATTCCATGGTGTCAGGTTGAGGCCATTCTTTAATATCTCTCAAATTTACCCCGTAAATCTGCAGGTTTACTCTCCTGTAATTTCTATACCCGTGCATATCTTTTTTATTTTACGGAGGGTCAAATTTTTTTATCGTTAAACTATAAGGATTGCATTTAATTGTTAGCGCTCACTCGCCAAGAGATCAACTCGAGATCAACTCTTCTAGTTCGGTAAGGTATCATACACGCGTTATAGCGCCCTCAAGAATGGATGTTCGCTACACGGGACTTGCGTATGCTATGATATGATACGAAGGCACTGTGCACAGACAGTATTGTACAGTCCTGCTATTACTAATGCGTGCGATCGATATAGATGCGGATGTGCCGGCAGGCGACCATGAAAATTGCTTCAGTATTACGTCTTACAGTCGTCTTCTGGCACCATTCAAACATGGTGTAACATCGTTTTACATTTTGATGGTATGATTCGCCCAACATCGCCGTGAATTGGTTTTGGGGAACGGGAAAGGCCACCCAGAGTTAGCCTTAGCGGCCGGCTAGAGAGCCCGGAGCATAGGGCCTACACGTATGTAGGGTTGGCCTATCGTACCGTGCGTGTGGCCGAAGCTTGAGCTGAGGGTTCTGGCACCCGCAGAGCGCTGATCGGGTGGACCCATGGGCCCAAGAACGCGAAAATTCTGGCTTGTCTTCTGCTCCGTTTTTGCCACGTTTTCCATTTTCGCTGTGTTCAACCGCACAGGTGAGTACCCTTATTTTGTGCTGAAATACTAATTATTATGAAGACTTTGACGTGGACAGTGGTCATGGTGGTGGATGCGTTTATTGTTACATGTATTTGCAGGGCAAGGTCAAAATCAAAGAAATATCCAGTATGACCAATCATTGCCAATAAGGACACGTACATGTACATATATGCTGTATACTGGTATAGTTACCATGGAAATGATATAGCCTTATACAGGGAAAGGGTCCCCCCTTTTCATGTTTAATATGACTTGGAACTACCAATAAATGTAAACCGATGAGGACGTACTTGTTAAAGAGTGAAGAAATGTCAAGTTTTCTTTAAAGATACATGTACTGAAGAGTGTTCCTGTCATGCCCCATCTGTACGAGGTCTAAGATGGTGGCTGGAATGCAACTCTTTCCCATTACAATTTAATGGGAATGTCTCTTGTTCTGCCGCTAAATCAACCTTAGGGCTACTTGTTAGTCTGGACTCAGTACATGTATGTACATGTAGGCCTATTTAGAGTTGAAACCATGGAACACTGGCCATGATCAAGGAAGTGTTAATGGCAATGCTATATCAATGGGAATATGCGCATTGAATGAATAGTTGCCTCCTTGTGTTGTCATGACAGACAATGACATGTATGAGTACACTGCCAAGCTTCAGGAGATGCAGGTCCGTCTACGTAACACAGAGCTGCAGAGTGACACCCGCAAAGCTGAAGTCAGGCATCTCCAGAGGGAGATCCAACAGTTGAAAGAGGATGTCACACGACGGAACATCTCCAGCAAGCTGATGGAGTCTGAGGCCAGCCATGACACATTAGCAAGTAAGATTAAAAAGTTCCAATAAGTCACAGAAATGGCATGCGGAAATTGTATTTCATCAGTATGTTAAATGATTTGAATGATACAGAGGGAAAAAATGATAAAAAGAGCAAAGAGCAGTGTTTGTGTCAGTACTACAACACTTCCACAGGTACAGGTATTTTCATGTAGTTCAGTACAAAATCCAGAACAATGTAGTTAACCCGAACAGTCCTCAATCCTTCACCTGTTTGAGGATTGAGGACTGTTAGGGTTAAGGGACCAATATAATGGAGCTGTGAAGCATTCGCTGAGTAGTGAGCATGAAACATTTAATCAGCAAATATACTGATACTGCACCATCCAAAATACCATAGCATGCGAACATATGTACTGTATGTTACTCGTTGCTGGTTCGGTTTGGAGTTTGTCTGGTTTTTGGACTGATTGATTGATTCATTTTGGGGAGGAGAAATGGGTACATGTACATTGATTTGCAAAGCTAAATTGTCTGTTTCACCATTCCTTGGAAAGTGCTCAGTGCCCCGGGACTGGGCAATCATATTGAAGTGATGAACACTGCGAGAAACTTCGGCTGGTAACTTGTCTTTCTCAAATAAATGTTTTCTGCACTAACCAAATGTCTGTGTTTGGCAGAGTCATGGTGCTGGACCCAAACACAAAGCCAGCTGATTCCAACTGGCTATCCGGTAGAATGAGCCAATGTAATGTTCCAGCAGCGCATGCCAAGAATAAAGCGTGCCGCAGGTCATTTAGACAGTGCGGCCCCTATGTGGACTTGCACGCATACGCACTCTCTTCCCGAAGGACCTTCCTGTTTGGAAATACCAAGCTGGCTCATCAAATGTTCTCAGTGTCTTGTTCCACAGATCCCCATCCAACAGGTTGCTAATGCTTCCTTCAGGATTTTCAGCAGAGTCCATGGTGTGCATGCACAGTAGCTAGGGTTGCAGTGACTTAAAATACAGTACTGTCATGCTGTGTTTGCATGTGTGCTTTCCAAGGGGGGCTCGATGGGTTGTGTCCTACATGACTGCCGTATGTTATACGTGTATATTTCTGCACATTCCCGTCAGCCAAACATTGGGATTGAACGTGGATATTGGATGTATCCCCTCTGTACATGTACACTCTGTATCGGAATCAGGTCAACTCCCCCCCGGCCAACTCACCCCTTACCGACTTGCCCCCTTGCCAACTTGCCCCGGACAATCTCACCCCTTACCATCTCGCCCCTTTGGCAACTTGCCCCCCAGACGAGTCATCCCCTAGCTGAGCTGCCCCTTGCTAACTCGCCCCCTGGCAAACTCACTCCCTCACCAAGTCGCCCCCTCAGAGGAGAGTCAGCATGTACTTTGTTAATTATTGATGTGTGCCAGACAATGAATACTGATAAGTTTAGCGTGCTTTACAATTAGTCACTCAACCAAATGCAGGTTTATTGAATAATTCTCAATAATTACAATAATGCAGACCTATTATCACTTTGGAAATGTAGAAGTTCCAAACCAACGGACTCTCCTCTGAGGGGGCGACTTGGTCAGGGGGCAAGTTTGCCGGGGGCGAGTTAACAAGGGGGCGACATGGCCAGGGGGCGAGTTGGCTAAGGGCGGGATAGTAAGGGGTGAGTCGGTCAGGGGACGAGTTGGCAAGGGGGCGAGTCCGCTAGGGGGTGATACGGCCAGGGGGCGAGTTGGCTACGGGCGGGATAATAAGGGGCGAGTCGGTCAGGGGACGAGTTGGCAAGGGGGCGAGTCGGTAAGGGACGAGTCGGCCAGGGGGTGAGTTGACCTACAATCTCTGTATCAGCAACTGATTTGTTTGATAGACCAAAATTATTTTTTGCACAAAGTGCAATCGAGCTGAAATTCACTAGGCAGAGCACTCCATCCATGTTGCTTGGAGAAAAATCAAACAAAACAAGTCAAAACAATGACCTGTCATCCTTACCACAAACTCCAACTTGAAAGAATGATATCAGATGGGAATTTTCAAACACAAAATGAGGTGTACATTGTAAGTTAAGCAACCCACTTTTAAAGTTTGCCTCAACCCCTTAAAATTGTGCTTGTCAGAAAGTGATAACATCAAGGAGACTTGTCAGAGCAACCGTTTGAGGTCAAACCAATTCCTTGCAACTTATGAAACTCTCTCCAAATGTTTGATTGTTGATATTCCATTCCTTTTAGAGTCATGTGCAAATTGCCATTCAAATGAAGTTGCAAGGCGGTAAGTCACATGGCAGATGTGCAGCTCTCCTGACTGTGAGGCTGCCTGTAGACATACGTGTAGCGTACATGTACGGGGAAATGACTACAAGGTATAGGTGTCCGTTCTTGGCAGAAATGCATCCACATTCGTCATGTACTGTACAAACCCTCCTATGCTGAAGTCACTCTTTGGGTCATTTGGTGAACACCTCAAAGAAGCACAGCTGTGTTGTGTTGTGCACTGCATCAACAGTCCCTCACAGGAATATCAGATTGCACTTTTGTGCTGCCCAACAACTGTGCCTCATTGTTTCATGTGCATAATTGTGCAGTAAACCAAATGCAGTGAAGAGGACTGCACAAAACACCCTGTGTCATTTTGTGCTGGCAACCAACTGTGTACACACTGAACCTGTGCATGCTTGGGTTCCATGTAGAAAATTCATGCACAAGAGTGACTGCGGGCACTCGTGCATATTTGTGCTGTAAAACCAAAGGAGGGATTTAACAACATGGCCGGTTCTGTCCTATAGGGTCTGTACTTTGAACACCACAGTCATGTTTTTCCTACAAGTACACGAAGCTGCTAAGATGATTGCTGGCTGTCGGTGCAAAAGTAAAACGATAATCTATAAAGTATTAGAAATCCCATGCAGCTATCAGAACATCATCTTATTACAAGTACCGGTACTACTAAATACTAAATGAAAATACAACCCTATTTAATGGGACAGATGTCCATTTGGAATGAATTTGAGGTAAAATCGAAAAACTAATCTAAAGGTGGTGTATTTCTGCAAATTTTGGCCACCCATACAAGTTGTAGGCAAAATGAGAGTGGTCTGTAGCTTTGTTGGGAACCTCTGCTCTGCAGGAATACGGTATCTGAATCGTGTTTAACTTGGAGAACCTCAGTTAGTCTTTGAAAGACAGAGTACTTCTCCAAACACGTTGAGGTGTCCCTTGCCTTTTCTAAATAGACCTGACAGATACATGTACACTGAACCGGTATAGGGTTACTACCTGCATACATGATATACATGTACATGTATCAACAGAGCTGCTGAGGTCTGGTTCCACTTGCTTGTTTAAAGTAGATACATGTACATGTACAGCTAGTGATACAACCGCATCAGCAGTACATGTACTAATGAGGACAACTTTGTAACCTTTTTTGTATGTAATGCGTATTGTATTTGAACAAGTCAGAGGAATTGATTACAGCAGAATGCCATACACTACATGTATGTATGTGTACTAGTACATAAGCATTGTGGGTAATTCCAGAAATTGGGGGTCCAAAAGTGTGACATTTTTGTGTCCCTGTTACATCTGACCTTTGATATTGGACATGGAAATATCACTGGAATTGATTTCAAACTGTTACTACTTGTTTGGCAGGTAATTTTCATTGATTCATCCTCTTGGAAATTAGAGAATGAGTTCCGAACTTACAAAATCACACGGTGTGTCAGATGTGACAGGGACACGGAAAAAAGTGGACCCCTAATTTCTGGAATTACCATTATCCATAGGTGAACAAAGAGAGAATTTCTCACAGTAATGGAAATGTGTGATTCCATTTCAGAGGTCATTATTATGAAAGTGTAAACAAAGCTTAGTTTATTAGATAATAAAAGAGGGAATAATGATAGAACTGGTAATTTATAGTAAATTTTGGAAAAATTGCCCTTTGTATGAATTAACATACATGTACCAGTGAACTCAGTAAAGGAAATTGACACCTTTTTTACTTTTGCCTGGCATTGCCCACATACTTGTACGTGTACTGTACAACTACAGTACATGTATACTTCATGCAAGGGTACATGTATCAATGGTAAGTTTAAAAGAGGGCCATAAAGGAAGGGGAACATTGAATTCTTTAATAAGTTTTTGTATTTTGTACTTTTGTGCCAAAATTTAAGGCATTTTTCAAAAATTGCATTTATTAAGGAAGTAATGTGCAGATGTACCGGTACATGTACAGTTCCCACCCCCATTTTGTTTAATGGCAGTCAAGCCTTCAAAAGGCCAGAGGCTTTGCCATGTCTTCATTTCCGTATTTTTTCTTCAGTGTACAGGCAAAGTACATGTACATACATGTACATGTATATATACATGTACCGGGATGTACCATTATTATGTTTGGTATTGGCATGCATTAATGAATGGAACAGCAGCATTTTTTTCTTTGGCATTGGCTGCCAAATCCTTAAAAGGATGAGTTTACAGTGGTTCCACATATGAATTTACAATCCTCAATATATAATGGGGACGTGTACATCATGCAAACATGTCTGTGAGGATTTAATGGGTTATTGAAAAGTGGTCACAGTATGGCATGGTGGGTGCATAATGAGGACCCCCCATATTTTAAAAAGCCCCTAAAGGCGTGCATTTTTAATGGCTGTACATGTACCGTACATCACAAACTTGTTTTCTCTTAACATTGGTAGGTCCATGCTTATATGACGAAGTGTGCAATTCGTCATTTCAGTAGCGCATCTGCTGGACTACGTCAAACATACATGTATTGTTGATCCTACAGTAGTCATCTTTCTCCAGCACTACCGTGCTGTTTGATTATCGGAAACTGAATATTTTGACAAGTTCTGCGCTTGTCCCTATTGTCCTCAAAAATCACATCTTCGATCCTAGCAAACACACTGGTATAATTCAATACTTTACTGACACTTACATTTTCACAGAAATTGATTTTGTCAGTTTGATTATTGGAAACTGAATATTTTGACAAGTTCTGCACTTGTCCCTATTGTCCTCAAAAATCACATCTTTGATCCTAGCAAAAACTCTGTTATAATCCAGTACTTTCTTGACACTTACATTTTCATAGAAATTGATTTTGTTATTTTTGTTTACACCGTTGCAAAATGTGCATGTGTTGTCAACAACGTTATGCAGGATTTCAATGGTCCCTAGGGGGTTAGGCTTAATTTGTCTGCAAAATGTTTTATCTGTTTGAATCTGATAATTAATACATGTACATGTGTAGTTTAGAGGTTAGAAAAATTGAAACAAACCTTTCAGTAGACTGTCATTGATAAATTTAGTCACTGCTTGATCCCTGTCAGATTTTGAAAAATCCACCCAGGGATTTGAAGGATTTTGCAAGGTTGAGGAAGATACGTTGTATGCGGACAAGATCCATCCACTGTAACTTTACATGTACACGGGGCTTGATGCCCCTTGAAAGTTCTCAAGTGCAGAAATTTGCTTTGGGGTTCCAGCACCGTCAGAAATTCTGGAGGATTTCACAGGGTTCCAATCAAAGTTGCCAGAGGGCATACGGTACATTGTAGACTTACAAGGTACATGTAGATTAAATACGGGTAATACGTGTACCTGCAATTGGCTGTCCTCATGGCAAGTTTGACTCTAATTCTGTTGCTGTCGGCATTTACTTCCCTCCCAACAGACTTACGGTTGCAGCTTATGCAAGGGCGCAATGATGGCAACTTCAGCATGATGCACTTGCCCACCATCCTTCAGTACATGCCTCATTTAATCGGTAAACCAGCCAGCCTCCAGCCTGCATTTCAGCTATCCAAGGGCGTCACACAAGGTGAATTGTCTTGCTGTTGTGCCAGGGATGTATGTCTGCATTACCCCTTTGGGTGTAAAGCTGGGTATTTAGCACTTTGTTGCTTTGGTTGTACACACTGCTGTGGGCTGAAGTAAACATTTTATGCACCGTTATTTGCTTAATCTTTTACCCTCCCCCATCCTTCATCCTTTAGCCCATTTCTAGGAGCGTGTTCTAGACTCTTGTTATAGTTGAAGATTTCTCCTTCTCTGTGCTTTCTTATTCCATTTTTACCTTTGTGTGAAGTGTTAATTTCACCAAATGCAATCATATGTGACCCGGTACATGTTTGCAGCTACGTGGTCCAAGTCTACCTAAAAAATCAATTTCTTCACAGCCACCCTCTGAACTCTGCATTGTGTTACAACGTCGTCATGCAGAGGCTTGTCTCCACAATTTCCCCAAACTTTCTGGGACTGGGCAGAAAGTACATGTAGCCATCCCATTGATGGTTTCAACAGTTGCTACATGTATCAACCATGGACATAATTGTCAGTTCTTCTGCCACTAGGCATGTGCATACAGTATGTCGATGTTCATTAAGCTTCAGATGTTGTAAGCAATTACTTGTACATGTATCTTCCACAATACTGCCAGACTGTGAATGGACCATACCAACAGTATTGTTTCGCAGTGGATGGACTATATCCACAGTGTTGTCTAGCTGTGGATGGAATGCATCCACAGTTCTTGGTGTGGATGAACCACATCCACAGTACTGCCCGGCTGTGGACGGACCGTATCCAGTGTTGTCTGACAGTGGATGGATCTATATCCACAGTATTTCCTGGCTGTGGATGGACCATATCGAAGACAAAAGAAGAGCATCCGGGGTTGTTTGTTACGTTCAAACAGTAGTTAAGCAGACTACAAGAGATATTTTTGATTTTCATAGTCACAAACAAAAAAGCAGTACATTCCCTGTGTTAGCATGCTTGAGAATTAGGGTAGTCAGTTCCAGTTAGTCACAGTACAGAATCAATTTATAGGACTGTTGTCCGTCCTCATAATGATTAATTTGTGTGGTCTGGTTTCCAGTGCACATGTACATGTACATGTATGTATATACACATAGTACATGTACATGAACCAGTACAGTACATGTGCTGCTAGCGTTTCAGTTACATCTGGATACATGATCAAATTTAGAGAGAAATTTTTTTGTTTGTTTTTTTCAACACATTTTCAAAAAAACTTGTACAGGTACCACTATTTCATGTTTTTCTCATTGAAATTATGATTATCTAATTGTGAGTATTTTTCACCATCACACTTGTGTGGTACCGTATTTTGACACAGTTGCCATTTTCATAACATTTACACATGTATGGCTGACTTAATTATAGTTAAATCTGTATAGCTACAAGTACATGTACATGTATCTATACAAATAATGAATGTTTATGTGTGCAATGGTAGGCTCGTTGAATGGAACATCTCATCTTTCAACTCATGAAAATATTCTTTCATTGCACGAATGAAAAACATTCATTATTTGTTTTATATAACATCTAAGTAGATTTTTGGCATTTGATTGGAGGATAACATTCATAAAATACATGAATATAAATAAGGTACTTACCTTCTGTCATCTGCTTTTTGCTGGCCCATTGTATAGATTTCTTCAAGCTTGGTGTCCAACTGAAAAGTTCTAGAATGCGAAAAGACAAAATAGCATGTACATACTTACATGTACATAACAATGAATCACCTAAGAAAAGAAACATGAAGTCATTTTTGTGTGCAAAAATCATTGTCATACCAAGGTCATAGTGAATTTTTATTGGTCGCAAACTGATCACGTGATGTGCTACAAGCGTGCATGTAACATTCACAGGTCTCGCGCACTGGCGATGTTGTCAGACCACAAAAAATGATAACGGCGATCTTTCCCAGTTGGTGTTTCGTGTCTACTGCATTGTAATTGTGTGATCTTGGGTAGGAGGATGGATAGCTGCGGTGGTACTAAAAGGCATGAATTATTGTAGGAGATGTGCTCTGTGTGGGGGATATGAAGCATGGTGTCTATTCCCATGTGCACTCTTACCATGACGGGGTCCCCCCCCGGGTTATTAGACTTTTGTTCGTGCTCCCAGTGATTTGCTCGTGTAACATGAGTATGCTATGATCCCTGTTTCTGCAACCCGAATCGCCATTGCTGTTTATGTAAAACATGCCATTGTCTTTTTGTCCGCTCTTCAATCTTGTCAATTGGTGTAAATAATTTCTTGATATTCAACCAGTCGACAAAACCCCCAGTGCTTTATGAATTCCAGGTTTCTCTGTTCAACAAGTTTGTTATTAATCCTAGATTTCCCCCCTGCAAAAAAACAAGAGGTAAACAAAGGACATCACAATCAATCATTTTTCCTTGAAATTTAAAATCTAATTTACTGTTCACTTATTTCATTTTGTCAAAGTATTTTAATTTAGCTGGCATAAGATCCTGCCAGTTAAATCTATGACCTTGGTATAACAAAACAATTGTTGCTTGCGGTGATGAGGTTCAGGGGTTTTGTACACCCGCAAGGGCAAATGACACCCTCGGCTTCGCCTTGAGTGCCATTTGCCCCCTCGGGTGTACAAAACACCATGGACCCCTACGCTGCTGGCAACAGTTGTTAAATGTAACATTAAATTCTCTTTCTTGGAATACATCACAGTTTTGCTCATTAATATGGAAATATTCATTAGCATAAAAACCAAAATGGCAGCAAAATACCCTTTAAAATAGTGAAACAAATTGAAAATGAGGTTAACTGAGATGTAAAGGTCATTTTGGGGGTTTACAATTTTAAAAGCGCATTGCAGCTACCCATTTAAAGTTTCCACCATAGCATTGGCCAGCACCCTGAAAATCTTTCTGAAATGTGGCACTAGTGGTGATGTTGAACATTTCATGTTGAAATGTAAAACTTTCAATTTCCAGAGACAGTCTCTTCAGAGGGCACTTGGCTTAACAACTGCACAAACACAAATAACACACATCCTTGATTTTGCTGATGTTGTGCATGGACAGAAAGGGGAGTGTTGGTGGTTGGCTGGACTCGGTGTTTGCACTTCATCATCTGCAGGTGTCGTGGACCCGAGAAGAACCTGATTGGTCCCTGGCCTTTCATTGCACAGTACACGATCCAACCTTGCAGGGTACCAGTGACACTGCATATCTGGAAGATAATCAGTACTTCCCCTGTCCTGCCTCCATGCCTTTACTGACAAGCGATCGTTTTTTTGCATTTGCCTTTTGTTTGTCTTTTTAGTCCTCGTGCATCCTTACTTTATTGTTGTCCCCAAAAGTCCTTTACTTACATGTACATGTACATATACATTCTGCCACCTCCATCACGTCTATCATGTCTATTGATCTTTGACTCCCATTGATGTGAAACCCAGTACAGTATTTATGTACAGTAAGTCCGTGGTACAAAGGGCGCCAGACTGCTGTACATGTACATGCATGTACATATACATACATTACACCACATTAACAACAGAATAACAGTTAACATCCTATAAAAAGACTGTGTTCTTTGGCATTAAACATGGTGTTTTATACAGGTACACCCGAGGGAGGCTTGGCATCTGAGACAAAGCTGGAGGTTGCCCTTACCTGTACATGTATGTGTCCTCAAGGTTGTAAAAATACATATACATGTACATGGCCTGCGTGTATTGGTACCTGGACATTGCATAGATACATGTTCATGTAGGAAATTATGTCTGACATTGCAAGGAAAGAGTTGAATCATCCCAACATAAATCTACAAATTACTGTGAGCTCTCCTGGGAGACATGACACTGAAAGGACCTTATGTAAAATGCTGTTGATAAGAAATGTACATTTACATGTTACGCACTGCATCTTGCATTAAAGGGCCAGTGAAAAGTGGTTTTTATTGGTTAAAATTGAAAACTGTTCATATTTAAATGATTTCCAGAATGTAAAAGTTGTTCTTTTTATTAATAAATGGGAGAGAAAATTTGTGGAACTTTTTGGCGAAATGGCCCCGTCCACGAGAGGTCTCTTATTAACACAAAAAATAATATCTTTGATGTACATTTAAGGAGACATCATCGCGCGCTGCTAGTGCGTCAATGCTCATCTTGGGCGAGTTCACAAAAGTTAGTCCCAAGTTTTGGATATTGTAGAGATCATGCAGATCAGATGTGTTGCGACAGCCTGCAGCCACACCTATAAAGATGGGACAAGCCTGTGCAACTTTCCAACCAAAGTGAAATTTAGGCGAATTTGGAGATGGCCGTCTGACCAGGGCCAAATGGTCAGGACCGGCAGCGAGCTCCAACCTGTGCAGCGCACAGTTCAAGCCACAGTGTTTTCTTCTGAACATGTACAACTCGCTAAGGATTAGATTTAAATGATTGCTGAAGCCAGGCACCACGCCCACAATCTTTGGGAAACTAAAGAAAGCCTGTGAACAAAGATGAAGAAGAGCTTTCATGAACACCAACGTTAAAGGAGAAGAAATACTTCCAAACTGGCCCGGGCTATTCCACGTTATATACATGTACATGTAAGTGGGTAGTGGTGTCCCATTTACATGTACACCATTCATGTATGTATGCCATGACACAACACCTAATGTGGTGACTGTACCACATGCGCATATTTGTGGGCATCGTTTTCTCGTACATGTACACGTACATGTACAATATACATGTATGTATTCCACCTTTGGACATTCCGCGGGTTGGTAAATTGTGCGTGTCCAATGTCCATGTTTCTCTTGGGTCCAGATACACCAAACTGGGGCCTGACTATAATTCCATTTTGGGTTATCAAATGTACTTCACACATAACGCCATCATTTTCCAGGATTGAAACATTAATTTGTGGGATCAGTAAGCTTAACCACAACAAAAGGAGTTTCATTTTATTTTTACATCCCCCATTGTGCTGCCGTAGTACTAATGAATATTTTTAACAATTAACAGTTTGTCCATGGAGGTCTTCATGGACCCCTAAAAAAACCTGCCTGTGCCAGTACATGTATGTAAATCTGAGACCCAATTTAATGTTTGTTGCTGAGCATTTTATTTAGCCATCCAAACTCTGCACTTGTGCAGTGTTTTGGGTGTGGTTCTGGACTTTGACCAGTTGCATTCAGTCTGCATGCCAGTCATTATGTGTTGACTTACATGTACATGTATGCAGCCGTGCACTTGTACATGGTGCCTTGTGGGGTACTAAAGTGGTACCCACAAGACTTTCACAAAATAGATACATGTATTTCAAATTTACTCAAAAAGGAGGAATTTTCAAGTGCCATTCATCTGTCGCAAATTGAAATGTTTTAAGGGACATACGGTCAAAATTTCAACCCAGGAAACTGAATTTGGTTGAAATGGCAGTGATTTGACATTTTTTCTGTGTTGTGTGGGAGTTTGTACACATATGTAAGGGTGAGTGTGTCAATGCCTTCAATCGTGGACCTACAACAATAGGGGACAATAGGGTCCACAGTTGCCAAAGAGTCCACGGTTGGAAAACATGTACAAAACATATGGGAGGTCTTCCGAAAAAGTTAATGAACAAAAGAGGAACAATAGGGTGTCCATGATTGAAGGCATTTAGACAATTGTGTGTGTATGAGTTTGTTTCTGCATTCAATTGGGGACCCTGAACAATAGAGGACAATAAGGTCCCCGATTGACAGAGGGTCCTTGATTGACAACTGTGTACAAAACATATGGGTGGTCTTCTAAAAAAGTTAAAGTACAAACAAAAGAGGAACAATAGGGGGTCCCCAGGCACTGTAGCTCACAAGCCTGAAGAAACCTGTAGAAAGGGAGACAATAAGAAGCAGTTACAGTTTTTAGAGGTGGGAGGAAAACCCCAGAGGAATATTCTGGGTAAAACCCACGGAATCAGGTAGGGACTGAAAACCCAATTCACATGTGGACCAGGCCGGGATTCGAACCCGGGCCACAGAGGTGGAAGGCAAGGAAAGAACCACTACGCCAACCTGACATGAACATGTCAGTATAAGCATGTGCCTGTAAGAATTTTTGGATGATTTCTTATCACCGGCCCTCACGGTACAGTTTATGGACTTCACACTTGCATTCACATGTGGATGCCAACTGCCAAATTCTAAGACCTCTTCAGTGATGTTGAGATGAGTGTATTGAGTGAATCAGACTCTGTTGGTGGATGTGCTGTATTCATTTCAGACAAAGGACACAGCAGATTTATTGAAGATTGCATCTATCGGTCATGTTTTTTTCATAGTATATGTGGTTGTGTTATCTGTAAAAAAGTTGCCAAACTGGGTTTCTGCATTTTTGTTTTTCTCTGTTTTAGAAAAGTAGTGTTTTGTCTTTGTGTCTTGGACCTATATACATGTAATGAATGTTGTAATGGTTAGCAGCATACATCTGCAATTCTTTTGAAGGCAAATTTGATTTCCTTTGGTCGTGTACATTTCCAACCAAACTTTTGAGAATTCAGTGGAGAGACATCCCATGAACAAAAGCCAAATTTCCGCACGACTGTCCTGCTGTGTTGCCAATTGGAAATTCCAATCAGACACATTGCTGGCTGATTCCCATTAGGCCGTGCCATCAAGTGATGATTGTTATTTATCGCAGAGCGCGGTATTTGTAATTCCTAATTTCCGATGGGCAACCAAGTGAGACACACAGACTTAATATGGCCCTTGGAGAGACGGGCATCAATTATTTACTCCCGTCTCATACTTGGCAGGGTCTGCTGCCAGCTTTGTCACCTCCACCGGAGACACAAGTTGGAGACCATCACTCTTCTGTTTGTGTTGCTGAAAGACGGAATTGCATGTAAGATGGGGGAAATGTGGCGAAATAGCAGACAATATACATGTACAGTGTACATGTACTGCCCGTGTGATAAATTGGTCTGGGGTGGGTGCCCATGCCGGGTCTGCTCATAGAATATTCCTCCATGGTGCTGCAATCATAATCATATTTCCATCAGTAATGTTAACATACATGTAAATTGGGCCATGTTTGCTCTTGCACAGGTGCTTCTTGTAGGGGTACATATATGGCTCTTCACTTGATAAGTCTACTGAATTAATGAGGCACTACTTTCCCTCCCTCCCCCGTACAAGTACATATACATGTACATGCATACTGACTGGTATACATGTGCAGACACTCCAATGAGAATTAAAGTGATCACCATGCATGGCAACAGACAGATCCTTATACTGGGTATGCGTAGCTGACTTAGTCTGGTGTGGGATATCTGAGTTGAGTTTGTGTCCAAATCACTTGTGGAAGGGGTTTACGGCTTCCCAGAGCTTTATTTGTTAGTTTACATGTACTGTTTGTCATCGGGCATGAAGCTGGCACTGTTCTTAATGTTTGCTTGGTCTCTACCTGTACTGTACAATGACATGTGTATACATGTGCATGACCAGCACTGTTGGAGTACATGTGTGTATGGAGACAAACAGACAGAGGTTCACAAAATGAGTGCATACATGTGGATGTACATGTACATGTCTTGTTACAAACTTTCCCACAAACTTTCTACGTATTTCCAGAATACAAAGTCGAAACTCAAAATACACAAATAGTACATGTACATGTACCAATGTCATGTTCAACATTTAATGAAATACAGTGTGTTTAAAGAGCTTTTCTGGATACATGTACTTAAACTGTACGTGAACGTGTACGACAGATTTGCAACACCAAAAACTGAGGGATATTTAATATCTGTACGTGTTCATGTATGTGGTCCTAAGTACATTTTAAATTTGTTGCACATGTAAACATGTAAGAATATTAATGACAGAGTGATATTGAAGGCATTCTGTATGCATCAATGGACACAGTTTGTACGAGTGAGCTTGACTTTTGTCGCATAAGTCGTTGGTCTGCAATTGTCATGGTTAATTGGTCATTTATGAGGTACTGGAAACGTTTGTGGCTACCGGTAGCTATGGCATGGATTGATCAAGTCCCGAGAGGCCATCTACTGTGGCTCGTTAGCAGACCATGCTGCAGTTGATCTCGTTTCCCCTCTGTTTGGAGTGTGAGCTTCAATTGTCAAGTCACGATTCTGAGGCATTTGGACATTTAAATGAGGTCATACTGTACATGTAAATATCTGAAAGTAAAAAAAATTATTATCACATGTGCCATAATGGTAAGTCCAGTACCATCAAGAAGGAGATACAATATTTTATACAGGGTGTCCCAGAAAAAAACCAAACCCTGAGGAAAGGGGTTAATATGCCCAAACCATGAGATATGATTATAATGTATAAAGATCTCTGAAAAGTAGAAGCAGTATTCTTTCTGGTGATACCTTGATGGTATCCCTCCTGTCAAAATGGGGCATCCCAACTCAGTTGTAACACTTTGGATAAACCAGTGAATGAGGTTGTCCCCTGTCATACTTGTCCTGGTTGAAAGTGACCACAAAAGGTCATGTTAATGAAGGGCGATTGCCTTTTGTCACTTTCAAGTTACGCAATAATCTGGTTTTAAAGTGTTACAACCGAGTTGGGATGCCCCATTTTCAAGACAATGGTATTCAGTCATGCATGACAGGAGGGATACCATCAAGGTATCATTAGAAAGAATACTGCTTCTACTTTTCGGAGATCCATATACATTATAATCATATCTCATGGTTTGGGCATATTAACCCCTTTCCTCAGGGTTTGGTTTTTTTTCTGGGACACCCTGTATATGTACACACAAGTACATGTACATCTCTGTGAAATGTATACAATGAATATAAACTTTTATTTAACATGTATAAGAGCTTGCCAGATGTACATGCAGTTTAAAGATACATGTATGTTCACCAGTGGACACATAGATAAATGTACACGTATACCGGTACCAGGTACATGAATCCTGTGCATGACTTATATGTGTACTATATATGTGTAGGCGGCCTGTAGGTATACATGTCTTTGACAGTATTGCCAATCCACAGGTCTAATTTATATATACCTGTAGGTTCCATTTTTCACTCCAGGAAGTTCACCGTACACAATGATACCTACGGTACATACATGTATTCTGTTGTTGTGAAATGACTTGGTAAGTGTGGTACACGAACAAGTCTCCATTGAACTTTGCATGAAAGTCAAAAAACATCTTGGTTGTGGTTTATCCCAGTTCGTAAAATAATACATGTAGGTGGACATCATATGGAAGACGTGTCATGAAAATGCACTGCATTTGTTTGAACAAGAGCAAAAGTGCTCAGTCAAGTCTGCCGAAGAATGAACAAGCAGACAATCCTGGTAATAATGCTGTTATACCGGTTGTGGTATTTTAATAGTGAATGCCAATAGGGAATTATGTTTGTGAAAGTATTTTGAACTCAGTCGGGATAGTTTGTAGGATCGTGGTATGTCATGTATGTGGCAGATAAAGGTGATAATGTCCGCACATTTTGTGTCTCACTGTCTGTGTCTGTTTCTGTCATCATGTTCATGCATTACTGGTTTTTGATATTTCACAGATGTAAAGTTTTGCTCTTTGACAAAGAGAGTCACTCATTGTAAAGCATCACGCCTAAGAACACCATAATCCCGCCTACACGTGCTGCCACACAGGAATCATTTACCTGGAGCCTGAAACATCTAAAACCATGCTAAAATTTGACACTGTTGTTTTCACAAACCATGTGTTACAAACAAAAAAGTACATGCCGTGCTTTAGGTACATGCATGCTCAGCACTGTTATAATGTTACAGGAAACTTTCTGAATCAGTATTCAAGCCAGCTCTTCCCATGCCCATTCAGTTGAGCACAAACTGTCACAACACAAATAAGCAAGGAGAGAAACGAGTCATGATTCAGACACCTTTCAGAAGTTCAACCGTGATAACGTCACAGAACTTCAGCGGTGGAAACAGTCTGTCCGCGGAGGCAACTTTTGCACTTAATTTTAACCCCTAATTCTGAGCTGCTTTTAAATAGTGTTGGCACGGCAAATCCTTTTAAGCGTACCTGGTTGATAGTGTACATGTGTACATGTATCTCCCTGCATATACATGTACATGTACCCCAACCAGTGTTTATTCATGTGATTCTGCCAATGTTGTATCAAGCTTTAAGCTGCATTAAAGGCTTTACCCTGTGAATCTTCATGTAAGTTCACCACCTGTTCCGTTCACCACTGGCTATTGATTGCATGGGAAGATACATGAGTTGTCAGTCATACCGTAGCCATGCCATCCTGGCTGTTATACCAGATACATTTCAAGCTAGACCTTTGCGAGCGCACTGAGGGTAAAAGAACTGTATTGTAGCATTTGCCTCTAGTTACTAGGCATACTGGAAAACAGGCAAGCTGTTGATCTGTCCCTAGGGGAAGTTTGCTCTGAGAAAAACAACGGCGTTCGTCACTCAGAGAACACCTTTCATCGTGTATCATGTTTGTGTGGACCGCCTCTTCAATTAAAAATATTGCTGTCATCAAATTATATTCAACTGAAATAAGTTGATATCGACTCATGAGATGACTCATGCACATGTGTCATTAGTATGATTGGTTGGGTGAAGGCCAATATCCACCCAAATACTCTCACTCGTACATGTACTCTACATGTACACATACATGTACATGTACATGTACTCTACATGTACACATACATGTACATGTACTCTACATGTACATGTTTCATCACATCATAATTATTTGTAGTACTAGGACCGGTAGCTGGTCATCGGTTTTGAGTTCCAGTGAACAAAGCATTGTACTGTAGGCAGCTTGTGGTTTAACACCCGATACAGTTATGGAAGTCCAACAGACCCCCAGTAGAAGGAGACAGAAAACAGTATTTACTTTATGATTTTGTTGCAAAGAGATGTGTTTGCTTCTTATCCGGGAAGCATTGTATTTCAGTGTACCCTGCCTTGTTAGCCACATTTGTGATATGTATATGCCCTACCTTAACGTACATGTACGAAGTACAGTATTTCCTATCAGGGCATCAGAAAGCAATCTCTTGGTTATTCCCCGGGACTGTCCCCAACCACTCTGGATTTGTCAACCCCTGTGTACTGCTTTCCCAAGCATGTTGGATTTCTGTGAAAGCTACAGAAGTTGGATTATTGGAAACCATGAACTCTGCCCAGACCTAAAATATTGTGTTCATTTCCAAGTGAAAACAAAATTTTTTCTCTCGTTTTTGCTTAGTCGTTATTGTTTGGTGTTGTTTGATGATTGCTTTAGAAGAACATTTGAATGACTTTATTTACTAATAATTCAAAATAATCACAGGAAATCGTACTGGATTTGCAAAATGACTAACAGTGAACAGTATTAGTACACTATGATTAAAGAGTCTCATTTAATAACAATAGACAGTGATTTGTGCACATGCATATGCAGGATACAGGGACTGAAATGAAACCTTCAGTTCAATTTAGAATGACCATAAAACCTTTAAACACCTGGATAGCTGATGGCATCAAGTTACGTACACTGTACTTCTGAAGTAGTCAGGCTTTGTACTACAATATATGGATCTCATCTATGACCTTGACTGATCAATGTAGTTACAAGTTGAAGTACATGTACAATTACAGTGAATAAAATAAGAAACTGTCCTAAAATTTGAGTTGATGTTATTCAAAAGCAACACACCTGATGGCATTAAACTACTTCTATAATGATCAGTTTGTATACAAGTTTCTTTTCCTTCCTGAAGACAAAATTTGTGAGCTGGATGAACTAACATGTACTGTAGGTCATTAATAGTATTCCCAATTTACGGTACTTTTTCATTCTCTCGTCATAAATTGTCTTCCTGTCATCTAACCTTAACTCCAATTATTTGTTACACATTTTAAATCATTTGATTCAGTGTGTCGATGGGCCATGATCATTAAACCCTTTTCTGCTTAAGAAATCTTTGACTGACATGCAAATGCTTAAAAGCATTGGTCCATGCAACAGTGCAAGGGTCTGTGATAATTCATGATTATGCATAATTATTTAAAATGGAGTGCTCTTTTATTCTCCCCTGTGCAGTTTCCATAGTGATCGGTGTGCCAACCATCAAGCGAGATGTGGAGAACTATTTAATGGAGACGCTGTCTTCGCTGGTTGCCGGCTTGTCTCCGGAGGAAAAGCTGGATTGCTTAATCGTTGTCCTCATTGCAGAGGTGTGTTGATAGCATCATACTCGTCACTACTGCTCAGTGTACATGAGTTTAGAGGTACCGGTACTCGGCCCAATGGGAAGGGGCCATGAGACCAGGTCGTCTGAATAAGTGAATTTTTGTGCAACTTTGATGCCTGAAATCAGTTTGACATCCTTCTGGAACATCACACTTTTTCCACCATTTCAAAATTGCCAATGCTGTGCCAGACAACCGAAGGCACTGTTACTGCGATGTCATTCGGGGAAAACACTGTTCAATGCACAAATTTGTTTTCTTTGAATTGTGAAACCAAAAATTTGGTCAATGAAAATATTTCTGGTAAAAGGTTGCTCATTGGCTTATTGTTGTGTACTTGTGTATGTGTACTGATACATGTACTTACACTACAATAATCGCCAAAGAAAAAGAAAATGAATATAAAATGTCAGAAATTTCAGCATTTTTTTGTTTTTTGGATTTTTTTCCACAAATCTATGCAATATTGTGGGTTTCACCCGGGAATGACATCATACATGTACATGTAGTTTTGTTCATGAGTAAAGAAATTCACATTAGCATAAAAACTAGTGATTTTCAAACAGCAAAACAAAAATGGAAAATGAGATCAATTGAAGCGGCAAGGTTCATATTCAAGGTTTTATTATACGATTGCATTGCTTTGAACCTCTAGGTTCTTTACAAGGCAAAAGCTGTCATCACTTACATGTAATCCTTTGTGCATGCACGGCACATTAGGGGTCGGGTCATTGCTGAAGTGCACTGAATAGTTACTCTTTTCCTTTAAGCAGGGAGTTTATGGCAGTCATGATTCTGTACATTGAGTTTAAAGTTCACATGTGAGCACCTTGTTTTCCAATCTTTCCAGCCACATACATTATAGTTTATAACCTGTGATTGGTTTTTCTTTCGCATTCCCCAAGCTGTCTTGCAGATAGAGGAATTACTACTGTGACTGCTAACGCTTGCTCTTTCAATCCTTTTTTTCCATCAGGTGGATCTTGAATACGTTCAAAAAGAAGCCTCTATGATAAAAAGCAAGTAAGTAAGACATATGTAATGTAAACATTCTAACACGACACGCTTTTATGTTTTATGTCAAGTACACGGACCTGTACCTGAAGCCGACACAACCATCACTTTGGCATGTTTTTTTATTTGTTGTCAGGGACATGCATGTAACTCTTGGAAATTGAAAGCTTTAGTTGAATACGCGCGTTTCACCGTAGCGCGCCTCCGCGAGTTTGCAACTCGTTGGCCAGTCACAGTGGGCGAAATCTGTCGACCCAATTCGCTTGTTTGGAAAGGGTCGACAGATGTTGCGCATTGTGATTGGCCAATGCTTTACAAACTCTTAGAGACATGCTATTGTGAATTGCTCGTATTCTAGAAGAGGAACAAAAGAGACACAGATTAAAGTTTTGAAAGGAAATCATCTTTTGTCTTCTGACCTTTCTTTCTGGTTGCATTTCAGTCACAGTTTTCACCAATCACTCCTCAGCATACCGTGTTTTCCCATGAAAATACTTGGCACGAACCTTGTGCATTTACATGTGTTTCCTCTGTGATGTCATTTCCAACATTTATCTTTCACTTACCGTTTGCACCATTACAAATTGAAAGTTCTGTGAACTAGTCTTTTCCAGATTGGAAATTCATCTTGCTTTTCTGACAACTTAGTTTTATGCCTATTCACAAAAGGGTTGGACAGGTACTGCTATCATGCAGTTATCAAAGAGCTCTCCAGAACTGATTTGAAGTACCCCAGCCCTCAATTATGATAGCAGAATAACATGTACATGTAGCGCAGTATTGGTTGATTTCATGCAGACTCACTGGCATCCCTTACATGTACATGAAGATGTCCTGTCCCGTTTCATTGCTTTGTAATGAACCAAAGTTCCGTAATACGGTAGATCCTGCCACTCTGGTTTCCAGACCTGCAACCGTGTCCCTGTGATCATGCATGCGTGCATGCAAACCACTTAATTTGGCACTTCACTTGAAATCACTGACAGGATTTAAAAATCTTCTTGTCATATTGTTTGAAGATCTTGTGAGAGATGTTTGGCAATTGATTAGCCTGCTAAAAAAACCTATGCACATAACGGTAACAGTACATGTACATATTTCAGTACTGGTACATATGAGGATGACATGGTCCACTCAGTGTCCCCCTTTATTTGGAAAGCACCAGTACATGTACAGGGGTACACATATTTAAAAGATTTGCCAAGTACAGTATCTTACATGTGCCTTAGAAAGCCAACTATGGTATTAGTTAAGTTGTATTGGCATTTGCGTGAAAAAGATTGTTGGAAAATACATGTTCATGTATGTATACCCCTACAAGACAAACTTGGCTTGGATTTCATGTTTACTCAGTACATATACCGGTATGTGGCCTAGTTGGGATGATCCATTAAGTCTTGAGAAGCCACTCATTTGCTTTGCTTTATGATGGTACAGTGGTAAATGGGAACAGGAGACTTTTACACATTAGTACTTTACGTGTATTTTAGTATGACCTTCCTAGAATCTACAGGATGTACATGTACACACAGGATATACATGTACTTACGCAGTGCAAATTTCATTGAGGTTGACCATGGTTTCCAGTGCTTGCTTTGCACTGTTTCTGTTGATGTGCCAAAGCATCTACTTACTGTCCGATGTTTCTCTGTTATACAGTTTCCAACCGGAGCTGGATTCGGGACTTCTAGAGGTCATCTCCCCCCAATCAGGTTACTACCCTGACCTGAACACGCTCCGAGAAACCTTCGGGGATACCCAGGAAAGGGTGAAGTAAGTGTGGGACACTGGGTGGAGATGTGAGCGTAGTTTAGGGATTGCCTGCTGGCATGTATGGCATGCATCAGTGCTTCCTCTTGGTGACCTGGATGCCCATGTATCTTGTCACTCTGAAGCATGGCTGGATGGTCATCTTCACCTACTCCTTAATAACCTTGTTTGTTTGTATCAGTCTTCACGTCGGCGTCTTGAAGTTTTAAAACATTGAATTGACTGTCCTTGTTTTAAGATCTGTTGCTAGGGCCCACTTAATAAACATGCATGAAATGGTTACCAACTCGAGCGCTCCATCCTCTTGGGCACAAAAGCACTGAAAACAGTTGGAATCTTTCCTTTTAATCGGGAAAGTTCTGAGTATGAGGAGAGAGGTGTGGTTTGATGAGGCTCTGTCAGATTGTTCAGACGATAAGGAGTGCATTTTTTGTGGTATCCCCAACAGGTCAGACAGTCACAATCTGATTTGACTTTCAGAGGAAGTAACAATAAATGGCTTTTTTATTTACTGACTTGCAGTTTGGCAAGTTTAGGAGAGCTTGGGGAAATACATTTAGGACAGCATACTTTCAGGAAATGTCATGCTGTTTAAAACTCATCAAAAAATGTCCTGTTAGATGTTTCCTTCCTGGAATTCTTACATGTGGTTTTAAAATATGTATTTATATACATAATTCCTTTTTGAAACATTTGTAATATAACTTAAAAATATGTTTTTCTCCACTTCTGATTCTTCCCCCCATACCCGATATCTGCTGTCGTATGAAACCTTTCTATGAAACTTGGCATGCTTATTATGTAGACATCCATAATCAGTTCAAGTTTTTATGAACATTTGTAATTCACACATGTCACATGTCAGCTCCCACATTGTCACTTTTTGTGGTCAGTGGAGGAAGTTGACATTTTTTTAAAAAAGAAAAGATCACACAAATGTCACGAAAGTTTGCTGCCATTTAAAAAAATGTGTTGCTACAAAATAAGCACAAAGAATGTTGTGATGATATTGGAGAAATGTAGAGGAAGAAGATGTTATTAGTCCTTCCATCCCTTTGGGGGTTCAAATTTGCGAACAAAAAAGAATTTCATTTTCTTAAAGATGGTAGACATTACAAATGCAGAGCAGAAACTTGGGTGTGCTCTGTCCTCATAAAGCCAGACTTTCTATTGCTATGTGTTAACAGGTTACATGCTTTAGCTCTCGGTATCAGCACAAGTAGTTTTCCATGGGGGTGTAAAGACAAGGCCTCAGCCCTCCTGGATAAGATCTCACTAACCTAACTTAGTTCTAAAAGTGCCAGGACCTGCCTGGCAATGCACATGTACACAAAAGAGATCTGTGTACATACATGTATGTCTAGCAGGAATTGTTGGTTCTTAAGATTAACCATCAACTTTCAACAGTTGAGTGCATAGACTTGCAGTGTGGACTAGCACATTATTTTGCTTGCAATCCCCTTTCAAGGTGAACCGACTCTTCAGCTCTGTCTGCAAAGTTGGAGAAAGCTTTGCTGTAGCCCTCCTAATGTACAGTGTACATGTAGAGCCAGTGGCTCTGGGGGCAGCCTCTTCAAACAGCTAATGCCATACTGTGCAGTCACTAGAAAATGGAAATACGTTGACTCTTACTAGGCTTTGTCAGTGTGTATGTGTTTGTTTCTGGGGACCCTTAACAATAGAGGACAATAAGGTCCCCGATTGACAGAGGGTCCCTGACTGACAACTGTGTACAAAACATATGGGTGGTCTTCTAAAAAAGTTGAAGTACAAACAAAAACTAACTTGTCCTATCTACTTTTATCTGATCTGAGACAAAAAAAACTGTTTCATTTCTGTCTGTCTGTTGCTTTCAACACAGCCAATCCCTGATATTTTGAGGGGGATGATTTTTTTTCTCTCTTTCTTGTTCTGTGCACATTCTCATGTGGTATTTCGTTTGTCATTTTATGTTCCGTATTAAAAAAAATTCATTGAGCTGATGACTTCAAGTAGACCTCAAGAAAAAATATTAAAGTAACCTGACCTTATTCTTGTTGATTGCCATTTCCAGTATTGCCGCTTTCAACACAATTGTGCAGTTTTTATCCTCTTTTATTTGTTTTGTACCTAGATGGAGAACAAAGCAGAATTTAGACTTTTCATATCTCATGATGTATGCCCAGTCAAGAGGAAAATATTACGTTCAGGTAAGGAGTGGCAAAGTAGGGGCAGTTTTTTTAGAAAGAACACTTTAGTCCTGGTGGCTTTTTTTCAGTTGATGTGCCCAAAGCCACTCATTAAATATGTAGGTTCAAGTATTTGGTCAGCTGAGATAAGTTACATGTAGCATTTTCAGAGAGGTTTGACCAGGCACGTGTATGATTGGTGTGCTCAGAATGTTTGAAAATAGGCAAAATGTGCACAGTGCTTTGTCTCCAAAATCACCTTTAAATTATCCGTATGCCACTTCCAGTGGGGGCAAGTGCGCCCGTCATTCTGCAGCGCCCCATGCTTTTCTCACCTAACTTTACACTGCAGACAAATTATTGGTGATTCTTGTCATGTGTCACCAACCAGCACCTGACTTGGTGGTCTGTGCATGCTGTGGTATGGATAAATTATATGCGTATTATCCTCATAAATGAAGTACGTACACGCACATACATGCATTTACTTGATGTACATGTACGTAACAAGGTCTGCTGTAAAGCAGACTTTGGGGCACACTGGTTGTTTTGCCCTCTTGTGATTGGACCAATGGAAAATCCAATGTTAGACCATTTGTTACGTTACATGTAGGCTTTTTCTAGGAGTTCTGGTCTGATGACTTGCAACACAAGTCAAACATCCTCAGACTTGTGTCAATTTGAAGACCTGATGAATTCCACATATGTGTATGCAGTGGAAATGACGAGTAAATATCTCCAGAAGCTGTCTTGTCATTCAAGCGGTCAGTGGTGCGCACACTTTGTAGGAGGCTCATGATTGGAATGTTGCATATCTGTTATCGGTTGGTCTTTGAACCTCAGTGGAGGAAGTCACTAATTCTGTCGTAGTACACTGAAGATGTGCTGTGTGGCCCACGACGGGCAAGTAGTGGGCGCACTCTGTGAGAATACGTATGGGATGAGAGGTACAAAGATAAGTGGTTTTAGTAAAGTATGACACAGCATCAAGGTGTGACAGAAGATTGACTGAGGGGCATTTTCACTTGTTCATTCAGTGCAATTTTCACAATATGCAGAATCGACATGGCTGTTTCCCTTGTTTGACATGAACAGTCTGCCTCCTGTTCATTGTGTATTGCGTTCATACATGTATAAAGGCATACATGTTTTCTACTTCTCCCTTGCTCTATTTATGCATTGTATGTTGCCACGTTTCTATACCCCACAGAGTTTAGCTTTGTACAATTCTATTTAACGTGTATGCATGCTTGCAAACAGATGTCTTTTTCTGCATCATCTGTTTACTCACAGCAAATTTTAAAAAAAACCACTGCAACTTAAATATACAATTCTGGTAATTGCATTTTTGCCTATCCAGCTGGCGTGCTTTTGAACTCAAAATCAAAACTAGAAAGGAACCTGAAATGAACCTGAAACCCGGCGCCTCTGAATGCTTTGCAGATATAGTGCGCCTTATAAATGCTTTATTATTATTATTATTATTAATATTTCTTTCTGTGGTCTTTCCTTTGGTCTCTTCCCCCTCCCACCCGCTGGCAGCTTGAGGATGATTTGGTAGCACAGCCTGGTTACTTTACAACGATGAAGACATTTGCCATGCAGCAACAGAACAAGAACTGGCTACTGCTTGAATTCTCTGCTCTGGGCTTTATTGGTAAGGGGCAAAGTCACCAGTATCTCTCTAGCTAAATCCCCCCCCTCTGCTTTCGGATTTCTCGCTTGATTATTTTGATGCATGAAGAAGTTGATCCAATCTGGAGTTGGTCAATCCGATTATGGGGTAAACTACTTATTTTTTGAAAACTGGGGGTTTTTTTAAAATTTTTTTGAAAAATCCAACTTCTGAAGTTTCAGAATGCAGTTTTGTGAACGTAGAGGTTTTCAGGTCTGCAATATCTGTGTAAGTTTCATGCACCCAAAAGTTGAGAAATGACTTTCTCATGCAGCACGTGTATTAAGCAGGACATGTATACTCTGACTTGTGTGGGAATGCGTTGTCTTTTTGGCTTCACACCTTTATATTGTTAATGAAATTGGCAGAACTGTTTTAAAATAAATGCTGGTGTATATGCAGTGTTCAGAATTGGATGATGGAGCACCATAGGGAGCAGCTAATGCCAGTACTCAATGTACGTGTATTTCCTGTTGATGGATTGCCAACCAACACCTCGTTAATGACATCTCTTTGCATCAAATCGGCTGGAACTAATTTGGCCTTGAAGAAAATCATAGCTGCGTGGCTTGTTGGATCTCGACAAGCTGAGGCATAAATCAGGCCCGCTGACAGTTGAAGGGTGCAAGTACTTACATGTAGATGTTGGGCTGTGGGGTTTGTTGAACGCAGATGCAGTGTTGAGTTCATACGAGCCATTACTGCCGTGTTATGGGAGTAATGAAAGTTGTAAACAAAGG
The DNA here is from genome assembly GCF_054643075.1 of Acanthaster planci. Classification (NCBI taxonomy): domain Eukaryota; kingdom Metazoa; phylum Echinodermata; class Asteroidea; order Valvatida; family Acanthasteridae; genus Acanthaster; species Acanthaster planci. The sequence continues at coordinate 25,425,779 of NC_141778.1, read as the reverse complement.
GTTGTCCGCTGATGGATACCTTGTATTGTGCCCATCACTTCAGGCAGACTGTGAAAAAGAAAATTTGTGGTTTGCTGCGGCGGGATTTGCCCCTCGACCTCAGAGCTAGCCGGGATTAACTGGCTGATATTCCAGATGGCCTTAGGAGAAATCATCTTCTTCCGCAAAACAAAATAACCATCCTAACGACTTCATCACATGAAGATCAGAGCGTCAGGCGATAAAGTTAGATTATTTTGAAGAGAGGGTTTTGTCAGTGTATGTTGAGCACAGTGGCCAAATAATGGAGCATTATTGTGCCTTCAGTAGCAGTGAACAGTTTGAATTGTCTTTTTAGCAACATGTAATTCAAGAGTTCTTAATCCGATTTTTATGCAGTTGTATGGATGAAACTTTGTAACCGTGTTAGCTTGTGAGTGCTGCTGTGTACAGAAGTTTTCATACACCATTGCACTCTGTACTTAAGGAGTATTTTTGAGACAACACACCGTGCACTTAACCTGCCGTTGAACACTCCCTCCTGCAGCTTTTACAAGTATTCCCAACTTTTCAAAACTTTTAAGATAATTTTTTTGATAATTTGCGGGAGCTTTTCATGTGAATTGATTTTCTGTTGCAGGTAAGATGTTCAAGACCCGTGACCTGAATATGGTTGTTGAGTTCTTCCTGATGTTCCACCAGGACAAGCCCATCGATTGGCTACTGGACCACATCCTCTACGTCAAAGTGTGCAACCCAGAGAAGGACTCTGTGAGTATACGACATACTTTCCTTTGAATTTTGCTGACCGTAACTCTGCTGGGTTCACATCTACTCCCCCAACACGGCAGTGCAATAAAGCTGTGGTAAATGCTGAAATGCTCATCACCGTGCAGCTGTACTGTATTAGACCCTTGTGCCAAGTGTTTACAACATCATGTGCGTTTCAGTCACATGGCACCAACTTTTTGGTTTAAACTTAAGTGACATCACACTTAGGAACCGCATACAATGCAATGTGCAGCGTACACGGTCATGAGTCATGCTATAAACTTGGGGTCCAAAAGTGTGACATTTTTGTGACATCTGAACTTTGTAATTTGGCCTGAACATGCCACTGAAATTGATTTCAAGCTATTTCTAGTTGTTTGGCAAGTAATTTGCATTAAGTCAGCCCGCTCGAAAATTAGAGAATTTGTTCTGAACTTACGAATCATTTGTCAGATGTGACAGGGACATACACAAAAATGGACCCCATATGTATACAATTACCCTAACATGTTGAATTGCACTTTTGAAATACTGTACATGTAAGCTGAACCCATGTCAGCATGTTGGTTGTTGCTTTGCTCGTTCCATGCCAGTAGGTTGCATTTGCTAAACTGCATGATCGAATCAACAGACAGTAGTTTATTGAAGTGTCTAATCATATCATTAGCAAAATCTGCTCAGATATATGCCTGGTCTGCCGTATGAAGTATATTGTCTGTAATTTGTCTGCCCCAGGCTCACATGGATGGAGATCAGTAAACTTTCATCACAGCCAAGTTGTATAGAAATCCTTGATTTTGATAATAATTAGAAATGATTAACAGATTTGTATAGCGCATTTGCCGATGGATACAGTGTGCTTCAGTAAAGAAAGCTCATGAAACGTGAGAGTTGTTGGTATGATCAGAGAGGAAACAATTGGGATTTTAACTTTGCCTAATTTGTTTGAAATCTGTACATGTACATTTCTTTTTCATATCAGGTTTTTCCCTTAGCACCCATGTTCTGTCTTGAGAATATGCTCAGGCTTGAGAATATGTTGGTGTGAGGGTAAAACCTGATACAAAATTAACATCCCAGATGCAAAGCTTAAAAGGAACGTAATTGATTTCTGCATACATGTATGTGCAATAACTTGGTTTACATGTATTCAGCTCATCCACTAATGCATTATGAATTGATTTATTGTTAATTCACAAAAGGGTTTCCTTGAAAAACTTCATTGGGCAGTAATTCTCTGTACGGAAGCAGTGTGGTTTCCAGGGTAGAAGTGTGGTAAAGCACTGTGGTTTCCAGGGTAAAAGTGTGGTAAAGCACTGTGGTTTCCAGGGTAGAAGTGTGGTAAAGCACTGTGGTTTCCAGGGTAGAAGTGTGGTAAAGTGCTGTGGTTTCCAGGGTAAAAGTGTGGTAAAGCACTGTGGTTTCCAAGATAGGAGAGTACATTGTCGTGTGCCTGGCAGAAGGGCGTAAGTGCTTGGGCCCTTTTGCCAGGAAGCATGATCACTGCAAAAGAACTTTACTAGGCAAAAGGATGAAAGTATGCAACTATTGTATTTTAATGAAATATGAAGATTTCTTGGCAAAAAATAAAAAAAAATGCCCCAGTCCTTTAATAAGTTATTCAAAGGTTGCTTTTTGTACAGCCCAGGTTGATTTTGTAGTAAATTATATCCGTTTTTACCAAATAAAGAGAGTGTCTTTCTTATCCCCTTTTGCCGGGAACATTTTTTCTGCTGTGATCATGCTTCCCGGCAAAAGGGCGTAAGTGCGCTTACGCCCTTCTGCCGGGCACTCAACGACATGTAGTAAAGCAGTGTGCACCAGCCCTCCAAAATTTCTGGTTCCCCAATCTGAATTGCTTTCTTCTAGCCGTAAACCACAAGGACTAACAATCTGAATTCATGCATTGTATACCCACAAGCCAGTATGTTTTCTAAGTGGAGGAGTTTCCTATACAGATAAATACAGTAATTCATTATAACAGTCTAAAACACCACGAGCACCAGCTTAGTAGAAATTTGAAGAGCCTATACAGGTAAAAACAAAATTTCCCAAAATTTGAATTCATACGTTATTCTGAGGTGTATGTTACAGCTTTTGTGAGAATAAAAGTTTCCGTTTTATTTTTTGATTTTATTTTGGAAAAAGAGTTGCAGAATGGGGATACGGTCATCCCCAGATGGAATACCACACAGGCTCATCACATGTATTGTTTCACCACAGCGCTCCGAACTGTTTGTGTTACCCACCTCCTCGTTAAACCAGACTTGAATGCTCTCTTCATTTGCACCTTGCAGAAACACTGCAGTAGAGAGAAGGCTGCTTACCGGATCCGTTACAAGCCCTCTCAGTTCCAGCACATAGGACTGCATTCATCTCTCAAGGGAAAAGTTCAGAAGCTGAAGGTTAGTCATCGTGCACCATAAATTTCTTGTCCACTAGACATTTCTTGTAAAGAATAGGCTGACTTGTTTTGTGAGAGTTTCCTGCCTGCGTCTCAGCTGATGTGCTGTCTGTCTAGAGCTCTGGGTAGCCTTGTCATGAGGGCCATGGATTGGCACATGAGCTTTCATGGTTTAGCCCAGATATATGTAGGTAGACATTATGCAAATATTGCCTTCTACGTAGGGGTCCATAGTATTTTGTACACCTTTGGGGATAAATGGCCCCCGAGGCAAAGCCAAAGGTGCCATTTGCCCCCAAGGGTGTACTAAACACCATGAACCCCTGACACAACAGGTAAGAATTGTGTTGTCATACTGGTACCACAGTAATAGACTTTACAAATGCAAGGGAATGAACACGCCTGGTGAGTACATTTTACTCGGTCACAATGCATTTTGTTCCCACTAACATTGCCTTCACCAACAAATTGTTTAGTTGAACAAATTCAACTAAATTGAATAATTACCAGGGCGTTGCATTTCTTTGCTTCACTTTTCCGAAGAAATTTTCCAGAAAGCTACCTAATTCTGTCCTAGGTGATAATCTGAAATGGTGGAGTCTTCCCCGTCATGCCCGTACTGTGGTGGTACAGAATTTGGAACCTTGTTTGCACGCGCACAGAATGTTCCTTATGTTTCTTCATGCCGATGCTTTCTTGCTCAAAAATGAAATTCTTGATTTTTGGGGGGGGAGGGGACAAGAGAAAAATCTTACAAAACCCAACCTGCTGTTATCTGCCAACATTATTAGGGTAATAAAAACGTGGCCGTTATAGCAGACATAGTGCTTCACTGTTCCCCACAGTTCATCTCATATACAGGACCTATGGTACTGAACATGGTACCAGCATGACTAATTGCCTTGCTCATGTACCGTACCATGGCGAACAATGCTCATATTCTCGCGATCCGGTACGTGCATGTTTGTAGCATATCACATGATCAGTTTTCAATCAATACTAATTCACAACTTTCTTGCGTTATCGGTACCATGGTATAACAGTGATCTTTGTGGCACTTCAGTGATACATAGTGGGGCAGCTACACTCCCCATGTACATGTAACGTCCAGTTGATTGTGCTCCAAATCACATTGTTGCAATCATAAACTGTGGCGTTTGGGCATGACCTTTTCTTGTTGAGAATTCAACCAATGAAATTTTCATAACATTTGTCAGAATTTCATGGCTAATCATCCAGTAAAATTCTGCTGGATGGTGGACTGGGTTCTTGGTCATGATTGTTCTCGAGACTTGTTCATGTATATTATCCTCCCTGAAAACATAGGAAAGAGTTCCCTACACTGACGTCACCAGTGTTCCCCTGCAGTGATTTATCAGTCCCCAATGATTGATAAGATGTCCTTAAAAATCTGTTTGTGCAGAGAGTGTCAAGTGACACTCGTGTATGGAACTCTGTCCCAAACCTTTTACAAACAGACTCTGTGTGCCAGGCAGGTTGCGTACACCAGGGTGTGTTTTGTCAACACAGATGCTCATTCTTGGATGCATGAACTATACGTATACGTACTTGTCTTCAGAAATGCAATGTTCAGTGGGTGTCAAAATGTGCAAACAAGAGGCGATGTGTAATACTAATATTTATATTGTTCACCTTTGGCCACCATTTGCGTGGCTGCCACGCTTCTACATGTAAGTGTGGGCATGAAAAACCAACATATGGGTAGAATGACAACTGTGGCTTTTTTTGGGGGGGGGCAGTTGCCGTGTATCACAATAGGAGTAATTCACAACACAGTGATTGCCTCAAAGAATGCCCTTTTCAACTTCAAAATGAACTATGGATGTAGTACCCTGCAGTCAAACAAACAATTTATTCCTTATTATGTGTGGTATTACGCAGACACATGCACTGCTGCTACTCCTGGAAGCCTCATGAGCATGCCCATCATTACTGCAACACAAAAATTCAAATTTATATGGCACAATTAATTTCAAACTGTGAGGCTTTATGCAACAGCAATACTGAGACATGTACATGTACATGCAGTACTCAGATGTTCGCGTTGTTTCATAGTGCCCTACAATAGTTCACCTGTCTGCGGTAAACTGTATTGTCAGGTACTCGTAATGAATTAGACTCAGACACTGAGACAAAATGTTGGAAAACGTGGCTTTCTCATATTCCAAAAGAAAAAAGTCGCAGAAGGTGAGACCAGAATTGGAATGCATGCGGTGGCCACAGCATGTACACGTAGATGGCAAATATTGCCAATATAGTGTTTAACAATGCTGGAAACTTTGAGAGTTTTTCTTTTCTACAAAAAATCCCAATGTTTGTTTTACATGTATGTGGGAATCTGTCTTGACACAGGATATAAACCTTGCTGAGACCACAGATTTGAACCGTTGTCAACTTAAACCTAATGTCTTTCAGGACAAGGACTTTAAAAAGGGTTTCAAGCGCCAGTTTGCCCACATCAACCCCAATGCTGAAGTTTCTTCAACCATTAACCACTACATGAAGTACACCTTACTCAAAGCCTACCAAGGGGAGGACATATTCTGGGGCACCACGCCCTCGGCTGGTGACTTCGTAAAATTCAAGTTCATTCCTCCAATCACTATAAAAGAGTGAGTACATTACGTGTAGAGTGAGAGAGTGAGTTAAAGTACATGTATGTGTGCGTGGACATGGTTTGTTCTTTTCTGATGTACATGTACATGTAGCTATTAGGTTGGATGTTAGTGTACAAATGCATAGAATCCAGGACTGCTAATTCCTGCAGTCACAGATTTCAGAGGTTTCAGGAAGGCCTTGGTGGTTAAGGTTAAGGAACCCACAATTTCATGAAAACTGTGATACATCATTGAATTTTTTTCATATTTTCAAAATAAATCACGCTTACAGTTCTCTGAAAAGCCAAGCCAAAGATGCTTGATTTAGTCTTGGTTGACAGAAGCACTCATTTTTGTGTGACAAAATCTCCACATTTCCACAGCCAAGTTCAGCGTAACCTCATCTGTCAGTCTCAAATCAAGTTCTTAACAATGTTGGAATGCATTATACCCTACGTTTACATGCGTTTTTTTTTTTTTTTTTAATTTTACTTTTAGTTGTAAGGTCTTGAAGGTTACCAATGCAGTAGTATTGCTGATGTCACTCTTTGTAGTTTAAGGTCATGCTAATGATCTTGCATATCTCCAGTTCAGTAAACTCTTCAAAAAATGAAAAAGGAAGTGAATTGGCTTCTTTTTTTCAGCCAGTTGATGACAATGTTATCCTTACCCACCTACATTGGCTGCGGGTAATTGATACAGCTATTGAGTTCCAACTTTTTTCCCACCCAAGCTGAGCTGTATTTCAGTTGGTTTGACCTCTGCTCTTTGTGTTACTGTGGCACAATAGATTCCAATTTGTCAGTAGCAACGAGCAGAACCCAGGTGACAAGTTGTACAACACAATTGTGGAGGTACTGCCAAGCTATCAGCATGAGAAGAAGGAAGGTATTCTGGAGGCTGGGGACCACCAAGATGGCAAGATGAACAGGACGGAAGATGGATTCATTCAAGTTGGTAAGAACCAGGATTCTTCTCCATCAATGCTTTGTCCCAATTACTCTGTTGAAAATGGGGTTCTTTTACCAAAAGTCTGATTACTTACCTTCACCCAGCTTACATGTATCTTCCACTTTTGGGTGACAGAAGTAGTCATTTTTGCCCAAAATAACCAACTTGCTAGAGAATTCAACCTAAAAATCAGGTACACTGCTGTTTAGGAATGTTTTCCTGTCTTATTTTGAGGGTGTTCTAGATGTTTGATTAATTTTTTGGCAAAATATATGTGTATATTTGATTTATTGGTGCTTCATCATGGTTGTCGGTCACTTGTCAGCTGTTCTGTTGGAATGCCATCAGAAGTGAGTTTATCAGTGTGTGGCTCAAGTCTTGCTTTTCCTTTTCCAGTTTGACTTTTTTGGTAACATTAGATTTTCGAAGGCTAAAAGAGTGGCATGAACAGGGCAGCATTAAAGATCTTGTTGTTTCTTGTGACACTGTTTCAGGTAAATTTGAGGACGGCAGAGCCACTGGAGGAGTGGATTCTGACATTGGCGAAGTGGAGGAGATGAGACTACGCGTACTGGAAGACCTGAAGAACTGGGTCATACTGTCCAATGTGAGTCAGTCAGTGTGGCTAGGTTTGGGTCTGGGTCGTGAGTTTGATTTAGCATTGGTGAAGTGGTGGGGGGATAAGGGTGTGTCCACTGGAGGACTTCAGGAACTGGGTCATACTGTCTAATGTGAGTCAGTCAGTGTGGCTAGGTTTGGGTCTGGGTCGTGAGTTTGATTTAGCATTGGTGAAGTGGTGGGGGGATAAGGGTGTGTCCACTGGAGGACCTCAGGAACTGGGTCATACTGTCTAATGTGAGTCAGTCAGTGTGGCTAGGTTTGGGTCTGGGTCGTGAGTTTGATTTAGCATGGGTGAAGTGGTGGGGGATAAGGGTGTGTCCACTGGAGGACCTCCGGAACTGGGTCATACTGTCTAATGTGAGTCAGTCAGTGTGGCTAGGTTTGGGTCTGGGTTGTGAGTTTGATTTAGCATTGGTGAAGTGGTGGGGGATAAGGGTGTGTCCACTGGAGGACTTCAGGAACTGGGTCATACTGTCTAATGTGAGTCAGTCAGTGTGGCTAGGTTTGGGTCTGGGTCGTGAGTTTGATTTAGCATTGGTGAAGTGGTGGGGGATAAGGGTGTGTCCACTGGAGGACTTCAGGAACTGGGTCATACTGTCTAATGTGAGTCAGTCAGTGTGGCTAGGTTTGGGTCTCTACCATGGGCTTGAGTTGATACTGATGCATTGGTTAAGGCATGTTTGGGCTTGAGGTCGAGGTCCTAGGTTAGATGAGGTTTTCCTCCGCTGTGCTCTTCCAGACCAGCCTGACCAGACTCTGAAGACCTGCTCTATGAAAGGTGTAATTGGCTGGCACATTCATTTGTCTCTCGGCTGAAGTTTGTTTATGAATAAGTATGCTTAAGTTTGTACAGTCCCCTGAACCTGTGAGGGTCATTGGTTTGGCAGAATAGCACCGTGTACTCTGTGCAGACACACTGGATAGGGAGGTGTCATTCACTCCCAAGAGTCTCCGTCAATGGACCCTAGTTTGTGCGTACTGCCTGCAGTAGGCATAAGATTGGCTGTCTCCAAACTACCTGGCTGTTTTGTGATAACATGTGAGTCAGTGAAAGGCCCTAGTCAGCGGCTCCCACCATGTTCCACAGCCATAGCCGAGTGATTCCGACACAGCCTCTTTGCCACCCTAATGTGCACAAGGTACATCATGTCAGGCTGCAATGAAAATGTGCATAGTCAAGCAATTTGAACACAGTCTCTTTCCCTGTCATCGCATGGAATGTCGGTGTGCATGGAAAACCATTGTCTGACTCTGAGCTTATCTGAGTCAGAATCTTAGTTTTTCGAAAGATAAAAGCCTCATCGATTGACGTATTGATCGTGAAGAATAACCAGAGTGATTCTTTGTTTTTACCTTGACAGATTCACATTGTGCCTGCAATGCAGAAGAGGTGACCATAGTGGCCTTTCTGACAAGGGATTATCGTCTTGCTCCACCCTCCTCTCTCCTGTGCTCCCCAGCTGTAATTTCCAACACAAATATTTCCCACCATAGCTTTCCTTCGCCATCTCTTATCTATGGCAGAGTATTTAATTCCATTTTTTTCTTTGGACAGCCCTCCAAATGATAATTTTCAACAACTCTATCTTTTGAAGACGAAATATCCTGGAAAGTGGTGCAATGGTTGGCTTGACAGAAAGTTGACCCCCCCCCAAAAAAAATGCATTTCCTGAAAGTGTCTGTCATTGCTGACAGATTTTTTCTTTTTTAATCTCTAAAACACATTTCCCAGTCAACTTGTTCGGTGTCTTCTTTGCTTGTGACCTGCAGCACTGCCCATGAACAGTTGAGCGTGCTGAATGACACTGTCTATTGACTCTGGACACTGAATGATGGTCAGCCCACTTGGGCACAAGTTTTTCCCCACCAACCAGAGTTTCTTCTGAGAGAAGACAAACTCTGCTTCCCCATCAGTATGCTTACTCTTTAAATGAAGAGAATCCTAGAAGACTGTTCTTGGTGTATAATAATAATTTAGTATTGCAGTCTATGCAATGTAGATCAGATTCCGTTTGGAACATCATTCTTTGCAAATGATTTCAATCCCTGTGTTTATGATGTGTCTTATTTTTGAAATGTTCCTTTTTTTTCCCCTCCGTTACCGCTTTACTACTGTACAGCATGTGGTTTTTAAATGCACACGTGCCATTGTCCGTTTTTTATCTTGTAAGTAATTTTGTTTGTTGGAGGGTGCATTGATCTGATCAATTTTAGCTGAGTGCTAAGTCCTCTGAAGTCTGAGGGAGTGCACTTAATTAAAAGAAAACACATAAAAAGGGGTCTGAAAGAAGAGAGGTTAAATTGGCTTTGTTTGCCGGTAAGGCACCTCATGCTGTGAGCAGAGCTCAGCAGATCTTAATTAACATGCATTTGCTGGTCCTGTTTACATTTTAGACATTTCTTTTGCCTGGGATTTTCGCACTTTGTGACAAAATCCAGTAACGTCTTGGCACTTTGAAGCTCTTGGCCCAGCCCTTGATCATGTTGCATACTGCCTGACAAATATCTGTAAGATAACATTGATTCTGACTTCTGTGGACCTACCAATCTAAGAACTAAGGTACATACTGTACTATTCACTCACAGGATTTCTCACACATTTTATCTTTTTACATTGAAAAGAAAAATTGTACATTTTATGATCTACATGTAATGATCTACATGTACACTTTTCCAAAGTATTAAATTATTGTAATATCTGTGTAAATATGACATATAGAACGAATGTTGATTTTATCCGTGTTGGTGATTTTATGGAACATGAATTTGTGTAGTTATCTTTCGACTGATGTGTGCTGTTGAAATATTTTCTCCCTTGAGCCAATTCAGGAAATAATTTTTGTTGATTGCTTTTAGTTGTTGATATTGTGCTGTGACGGACACTGCACACCCGTTTGTTTTAGTGCAAAACAGAAAGTGCACATGAAAAAAGCGTCCAGCAGACTTGATAATCAGTAAGGCTTTGTTTTCAGGAGCTCCTGCTTTGCACTTAATATTTTTGCCACATTCTCACGAAGGATGCTTAGAAGGAATCAATTCTGCGAACCGAAAGATTGAATGTAAGAGAGAATTTAGAACGCACTGTCAAAAATACGGATGCACCAGGAAGGAAGTGTTACCTCTTTAACAAATACATGAATGCAACTAGCATTGATTCTTCTCTGGCTTTGCATACCTTGGATAGCAAATGGACAAGTCAGCCTTGTTGGTTTGCTCAAGTTTGCTGGATGATAGGCGTAAACCTTTAAATTGGAAAGAGTTTTAATTTTTAAATTAAAATGTATTGTTTCCATTTGGATGTTTAAAATGTTTTAGTTTTATTGCCAATGAAATATGTATCTATTGGACAAAAAGTGATCTTTGAAATTTTAGAATGCTCTGTGTGCTATTTAATGATTACATTTTATGAAATTGATTTCAGATGAAACACGTTTGTTTTGCTTCTTTTTCTGTGAAAGATGTGTTTATAGTGGTATTTGCATTGTAATAACGTTTTAGTTGATATATTGAATATATGAGAGAAATATAAAATGTAAATCCCACAAACTCTGTCATGTTGATGTTGCTATGTTGTATTTATTTATAAATGTCATTTTTGCATTGTTTGACTTGGTGCAAATTATTCCTTGCCAGACTCTGCTTGATAGCGTATTGTTTGAGTGATCATCACAAGAAATGTGCATGTACTTGAGTTCTCACTGTGGTTTGATTATGGTTACACAAAGACATTTCACTTATTTTTTTTATGGATGACTGAACTGCATTGATTGTTGTGGCTGCAAGCTAAGGTACCTTTTGATGTAGGTTTAGCTATCTTCACAATGTCCTTGTTGAACCTGCAGGGTCAGCAGGGACGTAAATGAGCATAAACAGGAAAGTGCGACAGCGTTGTAAATTGCAGGGGAAGGGCCTGCTTTTTACCATCTTGCCGCCGGTATTAAGATTCAATTGAATTGTTATGTAATTTCTTGACAAAAGTTGCATTTTTTTCTAGAAAACTTCAAATTTACTCGATCCTGCGACTTCTCACAGCAGGCGATATTGATATCTACATTCTTGTTGAATGTTTCAAAAACGTTAAGGAAAAAGTTAGTTTTCAAACATTTGGATGTTTTGCTATTTTCTTAGTTGAAGTCGGTTGCTGTCATGACTACCGATGTTCTCTCTAGTAGTAGTTGTCGGTATATATGGGTGTCTATGTCTGGTTTCAACCCCACAGAGACGTTCTTCAACATTGCACTGGAAATGATGTTTGATCGTGATTGGACGGTCCCTGTGCTTTAGGGTTTTAAAATCCAGTTTTATTCAAAGACAAATTTGTGACGCTAAAAGATATTTGGAGAAACGGGAATTTTAAATCGTTTACTTTGACAAAGTGGAGGGCTCACTTTTCAATATTGGGGTGATTCCTTTGTACAAGAAACTTTCACCAAAACAAGATCAGATTTCTACCTTTCCTCCAACAAGAGAAGAGATGGGCCAAGTGGGAAGTCGGCGAAGGGAGTAGATCAAGTACAAAATGGTAAGCGAACGGTGACGTGAACCGTTGGCTCTTGTGTTATACTTTAAACGGTGTGGCGTGTACAATGCCGTATGCATAACTTTTGACCCTGCAGAGAAAGCAAATTGCATGATGAATATAAAGTCACACAGAGCGCCTCATAAAGTTCTAAGTTTGTACTGATTTGTGGCCGGATGTCTGAGAGAAGTTAATGTGCTTTTCTTGAATTGGTAGGGGTGGAGCTGAATTGCTTAATGGTGGTGTCGAGTGTTACTACGGCACGATCAGACCGAGAGACACTCCCAAATGTTACTTGACTGGCACCGAGTAACGTAATCCAAACACACATCTGAGCTCCGTGGTCAATACTCGACGTTGGCGTACTCTTATTCTAACTTAATATCAAATCAGTCTGAAATATGTGATGCACTGATTTGATATTATATTCTTGTCGATATTCTGATCACGGTGCGACACAGCCCTTCCATATTTCTCTCATTCTAGCTTGATGCACCTTCTATGACGTCATCATGCCGAAACTAATGATGTCGCATTTCTTTCAACAGTATTCGGTGGGCAGCCGTCCCATGTATAACTCTTATGTACTTATTATTTCAGATAACCAAGGCAGTGGATAGCCCTTTTATCAAGCGGACTCCTGTGCTGCCACTGCCTCACCCGCTGATTCATCTTTGACACTGTGGCATTTGACCACAAATATTCAGTGGCGTAGCACCCGTCGAAACGACGTTGCTATACGCACGTATTACCTGTAAAAAGACACTAGGTGACTGCTAGGATTTCCGTTTTGAGGCCTCGTGTAATCCTGTTGAAGCGGGATATGCAATAGTTATTATACCTCATGTCATAAAAACCTGCATGGTTAAGCAGAATTTCCGCAGATTAAGCGCTCTGACAGCATTTTTAAAACAAGTGCCAAATTTCCACCAAGTGCATTTCGGCCTATTTCACAAAACAAATAGGCCAAATAGCCTGCCTAACGTATTTGAACCAACAAGCTCGTGTAACGGATAGCAATCTAGGCCCATGCAGTTCTGTTGCGATGATATTAAAGGTTTTTTGCAAGAATGTAATTTCCTTCTCATCAAAGCTGTTCACTGAGCTAGGTAACTGGAAATCTCCATTTTTTTCTTTGTTGATTTCGTGCATGTTTTTCATTATACCCAAGTATTCACGCCGGGTTGTCACAGATAAACATGGCAGTCTTTGTGGTGTGCCCCTTTTCGAAGATAAAAACTTCCTTTTTTATTTCCCTAAACTTCACAAAAACGAAGATTTAAGGGTGGCCCGAACTGTAATGAGTTGATCGCTCAGTCAAAAGGCCAGGGGAGGTGTGCAAGCTACTTTCTCCGTTTCGGTTTTTCAATAACTGTAAGTAAAATCGGGCTCATGCAGATGAGGCGAGGCGATTACCATGATTCGTCAGAAGTCTCAGTCTTGACAAAAATCAGTACACAAAGTATAAAGCATACTTTAATATTTGACTTCAGCGATTATGTTGAAGTTTACTGTCGATCAATGCCCTTCCCCAACTACAAGTTCCATTTTTCTGACCAGTATATATAGGCCGGACTTCCACTTACTGTAAACGAAAACCATGTCGATAATGCGGAAGTGCCGAAGAGTTTACATCATTGTTCCCGCCATAGTAGACTTAATTATTTTCCTAAATGCAGAGCGATAAGCCAGAATTGTTGACAGTTTTTATTAATTTATTTTTTAATCGACGATGACTGGTTTTTTGTTCGGATGCTTCATGTGTGGTTTACACATTTGTAATTATTTATATACTGAACGAAACTTTACTCAGTATTGTTTCCAACAATCTTCCTTTGTTTTGCTGTTTCAAACACCTCCGTCGTAATTGTCGAATAGCCTGGTCAAGTAATTCTTCTAACAGATATCAAGCAAAATATACTGTCGAGCATGAACATAAAATAATAGTCTGTGGAAGTTGTGAGCCCACGTTGTCCGACCCAGGCAGCCTTCATTCTAGAATCTCTACACAAACTCCATTACATTTTTAAGACATCTCTTCATTTTCCCGATCGCAACCCAGATTAGTGATAAAAACTTGCTTTACATTATAAACCGGTATTAATGACTTAATCATACTTTATATGTACATGTATGCAGTACTGGTTATATATTGTACAGTAGCGTTATTGCGTTTGGAAACTCTTTCTATGTAACTAAAATCTCATAGTTGCTATTCATAGCTCAAATAAAGCATAAAAATGCACTTAGTGGGCCTAAACAAGAAAGCCCATTTATGTAGTACACACAATTAGGCCTACATCTACCTGCGAAACAGAAACGGTCATCTAGAGGCCCGTTTACACGTGCTAGCGGAATTCCGTGCGGTCCAAAGTATAGAACACATGGTTTTCTATCAATTTTTTTTATGCAGAGCGGGAAAGTAGCGCGGTCGCTAGATAAACCGATGTGGTTAACCAGAGCGACTTTTTTCCAAGGGTGAGACTGCACTAAGACTGTGCGTTCTTGTTAATCAGCGCTCTCTTTTGGTATGACGTCACTGTCTGCCTGCTGCGTTGTAATCGTTTTGGAGTAGGCCTACTATTAACAAAAATACCGTAAATTAACATAAATGAACGTAAAAATCAAGCGGCATTACCGCTTTTTTCTGTTATCGCTGTACGTTATATCGCCCGTCTGTAATTGGGCGCAAGCCACAATGATATAGTTACGATTTATATTTGCAGTTGGTACGATGTGCTACAGGATCGAAATGAACGGAAACCTCAGACTTAATGCAGTTCGAATAAAGCATTGGTTTTGATGATTGTTCTTCCAACACAAAGGAAAAAACGGTAAAGGTTTTACGCTTGTGGCTTTCCTTTTTTCTGTTCGTATATTAGTCAGACTGTTGGTGCATGCCCTACCCTTTAAAGGGCAACCCTAACGGTAGCCGTACCCGTGTCCACAGCAATGTCCACGGTGTCGTCTCCTTCTGGTGGTTCACCGTCTCCTTCTACTGAGCTCGACGGTTCCTCGACCTCAACGGTGTCAATCATCATGCTTTTCCGCAGCTCTCTCCCCTCCAGCTCGGCCGATGCGACGTCATATTGTTGAATGCCGTCTACGTCGGGGCGCGACAAGTAGAACTTCTTGATGATGGTGTAATGCGTCTTCCCAGTTTTGGCCCTAAAGTACCAGCGATAAGGCCATGTGACTCCAAGGAGAGCCGTCAGCCAATAGTATCGCATTCTCATCCACCACGGCTTGGTTCTCTCGTTCACGAAGGCCGCGATGCGCTTTTCGAAGCCTGCGACATTCTGCTCTATCCAGGCATCCATGTAGACGTCCTTGTGCCTGTTTCGCTCTTGGAATGCTTCAAAGCCGTCCAAGTATGCCGAAGACGTCTCCAGGTCTCCAGGGGATATTTTCTTCTCTAGTCGGACCCTAGTCACGCGATATTTCTCCACGCCCTTTATTTCTGGTGCGGAATCATCCACCCAGTAATTGAACTGAAAAAATTCCAAATCTGTGTGCGTGACCACCATCTCTTGGTACGTCTCTGTTCGGGTCTGGAGATTGCCTTGAGCGTCTGTATACGTGACTAACCTGGTGCGCGTTTCGTAGTGGTAGCATCTGACGTGCCAAGTGATGAGTGGTTGAGTATTGCGCATGTTTGCTACCACTGTGGCCAAGTTTTTTGCTCCTCCCAACTTGCTGATGTAAGCTTTCTCTCTGGAGCGTATTGATTCGAGAAGCATAAAAATGTACGCCATCGGAGAAACGATGATTCCGTAGAGGGCCAAAGTCACCCAACTGTTACTGATGAAGCCGCATTTTAAGGGAAAACAGGTGGCATAAAAAGGAATCGAAAACCAGAAACAGATGAACGATGTAATGGAAAACACCCTAACGAAGCTGACATTCCTGATGCGACTCTTCCTAGGTTCCATCTTCTCTTCGTTATTCTGGTCAGGCTCCCCAAACTGATTGTCTGCTGCTGCATCAGGAGCAGCAGCCCCAACTCCTGTAGCGTCAGGCTTGTCTTTTTGTTCAAAGTCTTCATCTTGTTCGTAGCATTTCAACACTACGTAGATGATGCACGGACCGCAGATTGTGCCAAAGATTATAAGGACGAGGATGACAATCCACAGCCAGGACGGCTCAACTCCTTGGCTTCCTGAGTCACCGTCGTTTTTGTTCCAACTGCTCCAGCTGCTCCAACTGCTCCAGCTAGGCCTACTCCAACTGCTCCAGGTAGGCCTACTCCAACTGCTCCAGCTAGGCCTACTCCAACTGCTCCAACTTGACCAACTACGCGAAGTTCTCGGGCGCACCGGTCTCGTCGGCATAGGCACAGGCGTTGTCTTTACCTGGCAGGACCCGGAGGAAATCCATTCACCCTCACCTGGCAAGGTGGTTCGCAATTGACAGATGCTGAAATAATACTTCGGAGTGTAGCCATCGCTGCAAAACGTAGTAGAGATACCACCGTCCTGCAGACCTGCAAAAACCAGGGCCTCAGTCGAGGCAGTGATGACTGGTCTGGGACAGATGTCCACCTGCGGCATCTCACAGTACTGACCAGTGAAGTTCAAAGCACACACACAAAGTAACTCTCCAACGTCTTTCTGCAAGCAGTTCCCAGCATTCTGACATGGATTGTGATCCGTACAACTCTGATTGGTCTGCACTCCCCTGCAGTCCAGTGAAATATCATTGTTTGCTTGGAAGCGGCCGTTAGTGTAGACATACCAGGCAGAACTATCTGAGATGAACTCCGGGCTCATGGCATTTGTGGTCACGTACAAATAGCCACTGTCCATGTTGTAGTCCGCACCCACCACCCAACTATTAGAGCTGCTGCTGTAGAACAGGTAGGCTCCTTCACTTGAACCTTTTCTATCATATACTGGACGTACATTTTTGTACACACCGGTCAGCTTCTGAAAGTAGTAAGTCAGTTCATTGATGAAGACAAATTTACCCCCATCTTGTTCCTGGATGATTACGTCATTGAAGGCAAAGATACCAGAGTGACATGGTGTGAACTTTATATTGTCTGATATGCAGAGAGGACCCAACTGTGAGACTGCGCTATAGTCGACAAAAAACCTGCCTCCTCTAACATAGTCATAGTAGAACCATCTGTCAATTACTCGACTGAAAGGTCGTGCGGCGCCATAGTAAGGAAGCCAGTTGTTTGAAAAAGACTTTGTCGTTGCTCCCATTCCAAACAATTCCCCTTGTCTGGGTCCGATCATCATGAGCCGTGTAATGCGGTTGTAGTGGAAGTAAAGATTTTGCTGTTCGTGTTTGAACACGGGGAAATCGGACCAGGTGAAGTTTTGAAGGCGGTAGACCCCACCGACTTGAACATAGCCGAGGTAGTCGGGGTCTACGTCAATGTGAATCCTCTCACAGAGTCCAGCGGGGATTCCTCCGCCAGCAACTGGGCTTGCCTTGCAGAAAATCATCAAGAGGAATGACAACTTCAAGATCTGAAGCCTTCTAGATTCTTTTGTCGGGGTTGCCATATTGTGACAAATATTCTAGCCTTGTATCGTTTTCACCCCAAACGGTTCAGTGGCTGGAGGGTATAGCTCAAAGTGATTATGGTAAGTGTTCGAGGAGAGAATGATGAGCTGTTTAGGCTGAGCGCAAATACAGAAAATTGCTTGGCCAGTTTAGTGGCGTTCCCTTTATATACCCTTTCCCAAACAAGCTGAAAGTAATATTTCCTGCCTGATTTGTCAGTGCCCCGGACAGTCAAACGCAGTTTCAAGTTTAAGTTCCTGCTTTCGTTTTACACGTTCAAGGAAATCCCTTGTTCCTCTTGTCATTTTGCAATACGGAAACTATTTTGAATGGTCCAAAAGGAAACACTGTGAACATAAAGACACAAACACTCCCTGAACCGCGTTTTTCTCAATAAAAACAGAATCTGCCGCTTTTTGTGTGGAGAAGGGCAAGCCTCTTCTCTAATCTCGAAAGCGTTAAGTGCTTTCGGTTCTGTTTTGAAGACTAATTCATGTTTTGGCAAGTCGAAAGCAAGCGCGAACGCGAAATTTTGACACCAGACCAAAAATGTTCATGCTTCGAATTGGCAAAAGTTGAACACAAGTCATTTTCAACTTAGGCAATGATTCTGCTGCAAGCAATTTGTGGCATTCGTTTTGCTTCTCTTTGACCTGAACTATGAACCGGCCACAAGGCAAGGCAAACGTTGCATTGAAAGGCCGGTTCCTACTTTGCGCGAAAGCGAACACAAATGGGAATTTTTTTAGGTCAAATCAAACATTCGTGCGGCGAATTTACTAAAGTTTAACACCTCTCAACTCGAGCGTAATTTGGATGCAAGTCATATTAGAAGCAGTTGAATTACAGAAGAGATCAGATATATCCTCATCGGTCAGTAGGATCGATGCTTTGTGCCTATCTTCAGCCGTCTGCCTTTTTGTGCGGGTGAGTGGCTGTCCTTTGCCGCTTTAACTTCAAAGTCGATTTGGCAAAAAACGAAGCCAAGCCGGAGACGTGCACGACGATGGGTGGTTGGAAAACCCTATGCCAAGATTTCTTCTGAGGTGCACATACACGAAAGCAAAACCTTATGAAAGTGTCCGAACATAAGAGAAAAGCCCACTATTTTGCTGAAGCTTATTTTAAAAAATTCGCAAAGCGCGTATGCGAGTTCTGGTAGGTTGAGCGCCCTCACTCTACAAGCTATTTCAGCAACACCAGCTGGTAACCGGCTTTAATCAAGTCATGACATTGGTGCCCTGCCCCCACGACAAATTTTGGGCATGCAGTACGCATGACATGAAGCCCAAAAGCACATGGCGGTAACTTCAATTTATCTCATCTTTCTGTGGAATTATTTTACATGTTGCTACTAGGCTGTTAAGGAGTTGAATGTTAGCTAATGTCAACAGCAAGTAACCGGTAAGAAGTTTTATATTTTCAGGGTTCCATTAGCTGAAAAAGATTTGAAGATTCTGCATCTCAACAGTCATGACAGTCAGACATTAGGGCCTTTTTATACTACTTACTAGACTAGACCTGTATGGGCAGCCATCTTACTTTTCTACTGTTCAAAGTAATGTAACCAACATGACCAAACAATCAAACTAACGCTGGAAGGAATAATAGTTTGTTCCCTTTTATCTATATGAAAAGTTGTATTACTATTTTAAATGGTCTACAGGGGGACTAGACAAACATGGAAGCACCATGTTTAAGGTCGGGCCTAGCATAAATTTATATAGAGTACCGAAGTGAATATGTCACGCGCGCGCGCACAATGTGTGAAAGGCATAAGCGCGAGAACCAGCGCGTGAACCAACACGCGCGCGTACTCCATTCGTTTGCACTGCACTTTCTGGTTCACAGTGACATCACACTTTGGTACTCATTATGCTAGGCCTGACCAAGCTTCCATGTCTGTCTTGTCCCTTGTAGACCATTGATATACAGATATACGGGACATGAATTCACATGTACATACACACCTATATGTATCCCCTTCGTAAGTGACAGTTTTTGCTCTTTTGATATTTAGTTAGTGAAAAATAAATTTAAAAAAATGGAAGACATTTGTTGTACATGTATTTGTTTGGGTTTTGTTCCTAGAATCAGTGAATTTTGGCATTAAAAATAAAAGTGAAATATCGTCATCATGGAAATATGTGACAGCTTCACGTAGGCTAGTGCAAGAATGTCATAGAGCTCCCAATGTGGTACACTCTGACTTTCACTGGACGTTCCTCATACAGTGTTCCCAAGCCTCTTGTTAAAAAACTTCAAATTCATTTGGTTCAATATTGGTAAATTTGTAATAGGCCTATGGCTTTCGTACTTACGTACATGTACACGTACATGCTGCTGAACCTTTGTGAACACTGTTTCAGTGCTATGAAATTTCATCCAAAATTCAACAATGGCAGTGTTTGGAAATTAGGCAAGAATTCAGCTAAGTTACCCCCACCTTAATACACATTACAAAGTCTCAGAAAAAGTCTCAAAAAATCCAAGATAAACATTTAATGAAGTTATCTCAAGTTGATAAATTGTAATACATTATTATAAATCCACTGGCATACATGTATCTAGCCACAAGTTTGTTACAAAATTTTGTGTTATTTGCACTTCAGAAAGATCTAACCAAAATACAGTGTACATGTAGAATTTGATCTGAACTTAAGAGTGGGTGAGAAAAATCAAGATTTTTGAATAAAAAAATTGGGACCTTGATGAAATAAATTGTCAGTTGATTTCTGTGAATACTATAAATATTCAAATCAATAAGATTCAGAAAACATTCACTGACATCATTCATCCCTTTCCATTAAAATGAAGTTAATGAATCTTCCCGTGAAAATCCATTCTCGAGGTCGGCATGATGTCACTATGAACATTCAACACGCGGCTAAGTTTGAAATTTAGCCATCGTTCAATTCAGTAATTTATCTGCATGTCTGACTGTAAGAAAACAGGTAGCAATAGACTACATGTACCTACTGTACATGTACATATTTTAAAGTCCCATGCAACCCACTTTTGTGAAAAAAAAATCAGAGCTTTTTCAATTCCATCCTTGCCTCTCATCACGAGATGAGCCGCACACTTCTGCATTCAGTGGCTGCTACGTGTACATTTGCGCGATACGTCACACATACTGTACTAAACATCACTAATACAGGCACAGCATAATGAACGTTCGATATTAGTTTGGATACCAGGCCCAATGATTCCGACTATTCTCATCAAGATTCTTTCGAGAGACATCAGGGAAATCTGTGGTCATTGAACCACACTAATCTCATATTGGCTCGACCATTTTGGAAGCAGGGGGGAGTATGGCAGGGCGCGTACAAAAATTGGAAACATACATGTAATGTGCTGTATGATGAACATCACCCCACACCGTGGCATCTTGTGTCAGCCCCCTCCCTTTTGAACTTTTCCCCCTCTCACCGTCCCACAATTACCAGTAACTCAAATTCCTGGCACAAATTTATGCTACTGACCCTTCCTTATAACAATTTCACTGCAAACAGAACAGCATAGCATTTGCCTGTCTAGTTCTACTTAAAAACCCATATAGCGTTATTACTTCATGTAAACTGTATTGGCTCAAAGTCACACATGGTGGAGGTTACATGTACATGAGCTGTAGGTTTGCAGTACACCATGGAAACTAAATGTATCCTTTCAGAAGAGGTGTGCTTCTGAGAAGAACCGGTGTGTATCAATTCGACGTTTCGGCCAGGATTCTCTGGCCGTCCTCAGGAGAAACAACCATAAAGCACTCACTGGGCATGCTCAGTGCCGTACTGGTTTCAAAAGCAGCTGGAGGAACAGCACTTTAAGACTTGACCAGGTAGAAGCTGCAGTGGTCGCAGTGCATAT
This sequence comes from Acanthaster planci, assembly GCF_054643075.1. NCBI lineage: Eukaryota > Metazoa > Echinodermata > Asteroidea > Valvatida > Acanthasteridae > Acanthaster > Acanthaster planci. The sequence continues at coordinate 25,404,529 of NC_141778.1, read as the reverse complement.
TAAGATGTTTCTCATTCCATTCAAATCCTGACTTCTCTTTTTTATATTTTTGTCTTCAAGATAACAGCACATCCACATGTGGTCCTTCCAATCCTGCCTGGTGTGTGCTGGAGGAATCAGAAGTAATCAGGGTCACCAAGTCAAAGTCAGCTGCCATGATGCATACTTGTATACATGTACATGCGCATGGTGATCAGGTACGTTGTGTGTTTACTGTATGCATCTATTTATTTATTTCTAAATACTCTATTATTGAGGCCCACAATGATGGGTTGTAATTAGAGCTGTGCCAGGTACCTAGGTGCTGGTACCCACAACCTGACCATTGATTACAGGTTCCATTTTGTCGATTTCATTACCTGAAACTGCCCCCAGCCACTGTCAACAGAACATTTCAGAAAGGCAAGCACCCTTTTTTTTTTTGACTTGCCGATAAATTGTCTTTAAAAAATAAAAAAGCATTAGATAATTGCAACAAATATTGGCTATCAAGCTAGCCTGATTACAGCCACGGACCCAATTGTAGTCTGCATGTAGGCAGTGCTGTTGCTGACCCAAGTGAAAACAAGCCATGACTGTGCGCAGTGCCTTGCGCTGCAAACGTGATAAACCAAATGGCTGGAAACTTTTTGCCTCATGAAGGTACATGTACATATAAAGTATTTATTGCAGGTTTATTCAAAGAAAAGAAACTTTCAGGTAACAACACAAAATGTCATAAAAACGATGATTTGTCAGCAAAAGTATGCTCCATTAGAATTTATAAAAAAGGAAGGAAACCAATCATAAAAATTTCAACACTTCAGAGGGAGTTGAATTGGATTACATGGATACCTAGGCTATTATGACTTCATGATTCAGGAACTTTTTAAACTCAAACTTCAGATGACACAATTTTTAGCTTTTCCTCCAAGGTCTGAGTTGTTCAGATTTTACTGCATTTTATTTCTTACTAGAAGTAAATAGTTCAAGTTGCAAAGCACTCCCATGTAATTGTAGTGCAAAGTGCTGGGGGAGTGAGTAAGGTACCTGTACGTGTAGGTTCATGTACATGTACAAGTACCTGTAACGAACTTCCAAATGGTTTCTTAATAAACTAGTTCAAAAAGGTGAACAAGTGAAAGTCCTGACATGCCTGACCTACATGTACAGTACATATATCTATATTTCCCCTCTTTTTGCCCCTCCAAATTTTGTGGAATGGCTCTGTTCTCTGTACACTACCTTCATGTAGAACTACATGTACATGTATATAGTGTACATGTATAGTAGCTACATGTAGCATGTTTTGAGAATGCACGCTTACCGTACTTACAGTTTGTGAACTTTGCAACCAAAATCAAGGATGTAAGTTTCTGTGACTCCTGTAATTCTGTTTTTTTGGGCCTTATAAGACAACCAACAACATGAACAATGTGAAACTGCTGAGAAAATGGGCAGGGGATTATGCCAATTAATTATTCATGAAAGAAGCATGTCAAAATGTGTCATTACTTTCATATTTGCTCATGTACATGTAATGACAATGTTAATGGATTGCATGATAAAGTTGAACCGTCCTAATTTGAACCATAGTAAGGTCCAGGCAAATGGCTGTGGTCGTTGCGAAGAAAAGCTGCCATGTTAGTCATGATATGGCTAACAGTGACCAATTCCTTGTTAACCCTCCTTTTATTGTAACTGTCAAAAGCAGTCAAAAATTCCTTCTCCCATTACACAGACTCATACATGTATGGGAAATTTGACTGGTTTTGACCGATAGGACAACTGGTTCAAGAATATGACTTTGCAAAGGAGGATTAAATAACCATTTTACATGTACATGTACGTCAAAGCAATTTGATTGAAATTTGAATGATTGTTATTGTTATTTATTTGGCATTCATCAGAAATACACAATACAAAGACAGGACATCTACATGTACATACATGTACATATACATTAAGTAAGAACAAGGGCTATACAAAGTAAACCATCAGCAAATGCCAGGAAAAGAAAAAATTTAACTAAATAACTGTGACCTACATGTTCATGTACAGCCTTCCTTACAGACATATACCTGTACATGTATATGTAGATCAGGACTGTGTGTGTTTTCACATCGTCCAGCATCCAGTGATTAACATACATGTACATGTAAAGTTTCCTTTTGCCTACTTAAGGGCTTCGGACCTGTGCCGTGTAGGCTTACATGTACATGTACATGTAGTTGGTGCATCAGACTCGCATTTCAGGGTTTTTTGTTTTTGCATGCTCCAATCCCAATCTTGCAAAATGAAAGGCAATTTCCTGAGTAAAGGTTGCAGTTACGTCTACTTTTACCTGTACATGTACAAAATGTATGTGTTTGAGAAATAAGAACTGGGTTTGCAGCCCGTACACCATGGAATCAATCTCTTTTGGACGAGGTGTGGTTCTTAAAAGAACCAAAGCAAAGCTTCAAATCTTACTTACATGTATGTACATGTATGTGTTTGTCAGCAAAGCATTTGTCACTCGGGAATCAAGGAAGGTTCTTGCAGAAGATAGGCCTTCCGTTACTGATACGTCATTACATTGAATCATTGTACAAGGCCAATGTGTGGAAACAAATTGTTGACAATACATGAACAACAGAAACAGTGCACAAACAATACATGTACCGGGGGTAAGTCCACAAGAACATCCTGTTTCAGTTCGAACACAGAGGATTCAATCAATAATTGAGATTCCCATTATGAATGAAACCTGTTCCTTAAAACAATACATGTAAGTCTGCAAGAACATTCTGTTTCAGTTGGAACACAGAGGATTCAATCAATAATTGAGATTCCCGTTAGGAATGAAACCTGTTCCTTAAAACATTGTCACATTGGGCCTCAGTCAGACCCTTTCATAGCAATGTTAGCATGAGCCTGGAAAAAAGCATTTATGGACAGTTCTACACCAATTGTGACATGACTGCCAAAGTTTCGAATTGTTTTTACAGTTTCTTGTCTCTACTGCTCTACTGCTTGTCAAGGGTACTTGCACTCAATGTAATGAATCCGTTGGGATATTATGGCAATATTACAATGAATATGAAAAATTATAATTAATACAAGAAGTTTGTAACAGATGACTTTCAACCAAAACTTCTTGTACCATTGGTATCTATATAAAGTGACTGTCCTGGTGCGTGTTTCGTCGTGGTAGCATATGGCGTGCCAGTGATGAGTGGTTGAGTATTGCGCATGTTTGCAACCACTGTGGCCAAGTCGTTTGCTCCTCCCAACTTGCTGATGTATTCTTTTTCTCTGGAGTGCATGTACATTGACTCAACCAGCATGGAAATGTACTTGTATGCTACCGCACTTACATGTACAGTCACGCCCAAAACGGCCATGTTTGCATTACTCTCAGAATGTTTATCAGTAAGGCTGGGCTGGCCAAATTTTCAAACATGTAAATGTAGTTGCACTTGGGGCAGGGGTGTTTGAAAACTGATTGCCTGAATTTAATTTTCAGTTGACCAACAAGGAACTCATGATTTTGCCCCAAACTGTACAGTACTGTACGTGTACATGTACATGTACATGTATGTAGGTTAATTTTCATGTATCATTGTGATATCGCTGAAAACCATGCATGAAACATTTCTAGGTGGTACACATATACATACATGTACATGTATGAGTACATGCCAGCTGCTGGACACCCACAATGCGCACAGGTGTTCATACAGAGTGTGGTTACCTGAAGTCAAACCACGTGTGACTGCATCTCTTGATTTTATTCCTTTGATGTTGATAAGCCAAAATTACTGCAAGTTTACTTAAAAACTACCAAAAAGTACAAGTAGTTTCAAAAGTTTCAACCAATACCTAGTGCACCATGTTGCACTAGTCGTCACACATTTTTTGAAAGTGAGTTTTTGGCACATGACAGTTGTTTCCATCTTTTTAAGATCAGGCATTTTTTTCAGCTTCTTTGAATAAATATGTTAAAAATATTGTACAACTTTAGTCTCTCTTTGAATTGATTCTTTTGAGAAGCAAAGGAAAGATCATTCCAGTTGTCAAGTCACCCTTTCGCCTGCGCCTTATGGTCAAATCGGACTGCAAACATCATGCTCCACGAGGATCTCGCTCGTTGTTGCTCGCACTTCCCTGCTTTCACGTTTCTCACTCATTCCTGGCAGACTTGGGGAGATTACATGTACATGAGGCATGTGAGCTCCTCGACTTGCCTGGTTTGACGCATGCTTGTCCCTCGCACACTCATGTGTTTCAATGTGGGGTTCTTGCACGTTGAAACGCATGCTTGTCCCTCGCACACTCATGTGTTTCAATGTGGGGTTCTTGCACGTTCCTCAAGGTTGAATGGAGGAACTGCATGTACAGTACATGGACATACATTGTACATGTGGGCGGTACTGTACCGGTATGCCTTGCATACTTACAGTAATTTGTACATGCAAAGGGATGTTCTTTGTACACCCCAAGATGTAAGGCAATGTGATGTATTGATATAGTGAGTGTGACTCCTAACATCATCTGTCGGCGTTAGTCTACTGTTTATGAATCACAGGGCAGTCTGTTTAATACATGTTAGCAGTACGTGAGGCTAAAGGTGGTTCCGGTTCCTTTTCCTACTGACGATCATTTCTTTTCCTTGATAGTACATGTATTACATGTACATGTGTAAATGTTACATTTGTGTACATGTACAGTACACGTTATGCTTCAACTGCATTAAGTTAATAAGGTCTTATGAGAAGATTGTTGCAAAAGAGCTTCTGTCAAGCTTTGAAGATTATACGCAAGGATGGATCCGGAACCAAATTTTGACATTGTTTCGTAACGTTTTATGGCCTTTCTGAGGGGTGTGACTACCTTTACTGTTATTTTATGTGCTCTTTTAAGAAAAAGACAATGGAACAGACAGAAAGCTTGCCTTTCTTCCATTAGTTTAACAAAAATTTACCTTGACACCTTGCCCCCCCCAGCCTTCCTTGACTGTGTGAAGTTAATCATCAGGAAACACAGTTACATGTACCGGACCATGTAGATATAGATCATCTTTGAGGGATGAAGTAAACTCATCAAGTTTGTGGTAAAACTAGGACAGAACCAAGTACAGTATCCACTCTGAGCAGGGAAGCAAGAAAGCAATGTTTTTACATACTGGTAGCATTGGGAGCAACATGTTCCTTTTTTATGCATTAAATGATTTAAACTTTTTTAATATTTACATTTTCTTTTTTTTTTTTGCAGGACCTCTTGATGAGACCATGATATTTGTCAGTCTGGCTCTGCATCACTCCAGCACCTTGTGATTCTCCTGAGTAAACCAGATGTTTGCCATCAGCGTTAGCTCACCATTTACCATGGATGGCAGTAGCCATGAGTTACAGTGTACATGGTAGGTTATACAGTGAGTATTGTGCAAATCAAATGTTCCAAGTACATGTACATGGTATGCTCATGTGTGACTGGACTTAATGTAGTTGGCATTAAAGTTACCATACAAGGAGGTAGACGTGTAATATAAAAGGTCTATGTAATCAGTGTTGGCCTTGGTGTCATATCGGACGTGAATAGTCTAAAGAAATCGTTTGTAAGGGAACATACACATGTATGTTCCCTTACAAACGATTTCTTTAGACTATTAGGCCATCCAAGACAAGACTATCCAGGTCACTCTTTCAGATTGTGGCTGGAGGGTTTTAGTTCATGTTGGGGTGTCTTGTTGACATGAGCAAGTAATTTGATGAATAAGTACCAGCCATTTTTATTGATGCCTTTCAGTATGAAGGGTAAGTTGACTCTTCCAGCTGTACAGAAGTCTGGTGGAAGGCAAATGTGCCTCTGAATTCTTATGAGGACACATGGAACAGATGAAGCAATTCACGGAAGCGTTTCAGCATTTCACACAAAGTTGGGAACGCACCCTGTACATTTTTTATGAAAGGGGGACTGGTAAAATATATCTGACACACTAAATGTAATTGTTTGTCCCTTTTTATTCCATCTTTAGATTCCATGATACCCCACGCCGGTACACATCTGCATGCCACACCTCTGCATGATTTCAAGCAGGAAAGTGGACCCTGAGTTCAGCTCCAGAAACCTCCTCACAACAGCTGTCAAGATCTGATACCATTCTGAAGTAATCTTCAAGCAGGGCAGCTCTGGACATTTAGAGACGTGTCTTGGAACAACTGAAGCACCCTGGTAATCTCCTGCTCTCTGGCAATCAGCAGCAGAGTTCATGCATTGCTTGACTTGGTTCCTGCCCATGATGTGCATTTGTATGTGTGACATCTCAACGCAATGGTAACTGCTAGGATTTGTGTTGATATGCAGCTTTGAATATGTGAGCCGTTCTGCACGTACATGTAGTTACACAGCAACCATTGGCCAACGTGACGTTCTTCACTGTTTAGCAGTGGAGCTCTTCCAGTCTTTGCAGCATGGTATACATGGTGCCCAATTTTACTTTGATGCATGTCTGCATCAACGCATGGTCAACATGGCCGTGGCAACAAAAGCACTGCTTGGAATTGTTGGAAATAAGAAATCTATAGCTCACAGATGACCTTTTTTGGATGAGTTCTGTGGATGACTAAGTCTTCCCCGACTGAAGCTCCTCACTTACCACTGGATAATCTGGAGTGTAACTCTAATATGTGTGTGAGAGAAACATGACATGATACCTTCACAGGCTCCCAGCACAGGGGAAGTCATTGAAATATTCACTGGATACACTGTAACCAGCTCACTTGAGGCTTTAACATGGTCATCAAGTCCTCACTAGAAGCACAGCATGATTCCCAACAGGATACCAGGCTCGTCATACATCACAGGCAGCCACCAACCATATCTCATCCCTGCTGAAAACTTACAATGCCATGACAAGATACAGTACCTGTAACATCGGGGAGCCAAATTCAGCCATTGAAGTGGAGATGTTCAGCCAGAGGAATACACAATCAGGGGATAATTAGTTGAAGCTGCCAGACGAGTTGGATCACCTCGACCAATGCTGTCAAAATTTGAGCTGCATAGAAATCCACATATAAATTATTTGATCTGACATCAGTATGCTTTCTTGATGTATGGAAATTGAAGGATCCATCTCGCAGAACTGGAAATCGAACACTTGTGTGTTACCAGTGACTCCGTGATGAAGGACTGTGAACTTTTGCAATGAACATTTGAAAAAAAACAATAGTGCCATTTACATGTATGGCAAAATACATGTACTTGTAAAACCAAGCCTCACAGCCTCAACACTGTTGCTTTGAAGGACTTCGCTTTAAGTAATGGAATTGGCAGAAGAACAAGAAATTACTGTTCAGTCACTCAAAGCAGCCTGATTCTTATTCCTACATGTATATTTCTTCAAAGCAAATGCCACACCACAAGCTCCAAATCTTTCAGTCAAATATTCATTATACATGTACATGTAATCTACAGTATGGTGTGCATTCTTGAAGTCCTTCAGCCTTCCAAGGGCATTCTGAGCAATTCTTAAAACAACTTGAAGGCGTTGCTCAGTTTTCACGTTCACAGAGAGTGTTATCATCTAAAACCTGTGCATGTAGCTCTGCACTGCACTCCAAAACTTCTTTGTGAGGCTTGGTTTTTTTTTCAGTGACCATTTCCTATTGTTGCCTGTTGTGGCTGGGTACTGGATTGGTAAATGAATCTTTGTTCTTCGTGGCTTGCAGAAAGTGTCAAGTGCACAAGTTTTTAGGAAAATAAACAAAGTACATCTTAATTTCTTTGTGAAACACAAAACTTACAGGGTTGTTTGCACCTTGAACTGTATAGGGTACAATGTATGCACGTACATGTGCACGTACGGTAGATATATTCATGTGTCTATTTGAATTCTTGTAAATTTTTTCAATATCTTCCAAAATCTGAGCATGATAACCATGTGTAGACTCCAAACAGGAGGACCTGCATTTACCAATCTGGTACCTGGCAGTAATGTGTATAATCAGCACTGGCACAAACCAAAAAAGGAAACCAATGCATATAAGTTACATGTAGGTTTATTGAATTTTCAGGCACATTTATGTACTACAGAGCAATGTGAAAAGCAATTCCTGAAAAAAAGATCTCAACCAGTATTTATTTTTGACCACTTTAAATTGGACTATTTTGGTAATGTAGGGCAACTTATGATGGAAAGAATGCATGAATTAATAGTCTATTTCCATATGTAGGAGTTATGATAAAGAACATCAATAAGGCATAAATCACAACCATTTTTTTTTCAGTCTTTTACCATGTTTACCTGTAAAATACAAACTCTAAATTCAATCTCAAAATTTAGTGGTAAGCTACCAGTACAAAGACATTTCAAGAAACCTCATTTTATTTAAAAATTAATACTTGTGAAACTTGATTTACTCAGTTTCTTCAGAAACGATTACCTTAGGATGGTATCTACATTCCCTGTGATTTATCATTTCAAACTCATCCACGTTGTCAATTGTTAAATTGCAACCCATAATTCCAAACCCAAGTTGCTTCTCATCTTTTAGAAAAATTTTAGATTCTATCCATTTGTCAGATCAAACTTTTTAAATTGAAACTGTTTAAAGCAATTAGAATTTATTGCAGTTGGTGCCAAGTGCTGATTATACACCACAGAGCTGCTGTTTTAACACTGCAATCTGCTCTTCACCAACAGGCACTCTCAAAATCTCTCGAAGCACCCTAGCGCATACAAGTCCCCCCTGGTGTGGGCTGCGTGTTCCCCGTCCACAGGCGCCGACAGGTTCCGGTGAGTTGCCCTGCTGCATAACTTGCGATTGGTTTGTTCGGGATGTGTCCAACTCTTATTCATGGATGCTTCAGTCAATGCAGCGGGGTAAGGATCCTCTGGACTCTTACAACTGGTTTATTTTTCCACCAAAAAAAATGTATCCATCCACCACTCCAAACTGTTGCAAATTGATGAGACATTTTGCATCTGCTCTGAAATTGCTCGCTGGATGTTTCAAGAATTCCATGGTATTGTGGTCTTTGATCAATTGAACTGAAAACTTGCGATTGGTTACTTTTTTTGGCTTTTCTCTGTTTTTTAAAACGTTGTTGGATACAAGGTCAGCATTCTTTGCTCCTTTAATGGGTTACTTCCATGGTATAGCTCTTTGTCAACACCTTCCATCGGAAAGTTGTGATTGACATGTTCCATTTTTCGCTGTTTTGCGCACAGAATGTCAGTAAGGAACACAATGTACCCTAAGTATACACGTACCTATCAAGACAAGTGATTAACTGCAGCTAAATGTTCATTTTTGGAAAGATAAACGGCAAAACATTGCCAGGTATATACCCCATCTAAGGCAGCACAGTTGAAAAGCAATCCCTTATTAAAAGGGGACATTCAATCAAAATGTTGAAGTTTGCTATTTGACTTTATATTGGCTCAAGAATACACTTCTTGTTACTGAAAATGAAGTCTCAACAGAAAGCAAAGGTACACGTACAAAAAATGTGTACGTATCATTTTTCCAGTTTTTGATCTTAGTGCTCTCTGCTTTGCTATCCTGAATTTGAAGTGTCAGTGAAACAGGAAAAACTACGTCCTTAAAAATGTGCCCAAAACGTCTTCTCTCAGTTTGAAATTAAAAGTGAGTGCCCTTCTCTCATAGTCTCTGCAGTGTTTTGTATTGCTTCACACTTTCAGAAAATAGTGTCTGTAAGAGCCATTTTTCTGCATTAAAAATTAAAAACGGCAAAAGCACTTGAAGAGGTGAAAGAGACATGACATCGAAACTGCCGTGGAGAAGTCTGGTGTGCTGAAAGGGAAAAATGTGCTGTTTTTTTCTTGGTGGGTGATGCGCCCAGGCTGTTCGCTCGGATAGTAGAGGGGTCACATGCTCAATCGGAGGAAAATCTGGTGAAAAAACCTCCAAAGGAACTGTGGTCATTTCACAAATGCTGTTTGTTGATTTTTAATTCAAGTCAATTTGATGCAGCATTCCTCATACATGGAAGTTTAAGCGATCAAAAAAAAAACACCCACATTGGTAAATTTTCTTCAGCTTTCATCTGCCTTTCAGAAGGACAGATGACAAATTGTAGATAATATTAAGGTGGCCATTCACCTTGAGAAAGTTGGTGAAATGTTAGTTCCGCACAGGATGAGACTTCAGGGAACTTACCCATACTTCAAGATGGGGTATAGAAAGTGAAAGTGAAAAATAGAAGGAAAAAAGTGTGTGTGCCCCTCAATCGGTAGAGTGAATGGCCTGGGAGATTGGGTAGCCAATCTGCCTTTCAGTATCCTATACAGAAACTGTGGCATCGACACGGGGAGCCAGTCCCGGTTAAAGGGTCCATGGTAAGTTTAATTGAAGTTTGTGGTATTAATTCATGCACCAGTGGAAATTCATCTTCATGTGTGTTAAAACCCAGAGTACAAATGGCAAGGAGTAGGAGTCTAAATAAACGGCGACAGAATTGCATAGATGGTCTTCAGTCTTTGGCAGTACCTTCTTTGGATTACTAAGGAGAGAAAACTTGATCAAGGCATTGACAATAATTGATTCCATTGAACAATATAGTGTCTTCAAATTTCGGTCTTATGGCTGACAAAAACTGAGGGATGTTCTCAGTGACACAGAATCGTGTCTGCGTTAATAGTATGTCGTTATACTGCCTGCTTTTTTCCAATCCTACATGTACTCGTACATGCACTTCATTTCAAGCTGCCTTCAGAAGCAGAGACTTGGAGAGCTAATGCAATATCAAACGGGGATGATAGTCCCTGAGAGATCAGTGTTGGCCAGCTCGACACATCTGTGTCATGGTAAAGATGTAGCCTTATGCTCAGGTGGAGCTACAGCAGGCACTCTGTATAGACACCCTATTAAAGCTGGGTGAAGTGAGTCCAATCTAGCACAGTGACGTGCTTCAGAAAGCTGTGAGAGAGGACAAGAAGAGCAGCTGAATAACATTGCCCCTCAGACGGCTAACAATGCCGCTGTGTCCTGTGACAGTGACAACTTGACGTTTGTCTATTCTCCACAGAGTTCCATTTGGCCATTCAGAGCCATTTTGATGAGGTGGCCGATCATTGCAATGTGTCAGTTTTTTTCAGTTTCCTCTGTTAAAGTGGCTTGTTTTTTGACGTGACAAGCCCAACACAGAGCGATTTAATTCAGTCCCTCCCTCGAGCTACCAGTATTGTCAATGCCTTGATCAAGTAACACGCTTGAAATGAGCATTAGCGCTTATTTGTGGCCCTTCAGCAAATAATACTATTGCTGAAAAAATGAGCATAGATGGAGAGATAGCAGCCCTGAAAGCTGTCTTTGGTCATGGTGAATTCAGTATCCACAACGAAAGATTGAAATGTGTATCATGGTAGCCTGCTTGTAATAAGGCAAATAAAGCTGTTAAACTCCCTGTACAGTATCCTGTGGTCTCTGGTTTAAAAACCAAGAGAGGCTGTTCAAAATCTGCTAAGTGAAAATTTGGTTGGAAAAAAGTCCATAACGACCATCAATTTCAACAGAAGAATGCATACGTGCACCGTGTGTACAGGTCTGGTTGAGTACCCGATTTCGTGGTCAAAGATTGACCAATTTCTGTATTATTGCCAAGAGGTAGATTTAACAGAATAAGAATTTATGCAGTGATGCTGAATACTCGGATCAAAATATTCCACTTTGTCAGATTGTCTAAGTTGAATCAAATAGTGAATCAAACTCTCACTGATCAGTTCTTTTTCCCCCTTTTGGCAGCCCACCCTAATCCAAAGACATCAATACAAAATCTGTTGATGTTTTGGTGTTGCAAACTTGAGTTGCAAATTCTGTGAGAGAAAAAAAAAGACTTTTCAGGGCTTTCGGACATGAAACGTCAATTTTCAAATGAAAAAAAGATGTTGCCAGAGACTGAAGACCATCATGCACCATGCATGAAGGGCATCTTATCCTTTTGGTCCAAATGTGCATGTATTTCCGGTAAATATGGCAACTGTTTGTTATGTTTTAGGGGCCAAGTTTTCTTTAAGTGAAAGGGTTTAGTAGTCAGCAACTTTATTCTCAAGCTCAAACTTAAAAAAAAAAATTCTGAGTTCGAGATTTATAAAGCAGATGACTACCTTCAAATCACCTTTGCGATCATGCTGTTTTGTACTGAGATTTAGATCTAAAAGCTCAAATGCTAATACCAGCACTTGTGCACTGGTTTCAATATAAATCCAAAAACTAGTCACCCTGTTATCTACACATAGGTGTTTGAGACAAAAAAAGTGATGTCCCGATGTTCTGTACTAAAAAAATAAGACGACTAGGGTTTATACATGTCCGTCAGACCATGGTCAAAGAAAGAGTTGACTATTTACTCAGCAAAACATTTTCCTCTTTTCCCCACTTACTTGAAAAGTTGAACAGTGTGGTGTATTGCTGCTGGTAGTCATCTGTTTAATCGGAAATACTTTTTTTTTTTTGCCAGTTAAAAGAAAGGCTGGTAGATTTACGTAGTTCAGAAACTTTGGCCCACCCTCGCACATTTAGCGCAAAGAACATGTGTACACATACAAGCTGGAAAAGTTAGTGTTTAAGTTTTTCATGTTTAGATAAAAGTTGCTGTCGAATATTGCCAATAAAATGTCAATGGATGAGGTCATTTACATGTATGCCCTTCACTAGGGGTGTGTTCCCTCCACCTGAGCTAACATTGTGATGATTTACATCATGAAATGATGGTTTGAAGTAATATGTTGACATCATAAAATGCCCACAACCTTTCAGTGGTCTGTCATTCACTATTAGCTGCTTTTTTATGGAAAGCAGTTATGAAGGTAAATTCCACTGCAAAGCAAGTACATGTACGTGTACCTTGAAGTTTTGTGATCACTTATGTGACTTGCACGATCCTGCATTATTCTGGGCCAGATTGAATTGTCATGAGTTGTTGGTCATTGCATGTATCGGTACATGTACGTATTCAGGATACAAACATTCCTGATGCAGGCCTGCCTAGGCTATTGGGACTGTAAGTGCTGCATGCATAGATATATATTTTGGTCTTCACCCTTGTTCACGTGAAAGGAACACACCTCTAGTAACTGAAGCAGACCCCAGTAAAATCCACACATACGTGTACTTAAACAGTTTCCGACATCATTGTTTTTAGCTGAAAAGCTGGCTTTCGAAAGAGGGAAGTGCCACAAAAAGTCATCTGTATAGCACAAGTATATGTTTGAATGTCACCCAAACCTGATACATGTAATTTGCAAACACTCTTGAGGCTCTACCATGGGGCGATACAATAGGGCTGCATAGAGCAGATGTGGTGTGTATGCATGTCTGCCACTGAAGTCTCAGTAAACAGTTAATGGTTAACCCTGTCATCCTGATTGTGTTTGCACAGCCTCCTACAAAAAAAAACTGGTTAAATGCCAACTTCTGTAATTTAGCATGTCGTACCATATTCCTCACATTGAGCAATGTTGAGATGGATCGCAAGTTTGTGATTTTATTCTTTGAGCACCTGACGTTCCATGCCCAAAACAGAAAAGTTGAGTTAGGTTTGCAGAAATGATTCAACCCAATTCAACCTGCAGTCAGTGTCTCAAGCATGTCTTTTTTTTTTACATGTGCGTCGAAGACATAGATGTGATTACTGCTCATAAATTTATCCATCAATTTGAGAAATTACTGAAGTTTGAGACTACGCTTTGTTAATTTGTTGATCAATCTCCAACACTACTTTGCATGTAATTTTTTCCTCTTTGGAAAACACGGTATGTACATAAATAAAAGATGGACTGTTACGTTGTGCTGAAGAGCTTTTGCATAGTCAGGTCAATTAGGATTTGGTGTTATTTTGTGGATTTTCCTGGGATTTGCTTCAGTTTGCATGGTAGCATGTGCAATATCTGTGTTTATGTTAGTCGTACTCCAAACGTGCCATGAGATACATGTACTCTGGGTTTCAAACACGACCACGAGGATGTGGAAAGTGCATGAATTAATGAAAACTTCAATTAAATTTAGCATGGGATACGGGACAGGCCAACCCCGCGTCACTGGATGCCGCAGTTTCTAAGGACACTGAAGGGCAGGTTGCTACAGCATCATCCACTGAGTCACTGAACAGTTCGTCCTTTTATAAGGCATGCCAGGACTGCAACAGCTGTATTTGTACTAAAATGATACCAATAGGAAATTACCATTCCTACTTTTTGAAGGACTGTGAAATGGTGACAAATCAAGGTGAAAAAGAACCCTTTGATTGAAAGTTTTCATAACAGTAGACTTAGTGCAGCGAAAGGCTCAATCAGACTGCTTTTCAATAAAAAAAAGAGTAAATTCACTTAAGCTTCTTCAGCAATGATAAATTGGTGATACTGCAGTTGCTGTATATTACTTAAAAAAGTTTTGAGAAATCAAATGCAATTGTGTGATTGTAAATTCAATTGAATAGTTGCTTAAAATGTTCACTTTCCCAAGAGAGACTTAGAGATGAGAAAACCCACCAGTTGTTTGAGTGCAAAAACATGACTTCAACTTAAAGTCTGTAAAGCATTCCTTTGCATTTAAGACTACCTTTTTTGTGTGCAAATGTGCTGTGTGCTTCGAATTCAGGATGGCCCTTAGGTTTTTCCAAACGCATCTCAATCGGAAACTGTATTTTGAAAAAAAAGAAAAACTTCAGCCAATAAATGTACTGATATTAGATTTCTGCTCAATTTGCTGCAGTTAATCGTTTTTTTTTTTTTAGTTAAATACCTTTTCTCATGTTACTTTGTAGTTTTGTTTTATTCCATTGGACACCAGTTTTGAAATCACATTACGGCAGTAAAAATAAAACACTTCTACTTAAAAGGCATCATTTCTAAGTTAAACATGCACAACCATGGAGGTTTTCCTTGATTGGGACATTGAAGAACTGACCAGGTATCTAATGACGTTTTAAACAGAGAAAAGCTAGAAATGTAACTTATTTGCAAATTTTTTCAAGTCAGTTGGATCAGTTCCATGATACATTTTGTAATTCGTTGGAAATCACAGCGAGAAATTCAAGTAGATGTGAGAACGGTCTCATTTATTTTGCAACTATTGGAGTTATGAGATGGTTTACGTTTTTCTTGGTGGAAAAATAGACAAGTTGTTGGAGTTCATTGGATCATTACTTTCGTTGCACTCACCTGAAGTAGACTTGATTGAGAGATAGTACATATCAAGGACAACTGACTGCGAGTTAATGCAGTGGGCAACTCACTGGACCTGTTAGCGCCTGTGCACGGGGAACACGTGGCCCACACCAGGGGGACTTGTATGCGCTAGGGTGCTTTTTTTTTGGCTATTTTTTTCAAGTTCAAGTTCACGGTCAAGTTCAAATCCAAGTTCAAATCCAAAGTCAAGTTCAAGGTCAATTTTTTTTTTAATATAAATAAACTTACCCATACAAAGGAAACAAATTGCAAGTGAAAATTGCTCTTTTTATTCCATTTCACATTTCCCAAATTCACATAAATAATTCATATAAACATGTATCAACTTAGAAATGTCTTTAGGTTCCCATTCCGAAAGCCCCAAGATTTTTAACCTCCAACTTAAATGTTGCGTACACTCCATTTTGACCCCCTGCCAACACATCACCTGCTGTCTATTTCAATACAAGCAGCCTCGCTAGTTTTTGGATTGAAATATCACCTGCTTATTTACTCCAATTTCCTTTTTTTTTTGTTGAAAGTCAAAGTCAAAAACTTGTCCAAAAATTCAGTGGCATGTGCAGCTCAATAGCGAAATAGACAGCAGGTGTATTTAACACAAAACACGCACCCCCCCCACCCATTTTCTTTATTCAGTAAAATCCAGACAATAAATGTACACCAGCACATCATACAAGTTTCTGAAATGCATCTAAGTCATTCATATTCAATCTATTACATGCACTTCAAAGTTTTTCACTTGGTTAACTGTTTCAGTGTTAAACAGGCATGCAACTTTCCTCGGATCAGTTAATTTCCTCATTTTTCACTTTTTATTCATGCCACTGAAAAATGAAAAACACTTTACAAAGTCTTGTAAAGATTGAAATGTCCTCATTTCTTGTCAAAGGCCAAGTTGCATGCCTGATCTGATTCGCATTGATTCGCATACAAAAAACATGCTGGTCGTTTCCATTCTTTAAAAAAATGTACTGACAGTGTCATAGGTAAATCACCCACTTTGGACGTATGTCATAAAAATTCCAAGCACACTTGCAATCGGCCATTCACAGAACTCAAGTACAGTACAATGTGCTGGTGTACATATTCAAAAGTTTATACATGCATTAAGAATGCTATTTTTAAAATCTATGAAAACTTACGAGCTTAACGAAACTGAACCAGGCACATGTTGAAATTGTTTGGTTACACTGACCCTTTTTTTCCTTCTGGTTAACCAGATCAGGCTAAAATTCAAGTTGCTAAATTGTAAGGATAAAATCACCTTTAAACGGTTTTAAAAAAACGATAGGAGCAAGGAAGCTAGAGTTCGAACTTCCAATGCAAAAGTAACTGATGTTAATTTAAATCTGTTATATTCAGATGATATGGGTTCAGTTAGATGGAGAGACACTGAATATCGGAATTTAACAACTTAACATTGTTATTTCATGAATTTTACAGCAAGCAGTGCAAGATTGTTTCTGACCAATGCCAAAAGCAACTTTTTAGAGTCATTTCTACAAAGAAAAAATATTTACGCCTGTTCACACTTTATCTTTTGTGATGTGATATTTACTGCGACTCCAGGCAGCATACAGAGGCATAGACCCCGTAGATGTAGCAGAGATTTTATGTGTAACACCACTGGCCACCTGTGATACATAGCACATGCATACGCATCCACTGCCGCTGAGACTTGGTGAAACAGTTTTGCAGATTGACACTCCTTTTAGCCTGAACTGGTTGAAGGCAAATTCTTAAGTCTCTGATTTTCAACATATGCCTGGTCTGAGGTGAATTCAGTTTTGGTATTTGTCTGTGCAAATCCACGGCAAGGACAGAACACTTGGTTCGAGTGGAAAAAGGGGACCATGCACAAAATATTCAACAAATTACAAAAACAATGGGCCAATCTGTTGTTAATGTCAAAGAAATGGAGTTTTGTTTGAAATGCCAATAAAATTTCTTTGCTTAAGTTTTCTTGGCCATTTTGTCTGAACTTGTTGAAAGCGTTAGTTCATGTGTAACCAAGTCATTGCCATGGATTTGCCTTTTGTTTCGTTTAGCCAAGTCTTGATAAGAGCTCTGCAGACATGACCATCACGGACACAGCCATCGGTAGTTCTTGTAAGTTTGCCAAGGGTTGCAGAAGTAGCTTCTCACTGGATTCCTCGGTTGTACGGTACATGTGGATAGAAAGATACAAGGCATGTTAGTTTCTCAAATTACATTTAATTTGTGAAAGACAGGGCACAGGATCAGTTTAACTTTCTGTCTTCTCACTCATTAGGGTAGCCACCAAATACATTGAGAAATGCTTCGACTTGTGAGAACTGAGACAAGTTTGCGCAAATTTGAGAGACATTTAATTTGTGCACTCTTACAGTTGTTATCTACACAATATTTGCATACAAGTTTTACTTAATGCTAGTGGCCACCCTGTGCATATCAAATTTGACTCATGTCAATCAGCTTGAGCCATGTCAATCAGCTTGAGCAACTGATTAGAGAAGAACTTTGTGATTACGCATCACGTGCCTTCAATAGGATTGCTACTTTTTTTGCAATGAAACCAATTGGGTTTAGGATTACACAGATCTTTTGAAGATGCAATATGCTGATCCTGTACCCTGCCTTGCCGGACGTGTAGTCTATCCCATTTGAGCGTCCATTGGCTACCATCAATTAATAACTTTGTGTAATTGTGTAATTCTGCTGATCCAGTTGAGGAAATTTTATTGCAATTATGATGCCTTTTTAAAATTTACACAGCACATTAATGACAAAAGAAAAACGAGTGTGTGCTCTCATTACTTGTTTACACCCTGAGCAGATTCCTATTAGCAGGGACACAAACATGTTGGCCACTGCATCACCAAAACCATTTGGAGATTTTTCTTGGGAGTCACTGGAGTCATTTTTGCAAATACATCTTTCAAGTTTTTGTCATGAAAATAAACACTACCCAGTGGCACAGCTAGGGTGGGTGCAACAAGGTGGAACGCAATGGGCTGACAAATTTAAGAGCGAAATCGCGACTGGACAGTATTGCGAAATTGAGACAGTGAAATTCACAAATAAATTTTTGCATTTTTGGTGTGAGCATATGTATACTGTACAACATACCAGGATGGGTAGAGTGGGGTAGAGTGCAATGGGCTTGAGAATTTAAGCACAATATCTAGTGCTGGAAGTAGGCACAAAGGTTTGGTTCGGGTTCAGTTCGGACACGGTTTGGAAATTTGTTGCCAAACTTCGGTTCGGGTTTGGAAACGTACACATAATGCACATTCAGACATCGTAGAGCATGCTACGAACGAACGTGCCTTATACAGTATTTCCTTGTGTCAAATATGTTAATACAAGCAATGAATGAATGTTTCCATCCCCATCCACTAGCAACTTCGTTGTGAACATATTTTTTTTCTAAATTGTTTCCCCAAATGTTTGTTTAGGAGTTCAAATTCCATAGAGAGTTACCGATGGAGGTGTGACAGTTTCCGACCGTGTTTTTGCCAACCAAAAGCAGTCGTGTCTGTACCACACCTGACTAAAAACGATCATAGGATTTGTGAAAACAGAAAAAAACAGCATATTCAAATGGGAGTTTCTTCCTTTACGGGATAAAAGATCAAATTAGATTTCGAGCAAATTCGTATGATTTTTGGTTCGGTTCGGCAGTTCGGCCACAGCAAATGGAAATGTAAAGCCAGGATGGTGAAAATTTACCAACAGCAATGTTGAATAACTTTTTAGAAGGATGTTCCAAAACTGACTATTATCTTTTGTGTAACTGCACAGCTTAATTTTGCGAGTTAAAATAAATTGTGGAATGGTCAAGCAAAACCAGGGCTACATGTACGTGTTTGCCACTGAAACCTTTTTTAATGCCAGTCACTGAAGTAAGAACACTGTTGCCAAATCAAACTTCACAGTCATGCACTACTGACCATAAGTTCTGCTTTATACTGCCAAAAGGGAACGTGTTAGTAGAGACACTACTGTTCACGTAGTTTGGGAAATAAATCAGTTGTGAAAGATTAAAGAACCGTCTTGATCTTCTTCGTATTATTCAGTCCAACTGTCTTCATTACTGTAAAAGGAGCCATCATTAGACATGAATTGTGATCACTTGTGGTTGGTTTTAAAAGCAAAAAATGAACATGATCAATTTAACAATGGTGTTTTATGATGCCAAATATAGGCAACTCCATGTGCTGCTGAAATCTCCTCTCAAGGAAGCAATCATTTGACATTGCATTTTGAAAGAAGGTTCCTCTTTGCAAGTTAAATTGATGACAAAGTATAATTATGAAAAGAGCACATATCAAGGAAAATGAGATCACCATTCAGTTCCAATTAATGCTCCAACAAATCATAAAAAAGTCCCACATTAAAAAATTCACACTGAACTGGGTAGGAATTCAAGAGTTACTGTTTTTTAGCCTTTAAAAAGAACTGTTAAAAATCATGCCAAATTCTTTTTTAGCAGTCTCTCAGAAATGGTACATGTCCAGTTCAATATGATTTTTACAGCATAAATAGCTCATCCAATACACAGGATCATCCATTATCTGCAGTAGTACTTCTATACTGAAAGAAAATAAATGTAAAGTATTAAGACTGCACTTAGACATTTTTAAATGATCCCCTCTAATACCAACATTCAGAGTCCACATCTGGTAAATGAAGATGCACTGTCACCGCCAGCCAGGTATATTGCACCCAACTGACACCCTGATGTTGGGCCATTCCAAGGATCAAGTGCATTTCACAGAATTAAATCCTCAATCTACCCTACCCCCCCCTCCCACACTGCTGTGGATTATTTTTCCCCATGGGTAGAAACATTTCACCCTCACACTTCATCTTGTTAAAGCTTCCATTTACTACAAAGGTAGAGACATGCTGTCAACACCAGCCACCTGTATAACAGCCAAGTGACACCCTGATGTTGGGTCATTCCAAGGACCCAGCACATTTTGCCTCAACAAATCTAAATGTACCACACCCCATCCCAGACCAAACGAAAAATAAAGTATAACCCTACCCCAATTCCCCCATGTAAAGATACAATGTCAATCTCTAAGAAACCACATAATCTATTTTAGCCTCGCTGTGCTATGGCACCCAACCCAATTGACCCCGTACAACGGGTAAAAAAAACCAGTTTCTTCACCCTTGGACTTTCAAAGTAATTCCAATTAACTACATTTTTACTGGAGTTTAAAGTGCCCTTAAGAGAAACCATATTTTCAGGAGTCATATTCTAAGGCAGAGAATTATTCTTATGGACTGCAACCAAAACAGCAACATATCCAGGAGAGGATGATTTTTATTGTGATGGATTTTTACTTATCTTGAGTTTTATGTATCAAGTATTTGGAGGGATGGTCATTTGTATGGTGAGCTGCCTCTTTGATCTCCACTTAATTATGAACTTATCCAATGTCTCCAATCATGCAGTTCAGGAAACAAAACTTCATAGGTCTTCATTTCCTAATGGTTGGAGAGTCATCATCAAAATTGCATGGTAACTGCCTTTGCTGCCAGGTGGAGAGATGTTACTGTGGTGGTCAAGTACAGGTCTTGGTGGACAGACATCATTGTGATTATCCGTTGGCATTCCATTAATTGCCTCTGGGTGGAGAGATTTCACTTTGAAAATGCATGTGTCCACTTGCTACTGGATGGAGGATTGTCACTGTGATGAACTGTCCACAGGTGTCCATTTGCTGCAGGAGGACCAATGTCAATATTATACCCTCTCAGACATTGCTGTTTGCTGTAGGTGGAGAGATATCACTGTGACAGAATGCACTTCCTCGTTTGCTGGCAGGTGGACTGGTGTCATTATGAGTTCTCCATTTGCTACTGATTTCACAGACACCAATGTGATAAATTGTCTAGGTCTCCATTTACTACTAGGTGGAGACATTTCTGTAATGAATTATCACAGGTTTTCATTGGGAGGTTTCACAGTGATGACCTTTTACGTTCCAGTTTTCTACTGGAAAGGAGATGCCATTATGTCTTGATGAACTTCAAGAATCTCCGTTTTCCACTTTGTTGAGTGATGTCAATTTGATGAACTATCACCAGTCTGCATTTGCCGAAGCTGATGGGATTTCCAAGTGAATTGGTAGATGTTTCCAATCAGAGAGTAGGCATACATGTACCACCGTGATAACTGTCATAAGGCTCCAGTTTGGAGACTGGAGATTATTTGGAGATAATTGATGAACGGTGTAATACATCACCATACGTACATTTAGCATTTTTCATCAACAGGGAAGACTAAAGATGTTAAAGTTCTGAGGACTCCTTTTCCAATGATGGTTGTTAGAACTCAGTTTCCTCAGATGCTGTCCAAATACATCTTGACTGCCTCTTGTAAACAGGCAATAGGATGAGCAAAGGACCTGCAAGCTCTGACCATCCTGCCTTCACGCCTCCATCGATCAATGTAAACACCGCCAAGTTCAATGACATCCTTAGTTTGGTTTTATTCACTTAATTGACATTTCTGGCATGTTACCACTAACAAGAGTCAACAGTTTACAGCTGGACAGGCAACTTTTTCTGACAAATCAAGAGGACTTCATCCAATAGTTTGCAGTTGATGTCAATGCAACTGGTTTCAAAGTCTTAGGTCTGAATTCCATAATAACTGACATACTCTGCGGGGAATTAGACTCCTGAAAATATGAATTCTTAACCCTAACCCCTAGGGACCATTGAAATCATGCACATTTGTTGGATTCAGAATGGTTAAAGTTTAGGATGTCATGACAAACCATAAGGATTCTTAAAGAATGAGGAAATCTACATGTATGCAGTGAATTTAATCTACGTAAGGCATAAACATGCTATGCATAGCATAACATTTATATTAACTTAAAGTGATTGATGAATTGCAATGTAATGCATGATTATTGAAAGTTAATTTCCACCTTGGAAATATGGGAAAGCCATTCTTATAATAGATTCTATTTTAATAGTATTGACATTCTTAAAAATTTTGAGAATCTTAACAATATAAACTCCTCAGAACACGAGGCAGCTTTCATCTAGCTATTGGCATCATGTTTTCAATATCTTTGATTACTTTTTTATATATGCAGTTTGCATAAAGAAATTCAGTAAAAACCATGTAGAGTAAATAAAAGTAAAATTTTGAAATGCATTTTTACACCCCATCCCTTCCCCCCAAATATTTTGTTACTTAATACCATGAATTGAACTTTATTTCCTGCTCGGTGCACTTTTGACTTGAATTCCTCAAAAGTTGTTATTCTTCAACAGTTGACTGTTGCTGAAAATACACATACAAAATTCCCCTGAATAAGACATTTGGTGCATACACTGAACACTTACAGTTCTAAATCCTCCAATGTTTCTCTTTCTCACACATTAGAAGGTTTACACTAATTTGTACTGATTGGTAAAGAATGTAGCATACATTTAAATGTATAGAGGTTGCTATCAAAAAGATAAACAGTCCTTGAAAAGTGCCGAATTTTGGGGGGAATTTACAAGTTGTGTCCTAGTTTGTCATGCTCCAACATGTGTGAGAACTGTATTTCTTGTCTGTTCAAAATTTCACACATTGCATATTCAGTTACAGATCTTAACAAAAGATTTTGGGTACAATTATCCACTGAGTATTCCTGTGAAAATCATCAATTCTTGATGCACTTGTGCAGTTGAAAAGCCAGACTGTTACAGAAAATATTAAAATTAAACCATCAGCAAAACTTTAATTTTTGCACAGTTGTGTCCAATTTTAAATCACTGTAAAAGTAATGACATTTCAACTGACATTTTAACATGGAAAAAATTTTAACCTTTGGATTTTTTGTGCCAATTATTTCCTGAAATAAGTTAATTTAACCCTTGGCATTGCCAAATCCGACAAGATTTATGTGCAATTTACACTCCATGTTATTTAAGCAGGATTAGGTTAATCCTTTTTTAGCACAATCACAATATATGACTAATTACATGGAAATTGGAGGATTCAGAACTGTTAGGTGAAGCAAAGAAATAGTATCATAATCATTAGCTAACTATAGAAATCCAAGATAATATTTGTCAATGTTTTTATACTACCGCAATCCATATCACTCATCAATACAACAGCAGAGTTCTTCAGTGTGGATTTCAAATTGTTCTATACAGATATTGAGAATGTCAAAACATACTCAGTAAACCTAAGTATTTTTTTGAAAACTGAGTATCTATTTAAAAATTTAGGTGGGAAGTGTTTTTTCGTGATAATTTTACTGTAAGTAAACACATGTGTCATTACTTTTGTTAATATAAATCCGCAAGGATTTTTCTACTACATATAGGTTTCTACAGTGGATTCCAAAATTATGTGGACCTATGTTTAAGCTTGTCCTCAAAGGGGACTGTACTTACCTGGTCAATTCTCTGTTGTTGCATTTTGGGACTTACAAAATGTTACCCTGAGTAACTCAGAAACAAGTATTTGCTGAAAAAGGGATTAAAAGCCCAAAATAATGATGGAATCCACTGTTTGGAAAAGCTATCAACCAAGGGTTGATTAATTTTAATTCAACAGTTGGACTGAATAGACAGTATGCACCATCAAAAGCACAACCCTGAGCGCTGACATTATTGCCTTCACAACTTGGCTAAAATTCTCAATTTGGAATACATGGCAACAAGGTAGAATTCATGATCAAAGAAGAGGAAGCAATTTCATGTACTTCTTGTGGAAAAGAACTGAAGTTTTACATCCGGTGTGAAACCTTTGCACTTAACCAATTAACGTCGGATTTGCTTAAATGGTGCTGGGACAAGTTATTTTACCCGCAAATTTTTCAACCTTGCAACTGCACTTCAACGCGTTAATATGTCAACCACGGAAATGAAAAAAGAATTCTTAAATGACTGCACACATCCTCCGTGGAAAAAATATGGGAAATTATGTGTTTACACGTCATTTGGCGTCAAGTGGTTAAAATTGTGGATTTGAATTTTTTATTTCAAAAGCGGATATCCATTCACTAAAGTAATGGTAACTAGTGCCTTGAAAGGTGGAATGATTGGACCCCAAGTACCCCCCATAGTTGTAGTAATACACAAGAACTTTCTTGAACTGAACCCTTTTTGACTTCTTTTCTTTGCTACAGGTTTCGGGCAAATAAGATTAGCATGAGACAACTGCATTGCTCGAGCGATTAATGTTGCGGTTGCATACCACATGCTGACTGCAGCCCACACTACCACTGTTTCATTGCATGCACTTTAATTAACAAAGGCCTACATACAGGTCATGTGGCCCAAACTCTGTAAAAATCAGGTTACTTGAAAAAAACTTTGACCAAAGAAAGATCAAAGTTTTGTGTGTATCAAAAATGGACTTTCTCTCCAGTTAGTCCTTACCTCCAGTGCACTCCGAAGAAAAGGGACATTTCTTTTCTGTTTCTAAAGACAATTGTGATGTATCCCACATTTTATGAAAAAAGAAAATTACAAATATTTTGTCTTACCAAGCTAGAATGGACATCATAGTCTAGTACCCCCAGACACGTGGGATGTTCTATTTTAAAAATGTGGGGCACTTATTGAAAAAAACGGATGCTCTTTCAGGTAGTTTCTTAAATTATTTGAAGCTTTTGGGGAAATTTCTGATCATGGAGATGAACATTGTTTTTAATCCATACTTAAACTTCTAAAAAGAGCAAGGAGAGCAGCCAACTTTCAATGCCTTAGCCATATGCAGAGAAATACTGGTTAGAGTAATTTGAATAGTATTTGTGTGATTTTCCCGCAGTCTTTCATCTTTGTGACATGTATCCCAGGGTGCATCTACAAACAGTGCATGTATATGCGAGAAGACCGAAGCCATGCAAAGCAGCTAAATTCAAAACACAGTGCCTTTCCATGGACTTTGCGTACATGTATGAAACAAATCAGGGACAAGTGTGTTCAAACATCATCAAGAGGCGAGTCAAAGTAAGCTTGGCAGTTGGCAGACAAGATCGTATTTACATGTTCTACATGTACAACATGCAGTGGTTAAAACAGCCCAATTCTGATGCTCAATACTTCAGCTTTGGGCAGAAACATTAGACTAGAATCATGAACTGCATAAAGACTGAGGCTTACAGAATCCACAGCAACAAATAGTTTACCTCAACTGGATCACAGTCAGATTTGAGCATTTGTATAAAACCAGACAGAGGATTGACAAAATGTACAAACTGCCACAAAACATGAATTTTGACTCAGTGTAGTACTGTACAGTTTTGTTCTCCATCCATTGAGATGGCGACAGAGCTTTTATCTGAAGTTCCACACCTACAGTGATCTGGTGCAGCACTTTCAATATAATAGCCATGTTTAAGTATACTATCCGGTGTAGTTATCACACAGAAAAAAAATGGAAAGAAACAAACATATGTAACCATGTCAACGGTCAGTTGTTCCCCAAATTTTTTGTATGAAAAACAAGGAGTAATTCTCTCGTGAAAACATTTTAGAACTTTTAGCATTCACTAAATTTTGCATTCTTTCTAGAAATAATTCTTACACATATGCATATTCTCAAAACATAATTTATGCATTTTAAACTGTCTCAAAACTTTTACAGTTTTAGGGGTTGTTTAAGCTCTAATACAACTATCGTAATGAAACCTTGGATGAAAGACTAAAAAAGCTCTAATTTTCTACTTCAAAAATAGAGCACAAAAGTTCAGGATTGTTAGTACAAGAGCCACTTTTGGTTTGGTAAACAGAGACCATGATTTTTTTATTCACAGGAATTAGCTCCATCAAAACCATGCTTGCCAGACTAGAAATATTCCTTTGACTTGACGATTGCACATTCTCACAACAAATTCAGTATGCTGGTACTAGTTGTGACAAACAAACCAGACTGCATTTCTTAAACAGCAGTGTGCAAGACTGAACACATCTGTCTTCAGATCAGATAATGCCGATTGATCCCCATATTTTGGGTGTTTCATCAGCATGTGAATTCGTACATGCACATCCTTTGTACTGTGCATTATTCATGTACTGTAACTTAGAGATATGGTGCATAACTTTTCAAAGTCATGTAGATGTAAATTCAGTATCTGCAATAATGTGTTCAAAGCATAAAACATCTATAAAATGGGCACTCTTCCTTACAACAATGGTAATTTTCACAAAATTCAAGAATTTCTGGCACGAGCTTTGTCTGGTTTTGATGGAGCAAATAACAAAGAAAGTTCAACTCACCCTTTCAACTGAAGGCCATTCAACTGGAAATCAAACTGTGTATCACTGAGGTGATGGCTGCATACATGACAGTTTCTTCAAGAAGAATGTACATCTGAGAAGAAAAGTGAGAAATAAAGTTAAACCTATTGATTTAAAAATACATACAGTACAGGAAATATGGTGTATACCCTGTCAAGAAAGTCAAAATTCTGCTGATATATCAATATTACTGATTTCTTGATATTACTTTACAATTGGTATTGTCAATACTCAATTTTTAATCATATCAAAATATTGAAGAACTTGCTCCTGTAAATGATACTGAAAAAATTGAACTACCAGTTTCAGTTTATGTATTTGTTACATTTGCTTTGAATTTATTAAAGTAGCGGTAAATTGTGCCTATGACTGGTAATAGCTTGCAAAACTGCAAGCACGGACATCTTGTCCTTGTGCTTTTCAGTTAAAAATATAATTTCCATAATTTTTTAACAGGTCTTCCCTATAGGTGTTTCATTGTCAATGTATAAAATGACAATAAACAAGCCAAATTGTGTAGCAAATCTTTGTTTCCTGTCATTTTGCACCACGTGCATGAGCACTGGTGTGCTGCCCAACACAAACCACAACCTGGGTGAGTGGTCACGTGATCATGCAATCTTACAGTTACGGACTGGATATTGCAACCAGCGGCGTAGCGAGCGGGGGGGGGTGTGGGGGGTGTTGTACCCCCAATAATTCTTTTCAGTCAGCAAATAAAGGGTCAATCGGCAAGTGAAACTGAAATTGACGTCATGAATTATTGACGTACATCGACCAGTCGGCCACCAGCATTTCCCTGAAGTTGTACAAACTGATACTAATCCTGAGTAGGCTAGCAGTTATTTTGTAAGCATTACACGGTGTAATGCTTACAAAATAACTGCTAGCCTACTCAGGATTAGTATCAGTTTGTTTTTCTGAATCTGCCCATCCTACGGTTCTCAGTCAGGTTGCCGAGTCCTGTGTGCATTTTTACAGGTGCCCGTCCGAGTCGTGGCGAATCGCGATTGCTGCACATCCCGCTCAGTTTCCTTACATACATGAGGCTGTGTACCTGTATACACGTGAATGCTGCGTTCGAGCGAGCTACTGTACTCGTGTTAAATGAGTAGCCTCCCGAGCACACGAATGGCAGGCGGGCGGGGTGAGGGTCAGCAAGAGTATACTCCCTCTCAACACACAGAATAGGAGTATCCGCCTGACCCGAGAGTAATGCGCGTGCACCCACACTCGGATACCGTAGCAAGAGTAATCGTGCGAATGCAGCCTACTGTGTAGTATGCATTTCTCCAAGGTACATGTACTTGCACTTGTGCTGTCGTTGTAAAGAGGAATGGGTAAAATGCACAAGTTGGCAATCACCATTGGACTGGTGCCTGCGGGTGTGCGCGGGGTACGGCCTGTCTGGATCTGCATGAGTGGAAAATTGTTTTGTACGTTCAGTTTTTAGAGAAACTGTAGTGTTTTATTGCAAGCAAAAAATAGATAAAGAAGTATAGCGGAGCCGCCTGGAGTATTTTTAATTAAGGATTATTCTGCTAATTGTAGTTGTAATCGGTTCTTTTTTGCGTAATAAATTAGTACACTGCCCTGCAGGCGTGCCAAAGCTACAATATTCCCTGGATAATTCTTGTTAAATGCTCAAGGTGGAAAAAGTGCGATGCGCAAAGTTACAGCTGCCAAGGTTGTGTCTGAAAGAAAATTAAAGTGCATAATTATGCTATGTGCTCTGATGCAGTAACCTCCTGTACGATGCGGCGATTACATGGGACTGTGCACGTAATAACCGCTTGCAACGCGCATACGATTTAGTTGTTGATTCAGAAATCCAGAATCAACAACTAAATTTGGGACAATTAACATTGTACACAGAAGCAGCACATAACATTTTGCAACTGTTTTTAGGTTTTAAATCAATGCTGTTGACTGACTAATTATCAATGGGAAATGATTAATGTATAACACAATTTGTCTTTCTTAAAACTTTTGCAAATTCAAGAACAATGGATATCCGATTAGTAATTAGCGGCAACTTTGCAACTGAGTGCATGCGGAAAGTA
The DNA here is from genome assembly GCF_054643075.1 of Acanthaster planci. NCBI lineage: Eukaryota > Metazoa > Echinodermata > Asteroidea > Valvatida > Acanthasteridae > Acanthaster > Acanthaster planci. The sequence goes on along the minus strand of NC_141778.1, from coordinate 25,376,032 downwards.
AGTACATGTACATAATAAAGTCAAACGATCTGTAATTTTTTGGGGGGGCTGAAGTGCTGTTATTTTTAAAAAACTGAATTTTAGCGGAATTTTGCCCATTTTTCAAAAATCGTTCATCCGGACGATCTTAGGAAAATGTAATTCGTTCAAATCTCACAACTGTTTGAGCAGCTCCACACGTACATGTACATGCAAAATACCTCTCCACAGTCAGTTGACTCAGTTTAAAAAATGTGAATCGTGCTTGTTCGTTGGAAGAGCCTACCGATATGTTTTTATTCCTCCGTGCAATATATGAGCAAGTAACATTAAAAACATCCGTGAACACGCTTTTGGCCACAACTCAAACACGTTGTAAACTGTCAAAATTCATATAAAGTTGTAATTGGTGAGCTCAAGAAGAATTTCATTTCATTTTAAAATATTATTTCGGACTGGAAAAGTGCTTGCACTGGCAAAAAAGTATACTGTCTTGTAATCACCCCTTCAGAGATAATGTTAATACCCAAGCCAGTAAACACGGCCGCTTGTTTTCGAGGTACACTGCGACGGCCATGTTTAACTTGCAATTTCCAGATATTTATTCTCCTGTTTATACAAATGATCTCTATGTCCATAATACTCGAGTATTTGCCTCATTTTTTTGTTGGATTGGGTTTTTTAAGTGCAATGACAATGTTTGGACAGTGACCATGCAACTAGGCAGAGTGCCTTTTTATGTGCAGTAAAGAAACTGCATGATGATTGTACAACGTGCAAGCTTGTTGAGGTGCTGTGACTCGCAATTCGGTTGTGCAGCTGCATGATCAAGCGTTGTTCATATTTCGAATCCACGCTACATCATTATATTTTCAAAAGAAGAGAGTTTAACTTCAATATAAATTTGTCGAGTTCGATCCTCGAACTGAATAAATGGGGTTCAAATTTTTGTCGGAGAACTGCGAATCCTGATCTCCACTGCCTTGCAGGTGATTCTGTGACAACGGCCTGTGGTCCGATGGTCCATGGTTTTTGCTCGAAAATTTACAGGAGCTGCTCCTTGAACTTAAAAAATGATCATCATTTTTCTGGATTTTAAAAAAAAATTTAAATCAAAATGTGAAATAAATCAATGAATTGGTACTAAAAGTAAATAACAATCACCAAAAATCCCAAATTTGCTAATTTCTAAAAATTACTGCAAATGCAAATCTTATAAACCCCCTTAAAAACATCCCCTCTGCATTTTATTAATTTCAAGCATTACGTGGACTAAATTACCAAACAAGTTACAAGTGGGCAAATTGACCCTGGCACACCCCCCAAAGAAAATGCCTTCAATACGTCGCTGATTGCAACTTGTCCTATCACATGACAGTGTGCTGTATGCATGCTGTAACCATGAAACGGTTTTGCAGTCTCTTTACATTTGCTTCGGCAGTACTATTTTAATTTTTTCATACATGTACATGTATCAGTTGAGTTGAACAGAGGTACAGGGTAAACGTGCAGGCATTTTGAGTTACAGAGGTATTTATGCAAGTAATATGGTTTTTAAGAGGGCGCTGTTGAGCGGCTGCCATTTCGAATTTTTAGCTCTGTTCCTCATCGATTTTAACTAGTTTCTATCATCTATCAACGCTGATTTTTAACCATCGTTCATTGTTTTGCTTTGATGTTGAACGTATGATGATTCTTGTGGCTGATGGGAGTGAATTTTGTTGTTTATATACTTTGTGTTGTGACTTTTGTGTGAACTCGTGGACATCACCTTGACTTCTTACACATTTACACACAGTGGGCGAAGCTCTATTCGGTAGCTGTCTCATCAAACCAAGGACAAGGTACTATATTTTTCTTGCTTTATTCTTCTCAGACGATTTGAGTGACCAGATTTTGGAACCTCATAAGCAGTGTTTTGGCTGCAAATTGCCAAAACGTGGAGGGAGTTGTTTTTTCTGGATGGCTCAGAATTTTTCCAGAGGTATCCACCTACTTCAAGTAGGCCTACTTGTCATACAATTACTGGCGTTGCTGACCGTTGCAAATTTTACCAAGGCTAGGATATTGCAATATCTGTTCACCATCATACCAACTTTTGCCGGAAACGTACAAGCTCAGTCTGCACAGGCCTTTCACTATTTTGTGTTCCACAAGTCTTCATTCACCATGATCACAAAAGGTGCTATATACATGTAGGCGGACTAAACATGCTTATTCATGTTTACTCCATTATTGTTTACCACAAAGACAGTTCATCACTCAACAACACTTGCTAACATGGGTTGGAGAATTTCTAACTTATGTTATCCAAATCTTGAGGCTCGCAGCTTGGTTCCTGCATTCAAATGGGCCTTTATATAGTCAACCCTCGGTCCATCAGAAATAAGTGTGAAACCTTTTGCGATTATATCATTGATGATGAGAAGATTGATTTTGTATTCTTACCAAAACTTGGCTCAAAGAAAATGATTTTGCAGTTTGATCACTGTCTTTCTGCCTGGTTATTCCATTAACAATCAGCCCAGACAAAATAGATCAGGTGGGGGCATTGGTGGTGTTTTTTGCAGTGACCTGTTTAAGGTGAATAAAACCAACTTTGGGGAGATGGCATCTTTTGAGTTTGTTGAATGGACAGTTGGTTTTAGAGGCAATCAAGTGAAGTTGATAACTGTACAGATGTCCTTATTCAACCATACATCCCATTCCTATTAACACATTTTTTGAGGAATTTGAAAATTACTTAGATGTTAATTTACATTGTAATTTGCCAGTACTCATTTGTGGTGATTTTAATATCCATGTCAATGACGTAGAAAATTCAATGGCTTCGAAATTTACATGTAATGATAGTTGTTTTTCGAGAAATCTGATCCAACACGTGACCCTTGAATCTGGTCATACTCCTGATTTGTTTATTACACGTGACGACGATAAACTCTTCCTCTCTCCACCTGCAGAGGGCCATTTTATATCAGATCACTGTTTTGTTACTACATTGTTACATAACAATGTCAGGCATATCGAAGTGAAAACACAATCATATAGATCTTATCGGAAAACTGACAAGGCTGCATTTATAAATGACATGTGCTTTTCTCAGCTATGTGATAATGATTTGTTGGTGAGTGACGATCTTGACAAAATGGTGAGCGTATACTAGGTGTATAAAAGAGTATACTGTCACGAACTTAACTGCAAAATAAAAATTTGAACTTTAAAAAAATCTCGTCTCCTACATGGGTTGATTAAAGTATCATGCTGTTATTAAACTTGCGATCAAGAACAGATTTTAATGCCTGAGTGGCCAGGAGCTATTTTCCTAAATCGCTCAAAAATTGGCTGGCACAAACACTTCCACAGATGCTCTGTCGGAACATATCAGTGTGGAATTTGGGGTTCCACAAGGTTCATGGGTGGACCCCATGCTTTTCATGGCTTATTCAAGTTCTCTATTCAAAGTCATAGACAATTACACGATAAGTGGTTATAGTTTTGCGGATACCCAGTTGTTGCAATTTTTTCTCCGAATCTGTGTTGTCAAACTCATTCATTGCAAACTGTTGAAAAAATGTTGTTTCGGTTCAAGCATGGATGTTTAAACATAAGTTGAAACTGAATGCTGGAAACACAGAAGTCATTTTGTTTGGTTGTCAACAACTGGATAAAATCCACATTGACCATATAAAAATTGTTGACAATGTCTGTAGTCTGGGAGTCTGGATGTATTCAAGATTGTCTTTGCACTATCAAATTTGTAAGAAGGTGAATTATAGCTTATATAATTTATGTATTCAAAAATATCTGAATCAAGGAGTCACTGAGTGTTTGGTAACATTCATTAATTAATTACATCTCACCTGCATTATGTCAACTCTGTAATGTATAGTATGTCTCAATTTTCATTCGATAAGTTACAGTGTTTACAGAATAATGCATATGTTTACATAATAATTGGTTGGTTATGGGATTGCATAAGTACAACAGGATTATACAGTCATTAAAGAATTGCAGTGGCTTCCAGTTTGTGCACGTGTGGAAGTTAAGATCTTGCTTATAGTTTTCAAGGTGTTGCAGAACAAAGCACCAAGTTACCTGACTGACTTGATTGTCTGAGAGCCTGTTGTGCTTATGACTTGCATAGTCAGGATACCTTGAGTCTTCAAGTTTCTTGATCGTATAATAAACTTAACAACAGGGCATTTGCTATTGCTGGACCGAGGTTGTGGAATTCTTTGCCATCCCAGTTGAAAGATATTACGAATGAAAACAAGTTCAAGCGTGCCATCAAGACGTACCTTTGTAATAAATGTTATAATGACAAGGTCTTATGAATTTAGGTTTATGTTTTATTAATCATGTGGTTTAACTCCTAACTTACATGTAGTTTTTGTAACTTTCAATTACAATTTAATTGTAGTTTTTATGTAACTGTTAATGTTATGAATGTGTAATCATTATTTTTGCTATTTTGATATGTACAGCACTATTGAATATTGCTAATATTGTTAATTGTTTTAAGAAATGAAATAAATGTTAAATCCCACTTTCTGACGGGATTGAAGTGTGATTTCAATTTAAACAGAGTTCCAGTTATCTGTTTTGGGTGAACTTGAGTTTACTGTACATGGGCAATATTGGATGTATCAAATATGCTTAATATTTGATTTCTGATACATCAAGTATTTAAAAAAATGGACAGACGGGCCCTGGTAAAATCTGATTTGAGAAGCATAACACCCATCATGAAAGAACATGAATCGAAAAATCGGAGGAAAACATCAACCTATCTTTAACAACTTTTACTAAAGTTACATGAAATGGACAAAATTTGCATCATGCAAAACAGTCAATGTTTGCCTTCATTGGCACACTAGAGTTCGGTGATCAAACCCTGCACTGTCTGTTGTTCTGACAGCTAATTCATTCCCCAGCATACTAAAGAAGAACATAAACTGTTTCTTTTGATTATGCTTGATCTTTTAATTAATGCTTGAATGTTTTCCTGATGAAAAGTTATAGACATGCTAAAAGAGGAATAAAAACAGCATTTTCCTTCCAGCCAGGAGCCAAAAATGAGGTAAAGTCTGGAATAAGAATCACAGAACTAAGGGATTCCCAAAGACAAAGCACAGAAAATGACAACTGAAGGAAGGCAATTAAAACTAACAGAAATCAAAATAATAATAGACATAACTGTAATCATTAAAAGAGTCCAAAGAAACGTGGAAAACAAAATGGAGATCAGAAAAGGAGAGATCAAAGTGACAAAAATAAAGAGTTCCTGAAAGATCAAGTTAGAAGCTGTGTTGCACATGTATGGAACAAGAGTAATCAGTCATGGTTACAGTTTTGAAGCAACCAAAGAATGGCTCAGTTCTTGAATTCAATTACATCCTAAAAGTACATATGTGAATACATCACACGCACAACTGTGTATGTAAAAGGCAATAGCACGAGACCAGCATGTGAACCACCAAGTGAGGGAATCGAGAGTGTATGTGAAAGAAATGTACATGTACGTAAATTGGTCCTGGATGTAGGGATGTGACTGTCCTGCATGTACTCATGTAAAAATTGAAAAAGGAACAGTACAGAGAAGACTAGTGGCTAAAGTTGTAGTTTTTAAAGTGTTCATTTGAGTGGAAAGAGGCAAAAAGTGATCTCTGGGATAAGAAAACCTCTTTTTTTAAACAATCTGAAGAATGTAACTTGGTTTTGAATAATTATACAAGATGATTGTTTTGAAAAGTAAAGAAAGAAGATGGGAGAAAATAGGGTAAGTTTGATTCTGCATTAATCACCAAAATGTGTGGGCATGAACAGAAAATGGAAAATTCTTGTATAATACTGTGAATAAGGTAACAGATAAAAATATTAAATGTCATTGACATATCATTCAGAAATAAATGAGCATTGAACCCGGATAAAGTTGAAGGCGGAGAAGGCGTACAAAGACAAGATTTTAAAACACGGTCTGATCTATTCCAAGTCACTGGTCTAGGAATATCGCTGTGTGAAGGTTGAAATTAGTTTTTGATGAGGGATATCTGTAAGAAACAGGCATGGCAAAGAGATGGTAATTTTACAACTCATTTATTCTCCAACTCTATGTGCACAAACCACACATTGACACCACGTTTTGGTTTTTGGCAAAGATTTCGAGCGGCAAGTTTATTTGTTTTTGCTGATTTCAACACCACTTTCTATTGCCACACTTGGCAGAAATTCTGTAAGATTTCTTGGCACACTTGCCATACTTGCCACACTTGGCAGAAACTCAGGCACACTTGCCAAAGAGATACTTGCCACACTTGGCAGAAAAACAGGAACAAACTCGCCAAAGGCTTGCCACACTTGGCAGAAAAAAGCAAGGTTGTTAGCAGAAAGACTTGCCACACTTGGCATAACAGGTTGGAATTCCTTGGCACACTTGCCATGCAGACAAACCCCACCGGAACAAGTAGGTGCTTGTCCTATAATGAATAGTCATGTGATTCTATTTATCCTTTACAACTTAAGAAAAACTTACATAAGGCACGCCGTTTTTTCCACCGCTTGAACAGGCGGTTAGAATAAGCCCCACCAGAACAAGAGGGTGCTTGGCGTAGTGTTTAAGGAAAACGAAATGAAACATTACTAACAACTAACTTTACGTTATAATCACTGCGAGATAATTCGCCTAAATTGTTTATTTGTTTACTTCGGAAACTGCGTGTCGCTCCCAGGTAGTTCCCGCCATTAAACCAGTAAAAGCTAAATTCATAGTCCAAAATTATGGTGGAGATGGGGAGGTGGTGGGTTTAATTTGTGTGTTGCCGCCTTGAAAATCTAAGCCGAAGTGGCCCATTTTTAGTGCCAAACTTGCTGTGGTTCAACCGTTATTTCCTTGTGGCCTTCTGGCTTCACCAATTATTCCCCTCGAGACAGTTTAGGTGTCTGAGCCCGGAAGAAGTACCACATTCTCTGAACCCTCTGAGGCCTCTGTTGATTGATGTAAGGCCATGCAGCCACTTTGCTGATCCCATTAAGCCAGCTAGTGCAAGACAGTGATGGGTGAGACAGTAGTGCCTTGTTCACCATGGTATAAGCCAGATGACCAGGACTGTTTCAATGACTAAACGACGTGCGTTGTGGTGAATAATGCATTTTATCCCATAGCGATAAAATAAAATAGTTGAAACAGGAATTGTATCTTCCTTTCCAAATGAGTTTATACCACATTCATCAACTGCATGGAATTTGCTTTTAAGAACTGCTACTTGAATTTTGCATTTCAAGTATTTGAAACTACATGTAACAAAAAGGGCCTATTTTCATTTTCAAACTTCAGCCCTGTTCTCGCAACAGAAATGAAAAAACTCATTTATACGCGGAAAAAGAAAGGAAAAATTCCTACAGGTAATTGAGGGCACATATATACATCAGGATTGTTGACAGTATTTGTGTTCAAGTGAAAGTAGCAAGTTCAAACAGGTTTTTTAGAGGAAAAAGATTTGTGTAACTAGCATGTGTCAAAATGTAGCAATTATTCAAAGATGATACCAGAGTTGTGAGAAATGTGGTCAGAACAGGATAGTTTGTGATAGACAAAGCCTAGAAATTCAGTAGAAATTACCCTATCAGTATAGCTTTGTCATTACAAGTGACAAAAGATTGATGTTTTCTGGATAATAGACTCAGCTGAGGACAAAAATAGTTTGTCTTGATGAAGAGGTTGAAGGAAAGGCATTGATGACAACAGATTCATTTGTGTCAGTCAGAGAGTAATGTCTGGGAACTGAGAGAAAACTATTGTGTCATCACAAAATTGAAAGACATTAGAGAAAAACTGTGATGGTGAGAAGTATGAAAGAGAGAACAGTAAAGGCCCAAATTGGATGTTCAGGAAAGACGAGGTGTTAATCAAAGCAGTTGAAATATGAGTTGAGGTATTGACTCGGCAAGATGATTACAATTTCACCAGCCCTTCAATGACAGAGAAAAGAGGGAGAACAGGAGTTGGTAGGTCTGTAATCATTTAACAACATTTACAACTAACAATCCATTTTCCCCACTTTTTTCCCCTATTTGAATTTCCCAAGGTTCAATAAGTAGTTTAAAATCTAGAGATACATTTTAGATGTTCTCAAGTAACTGCAGGGGAAAAAGTAGAAATGTGTTTCAAGATGGAATTTATTTTAAAATCTTCCAAACAACAATCCCATATAAATATAGATTCAATGACGGTATCAGATTGGAGAGGGCAACTGCAAATGGTTGAAAATTGGTTTTGTTTTTGTTTCTTGTCCATGCATATAAAATGCCACATTTAAAACCTCAGCATCATTCTCAAGAAAAAATTGAAAAGCCAACAATTACAGAGTGGTCAACTATATTTGCAATATTAAAAAGAATTACAGAGTCGTTAATCCTATGATATTGCACAATTTCTGAATTTTGTGAAGTGACTAGGAAAGTTCTGATGTGGAAAAAGGGTAAAAGTTCCAAGTAGATTGTGGACACATTTATACATTAAGATTGAAGCATGGAGTTTAGCGGCAAGAATACAAGCCTTAGGATGTCCACTTGATCAAACAGTGGCAAAGAGTGATATTGAAATTGAAAAAGGTTGCAATTCAAACAACTTTTTTATGGGAAAACAAAGATTGGTGTTACAGCATGCATACAATGCACTAATTTATAATTCAGGTAAGATGTGTGTGTTGCAGAGGAGCAACTACATGTAAGAATGACAAGAAAATGGCAAAGTTTAAAGATGACCAATTCGGAAGGAAAGATTTTCATACTGAAATGGAAGAAATGTGGCATGACCGGGAGGTTGTGATAGATTGGGATGCCTGTAAACCTAGCAGAAATAAACCCTTTAATGGCTTTTTGTGATCCGTTACAACGGAAAAAGGTCCATGCTTTCGAAATTGGGTTTCTGAAGATGAGCTTGTGTGTTATCATCAATGAAGAGACCAAGATGATAAATTCACAGGTCTATTGAAAAGAAATAATGACTGGACAGGAAGAGAAATTCATGTGACTTGCTGATGGATTATGAATTAATGAAACAATGATGAAAGGCCAAAGATTGAGCCCTAAGGCCTAAGGGTACAATGGCATATAAAGGTGGCTCGAGCCTAAGCCTTTAATTAATGGATGTATACTGGCATGAGAAAGGCAGAAAGCCACTGTAAGAATTCATGTAATAGATTGCTCAGTGGTGTTGGAGACTTTTAATAGACAAATCACTTTTCCAAGGATACTGGATATTATTACAAAAAAATTGGAGAGTGTCAAGTTAGTAGAATGCTGGGATCTGACCCAAGAGCTCAAAACTGAAGACCAAAGAAGATGTGAAAAAAAGGAATTGGCAAAAAATATTACAGGCCAGTCTTTCAAGACTTTAGAGAAATGAAGGATGAAGATAAGCATCAGTTCTGTAGTTAATGAGATGCTATTGGTATGGAAGAATGACACCGTTTCTCTAGAACTGATGTGCATGCATTTCAGAAAGTTCTTAGTAAGCTATGTCAGAGAAGTGTGTTAAATGTACTATGTTCTTTGATACTGAGTTAATTATTTTGCAAGAAATATGATCATTTTTAAAAGGGGCATGAGCAACAAATGCATTTTCTAATTATTCTCAAACATTTTGTGGAAACAGTGCTAATGTTTTCAAGTTTGCAATATCATTGTCAAAACATTTACCTTCAAGCCAATGAAATTTGATTTGTTTCTCGTCAGGGGTTTCTCTTGGATGCGGGTTTTTCTTTTATTATTCATTATTCATTTTTTCTCCCATGGAAAAATAATATACCCTTTTCACAGGTGTAAAGAGCTATTTTGTGCCCTGATAGGCTAACACTAACAAGGAACCCTTTAGCATTCAGGCTCCACCTGTTTTGTGTTCTGGTGACGGGATTGCCTGAATGTAACTTTTGATGTTGGAGTTGGATTTTCTGTCAAGTTTTGCCATTTTTTTCCTTCAAATATGATGAATCATGAAATTTTTTGATGTCGGGCCAAAATTGCATGCGGGCCCCGACGAGAAACAAGAAATATAATTTCATTAGCCTTGAAGCCTTGCGAAGTGTGACTTTATTTCAAAAACTGAAGATTTGAAACACTATTAAAGCCCACTGTCCAAAAACATTATATTCTTACCCATTTGGGCAGTGAAAGACGTCCATGTGTTACACAGTAGTATGGTCTCATTAGAGTAAGATTTTTTTTTCTGAGAAAAATTTCCTGAAATGATAAATGCGGCAAACTGCTGCCAGTAATTTGAAACCAATAGAAGTCCTCAAAATGACTTTTATATATGACTATGATAAATATGAACCAAAATATGAAAGGCTGATTAGGGAACTGAAAAGGCGAGGGTGACTTACACATCACTACTTTTCACATGGTTGGAAATGTCTACTTCTTCAAACAAATTTGTCACTCTCAGCTACGAATAATTTTGTTCACAGAAATGCCATTTTGCCCAGCGAAAATACGTAAGTTTCACAACCGAAAGGACACGTTTTCACTACAAAAAGTCTGCACTCTTCTAATAACCACAACAAGGGAGCTAAAAATTACGGGGGAAAAGTAACGCTGATAAAACTGCACTTGCAAACTCTGCGAGCAATACAGGTTTAGATACTCACCAGCGAAGAGATGGCGAAGACAAGCTCCAATGGCACACTTTTCCTCATAAAGTACGCTTAGGATGGTCACCCATGTGTTTTATTTCTCCATGGTTCACCGAAGTTCGTGAGCTTAAATTTACGAGAAATAAAGCATTTTTGGCAATAAATGCAGAGCTAATAGTTGAATCGGAGGCCACAGCAATGGCGTCCCTTTGCGTGTTCACGTGCGATCCACCTATCGGCAGCACATTCCGGCAAACAATACACTTTTTGTGCGGCTTCTTAACATGCAACATTTCAGGATAAAAAGGACAAAACCTGTTGCTATAGCGGCAGAGCCAATCAGAGAACTAGGACCCCCCTTGAAGCTTTTTTGGACCAATCATTTTTTTCCAGCTCTAATCCTCCATCTGGATCCAAATAAACCACGCGCCCGATTAAATATGCATCAAAAAGCACAGAATATAATTGATCTAAGGTTTAAAATGTGTTATTTTTGTCTCTGACAGACAGCACATTACCGTCCCTAGCGTTTCCTTTTTTGGCGCAATTTAAGCCAAAAGGCAGGCTCTGCTTCTATATGAACCAGCCTCAGACTAGCTGCCTTTCGGTAAACCTTTGTTGCATGTTTGCCAAGTAACTCATTGGAACAAAAATTATGTATTTTTGTCGTATTCCTGTTACGAAAAAGATTAAAACAACGCCCGAGCTGAGAAATTGTGCTGCCTCAGGGAAGTCCGATTTTGATTGGAGGAAAGTTTCACCAATCACTGAGGCCGCTATATTATAACAAGTAAAGCAAGCAGACAGTAGTACTTGAGATGAGTGGGCGGGGCAAGAATTTCCAGAGTAATTCTTATAAGAATGTTCTCGGGTAGTCATTTTTTCTTGTTTTGGCCAACAATCAATGTCCTTTTAATCACCAAAATTACCACAGTTGCTTTGCAAATGTTTGATGTCGACTGACACATCAGAAACATGAAATAAGAATCCAAGATGTCACAGAATCAACATTGCAACAAATAATGCTTAAAATATGAATAACGAACAAGTGTATGAAGGAAAATTGCATAGTCTACACTATTAACAGGTGTGGATTTGACAGAAGATTGCTTGGAGAAATCTCAAAGAATCACTTCCCACTTCAAAATACCAGATATATGTTAATTCTGTAACAAATCCTTCATGCAGCTTGTTGAATCACTCAAAAAAAGAAACATGTCCGTAATCATTTCGATTTTATAAAGACGATCACAAAAGGGATATCTCTATTTCAAAAGAATCTGACCCATCCAAAAGCTTCACCATTAAGGCCAATATAATCACGGTTGAACAATTATTTAACATCAAGTTGTAAAAAAAAGCTAAATGCACTACATGGACTAATACTCTACTCTAAACATTTATCATATTCCGGGCTTGTTATACATGTACATCCACACAAAAGCTACGGTTCCTCATATACTGATTTCCTACATTTGTTTTAATCATAATCACAATCCTCCAGGGGAACTTCACAAAGCCCCAATTATAAAATATTCCAATTTCACAAAAACTGAGCATCAAGTCATATTACAGGCCACGAACAAGTGAAGTATTAAACATTGTGTATATGTAACGAGACGATTTAATTCATTTATCACAACTGCAGACTGACGGGCTAGACGTCGTGCGAGACAACATTTGACGCAACAAACCACCATAGTTTTACTTCATTTTAAATGTTAACTCTAACTTTGAAATTTTAGTAGTTTGAAGCCTACGTTACGGTCATTTTCAGCAAGTCAAAATGCTTATTCTCTTTACACCTTTCTGCAGTTGTTCAAATCAGGTAAGTAACTCATTTTTGTAATTTTTGGTGGTTCCACATCAATTTTAACATTTATGCATGATGCCAGGGTTGGATTGCTGTGTGATTTGTCGGCCCTCAAAACACTGAAATGTTCTGAAGAGAGCCCAACATTCAATTTTTTAACTTCGGCAAGGTGCATCACCAAAAACATACAACCTCCTAACACTGCACTAACAAACACCACAGGTGATGGTTTTAATGAAATTCATTAAAAAAAAAGTAATAAAAAAGTGAAATGGGTACCAAACACACGTTAGAAATGATCAAATTCAACACCAAAGTCTTGTATTGCTCCTCATGAAAAAATTAATGTTGTGAAATCTGTGAAATCGATGAACGAGTTTTCCACATCTCGGCTTGCTTTTGTCTCTGTCTTTGGCTCAATCACGAACCATTTACCCAGGGATGTGCAACCGTGAGCGGCCCCAGTGCAAACACATGTGCGACCTTGGTTCCATGCGTGTTACGGATTGTTATTACCCCCGCAGGTGCTCGCGACCACATGACACGCGTTGCAGCATGCAGCACGTACAGTGCAGCCGTGGTTATGCCGAGACGACGCGCCGACGCGGTGCTTTAATTCTATTCGTTTTGACAAATAAATCTTCATTTATCGATTTCAAGGAGAAACAAAGTTTTAATGCGGCAAAATTCCCCAATTTTGTGGTACACTTTCCAAGAATGTTTAGGATGAAATGTCATGAGCAGCATATTTTTAGAAAGGGTGTACCCTGACTTAAAATATTACAAGAAAACAAAGTGGTAGACAGGAATATATGTTTTATTATTAAAGTGTTGCATAATCCAATTTAATTTCTGATTTGATATTGTGCCAGCCGTAACACGCACTGAACCAGCTCTGAGCTTAAGTTGCACATCCCTGGGTAAATGGTCCGTGGCTCAATTCAGCTCAATGTAGCTCCTTTTTCAGGTACTTGCGCATCTAATATCAGACCAAGATTTGGAAGAATGTTAATTCTTTTGATGCAGTGATGCTCTGACATTAATTATGAAGCTTAAAATGAAGCCAAAAATGGAGAAAAAGGTGCGACTCGGCAAAGCTCTGGGGACATTTTTGCGTCCATGCTGTGATTCCCACAATCTAGGGTACATGAATAGTTTTCCACAGAATGTGCAAAGAGAAATTCATGCTCATATTTGCCAAGCAGACAGAGATTATAACTTAAGACCACTGGACAGCAATTGCTTTACTTCACCAATGAGCTTAATATTGCAGTAACTTCAATGCAGGGCAAAGTTTGATCAACAGCAATGTGACCATTGGTCAACTGTGCCCGGTACCCAGGATATATTTTATGCAGTTACCAGTCAAAACTGAACATGTTGACAAATGGTTACTGATCAAACTTGGCCTTGCACTGTGGGCAATACGTCAGGCTGATCTTCCCTCTTGGAGTGGCAAGCAGCTTTATCCAATGGTTCTAATTGTGCCTCTCACATTTCACCAAAGCTTTCTCGTCACAAATTCACATGGGTCATAACACATTCAATCTTGATGCAAAATGCCCCTGCCAATATCTCAAAGTAAATCAATTTTACTGATCACTGCGAAGCATCTGATGAGGTGCTCAAAATGATACCGATTTTGAAGGGTTCAGTAATACATTTAGCATCTACAAGCTACATGAATTCAGGAGTGGGATTGGCATACCAATTACAACCATGTGACAATATGGCTTGAAAGGCAAAATTCTGTCTCACAAATCTACTAGAAGCAATTTCAGCGGTTTCTGAAACCCATGTTAGAAGGGAACAACAAATTATGTGAATTAATAAGAACCAGTTGATATACCATGGTGCAAATCCTTCAGAACTTAGCGATGCAATGCAATACAGTGGGGAGTGAATCTGCTAGACCAAATTGTCTTTATTCCACATTCTCAGTGTGAAACGAATATCAAGCACTGTCTAGTTGCTTACCTACAAACAAAAGATTTCATTTCTGTAGTGAATTTTACACTACTATTAATACTATGCTTTAACAACTTTCGACCGATCAGGTGTGGTCCAGTAATTTTTGTACCCTTAAACCCCTAAATGGCTTTCGGTGTACAAAACATCATGAACCACACCCAACCAGTCAGAACCCACTTCATGTACAATGCCGTCACTCATTCCTCCTACAGGTAAAAGTATAATCCTCAACCCAAGAAGCCCTCCTTGCAGGCAGCAAAACTGGAAGAATGGAGTAGGTGGTTACTCTTTACGCGTCTTTCCTTTGCCTTTCCGGGGCGACTTCCTGGATGCGACAAGAATGGTTGGGAAAACAAATTGATTTTACAAGCTTCAGACTGGTGTTATGTGAGATACACGAGAAAAAAGCTTCAAGTTAGGTCCACAGGAGGCTGCTGCTATAAAACATCCGTTTCAATTCAAGCCAAATCACAGGCTTAATCGCAGTTCTTATAAAAAAACTGCAAACTTCTTCCTGAATCTGGTCCCTTTAAAGGTTTCTAAATCCTGGGCGCAGTTCAAAAAACTTTACTTGTCCAGGAGTGAAAGGCAAACCAAACTACCTACCAACACAGATGCATGTTTCACTTCAAATCAAACCATAAAAATCAACCCCGCATTAGACTTTGGCCAAAGGAGAAAGACTAAATGCTGGTCATCAATTGTCAACTATTGCAGAATATCCACTCCAAGAGAGAAGACAAGAGGATATATTTTTATAGCAAGGACAGTCTGGGTAGGGGAACTTGCCACATTTGCGCATAGGTTAATGTACGTTTGGTGTGGGATGTGCGGAGTAGATGCTACCAATTTCTGTTTGAATGTATGCTCTTCGCCTGTGCAATGGATGTGTGCACAAAGCCTGTAGGAAAAACCACCAACCAAACTGTCTCTTTTTTGCCAATGAGAGTGTGGTTCAACTCGGGATAGACAACAGACATGGGTATCATTTTATCAAGAGGGAAAAGATGCCGTGAGAGAGTCTGAGTAACTTTACCAACGGCTACAGGCAATGTACACTTCTGTGCAGTGTTTTACAGGCTTTTCAGTTAACGATGCACAAGCCAAATGGCAGTTTTGTTCAATCTGAAACAGTGCAGAATGCTGCAGGAAACTCTCAAGGGACACATGATGATCAGCGACCAAACCCCCTTTATTCCAACTGTGTCTATGCTTGAAGCACACCACACTGATGGGTCTTACCTGACAGTGTCGCCAGCCGCTTCGGTGGACTCAGCTGGAGCATCCTCCTAACAGTGAACACAGAAATGCACACACTGTCAGCTTTGGCCATTTCAGCTTTTGGAATTCATTCAAGAGAGGTGTTGCAAGACTTAGCTGAGAAAATACCCAGATCATTGAACAAGGTCTACCCAAAACACTGCCGCCGGCAAAATAACAAAATAAACAGACATGGGCCGGTTGAATCCCAACCCCCTCTGAACAAGCCTGGAATCTTGTCACAATACAGAGCTAGAGGGACTGGAACAATTGCTTCTATTTTTTAAAAACGGTTCAAGATATATTCAGAGGATAAGTGAATCAAATTAACACTTATATTAACAAATTTAGAAAATACGGACATCAACACAGCTACTTCAAAATTACAGCTTGGTAAAAAAACCCGGCTAGAGAAGCTAGCATGTCTTGGATATGAAACACACTCAATCATCACTAGGGGTGAAAAGTGGGTTACTGGTTAATGAAAAGCTCTCCTCTGTTTTCAAGGAGACAGTTTTTCAATTTGCAAAGGCTTCAAAAGACCAAAACAAAACAAATGCTGTACCTGCCATTTCCGGTCAGTTCTTGGCCATCCTGACATTTGTGACCTGGTACATCGTAATCAGGAATAAGTCGCTGAGGCCTTTTTAATGGCCGAGTAAAGTGGGGATGTGGGTAAATGTTGAGAAAATCAATGTGGCAGTTTCTGTATATTTTGGAAGGGTATGTAAGAAAGGTTACCATCACACACTTGAAATATGTACCATTTGAAAGTTTTCGAAATTCTCTTTCTGACCATGAACATATCTCAAAAAGTCAATTTGCGACTTACTTACTGATTTCGATATACCGGGTCACATTTGTCATAGCCCTAGTGGAAAGTGATCGAGTCACATCCAGGCTCCTTACCTGATCGGCTGATTGCTCCAAGTCGGCCTTGGTGGCCTTCTTGCGTTGTCTTACCCCACCCTCCCCTTCTTCCCCTTCTTCCTCCCCTGCTGCCCCTGCCTCCTCCTCTTCTCCTGCCTCTTCCTCCTCCCCCTCCTCTCCCTCCTCCTTGGTCTCATCGTCAGGGCTGGCTGCGTCTGATTTCTTGGCCTCCCCGGCGTCAGATGGGGACTATTGGGCAATAGCATTCAAACTGTTTTGAGCGACCCTGCACTTACATTTACAGTCAACATGAGCTGAACACAGCAGTCCACACATTAACCATAACCCTGCTACAGTTGTTGCATACTGTTCAATCCTAGCCTTAAAGGGTATTTTGGCGAGAAAGCCTGCCAAACACATCAGTCTGCATCATTTGTCCCACTGTTTGATCAGTGACAAGTTGTCAACCAATGGTCAATTTTTACTGCTAACCTGTGCACGAAACATATACCCGGGCACCAGGCAAAGTTGACCAGTTGCTAACAAACTGTCGCTGATTGAACTTGCCGAACGCGTGCCTGCCCAGTGCCAAACGATCCAACAGGTCCACTCCAACTGGTCCACAACCCTAAAGGCCAAACGGCCGGGAGTCTGTGGTTGCCAGCCACCTTGAGATGCAACAGCTCCCAATGACTAAACAGGGTAGTTTGGGGGGGGGGTTCTTTCTTTGTTTTTGGCTGCTGTTGAATTGCCTAGTGTAACAAAGTGCATCAGACTTCTACACCTGCTGTAACATGCTGCGTCTGGCGGGGTTCGGGATACGTTAGCAGTGAGCACAAGTGGCAGGATACAACGTGCAGCTTGACAGAGCCAAGGCTGATCTTTGTCCAGTGCCCTGCACGGCGCCACAAAATCCATCGGCATTGTGATGCATTGTGCTGCATTGGGCAGCATTCTCATTTCAGCTGTGTTGCATTCTGTGGCATTTAACGGGGTGCCTGCGAGGAACCCCATGGGACTTACGGTGACAAGTCATTCAAATCTCATGTTCAATCACAAACCATTCCAAAAACTTAATCAAAGTTTTCCTTTGTCACTCTTCATATCCTGCCTACTTGTTGACCAGACTTTAAAGTTTGAGCAACACTTGAGAATACTACAACCAATGACATCCTGTCTGAAATTTTGGCACTGGACGTGTGTACTTTTGAGCCGTCTACTGGCATTCTAAAATGCAATTTCTAGCTGGCAATGGACTTGAATACAAAAGGCTCCGCGTACGAAGAGGAGAAGAGGCTTTTTCTTTAAGCAACAATTTCCCTTGAGGCAACATACTGCATGTATGTGCTTGATTGAAGGGGTCTGGTATGGAATCTACGTGAGTAGTCAAACAGTTTTGTGGGAGCCTGACATGCATTGCAGTTGGGCATCAATTGTCCCTGTAATCATTCTATCATTGCTGAGAGGGTACCTGAGACAGGAGAGACAGAACCATGCACTGAGAGTTGTGATGGCTTTGGAATAGAAGCCGTTTGGGTCCCAAAATCTGCAAGTGGGCCAATGCACAAAAAACGATAAATCATCCTACTTTGGTGATATCGTTGGCCGTGTCACTTGGGAGTACTGTTGTTTCCACTGTTCCACTGTGTGCAGGCACACAGACAAAAAACCTCATCATTTGGAAACAAAATGGCATCAGTATCAAATCACGTTTCAACCATCGCTATGGACAGTTCTGCAGAAAGGAGGTTCAAAGTGGAATTTTGCCCTTACCCTGCGGAAGCACACCCTGAAGCAGACAAAGAGAGGTATGATGAGGACGAGGGCATAGATGGCCCAAAGCCAGGGACGGTCCTGGGCAGCGTTCATCAGGCCGGACACAACGCTATCCTGAAGGAGATAGAAACATCAAACTCCACGTGATTACTGGCGTACATTTATGGTCCGCAAGGGATCCTGATCACACATATAAAAGTACAACACAGCGACCTGAGTGCGCAAAAAAGAAAACTTGACCCAAAAACTCAAAAAGAAGAAAATAGGACAAAAGGCATTCAAAACTGTTAATTCCATCTTCACAAAAACGCTCAATAATCTACAGAAAGCAGACTGCATTACCGCCCACAGACCATAGATTGTCTGCGATGAATGACAGTGAGTGAATCACTCGACCAGCGTCAAATTCAGTAGCAGTTCATGTTTTTTTCCGAACATGATAAATGAGGTTTTTTTTGCATTGTGCCAGTGTGGTGAAAAAATATGCAGCACTCGGCATCACCTGTTGCTTATTGTAAGTGCACATATGAACACAAAATCTGACTTGGGATTCCAGGTACCCTGATTTCCATTTTACATTTTTCCTTTCAAAATCTTTTTCATTGTTCAAGAATGTAAACAATTGAGATTTTGATGACGGGCATTGTAGAAATAAGGCTACAAGTGAGAGAAAGCGAGAATTCCAAGAGTTCACATTGGCATTTAGTATTAGCAGTGCAATCATTTTTGATCCACTCGGCCCGTGGAAATATAACTAGCTGAATGAAACTGTAACAAGATAATTCGTACTTCATGCAAATGACAACATGAAGAGGGCATGACACTCGCAATTGCAAGTGCAGTATCACACTGTAAAGGCCAGTTCATAGTTGGCGCGAAAGCGAACACAAATGCGAACTGGTGAGGTTGGATCAAATACACGCGCTGTGAATTCCAAAAGCTTCAACTCGAGCAAAAAGTTGGCCGCAAATCTTCCTTGACATCAAACTTGCTTCGCTGTCACATTCGCCTGTCGTATGAACTGGCCTTAACATTGCATGCAGGTACCCATCTTGGGGTCTGATGAGTGACCAATGCTGGACGTGAACTCCAGTAGCCACTTTGTTCACAGCCTACTTCGCGGGTGTACTCACCGCTGAGCCCGACGCTCCCTCTTGCTTCTGCTTGAGCGCCCAGGTGTCTGCCGCCCATTCATCAGCCACGTCGCGACTGGACGTCACGATGAAGTTGTCAAACAGAATGCTGTCGGTCATCGACCAGAGCTCCAAGCCAACGGCAGCCTGAAAGAATGACATGGTTGGGATAAATGGTGGTCAAAACACCAGTTGTGGAGATGTATGGTTAAGCAGAGACTTTTTCGCACTGCCTCTCACGAACAAATCACTCCCCCTGTTCATCTGGAATAAGTAACAAGCAGCACCCAGATGTGGGTGCAACTTTTTTACAAACACATGTATTTCACAATTTGCTGATCTGAATGATTATAATTCAACTAGTGTAAAATACAATCTGAACTCTACAATATACTGTAATGATGTAGAGAACCCATGCAAGATATACTGGGGATAAATTAATGTAAACCCCTGGGTAGCTTTCAGCCGGCTTACCCCGGCTGTGACACTGAGAAATAACAGACTGTCAGATTACATATCGTAAGTGAATCGTGCTTCATGCAAAATTCTCAAATGGAATACAAACCTTAGGTGTACGTTTAGTTGTTACAGTACAATGCACTTAGACATGAACAATTCAGTCAGTTTCTTTGATAATGTAAATTCCACATAAAACTGGCTTTCACTGAAGATACTTTCATACGGCATCACATCACATGGGTTGATATCTTCCTGGATCTTTCCAAGACCAATGGCCAATACTCACAATTGTGGTCATACGGAAGGGCTCCATGTCCTCAAAGTACTCCGGGTTGGATATCCGCCTGGGCTTCCACTCCCCTTTGTAGGTGGGGTTGTCGATCATGGGAGGCTTCCATTTGCCCTTGTAGGCCGGGTTGGGGATGGTGGGCTTTTCCCACTTGCCGCAGCCGACATCCTCGCATAGAGGGTTCTCTGTCAACGTCAAATCAGAATTACAAATAACATGAAACACGACAGCCATTACCAATGGCTGCTGAAAGGCCACTTCCTGAAAAAAGACTTTCCAAAATCTCAACTTCCTTCATGAAGCTCACAGTGTTTAACAAAAGGAAACAAAAAACTGACTGCAACGCATGTTTTTCAGTTTACAGTTCCTGAAAAGGTTCCTCAAGGATTGCAAAGAGCCAGATCAGTATTTCAAAAATGTAAGCTCATTGGAGAAAACAGCACAAACACGGCTGATAGGGCTGACCTTCCGTGCATGTTTCGGTATTCTGGAATGATCAATAACACTCTATATTTAGGGCACTGGCCAATGGAATACTGAAGTAGCTCGGTGCTGTCTTCATTACCCCTACTACAAACCATTCAATGTGCATTCAGAATGCTTGAGTTAATGACGCAACTGAGTCGGAATAAAGGCTGTTTTTGAAAGTGACTTCACTTGCATCGTCACTGAGAAATAAGACCGGTCTTGGGCTTCAGAAGCAGCTTGACAATTCACGCTGGCGTTTTTTGCTGACTGGCATGGCAGCACCGGGAGATACAGTGACAAAACCGTGGAATTATAATAAACCTTTAAGTGCACACCGAGTACCACACTTACTTATTTTTGGCGGCTCCCATTCTCCATCCATATCCTCATCCCTGAAACAGACAGACAGATGTGCCATTTTAAACAACACAAACTACTGAAAAACTCTGGTCACTACTCTACTCAGTCACATCACGGACCATTTACCCAGGGATGTGCAACTTAAGCTCAGAGCTGGTTCAGTGCGTGTTACAGCCGGCACAATATCAAAGCAGAACTTAAGTTGGATTATGTAACACTTTCTCTAATAATAAAACATATATTCCTGTCTACCACTTTGTTTCCTTGTAATATTTAGAGTCCGGGTACACCCTTTCGAAAAATATGCTGCTCAAGATATTTCATCCTATACATTCTGAGAAAAGTGCACCACAAAATTGGGTATTTTGCCTCATTAAAACTTTGTTTCTCCTTGAAATCGATAAATGAAGAAGATTTATTCGTCAAAACGAACAGATTTAAGCACCGTGTCGGCGCGTCGTCTCAGCTTAACCACGGCTGTACTGTACGTGCTACATGCTGCAATGTGAGTCATGTGGTCGCGAGTTTTTTTTAGAAAGGCGAGAGCGCCTGCGGGGGTAATAACAATCCGTAACACGCATGGAACCAAGGTCGCACATGTGTTTGCACTGGGGCCGCTCACGGTTGCACATCCCTGGGTAAATAGTCCGTGGTTACATGCACCACAGGCCAGAGGACGATTACATATTTTTCAAGAATTTAGAGATATTTCCAGATTCCCAGGTTTGTACCAATACTGGGTGGTTGACAAAATGTCGATCATCTCAGGGCTTTCACTCTTTCTTTTACCCAAAACCATTTGTCGACACAAAGAGGAAAATGGGTCAAAATACAGTATTGCAAGTTTGTGGTAACACCATGGAATTTTTTTTCAATTTGATGCATCAAACAGTGTGCTACGTTCATCATCAGAAGACAGGTTAAATTAAGTTCATGGATGATGGATCCAAGTTAAAAACCAAAAAAACCTATTTCAAAAAGAAGAGTTCAAAATGAAATGTTCTAAAGGGTCCAAATTCTAGTCAGGCTGATCAAAAGATACCATAACACCCCTTCACACAATAAATAAAAAAAAAATGATTTACGGCCAAGCCAACACACCACGGCAGGTTTTTCCCCTGTTGTGCCACTGAGTTTCAATGAGTCACCTGTCCACTGCGCTGAAGCCAGTGACTAGACTAGGCCTGGTCTGATTAGACAGCCAGCATGCAAGCTATCCCTGGGCAAGCTATGGCACTTGATCAGTCTACCGTGAGCATGAGGCATCCTAACAGGTTACTGATGCGGTCATATGACTCTAACTGGGCTAGTGTGCCCACCTGTAAGCTACAATTTGGCCAGTGGTAGCAAGCAGGTTAACTTGATTTGCTGTGGTTACAGAGCGATTATTGTGAATAAGGTGATCACAGTGGCAGCATGCCTGCCACCCCTACTTGAAAAAAAAATCAAAAACAGATGAGTTCAGCAGTAATGTCTCACAAAACAAATTTCATGTTGGTTTGACATTTCTTTGCCGCTCTCTCAGTAGAGGTTCCTTTGGGACTGGTCAAAAAAAAAAAAGTTCCAGCTAAGCAGAGGTTCTAGTGCAGACACAGTTAGAAAAGGAAGTCTTCGAGTACATAACAATCTATTCTATTCTCTAGACAAGAATGAGATGTTCCTTTATCTAAAGAGGACTTTGTGTCATGTAGATTTTACTATAAATGTGGAAAAGGGGTGGGGAACGAGGTTGTGGGGGAGTGTGCTGACCAGTCATCTGGCTTCTCTGCGTCTGGATCATCGATGAGCTCCGACTCATCCTCCAACCAGCCGTCTGGCATGACTGCATCCTCATCAACGATGGTAGCTGGTGCATCTTCATCCCAGTCATCGGGCTTTGAGGCATCTGGGTCCGGTATCCTGAAGGACCAAAACAAATCGAACTAATAACTTGTGTGTTGCGTTTACAACTGCAAGTTATCCGACTTAAACACCATCTTGATCGGATACACGTAACTTTGTTCACTTATCTACTCAACATTATGTTCTCTACAATTGCAGAATTTGAATTCCAAATACCTCCATGGGCCACCTTTCAACCTCAAAAGTCTTGCGCTGCAATTTTTGGTTTCCCAATGTTTTGGCTTTCTTTACTCAAAGAGTTAAAATAACCCGATTATAAGCAAAGAGGTAACAAAGCAAGCAACGGAAAACAAAGAATTTAATGCATGAACAGCACTGGCATTATGTCATTAAGTACACGTCCTCCTCTTGGTAACTATGGCAAAAGTAAGATTATCAAAGTTCCACCAGACAAAGCTGAAATAACAGCCAACATTTCAGTTAATTACACAGTTTTTCAGAAAATGCATTTTTATGCAGGGCTGTATGATTTTTTCCCTCACCAATCATACAAATTATACCAATTTGTAAATGTTCTCCACTCTGTAAAATGGCGACTGGAAGCAGCAAATCTGAAGGTATATTTCATTGATAATTACTTTTTCCTGTCATCCCAGTCTTCTGGTTTCTCGTCGTTGGGATCGTCGATTTCCTCAGGCGGATTGACCGGTGGCCTAAAATGATCAGATAGACAACAAGAGGGAACTTGAGCACTTTGTAAGTTTTTGAAATCACACATTTTCTACGTGTTACAGGAGATTCTCCAGAAAAATTGTTCAGGGCAAGTTAAGCTAGTAATACATTTCCCACTGCAACTATGCAACGTAGGACAAAAACTGTACACTCGAAACTGTGTCATTTAGGATTTCCCAGAGAATTCGAGCGAAGGCATTTCATAGACAATTGTGACTTGATCTGGGAATTCCTGTCAACAACTAGCAAACCTGAAAGAAAAAGATAACAGATAGCCTTCACTAAACCTCTAAACATCTGAGTCACAGCTGGATACATGTAGATGCTCCAGACTGGTTCACATAAAATGTAGGGACAGGTAGCTGGTAATGAGGTCTGAAAGAAATTTCTCAAGGTTCCTATTAGTGAGGAAATTGACATAAAGATGCTACCCTCATGTAAAAAACTAAACAGAATGAATGAAATATAAAATAATTTGAAATATTATTAATGGTTACGAGTTCAGTAAACAGGGTGTCCACAGAAGAAGTACACCGAGAAAAAATTACTGTAATAGCAAAACTACATGTACTTTATATCTGGGAAAGAGAAATATAAATGTATCTCTAGAGAGGGCAGAATGTCCTCAAATGAGTGAACAAACTAGATTGATTTTAAGGTTACTGAAATCGGTACTGTGACAAATTTGCGTATTTGATTGACAAGGCTCAACCATGCAAGTGTACAGAATACCAAACGCCTTTGCTTTAAGAATGCATATGGTTTGTGGATAAATGTAACAGCGAGGAACAGTTTGTTCAATTCTTTATCACTGGAGATGGGGCAGGTTTTGGCATGAATGGAACAGATAACTTCCATAACGAGCATGTGTATGGTGGACTTTGTTATCCACTTGCAGCTGCGTCCTATATGTATGAGTGAAACATGAGCAGGGAAAGGGTAAATGTCTGGGTTGGATGGTGCGGTAAGTGATCATTATTAGGACCGTTTTTCTTCCAAGCAAATTTAAATGGACAGGACTATTTGAATCTGATTCAATGAATCTGTGGTGCAAGCAGTTGAACAGATCTTCCTGAGACAATGACATGGAGCTTTCAGTAGCGTGTGGTGGGCTCAAGCTAGTGCCCCACCTCACAGGCTTGTTGAGGCAATGCCACAGTTTCAGAACTGTTTGGGGAACAGAGTAATTTCTGTTTAACAATGAAGTTTAATGGCTGCCACGGTCACCGGATTTGACACCATCCAATTTCTTTTTATGGGGTTAACTGCAGAACAATATTTTCACTACGTTGTTAAGATGATGTATTGATTAAATAATACCCTTAAAATTGTATTTAGTATTTTTCAATGAGGAACATGGACTTTGTATATGAGGGAATTTCTATCTGAAACTGATTAGGGGCGAGCAGTCTTATGCAAATTGTAACAATCAACATAACTTCGGAACAACTAAGCAGCAGGAATCTTCGGCGTGAAGAAGGCTTTGTCAGGAATGGCTCTTCGAGTATGAGGTGGGTGGATAAATGTTAGGGTGTGCCTTTCATCCTTCACCATCGGAACGGAAAGGATACACCTAATGAGTCCTCAGGACTCACTCCATTTGAGTTAGTTTACGGCCGTGAAGTTAGAGGCCCTCTTAAACTCACTGAAGAGAAATTCTTAGATGAGAATGAGGAAAGTCATCAGTTGGATTACGTGTGCACGTTCAAGGAAAGACTTGTGAAGGCCTGTGAAAAAGCGAGCACAAATCTTAAGACAGCTGAGAAAGCAATGAAGACACAATTCGATAAGAGAAGTAGGTTTAGCAGGTTCAAGCCTGGAGATAAGGTTTTGGTGCTGTTACCCTTGCCAGGTGATCCTCTTTGAACAAGATTTAGTGGTCCTTCTCGGATAGAGGAAAGACTGAATGATGTCAATTATATTGTGCACACTCCAAACAGAAGGAAAAGTAATCGACTGTGTCATGTTAACAGGCTAAAGCCTTATTATGAGGGAGAAAATGTTGAACCAGTAGCTGTTAACTCAGTCCTGAGTGACACAGAAAGTCAGTTAAAGGACGGCCAGATTGAACCAGATCCAGAGTTTCCGAAATCCAAGGTGGATCCTTTATCCGCCTGGGTATCTAATTCAGACATCTGAAAAAAACTTGAATAAAGTGTTTGATTAATTACCTGAAAGTCAGAGAGATGACATCGTGCGTCTAATTGAAGAATACAAACAACTTTTTATGGATGAACTAAGCAAAACCTCTGTAGCTGACTTAATCTTGAGAAACTAAAAGTTGTAAGAGAAGAAGTTAAATATATGTTGGCGCAAGACTTCATTGAGCCAAGTCATCGTAGCTGGAGTTCCCCTGTCGTTTTGATATCAAAGCCAGATGGATCACAGAGGTTCTGTTTTGATTATCGTAAAGTGAATACCGTAACCAAGACTGATTCGTACCCAATTCCTCGAATAGAAGATTGTATCAAGAAAGTAGGAAAGGCCAAGTATGTCAGTAAAATCGATCTACTAAAGGTATCAGCAGGTTCCTTTAACAGAAAGAGCACGTGACACATCCGCTTTTGTCACCCCCGGTGGCTTATATCAATGTAAGGTTATGCCTTTTGGCATGAAGAATGCCCCGGCAACTGTCCAAAGACTCATGAATAATGTCATTGAGGGGCTCGATAACTGTGTTGTGTACATAGACGATATAGTTGTATACAGCAATAACTGGCAGGAGCATGTCAAGCACATTAAAACTTTGTTTGATGCACTGAGCAGGGCAGAATTGGTGATAAACTTGAAAAAGAGTGAGTTTGCAAAAGCCTGAGTCACATATTTGGGACACATTGTAGGCCAGGGTCTAGTTTACCTTCGAGAGGCAAATGTTAAGGCCATTGCAGATTTACCGAATCCTGACAACAAACGGGAGTTACGTAGAGTTATTGGAATGATTGATTTTTATCGAAAGTTTGTTAGAAATTTAGTGACGTTGTAGCTCCACTGATCAATTTGCTGCAAAAAAACACGAAATTTGTTTGGTTGGAGAGATGTCAAAGATCACTCGATCGACTGAAAGCAGTCTTCAGTAACAAAACCATGTTAGCTGCCCCAAATTTTGAACGACCTTTCAAGATTTTTGCTGCAAGAAAATGAAGACAAAGTAGAACGCCCAGTCAGTTATTTTTCTTGGAAATTAACCAGACATCAAAAACGGCATTCCACAATGGAAAAGGAAACACTGAGTTTGATATTGACTTTGTAGCAGTTTGGTGTTTATGTAACTTCGAGTGCAGGTGACGTAACAGTATACACAGATTATAACCCTCTTGTCTTCTTGGATAAGTACAGAACTAAAAACCAGAGACTTTTCCGCTGGAGTCTCTTGCTACAACCATTTCCTTTGAAGTTTGTTCATGTAGCTGGCAAAGAAAATGTGATTGCCGACGCACTTTCTCGGTTGTAGGAGAACCAAATGAAGGTTATGAAAGTATTTGTCTCTCCAAGAAAAAGTATAAAAAATGAGACTGAAAAAGAAGGATTTTTCAGGGTAAATTTTTTTTTAAGGTGCGGAGGTGTTAAGATGATGTATTGATTAAGTAATACCCTTATAATTGTATTTTTCAGTGTGGAACATGGACTTTGTATATGAGGGAATTTCTATCTGAAACTGATAAGGGGCTAGCAGTCTTATTCAAACTGTAACAATAGACATAACTTCGGAGCGACTGAGCAGCAGGGATTTTCGGCGTGAAGAAGGGCGTGTCTGGAATGTTTCTTCGAGTATAAAGTGGGTGGATGAATGTTAGGGTGTGCCTTTCATCCCTCACCATCGGAACGGAAAGGACCGTGAGCTTCACAATTGTGCCCAACGCCAGCTGTTCAGGGGAGTTAACCTCTGGGGCACACGCCTGGGAGACCGCCGCCAGATGGAGTGACGATGGTCCTTAACGTCACGACGTGAACGGCCATGTTGAGTTTGCATTGTAATAGTGCTGCCTGGTCTGTTTTGGCGACTTCGTCTGACTTTTGGGCTTGGATCCGAGTCTCCAGAACCAGAGGCCATCTCTGGATTATTCGACGTGCGTGAGCTTATTGTAAACGGCCGTGTTGACCCACTAACGGGAGGGCCCGTTAGTAACCCTTCACCCCGTACTTCACCTAGAATCGTCTAACAACAAGAATCAAGAACCCGAAGAACAGAACTTTGAAATTTCCATTTAAGTTTGTTGTCGCAGTTTACCCCTCCCAAATCACCTTGCATCCAAACTGACGGACAATTTAAACTATGACCTTGTCTGTGATTTAATATGTTCCGTCGATTGTATTATTTTTTGAGTGGTTTAATATATCAGTAATTGTTGAATACAGAACGAGAGTGAGAACTGGTTCGCTTTCATTCTTTTGTCTGCACACTTTGTTTTGGTTCCCCTCTGAGAAGTGAAACTTAAATAAATGAGGGCTGGGTTTACTCTTCAGGGTGGGGATCATAACAACATCCCCAGCCAATGTTCAGGAGTTACTTGCAAGAATAGTGGAGGGAGTCAATAATCTCCATCAAGACCCTGAAATGATCAGACGAGCAGTAAGGGACATGCTACAAATATGCCAGATGTGCATTGACGGGAATGGTGGCCATAGGGAAGGCACAGCACATTAAACTTATGAGGTAATTGGCAAAAACAAGGCAGATTAGATTGATTCAAATACATTCTGTGTTTTCAAGAATGAATGTTTTCTTAAAGCAAAGGCATGTGGTACTCTGCACACTAGCATGGTTGAGCTTTGTTAATCACATATGCAACCTTGTCACAGTGCCGATTTCAGTACATTTAACATCAGTCTAATTTGTTCACTCATCTGTGTCAATAACATCACAAGCTGTATACCATTGAAAAGAGGACATTCTGCCCTTTCTAGACATGTACTTCTCTTTCCCATATATGAAGCAGTTTTACCATTACAGTAATTTTTATCTCGGTATACTTCATACCAAAAGTCTTTTACATTGTGAAATGATCCGATTGCATATTTAGCAGAGTCGGCGCTCACGCTCAGTTTAATTGTGCTGAGAACAAAAGGCGAAATTCATCCGCATGCCAGCAATGCAGTAGCAACCTAGTACGATCTTGAAAGAACAATGTTTCGCCAAAATTTTCGTCCTGTCCTAGCCACGTTTTTAATGAAATCTTACCAACTGGGGTCTTCCTAGCTGTGGTCAGAGTGTGATGGGGGCATTAGGAGCTAACCACAGTGTCAGTATTTTGAATTATTCACTGGTATCTGTGCGTCACATGGCTCAAAAAAGCATTCAGTGCAATCAGCTTTACAGTACAGTGCTGATGTTCAAAATTCAAACAAACAGATTAATCACAGCGGTTTAATGCAAATTGCTAGCACTTCCTACAATTCATTAATGATTGGGATGGGTACCAGTCAATAGGTACTCCAAGTATCTCCAATCCAATGTTTTCTGGACCTTAGTCTTTTCACAGATCCAGGTCTCTTTGCCTGGTCTTGCTTCACATCTTTTGGACTTTTCGCCTTGGCGTTTACTTCATCTTACACAAGCACCCCCGGGGACAGTTTGCTAGCACACCATCCCTGCCCTCCCTCCCAATTTCTACCGCCCCGTTTTTCAACTTACGTCATGTCTTCAAGGAGATTTCCTGAGCTGACGCTGGCCTGGTCAACAAAGATCTCAAAGTTGTTGTCTGTGTTCACCACTGGGAAACCAAACCCAAAGAATGACAACAGGAATGGATTAAAAAAAGGTAAACTCTTGAATTTGAGCAAATATACTTTGTGCAAGAATGGAAGATGCAAAAGTAAAGTGCCCTTTGTTTAGTGCACCACAAGTCCGTGGCGGCAAAGAGAAAAACAGCAAACTGAGCTCTCTGTTTCGATGGAATCATTCAGTGTGGCACCTTGATGGAAATGGTCACTTATGGGGCTGAAAAAAAGGCTGTGGGTCCCTACTGATTTACATTTTTCAAGACTGTTTTTACAGGCCACAAATTTAAAAGTAGCTCTCAATTTCCTACACATTTCTTATGGTCAGGTCACAATTTCACAGTACCATTTACTGTGTAACTGGCAATATTTTATAAAAAAGGAGGGACGCTATCACTTTTGGTTAAAATCTTCATTTTTAAGAAAACTAAAAATTCTGCTCCTAACTCATAACCCAATTGCAGCACGGCAGTAAGTCTATTTTAACCAATCTTCCTTCCTAACTTACCAAGAGTGAAAAGATGCGTTTTCTTGTCAGTGAAGATGCGAGCAAAGTTGCCTGACGGCTTCTTGGCATGCTTCTCCTGCAAGTACAACACGTAAAGTTACACAAGTCAACACTGCACTGCCACGCAAAACCATTCTAGAATCCAGAACACTATGCTGGCTATGTAGGAAAGCACCGTTGCACTGAAAATTCACAATTGTCCCCAATGTGTTACTGTAGTTTGGAATTGTGCACTTGCAAAACAAATTTTACGCATGATTTTCTCAATTAGGTCTCATGAGACTAGAACAATGCCAACTTCCTGGTTAAACAAAAGCCTTGAAAAAAAGTAGGGTGTTTTTCATTTTAATCATAAGTTAATGGAATACAGCCAATAACAAACTGTAACAGTACATTACCCTTAATAATAAACATACATCAGAAACCAAGGCTAGTTATTTGAGTTTTCCAACCGTGATTGGTACAGACTAGAGTTGTAGACTTGAATCACTTGACTTGGGCGAGTCGGGCTCGAGTCGCTATTTTTGTGACTTGTGGCTTGACTTGTAACTATCAGTTTTTGACATGTCACTTGACTTGGACCTGCAAAATTGCCTCGTGACTTGACTTGGAAAACTAACGAGGTCTGCTATTTGTA
Source organism: Acanthaster planci (assembly GCF_054643075.1). Taxonomy (NCBI): domain Eukaryota; kingdom Metazoa; phylum Echinodermata; class Asteroidea; order Valvatida; family Acanthasteridae; genus Acanthaster; species Acanthaster planci. The sequence continues at coordinate 25,345,586 of NC_141778.1, read as the reverse complement.
GTAGTGTAGTAGTAACCATGGAAATTGTTATCACACAATAAATTGTAAGTGCACATCTGTACGTGTAAATTAATCAAGCGAGTTAAGTTCATTTGTCTAAAACTTGTAAGTCTTATGTTGATGCCCGGCCCCGTTTACTTATCACAGTTAGATAAAACAATGAGTGATTTGACTTGCACTTGAACAAAAAAACTTGAGACTTGCTCGTGTTTGGACCAAATTGACCTGCTTTGACTTGACCTGGGATCAGATGACTTGTGACTGGAACCAACTGGCGGTGACTTGGCTTAGACTTATAAAAAATTGACTGGCTACCACCTCTGGTACAGACTGACTGTGGGACTGTACGTTAGTAAAATAAAGCCAATGGAGGAATGCTGCTTGTGACTGATCTTACCTCATACGCTCCAGTGACTGGATTCTTGTGTCTGAAGATGAAATGCAACTGCAAAATGGAAGGACAAATTTACCAACGGTAAATCCATGTCAATTTTACTGGTCCGTGCCAGCATGCAAAGTCAATAGATGCAAATATGCAAATACAGCAAATGCACTTGGAAGCGTTACAGAACCATGACCAACAGGTGTCTGGCTTACCTTTTGATCATTTCCACACTTGTCAGGTCCAAACATGATGGTGTAAGGGGTTTTGTCCTGCATGTTTTTCTGGAAGGGAATGAATAATTTGTCACTCGCAAAGAAGTTGAAAAAGAGAACAATTTCCTGGCCGGAGCTTTTTGTTTTTTCCTTTACTTGCCACGGAGCATGACAGTGAAAATCTTCCCATAAATACAACTGCAATTATCACACGGTGTCTTAGATACTGCAATTCACAGGTCAGAAAAAAACACAAGTCAAGTTTCCAAGAACCATCACTGGCTCGAAGACAAAGCTTGAATCTGCTTGCATATTGACTAAAACAGTAGCAATTAAATCACACATCATATACAATCTTGCATGGCAATAGCTTTGAAGAACTTTCGAGCAAGAACTGTAAAGTTCTCATTTCACTGCTACCCGTTCGTTTTGGAAATATTGCTGCAAGCACAGTATGCTTGGGAGCAGCTAGGTAGCCCATGATAATACTTTAATCAACCTTACCAAAAGTGCAATACAGCCCTCAGGTGTGAAAAAAGCCCATGTCCCAAAGTGACATCATTCAATCATTATAAGCTGATACAGATGCAGAGATGTCAACTTTTCAACATGAAAAAGTGTAATCCTATCGCACTTCTAGTTCCGGTTTCCCGACCGACCCTAGTTTTTCGGCACGACCCTAGAAATTTTCATTGGCAAATTAGAAACAAATTTTTTAAAAGTTTTTAAAAATTCTATTGTCTTTCTTTCAAAACAAACACCTGTCAACAACTTCTTTTCATATCAAAACACCTGCATTTACTTGACTAGCATTGTACAAGTGTGAATTGTAATTAATTCTGGTTTTATTCAAATCACTTTTGTGGCAATTCTTGGCAATTTTCATCCCATTCAGTCAGCACAGAAAATTGTCAAAAATCCTTACCTACCAACCCTATTTAATCGGAAGCAGAGCTATTTTTTCTTGGCCTAACTAATGTGCTTCTTGATATCGCAAGATCCAGCGTGGGCAATATTTATCATGTCACAGTTACATACGTTGCAATACCAGTAAGCTTCTCCACGACAAGACTTTGCAATAAAGGCCTATTTTTGTGGTGTACATCATTCGTCCCTGAACTTCAGCTCACTTGTTGTCACCGTGGAAAACAAGTCCAGTTGCTCACCAAATATCCAAGAATCAAATCCTTGACAGTCCTCCCACTCCGGTCAACTTTAGCACAATCATGATGTCTGACACACGTGTACGATATGGCTGTATGTACAATGCACAATCACGTGCCTATTCACTCCCTGTTCATCATAGCGTTAATTGGTGCGAACGGATGATTCAACCACGCTGGTTTCTACCGCTACTCACGCAGCTTGTATTCACCAACTGCGGGATGCAAGCGATACATTTCTGACGCGTGCATTACGAGGCCGGCTCCGCGCTAGCTTACGTAGAGTTTATGCACAACTGTATGGTTTTGTACCTTGGAGTTGGAAATCATAAAAATCTTAGTCTGGATTGTACAATCATAAACCGACTAAATATATCGTAAAAATTACGCCTAAGTTGTACAAGTTGGCATCTCTGAAGATGGCACACTTTCCCCACAGAGCAGTGGCAACAGCCATGCCCAGTGGCTGGATCAGACAGTTCAGTGCCCAACTTACCAAGTCCAAGTCTGGAGTTTGGGACAGCAGCTTGATGTAAGCACCGCCGCATTCCATGCCGTTCTGGAACTTCACTTCATATCTGTTGGGAAAGAAGACAACCCCTAATCAATTATATGTAAGCTGCACCTGCTTTGAGCAGCAGTGGTGTTCCTGAGGAGGATAGGTTGCCACAATTACAAATACTTCCATCTTCTGGTTTGCTTCAGGTCGGTGCAAACTGTTTAAGGTTCCAGGACCATTTACTGACAGGATATTTAGGGGTGACAATTTTCTTGGTGCAAAAAATGCTGGCACTGCTTGGTTGATGAAATCTTTGTTTCTATTTTGAAAATGAAAGAAAATTACACATCAAAAACGAAGAACTGAAGCTGTCTGTTTAGGTTACCAGTTTATGTATGAAGAACATCTTTAAAAGATGAATGCAAAGATTGATGCATACTTACTGCACAATAAATGGCTCATCATCAAATACGAATGGCTTGTCCAGCATCGCTCCGATTGCATGATGCCTGGCTTTGGACTGTTAAACGAAAACAAGTTTTCAAAGCTTGAAATGGCGTTTTTGAGGGGACTGGTTTGCTATTAAGAACATCATGAAAATTTCACACCTCATAAGTTTGAGAAAGCGTATGCTCAAAAGCCTACAAAACCGACAAAAAGCTGACAATAATCTACACAGTCATACAAGTACAAGGTATTTACTATCTCCTGACAGAAAATGAATTTAAATGGAAATGAACTATTTCAAAATGCAGGTAAACACAACCACAATCATGGTTCCATTCCTGTTACAAAGACACTGTTATAAATGACAAAACAATGCACAACAACTCTTTCAAAGTGTGGGGATAGCCGAACTGGAAACGCTTCTTATTTATTAGCTGACATACGGTGCATGTAACACTGGACGACCAAATGATCAGTAACTTCACGTTTACATCATTTTTTTTTAAAAACGGTATTTGTTACATGGACATCAAGAACAGGTGCACTGTGGCTATGACCAGATGAAGTCTAAAATGTCATACATATTTCGGTGATATCTTTATAGGGCATCGTACTGCATTCTGAGTTCTTAAGGATGCAACACAGGTTCAGAATGCTCACACATGTACAAGTATACTCGCCCATCTGTTAAGACCTCGTGTTATTCCTTGAGGTGGCCTAGAATCACATGTAAACTTCTGATACATCCAGTCAAACTAGCAACAGCCCATTCCAGCCCATTGTACATGTAGATCACCCTGCAGAGGCTGGTCCTCCAGGTTCTTAATCAACCATTCCATGTTTCTGGCCACTCACCTTGAGTACTAGGCCAAGATCACCCTGCAGAGGCTGGTCTTCCGGCTCTTCTATCGACCACTTCCCATCGTACTTGGCCAAGTCTGCATCCACTCCGTCCTTCTTGGCTGAAGACTGTACCCATCTGGACAAACAGTGAAGACACCACACAAAAAAACAAGTCAATCCCATGACCTTTGGTTAGTTTTCCTTACAATGTGTTTCAAAAGACGGGACAATCAAGACACGTGTCTGCTTCACAAGTTTAATCCAAGACCATTGATTAACTGGTACACATGTGCCAGACTGCAACTACTGAAGGACTGACTTCTCTCATCACAAAACAGCCGAATGCCATCACAGCAAATCAGTCTTGGTTCCTGGCTGAACGTTAGGATACAGTGTATACAGCTATTGATAAACAGTGGTATGATAAATGACAAGAGGCTGGCCCTGTATAGCAGCTTAAAATAGTCTAACTACTGCAGCCAACTGAGGATAACCTACAATCACAGAAGCTCTCAAAGTTAATGTTTTACTGACTTAATTGGTGTCACGGCAGTTAACTGAACTGAGCGACTGTGCCCACTAAGTCACGTGACCTACATGCATAATAAGTATTAAACATGATGTCCTCTCATAGCACAGTGTATCATAAGTGTCATTAACCAAATATAAAGCTGATAGATGGCAAAGTATTATTCTAAGCTTCATTTTTGACAAACAATCCTTCAAAACACATTTTGTTATGCAAGGACACCATGTTTGTTGATGTTTGATATCCACTTTACGGTCAGGTGACTTAGGGGGCACAATTGGTCTACTGCAACTTCAAAAATTTGGCTAATTGCTCCGGAGTTTCAGTCACCACATGAAATCAATTTAATTTGCACAAAATTGTGACCTGAATGCCTCAAGGCAAGAGACTTAAAAATTAATAACGTACCCTTTGTACAGGCACACTAACTACGTACGAGGAGCCATGTATGAAATTCAGGAATTGAGGAATTCCGCACTACATGTACAAAAGACAAGGTGCCAAGTTTTTCAACGGCATCAAGTGAAATTTGATAGCAGCGATCAGCTTGTCTAAGGAATAGACTCACATCAACACGCCGCCAATGTTACCGCAACAGCAACAATGCCAGTTCACAGTCAGTGAATGCAAGGCGAATTTGATGTCAAGAAACAAAGAAGGTGCAGTTCACTCGTATTGAGATGTGTCCAACTTTTGCCAACTTGCGGATTAATCTCCGACTTTACATCTCACAAACGGTACAACATTGCCCTTAGGGATGTCGACGTTTTAGAACAACACACTGATCAATGACGTGCAGTGAGTACCTCTTTCCTATGGCCGATGCATCTAGGAAGGCATCGTGGAAATTGGTGGGGCCCTTGGCACGCGGGGGGACGTATTGCACTATGACCTTCTCCTTGACGACTTCTGGCTCGGGTTCATCCTCGATGTCCACCTCGTCTCCCATGTCAAAGTCTTCCTCATCTTCCTCGCCATGCACCGGGCAGCAGTCCAGCACCACAGCCAGGGCAACAAGGCACCACCAAAGCCTCATCTTGAATATCTCCTGAACACCATGAACGAAAAAAAAAAACAAACACCCGAATCAGGTTTACAGTTCGTGAAATTTCAGCTCATAAAATGTAGAGGATGTCGGGGGGAGGGGGGGGAGTAAAACGTGGTGTGTATCCTGAGTGGGGTACACAAGAGGGCCTTGTTTATGGATCTAGACCTAGCCAATGAATGTCATACATATGTACATGTATCATGTAGCACTGCATCACGTTCACCGTTAGAGCAAAGACAGAGCAAGGGAAGCACTGTGTTAGAATACCCCTAGAATACCCCCCTTAATCATCTATCCCACTTTGTAGCTGGCTATGGTATCATGCATGCATACTGGTTTGCTTCAGTCTCAGACAGGGGAGAGTTCTACATGTACCTTGTAGCCATGCAATGTCGTAGCACCAACAGGGTAGTCGGATTGGAGTTAGATTTTTTTCAACACTCCCCATTTATTCCCTGTTGCTTCATTCTCAGATAGGGGGAGTTCCACCTTGAAGACTCTCGTCATCAAAGCGTTATATGGACAATATTAGAGATGTGCCTGGCTTTGACTGCACAGCCATTCATTTCTAAGGGGTAATTTTCCTGTTGCTGGGTATTCTCCTACTCCATCCCTGAGCGTTTGAACAAATACCTGTGTTGGGTGAGATCAGTCGATTTGCACAAGTGCTCAATCTTTGTGCAATCTGCCAGTCTTACTGTATGGTTTGCCACTGTTTGCCAACAATCCTACCCTCAGCCAATCTGCTCTTCCTTCTAATTCAGTTGTGGAAAATTGTAAAAAAAATAAATAAAAGAATTCCATGTACAGGAGCCACTAATTTTTTCCTGAAGTGACGTTCAAGGCCTGGGGATTGTATATTTGGGGACCCCTCTGTCATGTCAGTTTCTAACATTCTTACAAAAAAGGTCAGTCCCCAAAGGTGTACAACCTTTGGCATTATTTTCTTAATTATTCTTAATAATTACTTTTTTGGTAACTTCAGAACAGTAAATCTGAAGCACATGTGACTTTCTTACACAATTTTGTTTCTCAACCTTGCTCCCTTCACAACCCTTAGTGCATGCACTTTGCTATTTTTACCCTAACCACCTAGGCCCCTTTGGCTGGATTCACCCCAATCCTTCAAAATCCTCCAACTGCCCCACGAAAAAATTGGATACAGCCTCTGTCTTCCCAAATCCTCCGATATTTCTAGAATATGTTCTGTGGACTAGGGGGTGCCCACTACCTCAATCCTTCAAAATCCTCTGGAAATTCCTCTCATTACACACATTTTTAGGCAGTGTGAATGGTACCCTGAAGCAGTATGGAGGATTTCACATATTAGGCATGAATTTATGCATGGCTGAATGCAACACTAGGTCTAACCCACAACCTTGAGACAATGCATCTTTCGAAATCAGCAGGGCAATTTTGCCATGCAGTTTCAATCCTCTAAAATCCTCCAAAACCGCCTGGAGGATTTTGAAAGATTGAGGATGTTTAGGGTTGAGCTTGGTTTCCAAAAGAGAGCAGCTACATGTAGGAACACTGTCCAACATAAGGGGGATGAGGTTGCTTCCTTTGCCTGCTTTGACCAATCAGAAATTGGCTTTTTACTGGAGCTTTTCAGCAACCAATCAGCAACATTCTACGTGTACCAAACCAGCTTGGACACTACTGCCAAGTTTATATTCAGAGCGTGCGTACACTTTGTGCATCACTGCATGTTCTGTGTTGTTGTCATCGTTTTTACCCATAATTCCCCTGAAAAACCCAAACCATGCCCATTTACCACAAAATTGATTCCACAATTATTCAGCTTAAAATTATCATTCAACATAGAGCCATCATTATCGAGGCTTACATTTAGCAACAGAGATGCACATCACAACTCGGAGACTGCCCATAAACTCTGAAAAGTCCCTTTATTCAAGGACGAAATCAGTCTCCCAAAAGAGAGAAAAACAAGTCTGGTCCAAGCCAATTTGGCTCATCAGGCCAGAGTTCATCTCCGGTTTCCTTGACTGAGAATATTTCTATTCCTTCTGGAGGGGATGCCAGTCCATCGTAGGTTGCTTCTCAAGTTAATGCTGGTATCCATTTATACTCCTGGGTGGAGAGAGGCAAGCAGGGGTGAAGTGGCTTGCCAAGGGCCACAGCATACTGCCAGCAGCTGGAGTCGAACCTCCAACCTATGACTGGCAGCCACAGACCCTCACCACTTGTCCACATGTATCCCAAAGAGTGAACGCCCTTTAAATACGGACAATTTTTCAAGTGGGCTTGGTGATCCTACATTTGTACCATTGCCCTGGGGATCCTTCAATGCCTTAATTGGTTTCTGCAGAAGAAAACACCCAAGGCTGCCATTTCAAAAGAATTCTACTGTTTACTTCTAGGATTACATTTACAAGCAGGTGTCTGCAATGGGAAAAAAACTGCATCCAAACAATTTTTCTGAATACCAATCCTTTACATACATAGTTAATCAAGTAACATGGCACAAAGTTCATAAAACAACTTCGATAATTGATATAAATGGAAAATATTGAAGAAAAATTTATAACAGCATGTGGATATTTTTTACCCAAGCCCACTTTGGAAAAAAAATCCTCTTTTAAGGAGCCATTCTCTCTTTCTGGGGACTCGTTTTGTCTTCAAATGAAGAGACCTCTCCGAATATATATAGGGACAATCTCTGACTGAGTTGTGATGATGTGCACCAATAGTACTACTAGGTCCCAACAGGCCCAGACAAAGCAAACCTATTTTCATGACATGATTTTCCGTTCTATCATGTCTATAACAAATAGGAACAAGGTTTGCAAATACACAAACCCCAAAGGCCTGGCAATCTGAAAGAAGAAAAATTGTCAAAAAGTCAAATTTATTTAGCAGTTAAAATGGCCTATGACAGTAGTACGTGCAGGCATGGCAGGCTGTACATGGGGCCTTGGTCTGTCTTAAAATATAACTTTGTTTGACATGCTAGACCACGCTCCCAGGGTGTCAAGTGGTGTTCACAGGCCTGGGGCCTATATGGATTTTTTTCTATTGCAAAAGGGAAATAAAGTTGGAGATTTCATAAAGCGACTCGACCGATTGACCGAGCCTACCTCCATGCCCAACCTAACCTGCTAACGTTACACGTAAAGTAGTGAAGCCTTAGCTGACGCTCCTAACATTTAACAAGTAACATAAAAATAACTGGGGCCTTTAAGCCCTACATTTTCTTCTGTCAAATGAACTTTCTCTTGCTCATTTACGTTTCTGTAATTTTGCTGCCTTTCTACCTCCATGTTCTGACTACCTACCTTTGTTTCCCTTTAAGTTAACAACGGTCTTTGCAGGAACAGTGGAATCCAGGACAGAAAGCCTACTCGATGTTACACACAATGATCATGTACATGTACTGTACATGTACTTCGCACGGTCGATCAACGCTAGCGCTAAACGTATGCAAACGCGTGGAGCAACGTGAATGGTCGCCGGATCTGTACCGTACGAAACATGTGCCAGAGCAGTAAAACTGATGATTTATTTGTAATTCTAAAAATGTTTTTTAATTTTGAAAAAAAACTTTTTAATGTTCAAATTTTTAATTACTATTTATTTTCATTGAATTTAATTTTTTTTAATGTTTTAATTATCCCAAATAAGTATCGATTTTATAAATAATTTCCATTCATGACGTTAAATTTATAAATTATTGATTGTAAACTCATAGTCTCTTCTCCAGACAGTTGAGATTGTGTGTAGAGATCAGCGGTTTGAACGAACAATCGAACCAACGAAAACCCTTGATGTATTGAGGGCGCACTCCTAGAAGGCCGTGGACGGGCGTCTGGCTCGCAGAAGGGACCGTCCCTTTTTATCGTACTGATCAACCCTAAGATTGATACATGTTTTCGATTTTCTGGAACATTCAAAATACATAAATTCAGCGTCGACGACGAAGTTAAAATTTGGAAAACCTCCGAAGTGGGCACGATCCAAAATCCACTGCTGCAACTGAGTTGGAAAATTGGCGGCGGCCGAGGCAAAAAACATAATTAGTCATTTTGTAAATGTTATTAATGCATGCTTTAAGCAACTGTCGCTGCTGGAATGACAGAAAGATCTCGCAGTGTTAGAGTGTACCTTGTATACTCTCAACTTTAATTTAATTACCACCGATCAGGCCAACCAGAATTACTGCAATCATTGTAAGTATGATATTAAAGTTTCGCTCTCCTAGCCATGCATGATAGACTTTATTATAGCTGATATCACAGACTGCAGTACTCTTGCATGAACATCATATTACCCTTTGAACTTTCTGATTCCAACTGCTCCCTGATGAATGGAAAAAGGCCCAAATACAATGGCGCCCTCTTGGGTTTCATGAAACTGTAATTAAAATACGACTCCCCGTAGCAAGATACCTTTGTCATGAAATACATGCAAATTTGGATAACCTTTAAGTCTATTACAAGGCTTTGGAAAATTACATTTTAAAGATGTTACAAAAGCTCATGTGCGCCTGCTAGTGGAAAAGATGCTTTACAATATGCCGGCGATGCTACCAGGCTGCTCATACCTGCGAAAGTTAACCCCTTCCTAGTTGCTTTCTTCAGACAATTTCCCACACATAAGACCAGGCCTGATGCGTTTACAGGAAAATCAAGACAATTAACTTTCGGGTTTTTAAAAAATAATTCCGTTTACAGAAATGTAAATAAGAAATGAAAAGACACCTACACATTAATAACCAATGACAAAACTGTACAAAGAAAACAAAACAAAGCCACCTGGAGTGTATATCTCGTTTTCACTTTATAAACATATTAAGGCAAACCATTGTCTATCTCCATCACACTAACGTCAGTGTTCAACTGATAAACATTGTCTATCAATAACATGTTTACAAAACTGATTACAGAAAAGAGCTTAATGTTTAGCTTAATTGCAGGTTTGCAGTGTTGTCACTTGTACTGAACCGATGTCTATATTTTCATTCAGAAGTTTACAAAAATGACAGATTTCAACCTATACTAACGTAAAGCTCACACTACAAAGTGCCACAATCATCCATGACAGGGGGCATACTTTACCCAGCATAAATCTAATAACTATGTAAGTAAATGAGTAATCCAAATATTACGAAAAATATTACTATGCCTTATATCTATGAAACAGTCTGAATTGAATCGAATTTCTTCCATTTTTCCTGATTAAAAGAATTTTTAACCCATTGGCATTACGCTTTCTCAAAAGATGAAGCATGTTGATTTTTAGGGTTACTTCTATAGACTTATGGATAAGTCAAAATTGAAACGACAGTCAACAAATTTTTTAAGGATGTTGTTTTTTGAAATCTCAAGCTGTGGTCAATTAATGTTAATATATAGGTCTAGTTTTGTTAATTTGGTATTTCGTCCCAGGATTCAGGCACAGTACAGTCTGCTTCATGCAACCATCGCTGATGTGCAGATAGGCTGGATTGCCGCCATTTCATTGCGGTACGCACGTGGACGGTATGGATTGTCTTATTCCTGGAGAGGGATGGGTGAAGAAAAGAGTACGAACATGCTAAGAGTTACTTTCTCTTGCCTTTTGAAGAAAGAAAGCTCTTTGATTCTTAGTATCTCGTCCTTGTTTAAACTCGAAAAACACTGATTATCATACGAGGGATGAGTCTCTCGTACAAGTTTTGGTTTTAAAAATGCATTGCGTTTTTTTTTTTACTAATTTACTTTCCCGTTTACTGGTAATTTTATAAAATCTTAATATTGTAGTATTTTATTAACGGTCATTCATTTTAGTGTAGCTTTTAAAGTTGATTTTCTTTATGTAGTATGACGGGGCCTTAAGGAAGACTACCGTTTTGGTGAATAAGCTGCCCTGGATAAACATGACTAATAATGATAATACTAAGTTAGTTTGTCAGCGTTAGTGGTTTATTTGAAAAAATCTGAACGAACTTGTACCAAAGCCCCCACCATTATTTGCTGACCCCCCTCACACGATCCAGTCTCCGTTCTATATGCAACTTCGTTCCTCAATCTTGTACCAATAAAAAGCCGGCCGGATGAAGACAGTTAATTGCACACTTACCTTGACTGTGATAGTGAACGAGCAAAGGGTTTTCCGTTTGTTGCCACAACGGTCGGTTGCAGAGTACTTAATATGGTAAGGGGAATCGGAGACAGTGAAGTAGCCACCATTACGCTGACAGGTGTCTTCTCTATCGATACTGTGAAAAAGAAACAGATATTTTAATAAGACAAACTCTTGGTGTTCATGAAATACGAAATGTTCAGACCAATGCGAAATATTCACACCAATTAATCTCCCATTTTCAGTCTTGACATCTTTCAAAAATTATGGATGCCTTTCCTCCAATAAGTTACTTCACTTTCTGAAAAAGAGTATGGATGTTTTTCTTCCGAACAAGTTACTTCCTATTCTCAGCGCCTCAAAACGTTTTACGTCAAACTTCACATGCAAGATATCAGTAACTTTCAAATTAACATCATGTTGTTGATAATTTAATTTTCACTGTTAGCAACAATCGGAATAAATCTAATGCGCGAAACTAAAAACATAATTCCAAAGATGTACAAATGCAATGTGAAATAAAAAAAATGTTCATACAAAACAGAAAATAAGTCTTTCTGCATGATGGTAATCGGTACTGTTCATCGATGCTTAAAAATTCATCAGTAGAGAGCGCAGTGAAAATCTAATCTTCTGTCACGATTTAGAAACCTGCAGGAAAATCTACGAAATGCCGCCCCTTCTAATCCAGACAGGAAACTTTATTTTTTTTTTACTTTTTTGTTTTTGGAAGAAAAAATTTGTTTCCTACCTGACTGGACGGCATGCGTCATCTGCTTCCGGTTCAGTCCATTGAACATTCTTGCCCGTCTGTGATCGATCCACGCGCACAGTCATAGAGGATCGACAAGTGCCATCCTTCAGTGTCGGTGGGTCTACATTTGGGTACGGTGTCAAAAAGGTAAAGACAAGGATTAATTCAGTAACAAGCCACGGGGGGGGGGATTATTTTGCATTACTAAATTCACGCATGTCCGTCTAACTTAGAGAAAGCTAGGTACTTCAAGTTTAAGAGAAATGCCATTGCTGCTGATTCTCAAAGGAAAACCCTGGATGGGATCATGAAATTAAATATACTCGAATTCACATTACATGAAAACAAACATGTTTTTTCTAATGATATCTGAAAACAACAGGACATTTCTTTGTGGTTTAATTTTATTTTGTTTTTTAATTGCAATCTTCTATTAGTTCAACAAAAAGTCTACGCTGTTTCGTATACACCAAAGGGTGCGGCAGATGCATTTTAATTAAGCATCAGCCACAAATAATTTTTCAGTTCGGTAAGACTCCTACACGAATTGTACACCCAAAATGTAGCCCTATGCAAACATTTTAATCATAGACTGTGCATTGGCTGAACTTTTGAAAAATACGGTATTCTGGCAATCTTCGGGAAAATGTGCAAGACCGTCTTTGGATTCATAAAAAAAAACCAAAAATCAAAATACAAGACAGAATAACTTCAGAGGGAGTTACCACTGATTTTTGTGAACCAAGTACGATTCTAGCTTTTTTCTCCCCCCCCCCGTCGTCTCTCCCTCTCTTTTGCCTTGTTTGTTTGTTAGTTGAGAAAACGTCTGAACCGACGCCACGCAGAGCAGAGGTATCATGATGGAGGCAAAACAGTATCAGAATTAAGCTGATCCCACTGGACAGGGAAAGACAGAAGATGGGAGGAAGCCGAATCTGAGCAAAGTTCATTGGACTCTGTTTCAAAACTTCTACAGGTGCTTCTTCATCATCTACTTACCGTGATCGAACAAGCATCCATCTGAAACAGTTTCGAAAAAAAAGAAATATAATTATGCGCAGTAATTTCTATGGCAACCACTCAGAACTTGAATAACAAAAAGATGACACCCCCTGCAAGCTTTATATGTGTGACTTAATCACACAACGAAACAATGTTAAACAGAAAAAATGCACCGCAACGATATTGGAAGAAAAAAGTCGAAGGGGCGGATTTCGCCCCGGCTGTTTTAGGGTTAAAATGCTCTTTTTTCTCTTTTATTAAGTTTCTGCTTTGACCTAAAGGCTACTACAAAATAGTTCGGTAAAATTTTTTCACGAGTACACCGAGTTGTGATAATTGTCAAGCATTTTAAATTTTCGGAAGTGAGAGGTCAATTTTTGACACGATATTTCTCATTCAGGTCTGGTAATTTTTCAGTTTCTACAACTTGTCTTTATATTCTATAAAGGTCTTTTCTGCGGTGACAGTTGAAGAGATAAACGAAAGAAAATTAATTACAAGTTCTAAATTTACAAATGATTTTTCAAGACAGCCATGATGACAAAGAGAATGACTACAAACGACATTTATTTTCGCCGGTCGACAACGATGTAAAGACGTTTTCAGTCAAATGACAGATGCATCTGTGAAAGAGCAAACCAACCTGATTTTGGGAGTGAAAGAAGAAACATGCACAGGGCGACGCAGACGGACAGACTTGTCTTGGTCTCCATCTTGAAGTCTAGTTGTGAAGTCACCTCGCTCCGCTCTCTTCTTTATAAGCACCCGTCGACTCCGCCCAGTAGTCACGTGTGCTCTTCTCGCATACGATTTAGGGAGTACATTGGGAACGGATGGAACAGTGAAATCATTGCCTTTGTAAAAAAAATTCAGCTCTGATTTTTATTGTGTTACGCCGACCACCGCTGTTAAAACCCGCTCGGTGATTGGACACTGAAAGTATGCCGTAATGGGAGCCGCAACCAATCAAAGAAGAGTGAGTCCTAGCCTAGATCAATAGCAATTATATTGTGCATGTGTAAGCTTCTTGGAACATGTAACTCAAAATAGTGCAGGGGAAAAGTCAAATCAAAACGGTGAGCATCATGCTACATTTAGCGCTAGGCAGTCGATGAGAACGATCATCATTCATTGTCAGAAGAAACCATTCATGGCTTAACAACTGGCTTTTCCATTCATCACAACGCGCTGCCACAAAACCATAATAATACATTGGAAGGTGTCCCTAAGTTCCGTGAAACCTTGCCTCTCACATGCAGGCACTAACAAAGTTTGTGAAGGAAACGCAAAATTTGCAAAGCATTGTGGGTAGTGTAATGCCAAATCAGTTTACTTCAATGGGAACAGAAAATAAGGATCACTTGTCATGCACACACATTAAACGACAAACAAACCAACAAGCAACACACAGAACAAAACCAAAACAAAACTAGCAAACATTCAGAGCTGTAAAAAATTGGGTTATTTATCCATGGAATTACAGAGCTTAATCCAGCTGCTCGCGTAACCAGGTATTTTCAAGTTGCAAATCAACAATTGAAGTGCCATATATATAACAGGTTTTGCCCTTACCCAACGTATATCAATAAGCACTGTATGCTCAGTGCTTATTGATATACGTTGGGTAAGTGCCATAGACAACAATAATAGATAAAAAGAAAACAGCTACAACTATTTCATGGCCTTTCAGGCATTTTTATATTAAAGCCAGATTCACTATTTCAAAATTATAGTTTCTGTCCATGGGGGTGCTCAGATGACTATGGGGAGAAACTTCTGAAAAAGATGATCGCCCGTAAAAGAAGCCTTGAAGACTATAGCCAATATTTCGCATCACCTTAATGCAATACACTTCGCATCGGGAACTACGCTGACTCCTCCAATATTGTCAGATTTCCGTGTTATGTTCTTGGCCAACCAACTTTATGATAACACTTTAGCTTCAGGAGCTATCAACAAGGGTGGACGTTTGGTAGGTGGGCCGACCGGATGCAAGGGTAAATCCAGGGCCTTCGACTTGGAAAGTCCCCCGATCTCTAGGTTGTTGAAATTACTCTTGTCACACAAAAGGCTTATGCTCACTGAGATTATGCCCCCTTTGAACACCAGACATTGTGGATGAGGACAAGTTGGAAATGTTTCAATGGTGTTATGGAAACACTTTACATTTGTACATTTCTTTCTGAATGTTTTCTCCCCCCTTTTGTATTCAAAATAGTAGAGGATTTGGGGAGATAATTGGAATTTCCCTCGCTTCCCCAACTTCAGAGAATTAACAAAAGCTACATTGTTGAGGAGACATTCGCCCCTGAACTTGCACTGTTGTCCTTCTTGTTGAAATGAATGCACACTGACTAAATACAATTTTCAATGTGCTGTTTTTGTACATAGAGCACCATGGCCCTATCTTGCCGGTTCTTAATTTCTTTTGAGAGAAAAAAATCAAAGCGACAGACATTTTTTTTCATTTCTCAGGCACGGCCTCTGTTTTTGTTATAATCATAACTGAATGTAGCTCTTTTAGTTAGTACTTACTTATATGTAACATATGTATTTCTTATTGTATTCTGGATCATGATCATTTGCCAAAGTGAATATCGATTCTGAAGTTGAGTAGCAACAAAATCTAAAAACAAGACCAACTGTACTGCTTTTCAGGTAATCAATATTTTTTTGTGAAACTCTCAGCAATTTATTCCCTACTTTATGGATGCTTCTGCATTGCTTCCCGACTGGGCATCGGTGTAGTATTTGCTGTCTCTGAGTTTTACGGCCTAATTATGACATGTACTCTTGTTTAAACCTAAACCTAGGCGATATTGTGTGTTGAGGGACATCTTGAAATCAGCATAAAGATACCTTGAAATCGATCTCTCCAGAATACTGTTTTAAGATGTTTGTTAATTATTTTGAGACCATATATCCTAAATGATCGGTGAGATGTCTCGAAATGGACTTCGAGAAATCTCGAAATATTTCATTATTGCTGCCCTGAAGCCCGCAATTAGGAGTCTCGCGTCAGGGTTGCCAAAGAGCGTTTCGTGACTTTTCAGTTGCAGGGTTCCAATAAAATTCACTGCCATAAACAAAATTAGGCTGTTTTGCCCGTCGACTCCGCCCAGTAGTCACGTGTGCTCTTCTCGCATACGATTTAGGGAGCACATTGGGAACGGATGGAACAGTGAAATCCTTGCCTTTGTAAAGAAATTCAGCACTGATTTTTATTCGTGTTACGCCGACTACCGCTGTTAAAACCCGCTCGGTGATTGGACACTGAAAGTATGCCGTAATGGGAGCCGCAACCAATCAAAGAAGAGTGAGTCCTAGCCCAGATCAATAGCAATCATATTGTGCATGTGTAAGCTTCTTGGAACATGTAACTCATAATAGTGCAGGGGAAAAGTCAAATCAAAACGGTGAGCGTCATGCTACATTTAGCGTTCCGTGAAACCTTGCCTCTCACATGCAGGCACTAACAAAGTTTGTGAAGGAAACGCAAAATTTGCAAAGCATTGTGGGTAGTGTAATGCCAAATCAGTTTACTTCAATGGGAACAGAAAATAAGGATCACTTGTCATGCACACACATTAAACGACAAACAAACCAACAAGCAACACACAGAACAAAACCAAAACAAAACTAGCAAACATTCAGAGCTGTAAAAAATTGGGTTATTTATCCATGGAATTACAGAGCTTAATCCAGCTGCTCGCGTAACCAGGTATTTTCAAGTTGCAAATCAACAATTGAAGTACCAAAGACAACAATAATAGATAACAAGAAAACAGCTACAACTATTTGGATGACTATGGCGAGAAACTTCTGACAAAGATGATCGCCCGTAAAAGAAGCCTTGAAGACTATAGGCCTAGCCAATATCTCGCATCACCTTATTGCAATACACTTCGCACCGGGAACTACGCTGACTCCTCCAATATTGTAAGATTTCCGTGTTATGTTCTTGGCTAACCAACTTTATGATAACACTTTAGCTTCAGGAGCTATCAACAAGGGTGGACGTTTGGTAGGTGGGCCGACCGGATGCAAGGGTAAATCCAGGGCCTTCGACTTGGAAAGTCCCCCGATCTCTAGGTTGTTGAAATTACTCTTGTCACACAAAAGGCTTATGCTCACTGAGATTATGCCCCCTTTGAACACCAGACATTGTGGATGAGGACAAGTTGGAAATGTTTCAATGGTGTTATGGAAACACTTTACATTTGTACATTTCTTTCTGAATGTTTTCTCCCCCCTTTTGTATTCAAAATAGTAGAGGATTTGGGGAGATAATTGGAATTTCCCTCGCTTCCCCAACTTCAGAGAATTAACAAAAGCTACATTGTTGAGGAGACATTCGCCCCTGAACTTGCACTGTTGTCCTTCTTGTTGAAATGAATGCACACTGACTAAATACAATTTTCAATGTGCTGTTTTTGTACACAGAGCACCATGGCCCTATCTTGCCGGTTCTTAATTTCTTTTGAGAGAAAAAAATCAAAGCGACAGACATTTTTTTCATTTCTCAGGCACGGCTTCTGTTTTTGTTATAATCATAACTGAATGTAGCTCTTTTAGTTAGTACTTACTTATATGTAACATATGTATTTCTTATTGTATTCTGGATCATGATCATTTGCCAAAGTGAATATCGATTCTGAAGTTGAGTAGCAACAAAATCTAAAAACAAGACCAACTGTACTGCTTTTCAGGTAATCAATATTTTTTTGTAAAACTCTCAGCAATTTATTCCCTTCTTTATGGATGCTTCTGCATTGCTTCCCGACTGGGCATCGGTGTAGTATTTGCTGTCTCTGAGTTTTACGGCCTAATTATGACATGTACTCTTGTTTAAACCTAAACCTAGGCGATATTGTGTGTTGAGGGACATCTTGAAATCAGCATAAAGATACCTTGAAATCGATCTCTCCAGAATACTGTTTTAAGATGTTTGTTAGTTATTTTGAGACCATATATCCTAAATGATCGGTGAGATGTCTCGAAGTGGACTTCGAGAAATCTCGAAATATTTCATTATTGCTGCCCTGAAGCCCGCAATTAGGAGTCTCGCGTCAGGGTTGCCAAAGAGCGTTTCGTGACTTTTCAGTTGCAGGGTTCCAATAAAATTCACTGCCATAAACAAAATTAGGCTGTTTTGCCCGTCGACTCCGCCCAGTAGTCACGTGTACTCTTCTCGCATACGATTTAGGGAGCACATTGGGAACGGATGGAACAGTGAAATCCTTGCCTTTGTAAAGAAATTCAGCACTGATTTTTATTCGTGTTACGCCGACTACCGCTGTTAAAACCCGCTCGGTGATTGGACACTGAAAGTATGCCGTACGGGGAGCCGCAACCAATCAAAGAAGAGTGAGTCCTAGCCCAGATCAATAGCAATTATATTGTGCATGTGTAAGCTTCTTGGAACATGTAACTCATAATAGTGCAGGGGAAAAGTCAAATCAAAACGGTGAGCGTCATGCTACATTTAGCGTTCCGTGAAACCTTGCCTCTCACATGCAGGCACTAACAAAGTTTGTGAAGGAAACGCAAAATTTGCAAAGCATTGTGGGTAGTGTAATGCCAAATCAGTTTACTTCAATGGGAACAGAAAATAAGGATCACTTGTCATGCACACACATTAAACGACAAACAAACCAACAAGCAACACACAGAACAAAACCAAAACAAAACTAGCAAACATTCAGAGCTTTAAAAAATTGGGTTATTTATCCATGGAATTACAGAGCTTAATCCAGCTGCTCGCGTAACCAGGTATTTTCAAGTTGCAAATCAACAATTGAAGTACCAAAGACAACAATAATAGATAACAAGAAAACAGCTACAACTATTTGGATGACTATGGCGAGAAACTTCTGACAAAGATGATCGCCCTTAAAAGAAGCCTTGAAGACTATAGGCCTAGCCAATATCTCGCATCACCTTATTGCAATACACTTCGCACCGGGAACTACGCTGACTCCTCCAATATTGTAAGATTTCCGTGTTATGTTCTTGGCTAACCAACTTTATGATAACACTTTAGCTTCAGGAGCTATCAACAAGGGTGGACGTTTGGTAGGTGGGCCGACCGGATGCAAGGGTAAATCCAGGGCCTTCGACTTGGAAAGTCCCCCGATCTCTAGGTTGTTGAAATTACTCTTGTCACACAAAAGGCTTATGCTCACTGAGATTATGCCCCCTTTGAACACCAGACATTGTGGATGAGGACAAGTTGGAAATGTTTCAATGGTGTTATGGAAACACTTTACATTTGTACATTTCTTTCTGAATGTTTTCTCCCCCCTTTTGTATTCAAAATAGTAGAGGATTTGGGGAGATAATTGGAATTTCCCTCGCTTCCCCAACTTCAGAGAATTAACAAAAGCTACATTGTTGAGGAGACATTCGCCCCTGAACTTGCACTGTTGTCCTTCTTGTTGAAATGAATGCACACTGACTAAATACAATTTTCAATGTGCTGTTTTTGTACACAGAGCACCATGGCCCTATCTTGCCGGTTCTTAATTTCTTTTGAGAGAAAAAAATCAAAGCGACAGACATTTTTTTTCATTTCTCAGGCACGGCTTCTGTTTTTGTTATAATCATAACTGAATGTAGCTCTTTTAGTTAGTACTTACTTATATGTAACATATGTATTTCTTATTGTATTCTGGATCATGATCATTTGCCAAAGTGAATATTGATTCTGAAGTTGAGTAGCAACAAAATCTAAAAAGAATACCAACTGTACTGCTTTTCAGGTAATCAATATTTTTTTGTAAAACTCTCAGCAATTTATTCCCTACTTTATGGATGCTTCTGCATTGCTTCCCGACTGGGCATCGGTGTAGTATTTGCTGTCTCTGAGTTTTACGGCCTAATTATGACATGTACTCTTGTTTAAACCTAAACCTAGGCGATATTGTGTGTTGAGGGACATCTTGAAATCAGCATAAAGATACCTTGAAATCGATCTCTCCAGAATACTGTTTTAAGATGTTTGTTAATTATTTTGAGACCATATATCCTAAATGATCGGTGAGATGTCTCGAAATGGACTTCGAGAAATCTCGAAATATTTCATTATTGCTGCCCTGAAGCCCGCAATTAGGAGTCTCGCGTCAGGGTTGCCAAAGAGCGTTTCGTGACGTTCGTGCGAGGTCAAAATACAAACAGGAAATTCCCTAGCCCCTCCCGGTGACAAAAACATGTCCAACACAGTACAGTCTGTGCACCGGAAGAATGAAGTTTGCAAAGAATGAATAAACTCAGGCAAGAGAAACATTGTCTCGTGAATAAAGCAGACCAACGGAGTTGAGTGAGAAAAGTCCCGGCAATGAGATTGCGCAATCAAGTATAATCAAATGGGCTTGAAGCACAAAAATTAATACATGAAACATGTATTTAAGCTTTTAATCTTTAAAATTATTTAAATAGAGATTTTAGAAGCCAATGAGATTCAGCAGGGCTTAAGTGTTTAAAGTCAGAGTACTAGCGTCATATGATATCATAAATCTATACATTTGGGAAAAAGTCAGCTTCTGTCACCAGTGGCTGTGAATGACTGCTTTCATGAGAATGCCTTGTGATGTTCACTACTCAGCAGAATACTTTTTTATGTCATGTTGTCACTGATACCTGCTGGTTTCAGCTTAAGACAGTAAGCATGACTGAGCTGCTTTTACTCAAGCCTATTACGAATAATTAAACACGGATAGCCCACCCTCTGCAGAGTGAAGAGTGCTTTTGTGTTGATACCTGGAGAGGTCTCGACGCGGTTCCTTCATAACGATCACACTGAAACTTGTTTTTAACTTAGGCCTCGGGAATGTGTTTCTATTGCCAGTTTTGAAGTTGATCACTGAACAGCAAGGGTGACAAGTTTTGCGGGGTGGGGGGTGCAGTGACACGATAAAGAACTCAAATGTACACAGGAAACTATTTTGATTTCAGCATCTTTACGTACATACTTTTCTGCCTGTCGGTAAAAAAGATATGCCACTTTCCATTATTGAGCCCTTCTGTTGTCGTACGATTTACATTCCGGTCTATTGCAAGGCATTAGGAAAATGTCATTTATAAAGTGTTACAAAAGTTCATTTTCGCGTGGAAAAGATGCTAACGAATATGCCGGTAATGCCATGGGAAGTTGCCTCTATCTTTTTTTTTTGGGGGGGGGTTCTAATCAGACAATTTTCCATATCTAAGACCTGACCTGACGTGCTTGCAGGAAAATCAAGACAGTTAAGTTTGTTGTTGGATTTGAATAGTTATCTGTACACAAAAGTAAAAATAGAAAAACAATTCAAAGATAGCTACACATTAAACAAGTTTACGGAATGAAACCATATCTCGCTTTCCCATCATAGACATGTTTAGGAGCTGAACACTATACTTCCAATTCCTAAATGCCAGTGTTTAACTGCTAAACATTGTACATCAGTGCTCGAAACGTATTTACAAATTGATAGCAGGAAAGTGCCTCAGCACATGCTGTAACAAGCATACACTCTACGACTCTCTGAGTAAAACTGAGTAATTATTCCAATATTACGGAAAAGTATTTCTAAGCCTGTCATATTTACGAAACAGTTCAAATTTAATCGGCTTCTTGCTATTTCTTGATTATAAAATGAATGAGTTTTGCTGAATTTCAAGAAGGTTACTTCCGAAATTTATTCATCTGCCAAATTTTAAACAAAAGTCGACACATTTTGATGGTGGCCCTTTGTAACCTGAAGCCTAGTAACCTAGTAAGATTAGCCCCTTTCAAACACCAGACAGCGTGGATGAAGGCAATGGGAAATGTTTCAATAGTGTTATGGAAACACTTTACATTTAAATATTCTTTGTGAGTGTTTTCTCAACCCTTTTGTATTCAAATAGTAGAGGATTTTGGGAGATGATGGAATTCCCCTCACTTCCCCAACTTGCAGAAATTAACATGAGATGCATGGTCGAGGAGGCATTCGCCCCCAAAACTTGTTCCCCTTCATGTTGAAATGAATGATGAACGCACATTTTCCGTTTTTTTGCCCCACAAAGCTGTAGTGCCCGTTCTGGTTCTGAAGTCTGGTTAATAAGTCAACTCGCCCCGCGCTCTGCATTAATGGCGGAGATGCACTGCGCTCAGTAGTCATGTGTACTCTTTCCTGCAACACTCACATCATTGCCTCTGTAAGGAAATTCAGCACTGGTTTACTAATCATGTCATACTGCCCCTGTTAAAACCCGCTGAGAGCTCAGCGGTTGGACACTAAAAGTACCGTGAAATGGGAACGGTAACCAATAACAGGAATTTAGTCCCATGCACTTCACATTTATAATTTCCTTGTAGTATTTCATTAAATTGAATATAAAGAAAGAGTGCGCAGCATGCTCCATTTAAGTACTAGCAGTCGATGAGAACTATCATCATTCATATAAGACTTAAAGGTTTTCATGGTGAAAGAAACTAGATCTATAGTAAAGATTGCTGTAACACCATGTATTTATCTCTTCTTTGAGTATGTGTGGTTCTGAGAAGAACCCCGGTTCTTCTCAGAACCACACACACTCAAAGAAGAGATAAATACATGGAGTATGTGTGGTTCTGAGAAGAACCCCGGTTCTTCTCAGAACCACACACACTCAAAGAAGAGATAAATACATGGTGTTACCGCAATCTATACTATAGATCTATCATCAGTCACTGTCAAAAAAATATTCGTGGACTTTACAACTACATGTGTAGCTTCAGTATACATCGCATGCTGCCACAAACCATACTCAAATACAATGGCCGTTGTCCCTAAGTCCCATCATATCGGTACCTTGCCTCTCATAGGGCGATAAAAACGTTTGTGAAGGAAAAGCTAAATTTTCAGAGAATTGTGGGTAGTGTACTGCCAAACCAGTTTACTTCCGAGGGAACGGAATACGGTCATACGCATATAAAAATTTAAAACAGACCTCCCCCGCCAAAACCCAGATAAAACAAGACAGAACAGAACAGAACAGAACAAAACAGAACAGAACAAACCAAAATTCCTTGCATTGAGACAGTGGGCTGTTGATCCAACGGAGCTGCCCGTGTTGCTACGAATATTCATGTTACAAGCCAGCAAATGACGTACCTCTGACGGCAATGATAAATGAAAAGAAAACATACCTTCTATATTTTCGTGGATTTTCCGGCATTTTCAAATCTAACGGGGAGAACTTTCTGATAAAGATGATCACCAGTAAAAGTAGCCGTGAAATCCATCGCCAATATTTCGCACCTTAATGCACTATGTTCTTTGCTAACAAACCTATGATGACACCTGCGCTGGTTAGGGTATATGTTTCTGTATCACACACACACACACACAAAAAAAAACTGTCCTACCATTTCAAATTAATAATAACGATTAAAACTTCACAAAACTACTTGTTACTATTAATTGAATGTGTTTTGTTTATGTTTTGGACAAAGTACATCATCAACACATCAACTGTGAATAACTGTATACTAGAGAGCGAACAACGTTGTTTTCCGACACATACAACAGAGGAGAAATACCTTCCACCGAACAACGGTGAACAGGCTTTGATGGAACAATTACATAGGGTAGGCGTTTGGTTGGTGCGCCGACTGAATGCAAATCGAATCCAGGGGTTTCGACTTGGAAACTCCCCCTAATTTCCAGGTTGTTGAAATCACTCGTTACACAAAACGCTTTTCTTCACTAGGATTAGCCCAATTCATATTTTAGACATTGGGGGTTGGGATATAAAAGAAAATATTTCAATGGCCTTATGAAAACATTGCACAGATGTACATTTCTTCCAGAATGTTCTTTTTTTTTTATTATGTTCAAAATAGTTGAAGACTTTGGGAGATGATGGGAATTTCCCCTGGACCCCCAACTTATGGAAATTAACAAAAGATGGCAGAAGAGACATTCGCCCCAGCATTGTGCCCTGCAATGTTGAAATACATGCCTAATTCACACAAGACGCATTGCGCATTTGCTTTTTTTTCCTCTCTCAATAAAGCACCATGGCCCTGTAGTGCTGTTTCTTAATTTCTTTGGAGGTAAAAGATCGAAGTGGCAGTCGTTTTTCATTTTTTAAGGCAAAGGTGCATGTTTGTCTCATAACTATAACTGAATTTAGCTCTTTTAGTTAGTAAGGTTTACACGTATACGCCTGATTGTATTCTCGTCATGGTCATTTGTTACAGTGAAAATATTAGTTTTTCTGCTTGTAGTCGAGTCGCAAGTCGTTGAAAACCTAAACTTTACACGAGATTGCTGCCCGCCAAAAAATGTCACAAGCTGCTGTAAAAAGATGCTTGTCACTACCTACGGCAGGTTTCTTAATCCTTCTTTCAAACTTTCTATAGCTATGCCTCAGTGGAACGGGCAAGTTCTGCGCTTTTTGGTAACTTTTACACAAAGTGAGTAACAACAAATTTATAAAACTGTCAGAAATTCACCCCCTGTATATTTATGAATGCTTCTGCTGGCTTCCCAGACAGGGTATTGGTGTGGTCTTTTGACATATAATAAGGGTATAAATATGTTCTTGACAGGTCTCAAACGTGCGTTTAAGACCTGCTCATACATGAAACATGTATTTAAGCTTTTAATCTGTAAAATTATTTTAATAGAGATTTTAGAAGCCAACGAGCTTCAGCAGGGCTTAAGTGTTTAAAGTCAGCGTACCAGCGTCATATGATATCATAAATCTATACACTTGGAAAAAAATCAGCTTCTGTTACCAGTCGCTGTGAATGGCTGCTTTCATGAGAATGCCTTGTGATGTTCGCTACTTAGCAGAATACTTTTTTATGTCATGTTGTCACTGATACCTGCTGGTTTCAGCTTAAGACAGTAAGCATGACTGAGCTGCTTTTACTCAAGCCTATTACGAATAATTAAACACGGATAGCCCACCCTCTGCAGAGTGAAGAGTGCTTTTGTGTTGATACCTGGAGAGGTCTCGACGCGGTTCCTTCATAACGATCACACTGAAACTTGTTTTTAACTTAGGCCTCGGGAATGTGTTTCTATTGCCGGTTTTGAAGTTGATCACTGAACAGCAAGGGTGACAAGTTTTGCGGGGTGGGGGGTGCAGTGACACGATAAAGAACTCAAATGTACACAGGAAACTATTTTGATTGCAGCATCTTTACGTACATACTTTTCTGCCTGTCGGTAAAAAAGATATGCCACTTTCCATTATTGAGCCCTTCTGTTGTCGTACGATTTACATTCCGGTCTATTGCAAGGCATTAGGAAAATGTCATTTATAAAGTGTTACAAAAGTTCATTTTCGCGTGGAAAAGATGCTAACGAATATGCCGGTAATGCCATGGGAAGTTGCCTCTATCTTTTTTTTGGGGGGGGTTCTAATCAGACAATTTTCCATATCTAAGACCTGACCTGGTGTGCTTGCAGGAAAATCAAGACAATTAAGTTTGTTTTTGGTTTTGAATTTTTATCTGTTCACAAAAGTAAAAATAGAAAAACAATTCAAAGATAGCTACACATTAAACAAGTTTACGGAATGAAACCATATCTCGCTTTCCCATCATAGACATGTTTAGGAGCTGAACACTATACTTCCAATTCCTAAATGCCAGTGTTTAACTGCTAAACATTGTACATCAGTGCTCGAAACGTATTTACAAATTGATAGCAGGAAAGTGCCTCAGCACATGCTGTAACAAGCATACACTCTACGACTCTCTGAGTAAAACTGAGTAATTATATTCCAATATTACCGAAAAGTATTTCTAAGCCTGTCATATTTACGAAACAGTTCAAATTTAATCGGCTTCTTGCTATTTCTTGATTACAAAATGAATGTTTATCCCATTGGCAAATGAGTTTTGCTGAATTTCAAGAAGGTTACTTCCGAAATTTATTCATCTGCCAAATTTTAAACCAAAGTCGACACATTTTGATGGTGGCCCTTTGTAACCTGAAGCCCAAGCTGAAGGTCACTGGCAGTTAATTTACTGGTCTAATTTTGTCGCTCTTTTTCTCGTCTCAGGCATCAGGCAAAGTGCACTCTGCTTCAAGCAACCATCGCTGATGTGCAGACAGGCTGGACGTAGATACAGCTTTACTTGTGTTTGCAGTGAAGATCGTACTTTTAGTGAGACAGGATGGGCAAAGGAAAGGATAAAACATATCAATAGTTATTTTCTTTTGCTTTGTTGAAGAAAATAGCTGGTCTGATTCTGAGTAGCGAGTCGTTGTTGTTTTCTGTGGTTTTTGTTTTTTAATCGAAGCATCTGGTTATTACAAGATATGGCACAGGTTTGGGGTAACAAATGCATCGATGTGGCGAAATTCGGTGGCGTTAGATTTAGCGATTAATTTGAGAAGATCTGGTGAGCAAATTTGTAATGAATTCTCACGATTGCTCTTCCCCCACTGGATTTCAATCTGCGTCCATTTAAGAGCCTGCTTGTCAATCAATTTGTACCCATGGTTCTATGACAACTGGCTGAAGTTCAGCCTACTACGTACGTACCCTGACTGTGATTGTGAATGAACAGAGAGGGTTCCGTTTGTTCTCCTTGCTATCTGTTGCAGAGTATACGATGTGGTAAGGGGAACCGTGAACAGTGAACAGACCACCGTTGGGTGGGCAGCTATCTTCTCTGTCAATTCTGTAAACGAAAAACAGGTACATGAAATAGGTATCATGTAAATTCATCATACACAAAACAAAGCGCATATGCTATCAGTTTGTTTGTACGCGATCTCTATCAGCCGGTTTACACCCGCCCATTTTGATTGCATTTACTACTTTGACGAAAGTAGAACATGTGTTTTCAAGTTGAATTTCGCGACTTATTTGTCTTCACATTGTCTCCACAATCGCAAACGTAACAGAGTAATCTACGTGTAGAAACACTTATCATTTGAATTCACTGTACACTCTTAACAGTGGGAGCGACAGTAACCAGCTGCGAAACAGTAATAACTACGATATTGTAAGCTTGGCATCTATTGCTATCGCCAGATACAAGAAACCACTAAAAAACCTGGGGAAGAATGGAAACACATGCCTGACCTATGCAGAGCATGTAACGTCACTCTTAGGCAAGATAAGGAGACAACAACTTAAAGTAGGCTAATCGGTGGGATTGTATAAAAATGAACTTCTCATGCGCTGTCGTCGCTGCTGCCAACCACGAAAACTGACACATTTCTCCACTAGCAGCACAGGCCAAACGCTCTTCAAGATTCTCCTACCCTGCCCACTGGACCGTACACTCATACCACATCAGTGATAAAGTCACTCAACTGAATACACAATCATTTTTAATTTCACATGGAGCCAACATGTTATACATAATTATTATCGTAATTTTCCCGCATCGTATTCACAATTAGAGTAGGCCTAATCTACTGCGTAAAAATCCAAACGTGGAATTCGACTTTTCGAAATATCCACCCAAAATCGATTTCACAAGCGAATACATGTAAAGACGGACCATTAACAACAGCAAGAATTTGTCCCTCTGGTGAAACTATAAATTGTGAATCGTTCCTTGCGAAGTTAATCTGTTGAGAGCTGTATTGAGGTTGAATTTTCTGTTAAAAGTGGTAGGATTGGAGAGAAGTCTGAAAAAAAATCCATTTGTGGTTCAGAAAGGATCACCTCTGAATAAAAGCACAGCCACTTTCGGAAATTGATTTACCTGATCGGATGGCTTTTGTCAGTTGCTCTTGGCTCAGCCCAGCGGACAACCTTGCCGGATGAGTGTGGGTCCGGGCACGCGGTAATAGAGGAAGGACATGTTCCCGGCACCAAAACCGGTGGATCTACGCAGAAGGTGAAAAATTGAAATATTTATGAAGCGGATGAAATCAAAGTTCAGGCACAAATTTTCTAGTTTGGTAAGTTTATTATACCCAGAGTCGATCCACAATTTAAAGTTACAGGTGCTCAGCCAGTGAATTCAATTTAATGTCATTTTCAATTTCGATTATTCAAATCCACCTTCACAGTAGCAGACAAGGGAATTGTTAAACATTTGCATTTTGTTCACAGACAGCAATGGCACTAAACTCCATATGATTTTTCTTTCGTCTTGTATTATACCATTTTGAAGAAACTGATTGAAGGAAGTCACTTCAAGACAATATCTCCAACACATCTCAGCGTTTTCAATGAATTAAATGCATTTTGAACAGATTTTCGGTGGGCATTGCAAAGTTATAGTTGCGAGCGCATTTTCGATGGTTGGCTTTCTGTGGTGGTCAGTGTCTTTCTGGCTTTTATGTTGACACAAATTTGCGTATTTTTTGAGCGAATGTCTGATAATGAACTTGAAGAGTCTTAAATGTCCACTAAATCGTGCCAAATTAGACTTTTCATTTACAGTGTGTCCGTACGGCTGCATTCCATAAAAACGTATAGCGATGGTAGTGAGGTACTTTTTTGTCCTAAATTTGTTCACATTTTGTTTAGAAAATCCCTACGCAGTATAAAGTGGGTACTTAAAGGGACGTCACAGCGGCAGCATTTCAAGTGTCACATGGAGACGAAGCAGTGCAACCAATTCATAATCACATGTACTGTTAACGGCAAATACAAAAAGCAGAAAAACAAACACAAAAAGGATCAATTTGTCGGAAATATACGCCTTGAAGTCTACCAGGAATCATTCATTGTGAAACTTCCGTTTTCTTGAGTAGTGGCTTATGCATGAATCCTAAATTTCTACGGACACTCAAATCATCGTCTACTTACCGTGGTCTCTGCAGCATCCATCTGAAAGAGATCATAAAAGAACAGAAATTACAAGTGTATATGCAGTCATTTATCTGCCAAATAAAAGAAAGCAATTTCCCCCCCCACAAGTTTGTGTTATCTGAATTAACCAGCAAAAGAAATTGCACCACACCGTATTTTATGCTGATGGTTTGGACATCCCCAACAATGCCAATTCCAGAACTCAAGGAGAGTGCCATTTGAGCAGGAAATATAAGGCCTTGACAGTGAAGGACTTTCTCAGGAGACCAGATGCGACTCTCTCGTTCCCCTATCTTCAATTCATGTTTTACGTTTAAACAGGTTGATTGTACAATCCTAGGGATTTCTTGTCTAAAGTGGGAAAACGAGGAGGGGGAGGCAGCCATCGAGATAAAATAGACTTGCTACAAAAGTAAGGGCTTGTCTTCGGCGGTCGAAATGTTGCAAATCAATATCAGTCAAATGGCAGATGAACTTGCAGTGAAAGAGCAGATTAAACCTGTACCTGATGCTGGGAATGAGAGAAGTAGCAAGCACAGGGCGAAGCAGACGGACAGACTTGTTTTCAGCTCCATCTTGAAGTCTAGTTGTGAAATCACCTCGCTCCGCTCTACTTTTAACACCCGTCGACTCCGCCCAGTAGTCACGTGTGCTATGGACACTAAAAGTATGACGTAATGGGAGCAGCGACCAATCAATGTAAAGTGCGTCCTAAGCCTCGATCTATTAATGTGGCAATCATATTTCACATGTGTAATTTTCTTGCAGCATTCAAGTCATAATAGCGTCATGCTACATTTAGCACTAGGGAGTCGATGAGATCAATCAACATTCATTGTCGGAAGAAACCATTCATGGCTTTACAACTGGCTTTTCCATCCATTACAACGCGCTGCCACAAAACCATAATTATACATTGGAAGTTGTCCCTAAGTTCCGTCATAGCTTGCCTCTCACGTAGCGCTCACAACAACTGTTAAGGAAACGCAAAATTTGCAGAGCATAGTGGGTAGTGTACTACCAAATCAGTTTACTTCTATGGGAACAGAAAAAAAACATTTGTCATACGCACACAAAAATAAAACAACAAACAAACCAATAGGCAAAACACAAAAAAACCCAAAACATAGCAAATATTGAGAGCTTTAAAAAAATGGTTATTTATCCATGGGGAATACAGAGCTTAAACCAGCTACTCGTGTAACCAGGTATTTTCATGTTGCAAATCAGCAATAGAAGTGCCATAGACAACAATAATAGATAACAGGAAAACAGCTACTACTATTTCATGGCCTTTCAGGCATTTTTATATCTAAGCCAAATTCACTATTTCAATATTATAGTTTCTGTCCATGGGGGTGATCAGACGACTTTGGGGAGAAATTTCTGACAAAGATGATCACCCGTAAAATACAGCCTTAAAGTCCATCGTAAATATTTCGCATCACCTTATTGCAATACAGTTTGTACCGGGATCTACTTTAAATTCTCTAATATTGTCATATGTTCTTGGCTAACAAACCTTATGATGACACTTGGGCTTTGTAGAGTATACGTTTTCGTATCCAAAATTGCTTTACCATTTCAACTGATTACCAACGATTGAAATAGCGCACAAAACATGTCGCTGTAAAACCTGTTCGGGTGTTTGGCTGCTATAGTGACGTTTGTTACGGCACACACACGAATTGCATCATCGATACATCAACGGAAAATATGTTTATTTATAAAACTGTTTACAATGTAGTGAACGACATGTTTTATAAGTACAACAGAGGACAAATACCTTCCCCCAAACAATGGTGAACAGCTTTTATGGATTTACAAAGGGTAAGCGTCTGGTTGGTACGTCGACTGGATGCAGTGGGATATCCAGAGACTTCGACTAAAAAGGCCCCCCAATTTCCAGGTAGAGGGAATCACTCTTGCTACACAAAGCGCTTGTGTTTAGTAAGAATAGCTCCTTTTAAACACCAGACAGCGTGGATGAAGGCAATGGGAAATGTTTCAATAGTGTTATGGAAACACTTTACATTTAAATATTCTTTGTGAGTGTTTTCCCAACCCTTTTGTATTCAAATAGTAGAGGATTTTGGGAGATGATGGAATTTCCCTCACTTCCCCAACTTGCAGAAATTAACATGAGATGCATGGTCGAGGAGGCATTCGCCCCCAAAACTTGTTCCCCTTCATGTTGAAATGAATGATGAACGCACAGTTTCCGTTTTTTTCGGTAAGCATTCAGAGTTACTTTATTTACCATCTGCGTACACGGAGTGCTGTCGTTTTTCTTTCTTTTTTGGCAAACAGGAAGTTTCCTAACCCTTCCCTCTGCAAAACCTGGCATGTGCTCGAACGCAATACAGCCTGTTCATAGGAAGAATGAACTTTGCAAAGAATGAATTAACTCGGGCGTGAAAAACATTATTTCTAGACATTACAATCTTGAATAAAGCAGACCAACGGAGTTGAATGAGAAAAGTCCCTGTTCACTATGAGATTGCGCAATCGACTGGGTAACCAAGTGGGCTTGAAGCACTAAAAAGTTAACTATTGAAAATTATGAAATGATACACGTATTAAAGTTTCAAGTTTTATATTGTAAATCTTGAAATCTTACAATATGGAGGGCCTGACGTTTCGATCCTAGCGGATAATTTTTTAAGATTCTGCTAGGATCGAAACGTCAGGCCCTCCATCGTTTGAACTTTGTATTTTAGGTCATTGTAGTCAGCACGCAGTTTGCAGCAGTTTTGTATTACATATATTAATAAATTTTAAAGTTATATTCATAAATATTTTAGAAGCGACTGAGCTTGAACAGAGCTTGTTAAAGTGTTTAAAGAAAGCCTAATAATGTCATGTAATATCACAAATCTGTACAATATTATTAAATAGCAGCTTCTATTACCAGTCACTGTAATGAAAATACCTATTTAATACCTAAGTGGTTTTTTATGTCATATTGTCACAGATACTTGCTGCGTTGAAGCTGAAAACAGTAAGAATCCCTGAGCTGGATTTACACAATCCAATTGGGAAAAAAATAGCATAGATAACTCGCCCCCCTTTACATTTACCTATTTGGGTTAAAGGCAAATCTTTTATGTTTAGTCCAAACTTACTCAAAATAAAATTCGCCCGGATAATGATTAATTGTGGTGGACATTTCTCGCGTTGTTACTCGGAGTCCTTGTTGCGTCTGTGAGTGTAAGTATACACCGGAAACTGTTTCGATTTCAGCCTTTTTACATGTCTGCCTATGCATCTTGATTCTCCTTTCTTAAACCTGGAAAAAGAGTCATTATTTCGCCCTATCGATATTTTACACATTGTAGCCACAGTATACTTTCCCCGTGCTGAGCAATGAGGACTTTTTTGTAACTTTTTGCGGTCATTTTGACACCTACTTTGTAAAAATCAGATATACCGTTCTCGATCAGCGCCCGTTTTTCTGAGACAGGTCAACCAAACAAATGTATTATTTCCCTTTGAAATGCTCCGTGCACATTGGCTAGCAAACATGCGGTCTTGAACTTCAATTGGCATCAAAACATTATTACATCAAAACCATATTGAATTGAGCTGAATTTTCACATTTGTACTGAAAGTGAGTATTTCAGGATACATTGCAAGCAACCAAGCAAAAGTGCACATGGGACAGCCGAGTTCTTACACCAGCCCAAGCTGTAAGGCGGTCCAAAATAACTATTTCAATATTCTTTCAATCGATAGCTGTATGTGGAAGAGAGAGGGTGTTCTTTCAAAAATGATCCTCGGATGGTTGAGAAACCCAACAGCTTCTTGGCAACATAAACATTGAATATCAGGCGAAAGTCTGGACTTCATGTTTACCATTCGTTGATCAGAGGTGTTTGCAACGGGTCTGTGGATTACACGATAAAATCGTCTTAAGCCCCAGGACGCACGGGACGAAGTGGTCATATTATTATTATTATTTCAGCCCGTCAATAGTCAAATCATCCATTTAATATTTAGTGTAGCGACACTGTGAAGTCAAAGCAGCCTAATTCATTGAGTTTAAACTTAGATTTGTTGTTATTCTTTGTAAACAGCTAGATATTAAAATGTCTAATTGTGTAATCGTAGGCAATAGACTAGCTAGGCTTTCCCGCAAATTTTCCCGTAAACTTCCTGATGGTTTCAGAATTATGAATAAATTAATGCGTTCTGCCAGTAAAGCACCATTGGCTTTAATAATAAAACAGACAGACTTTTCAACAGCGTGAGGCAGGAGGTGCTAACATTGAAATGTACTTTCACCAATGAACAGAGCTCCCTCAATAACCCGAGAAATAATATAATAGTTAAAATTTCGAGTAGAATGCTTTGCTGTGAAGGGCCGATCGGTGTACTTCTGTACACAGTAGAATATTTTACCATTTGAAGAAAGAGTGTCTCGGAGGAATTTAAGAAAAATCGACTGAATTGTTCATACGATTGTCTGATAGATTATTTGATCGATTGATCGATCGATGGGTATCAATAAAATCATGGGCGTAGATCCCCCGGGGATGGGGGTATGCATACCCGCATTTTTTGAGGTGGGGTGCTATTGAATCACCCTCCCCCACACTTTTTTTTGTTATAAGCCAAAAAATTAAAGTAGATTGTGAATAATTCTTCGGACTTCCCAACGACCATTATGCATTTAATATCACTCAAAAATGGAAAAAAATTATAAAATGCCAGAATACAGATATTCATCAACATCATGAATGTTATAGTGTCACGTGTTCTCATCCCCCCACCCCACTTTACAAATGTCCATGGCCGGGAATGGAAATTTAATACCAACAAAACAAAGGACTCGTTCACCCCAAAAGTCACGTTGCAAATTACAGGGGATTTATTTGATATTTATAAACACGAAAGACAATCAAATTCCTAGGACTGTTGGTTCCACGTTTTGGACTCAGAAGACTGTGAACACAGTTTCAATCAATCGCCGCATAATACAGATTGGACAGAGATTGCTATATATATGTGTATTGCATATCGCTTTGTTACAAATCCTTGTGTACAGCTACTCCTTTCTTTCTGTGTTTTCCAAAACATCTTTTAATTTTTATTGCCTTGCCTGGTGTGTTCAAAAGAAAGGCAAGTAACTTGATGACTTCTCTTTCCTTACAAACTGAAAACAGAAGTAATTAGTGCAAAAAACTGTCAATCTATAGGCCTATTATTCAACGTGAAACTCACGCTGCAAGGGGCACATTCACCTCAATATCGTGACCGACCTTACTCGGCACAAGTATAATGACTCTGAGTATCTGAGTATGTCATGCAAATGTCACGAAAACTAATTTTTTTATGCACAACTTTGGAAAATTAATCAAATCAAATTAAACAAAGGTCTTCGTACTTGTGATGGTTGTTTGCAAAGCCGAAGTTGTGGGTCTGTCACTTGGAATTAATATACTGGTCTAATTTTGTTGATCTTTTTTGTCCAAGGTATCCGGTATAATTTACAGTCGACTTCAAGCAACTAAAGCAACAACAGCTGGGCTGGAAGACAGGCTGGGTTGTCTCTTTACTTCTGTGGAGTCTTTTCACCCTCAAGCTGCATGAATAAAGAGAAGGGTAATAACGTACTAGGAGTATTCTATTTTCTGTTGCCTTTTTGAAGAATGTTGTTCTGATGCTGAAAAAACCAAGTCCTTGCACAGGCGGATCCAGGAATTTTTCGGGGGGGGGGTCTGTACCATTGTGGCAAAAGTTTGTTTTATCAAATTAGAGATATTATTATTTTAACAGCATCTGAGGACAAACATGATACTTTTTTCCCACATGATGCTCTGTCCACTCAGAAATCTTCATTATGTCAGTTATTTGCATCAATGGTTTTCCGCGAATTGGCCTATAAGAACAATTTGTTTGCACACTCACCCGTACTATGATAGTGAATGTACAAATGGAGTTCCTTTTGTTCCCCACTGCATCAGTAGCAGAGTAACTAATGTGGTAAGGGGAAGCATTGATAAAGAACTCGCCGCCGTTGGCTGGACCTGCATCGGCTCGTGCCACTCTGTGGAAGAAAAAAAAGGATGCCAGTGCTTTGACATTAAAGTAATGCTCGGTGGACTGAAACTATAATCACTCATCAAAATGTCCTCAGTTGATAGCAGCGCCCAGGTTAATTTTTTGGTGTGTTTCAAGAGTTTTAAGATAAGAGAAAAAATCTGAAAAATATCCCGAATTCTGCTTCAGACATCGACAGGCACAGTGCTTTGGTGGCAGAACTGCTTTTGAAAACAGATTTCATTTCTTACGTGACCGGAGTACTTGGGTCAGTTGCCATCGGTTCAGGCCATTGGACAGCTATGCCCGTCGACGGATTCTTCGCGTACACAGTCCTTAGGTCGGAACAAGTTCCCTCTACCAATACCGGTGGAGCTACGCGAAGGGGTAAAAAAAAGATAAAGGCAAGCAGGTGATTAGCTTGAACAATCTATCGGGAAAAACTACACTTGTATCGCAGAAATCACACACGTTAGATATATGTATTTACCTAAACCCAGTAGATGCAACTCAACAAATTCTCCAGTTCGGGATGTTTTCTACACAAACTATAAGCCTATACCCAAAGTTTAGTTCATTGGAAGATATTCGTTTTTTGATTAATCATGGACTGAACACCACAAAAGCAGGAATTGACCGTGAAGTGCATAAATTCTGACAGCTCTGGATACAGATTTCAGAACCAGATGCCTAACACACACGATACCACTCCGGCTAAGAAGAACTTGAACTAAGTCGGGGGCCCTAAATTCGTCCTTTTTGCTTTTTCAGTGCAGTCTACCTTTGTTAACCTTGTAATTAATATTCGATTAGCCTCTTCGGTGGAGTGGATCATGTGTAGCTACCTGGAAATTTAAACTACCGAAGCTTCTTGATTCAAAATAGCAGTGTCAATAAATTACACGAGAAATTATTTCTGTCATGATGTATCATATCATTTGGAAAAAAGATCAAAGAGAGAAGAAACCTCACAAAGCATACTTAAATGAATTAATTTAGGTGGTTCATGAGCCCTACAAGTACATTTTCATTTCATTTGTTTTCTGAGTTTCATTACGCTTAACTTTTAATAACAAGAACTTTCAAGTGGATTGGACAATTTCAAAAGCCTCTGTTATCCTAGGTTCCACGGACAATGAGCTATGGAAATCACCCATGTCTTTCTGGCCCACCTTTCTTTTTCCCACCTTTCTTTTTCGGTTCGTTCTGCTGCGAATGCATTACTTTCAATTGTTTCTTTACAGGGAATACAAGCAAAGAGGAAATGCACTGTTCGAAGGTAAAAACACATTGTTTTCTCAACTTTAAAATCTCTACATTTAAGGTTCACAAAGTGGTATAAGCACTTTCAGAATAATTAACCTGAAAGGAGACAGAAAAAAAAGAAGAAGGAACGAAGCAGGTGCAAAACAAACCACAAAGGGATACACTGTCTTGCTAGGTGACATAGGCCTACGCTGCAAAATTCAAGGGGCATTTATGACCGTGATAATTACAAATTTGACCATGATTTATATATCGGCTTTGTAAGCTCATGTTTACACAAGAGCTGTTGAAGTAGTTTGATGAAATGCATGTGTCATTAACGTCAATAGTGTTGCGGATCAGATCAGTAGGATAAATAAACGAACAATGTGCACACCGCCAAACCTCTACAAATTGTCACGTGATCGTCTACTTACTTGTATCAGGTGGGGGCGGTGGGGGCGGCGGGGGCTGCGTGGGCTTCGGGGGCGGCGGGGGCGGCGGGGGCGGCGGGGGCGACGTGGGCGGGCATCCATCTGAAAAAAATTACATAGTGTATGCAGTAATTCCGAACGCTGAACACAAAGTATTGCCTGAGTTAAAGGCACTTAAAATGTTTACACGACAAAGAGTAGAGACACTTGTCTTCGTCGGTCGCCAACACTGTAAAGTCAATTTCAGTCGACAAACAGACGAACTTAAATTAAAACCTACAACAAATTAAACCCACCTGATGCTGGGAGTGAGAGAAGCAACACGCACAGGGCAGCACAGACGCGGGAACTTGTCTTCAGCTCCATTTCGAAGTCTGGTTGTGAAGTCAATTTGCCCTGAACTACGGTTTATCACCAACCAAAGGATTGACTCCGCCCAGTCACGCGTGGCTCTCTCTTGCCAGTTGCAAACGATTTAGGGGACGGAACAGTGACATCACGCTCTTTTGAGAGAAGCTCAGCGTTAATTTTTCATCTTGTCACCTCTGCTGCTCCTATTGAATTCCGATTGAAGCTCGGTGATTGGACACAGAAGGCATGATCTCATGACGGCAACCGTAACAGTAACCAATCAATCGCTGTTTAAGAAATGTACAATTACATTTCATGTCGATGTAATTTCCCTTGCATCACTAAACTCACTGGTGTAGATGAATGGGGTGCGGGATTCTAAATTCTTATCAAGTAGTATAGAGCCCGCTGTACAGTTTAAGAAGTGGGCAGTAGATGAGAACAGTCACCACTCAGAAAAAAACTGCTCATGGACTGTAGAATTAACTTCTCTAGTCATCACAACATGCTGCCATACAAACCATACTTGCAGCTGTACTGTGCCCCGCCTCACACCTAGCGCTGACAGGGACCAATTCCTGCTTTCACTCAAGTTCGTGAAGGAAACCAGTATTTGGGACCACAATAGAATTAAGTTTTTCAATCTTTTTTTGCTTTATCTCTGTTTTTACCACTAATAGTGGTTTCTTCTTTAAATGTATTAAATTACAGTCTAGAGGCTTGTTTTTCTGTCCCTCTTGTCCCGCAGTATCCAGGGTTTTTATTTTGTGAAAGGTAAATAAATCAAATCAAAGAAAATCGAAGCATTGAAACGCTATGGGGGCAAACTACTGCCAAATTTAGTGCACTTCCATCGGAGCAGCTTAAAGAACCACTTGTAATGTGCATGAACCCCTCCCTTAAAAAATAGCAGCAACCGTGAAACCACGCACTTCGGGCTTCAAGAAACTGGGGCAACTCTTAAAAACGTGTCACATTTACATACTCCGTACTTAGCGCAAGAGTCTCATGATGTCATTTTAACTCCGTGAGCATGGAATATACATGTCATATCATTTCCACTAATTACCAACGATTGAAATTGTGCAGAAATGCTTCTTCAGTACAACTATGTAAGAAAGGTAATAGATTTGCAGTAGCACCTGCAAATATCTCTTTGGTACGGTTCTGAAAAGAACCGGAGGGTACCCAGCGTTTCGAACAGCATGCTCTGTCCTTCGGTATGAAATTGCAGGGACTCCAACAGTGAAGCGGTCAAGGTGTCTTGGAGTCGGTGAGGTGTGGAGGGGATCCGACCCAAGGTATTCAAACCTTCAAGGTCGGCAAAACTACCGCTCGCCTCCAGCAAACGATCTGTGCTATCAGTGTTGACCATTCTCGTGCAATTAACAAACCCACAGAACAGCAAAATCAAAAGTGAGTACTACATATACCTGCACGATACTGGGAAAAGTTAATTTCGAGGTAAAATCTGACAAACCTCGGCCATCCAAAGGTGGAGTGTTTGGCATTGTTCCATATGGCACTAACGTACAAGAAAAATACAATTTAACTTCACGCTTTGTGGTTCGGTTTCTTTCTTTGTCTGCTTGACTTATCCCACTTCAACGAGGTGAAACTTAATCAACTGGAACGCCCCTAGTCCTTCCCGCAAGTTGCAAAATAATCTCATGTTTGCCTGGGCACAATAAAGTTTGTGTGCGTGTGCAGAATGCAAAATACTCGAATTAGTTCAGGCATGAAGAAGATTGCTTCCAAGCTTTACAATCATGAATAAAGTAAAACCTAGCGGAGTTGAACGTGGAAAGCCCCTGTACACGGTTAGGATTGTGCAATAATCAAGTGGACCAAAAATGATAATAATAATAATAGCTTTATTTACAGATGGTAGCCATGTCATCTAAAAAACAGATGATTTTCAATGGGCCAATACTATTGATTATCTTAGCTAAGAAAGTGAATAAAGAATTGACGTTTGGAATCTTCAGGCTTTTGTCAAGATTTTAGGAACTAAGAAGCTTGCTATAGGGGCAAAAGGGTTTCCAAAAGCTGCAGGAAGTTAATGTTTACATTCGAAATCGGGTTTGTTTGAATATTAAAATAGACTGATTTTCGACAGCTGGAGATGCTATCAGGAAAGTCATAAGACGTTTGGTGGGTCCCTTCTTCAGTCACACCGATAATGTTGGCGCAAATACTGCAGGTGTTTGAACTTTTCTTTCACTATGCATTTGACATGAAATTGGTGGTGAAGTGGTGAGAGTACGTTTACAGGACAGAAAATCGAGGGGCTCGTTTGCGGGAGCGTGACCAGAATATCCCTGCTGTGGCAATTATTGTTCGAATGTTTTCGCGACTGGGGTTATACCTCTGTGACGAAATTGTTCCGACTAAAAGGGGAAACACTGGTTGGAAACGGTTCACAACCGGATCAAGGCGTAAAATAACGACACAATCTTGGCCGTCTCCAAAATAAAGTGTATGCAGCTTCAAATTTGTAGTGGTTATGCATAAAAGCGCAACTGAGCGAACCAAAAACGGATACCTTATTTGAGAATGTAAAACAAAAGAGCAGCGACAACAAGAAACCAGCCAAATAGGGAATGAAAGTGATTTTAGTCAACAATGTCATACGATGGATGATGTACATGTAGGCCTACCTTTTCCGGAAGTGCAAGCCACATTAAACGTGTTCCTGGTTGTTGCTCTGATGTTAAGGCACACTTTGGGCAGGGTTCTCGAGTACACGCCGAAGATATCGTGCATGAAATGATCATGCAAATAAATTGCACATAGAAATCATTTCTGATTTGAGTGGTTTAACTTTGCTTACCTCTGATTATCTTGTTACGAACCTTCTCTAGTTTGAGTCACTTCCCTGGGTTGAAGAGGTGTAAAATATTGTAAATCGCCATTTGCCCCGTGGAATTCGTTTTTAATGAAGAGGGCGCCATTTACTTCATCAGTTGTGTAATCAGCTGTTGTCTATCGTTTCCCTTAACATCCGCCTCGTTTACGCATTGGGACTTCAGGTGTCACTATCTTCACTTAGCCATCGGAGCTGACACATCCATCGTTATATCGTTTTCATTTTCACCATCGCTAAGTACTTAATTTGGGTTCCAAGACCCCCTCCTCAAGTTTATTCTACGATCAAAAACCATCACTGTTAGAGGTTGCTATAATCTCACCAGACGAATCGCCATCTTCGTTCGAGGTCAGACACGAATCCAAGTAAATAGTGCCCTCTGTAGTCTAAATTAATTAATTTTTGGCTAAAAGCAGTGCATGTGAAGGTCTTGGAACAAAGACTATACTTGCCCCCAATAAAGTGCGGTGCACAGGGCCTACGCCATTCGTTTACATCAATGCGTGCAACCGAGGTTGACCAATCAAAGCCACCCAACGCCGCGAGAGGCTCGATCCTGATATGATATGT
The DNA here is from genome assembly GCF_054643075.1 of Acanthaster planci. Classification (NCBI taxonomy): domain Eukaryota; kingdom Metazoa; phylum Echinodermata; class Asteroidea; order Valvatida; family Acanthasteridae; genus Acanthaster; species Acanthaster planci. Next base: position 25,305,365 of record NC_141778.1, on the reverse strand, counting down.
GTTGATGTGCTCAACTGGTCTATGTGCCCACTGGTCCTGCATGCAGCTGTCCAGTACAGGGGTTCACCTCTTCCCCATGAAATTCTTGAAGGTTTTCGCCTTTTTCTTAAAAAAATCCTCGAAATCTTCACAGCTGTTACTTCCAAGTCTAATTGGGTTTAGTGAACAAAAAGACTTGTTCTCAAAGCAGCTGTTCATTTTTCATGCTTGTTCAATTTATTTTGCGAAAAAAGACAAATAAATGGTCCAAATGGCCTTGAATTTTGTCTGTACACAAAACCCCTTTCTGCCTTTTGGGCATTCGTAGTTCAATTTTAACAAATTCTTTTTCGGCACTTGATACTATGAACAGTTGCTTTCGGCATGAAATATAAATGATGGTGACTAATAAACTATGCAAAAACAAAAATCAGCTTAAAACGTACACGCAAGCGCCTGTGAATATTGGAGTATTGAGGGTATAAATGGAGTACATTATATTATCAAACGTATAACTGAATGACTATCTAAGTAAAAGAGTAACTATATCTAGGTATCCGAGTGTTTATCTGAGTAAAGTTTAAATGCAGATATCTCAAGTTTAAGAAGTGTTTACATTTTTCTGATATAATTTCCATACCTAAATTCTTCCCTGTATGGTTTTGAAGAATTGTTAATCCAAAATACCAAAGTATTGTTCACTTACTCGAAAATTTACGTAACTACCTGCGTACTTCTCACAATCGAAACTCATTTTTAAAACGTTTGCGTAATTTAAATCTGTGTCAGTTGGAATGCCTTAAATATAAAAGTATTACGTAAATCATACGAAATAAAGCAAATCGACTGGTCTAATTTGAATTTTGTTGCTGCTATGTTTTGCCTCAGATAGTGTACACTCTGCTCTAATTAACAACCGTTGACATACAGACAGGCTGAGCATTGAAATATACGCTCAAAATACCGACCGTATTCATACCTCCCCATACGCGTATGCATACTCCACATTTTGTTTACTTTTTAGTGCCCGTCAGTGTCATATATAAACAAGTTCACTAATAAATTCATAATTTGCACGCATACATACAAATGGCCTTGGCGGCAAGAAGTGCGAGCGGGCCGTTGAAAGTGTACAGTGTATGTTTATTGTAAGCTAGGCTTTGCGTTACAGTTTCTGACGAAGAGCACAAAATAAAGGCTTTTGAAAATAAATTACTTAAGTTCAGCATTTTCCTGAAAATCCATCAACAAAGACGACTCTTCGTTTCGCAATCGGAACGCAGCCTGTTCTGCGATGCAGTCGTTAAGCGCTAATCTTGCGCACGCGCACTTCAGTAATGAACCGTGAACGCCGCCATTGCGTACAGATGTGTGCGCGGCGCAGAGGAGTCTACACTGGCTATTCGAGCTGTTGTTGTACGGGGTGTCCGAACCCACCCATCAAAGGGAAAGGGAATTGTCCATAGATCAGGTGAGTGTAACTCAGTTGCTTGGTTTTGGACGAATTTCAATGAGTGGCGACGTTTTGGTCGCAGTTGTTCGGGACCTTTCAGTGTGTAAGATGTGACGTCAATACGTAGTGTACAGTGAGCGTACATACCGAAGTGTATTGTTTTGTACATGTACAAACTTTTTGTTTGGCGTGTTTGCGCAATCCACGTGTGTGACCTTTGACTCGCGTAACAATCTGGCTGCATTGTCTCTGCTACATACAGTGCCTTACTCCATGCCTACAGCCACGGCAGCATACACAGAACTTTAAGTTGGGGGTATCGAGGGTTGTTGTGGGAGTGACAGTTAGGGATTTTATGAATAATATCGTGATCGCAATTGTTTTATACATACGCTCACACATAACTCACACCCAGCCGTGGTTCTCCAGCCATTATTTGAGGAGGGGGCTAGACCCTTCACACGTGATGTCACCTTTTAACTTTCAATACTGCACTCTCACTTTGGGAGTCGAGAAAAAAACCCAAATATTAAATGGAGAATTGCGAACCCTGCCCTTTTAATTTTCCTTTTACAATTTTTGCATGGGGGAGGGCAAAGCCTCTAAGCCCCCTGCCCCTGTAGAACCGTGCCTGTTCAGACCTGACCAGCTATTTGCAGGGCTTTGTCTAGCTGCCTTATTTGTAGGATACAGTTCGGTATGTAGGGAAGTCAAATAACCACACTGGGGATGTACAAAATAGTGCATGCAGAAAACGTATTATTATTTTCACCCGTCAACCTTTTGTTGTTAAAGCCTGTTTTGATGAGACTCGATCTGAATGTTGGGCTGTATTCTTTCTTAGTTGTATTACAATGGAAGAATCTCTTTTTGAATTGATGACATCAGTGCTATAAGGATATCACTTCAATGTGTAATTGATACCCGATGAATCCGCATGTGATAAAGTAGTGTGCAATATCGACTCTCATTGTACACCCAACTGCAGATGCAGATGTGTTTTGTTTTATTTGAAAAGTCAACTCTACCTCGACCATGCCAACTGAAGTGCAAATACGTGTGTGAGCAGGACTAGTACAAGCACGTCGATGAGAGTATTTTGTAGAAGTAAATTGCAGAGTATGTTTCAAAGTACTCAAAAACTTGAGAAATTATATTTATATTTTTCACTATGGAAATTTATTTTGAATGTATTAGCAATTTAAAATGGTGTTAACAGGAAAGCCTAATAATTGTGAAGCATTACGTATATCATACAAAGTAAAGTGTATCTGCTGGTCTAATGTTTCTGCTAGGTTTCACCTCAGATACTATACAGTCTCTGCCGATGAGTAACTGCCGTTGACATGCAGACAGGCTGGGCATTGCTGTCGCTCTACTTTGGTAGCTTCTTATCTCCAGCCTGGATGGGAATAGCAAAGGTATGGTTAAACTGTCGGTTATAGCTTCTTAATCCAGTAAAGCCGTACTGGTGCATTGCACTAGTCAGAAAATCACTGTCATTAATTTGCTCAAATTCTCTTGACAGCTTTAGAGATACTTAGGCAGCCATCTTATTTTTTTTTTTGCAATGGCAGCCCAAACACACGAAATGCCGATAAAAAATCCTACCCCCTTCTGTAATGCGGTGGTTCAAGTCTCCTCCCTATACTGTAGGCCTATTCTGTCCATACTGTTTCGGTGCCATAGCATACCAGTGTTGCCACACCTTTATGCATACAAGCCCTGATCATTGTTTACTGATTTTCCAAATGATTTAACCTCTCTGTACTCATTGGTAACACTCCGTAACAAAGATTCCAAAAATGGCCAGAAACATGTCCTACTCGCCTTCACATTGACGGTGAATGAACAAATAGAGATCCACTTGTTGCCAACGGCATCTGTGGCCTAATACTTGATGTGATAAGGAAACTGGAGGCATTGAAGTAGCCGCCATGGGCTGGGCCGCCATCTTATCTTCTCAAACTGCAGAAATAACACAAGTTTTTAACTAGAAAATCAAAATCCTGTATTCCCTGAACCTGCAGCTGTTGAAGTGGGAAAAGTATGTCTCGCGACGAGCCAAACACACGAAGTCCTGGCCATAAGACGTCACTCCTTGATACATGTACAGGACGACGACATGTCCAAGTCAATACATATTCGATGCAATCTGTACACGGTGTCGATCAAGCCAAACTAACAAGCATGCTGAGTACAATATCTCATTTTGATGATGTCGTGCACACTCTCTTTACGTCTTTAGGAATATGAAATTGCTACACAGTGTGAGTGATAAGCAACGTAATTGCATTGAAAACGTTTTATTTCACACTCAGCATTTCACCTATATTCTGCATTTAATAACCAAGTCTTCAGTATGTATCATATTCAACGTACACTGTCTTCCACCATTCGTAACCCAAACGATGGATGTCAACTTTTTTATGCTTTACAATCCTTCTTTGGATTGTCCTTGATTACGCCAGCCACTTCAACACATCATTATCTTGTACCGCATCTATTCACCAACTGACTCCTGGAGATTTGAGTACTTACCGAACTGGTATAGGCTTTCGTCACTTGCTCTTGGTTTAGACCACGGGACAATCTTTTCCGATGACGGAGAGTCGACGTACACAGTCATAGATGAGGGACAAGTTCCATTCACCAAGACCGGCGGTTGCCAATCTAGAGCCTCGCAAGCGACTAAAAGGCAAAGAGTGGATCATCTTAAACACTGGATTAAAAAATGCCTTCTCTTTCATTACTGAAAGCAAAATACGCTGGAGTAAGCTTTAGTTTAGTCAAAATGAAGGAAGGAATACTTCACTTCTTAAGAATGAAATCGACGTGCTCAAAGGAAATAATCTGTAAAAGGCACAAAATTTGGACCAGTAATTATGCCTCTATAATTGAAGCAGGGTGGTAATTGGGTATTCCTGTGTGTTCTTACGTGTATTTGTTTTCAATTTTTTTTCACTGATTTTAAAATCCACGCTATTCCTGATACCCAGGTACACAAGAAAGTACACAACTCGGTAGGCTATATTGTCTACACAGTAGAAATTACATGTTTCCGAAGCATCCATTGTAATCCAAGTAATCTTGGAAACATTGTAAGAGCATTGTCGAACCTTCTACCAATTTTTTTCCCTGTGCTCCTTGGGTACTCACCTCGTCCGGGTTCGACGCCTACGGCCTACAAACGCATCTACCAAAGAGAGTCAAGAAAAGAAAAAGCGACTTTCAAGGGTAGTTGATTATGCACACAGAAAAAGAATACGTTTGTGTAGTTTTACGTAACAGCAATGTGCTATTCGAACTTGCTAATAGATAAAACTTTAATTAAAAGGTTTTAAGTGACATTTGTAATAAGTTTAAAGAAAAAAATTGTTTGACAAATTGGTCCGAAAAAAATCTCAGTAAAATGATTACGTAAAATGGTACACATTTGGCAACGTTTCTTTGTAGAATGTCTGTGCTTTACTTTTCTTAGTATTTTTGACCATGTCAATACCCTACAACATTATCTCATAAAAGCATGTATTTACAAATTTGAAGAAGAAATTCTAAGTCGTGAATAAAACGCACCAGTAAAATAAATAGTAAAATATATCATTGTTATTTTAGTTTGAATAGATTAAATTAATACAGTTGAAACTAGGTTCTTTAGAAATTATAATGTTTTTTAACTAGATTTATTAATTAGTGCAAATATAGTTATGATACATGCATGTTTATTCAATTATTAAAATTGCTTCCTCGCTATGGTTAGATGAACAGACTCGTGAGTTACAGTGCGTTTCGCTTTTGCTTATCCTGGCCAACTTAGATTCGACTGTCCATAGTCAACATGTTCAGTACCCTCCCCTTATCCTCCCCAACAGCATCCCTTCTACAGTGATCCCGCTCGGCCACAACCTACCCCCTCCCTGAACTGCCCCCTCCGACAGTCCGGCGTTCAACACGAAGTAACAGAAGTGAACGCACGCTGGGTGGGTCTGGAAGAGGCACAGTCTGGTCCACGCGTGCATCGATATGCGCCAACTGTACTGAAGCAACTGAGCACCGCTGAGGGCGCTATTTTGCAGCCTGATCGTTGGTGGATTGCTAGTGTGTGATAATCATGCGTTTCAGAAAGCACTTCAACCCTTGGCACAAAACCAAAATGGAATAGGTTATCGATGCCTGGATCCGCAGATTGCTTTTGAAGTCTCGTACTCAGGCCAATCGAGCAATGAAATTCGATCTGAACGTTAGCCGTACATTACAATAGGAGAATCTTTATTAATAACTGAAAAATTGGTGATTAATATCCGATGAATTCACATGTAACCAAAACTGTGCAAATTGGCTCTCATTATATAGCCAACTAGAGATCCAACCGACAGTTCTAACATTATTGGTTATGATATTTGTGGATAAAGTTTGTTAACAATACATACTACTTATAACGGTTTTCATGAAATGAGATGCTATCCACGAGAAAAACTCTTTGGAGAATACAGTGAGTGCTTTTGTTTTAGTTCAAAAGTTAAGTACACCTTATCCATTCCGAGTTCAAATGCGTGTAGTAGTCTTACATGCACTGGACAAAGTTGGTAATAATATAGTTATCCATATGCCAGAAACAAACACGACCCAATGATCATCCTTAATCACTCACTCACTCACTCACTCACTCGTACGCATCGCAGACTAAAAAGCTCCGCCAGGATAGTGACTTCTCGCTTGCCTTGGCTTTAATGTCAGTAGCCACAGATAATTGCCTTATTCCAAATACGCAATGGAGGTCGAATTCGACTTCATTCAAGAGCCGGAAAAGGGAGTACGAGAACTTGTAGCTGTAGCTGCAAGTGTAGCTGCAATGAATTTTTGTTGGACACTGTTTTTCTGCATTTTTATATACTCTTCTTCATTGTATTAAAACTCATGAGTTTGAACACATTATAAAGTGCACTTTTTGAGCACTTAAAAATCATCTATGATTTCGCCGACAACAGAGGGCGCTGTTGCTGCGATCTCAACCAGGGGAAGGCGTAGTTCAGTGCACAGATTTTTCTGTTCAACTTGTGACCCGAGAATTTACTTACTAAATATATTTCTGAGAAAGAGATGGATGCTTGCTTGTTGCTTTGCACATGAACAGCAGTCTACAAAAATGCAGGACTTTTGGGGTTCAAACCAATGTAACACTGAGGCCTTCTTCCTGGGATGACGTCACAGTTTTGCTCCTGAATAATGAAACACTCATTAGCATCCAAACCAAAAAGGCACTCTTTGAAAAAGTGAAACAAAAGTTGTGTACAAAGTTAATTTGGACAAAAAGGTTAATTGGGTGATTTGTATTAAAACAAATTGATTGCAGCTATCCTTTAAATGGGAGATTCTCCCGTGTGTGAAAAACTTATTTCTAGTAATATATTTGCTTGTTAACTAAATTTCCGATGTTGTTTCAAAGAATTCTTCATTTAAGTACCCAATATCTAAACAAACATGCATGTACGCTAATTGGTGATCAGGATTTGTTTAACTTCTGGAGTATTTTTTACTAATACGAAAATCAGAGTAATTTCCTGTGTGTTTTCAAAACCGGTACTGATTTTAAATTATGCCCATTTGAAAGTGGTGTTAGTTCCAAAGCCTAAACTGTAAAAGTATTATAAATACATCGTGCAAAGTAAGGTGAATCCATGGGTTTAATTTGAATTTTGTTGCTTCTTCGTTTCGACTCAGATAGTCTACACTCTGCTCCAAGTAACAACCGTGGACGTGCAGACAGGCTGGGCACTGATGCCGCTCTACTTGGGTGGCTTCTTATCCTCAACCTAGATGGGAACAGCAAGGTACGATTAAGTTATCAGTTAGCTTCTTAATCTATTAAAGCCGAAGCACCAGTTGCTCAATTTACTCGACACTAGTGATCCTTTAATCATCCATGTTGTTTTTGTAATGGAGGTCCATGCAGTAGACGTATACGCACGAAATATCGACTGTTTTTTTTTAAAAGTCCTCTCCTTTTGTTTGCGGTAGCTCGAATCCCTGCCCCATACGCATAAGCATTCCGTATTTTGACCACTTTGCACACATCAGTTCTATTTTGTGTCATTATAAACTAGTGTTATCACACCTTTGTGCACTAAAACCCTGGTCATTGTTTACTGACTTTCCGAAATGACCACTTTTGGCCCTCATGTCAGCCACCATGTTGCAGCAACGGTTCTACAAATGGCAGAAGAACATTTCATATTCACCTTCACGTTGACGGTGAATGAACAAATGGGGGATTGTTTGTTCCCAACGGCATCTGTGGCCGAATACTTGATGTGATAAGGAGAACTGGAGGCATTGAAGTAGCCGCCATTGGCTGGGCCGCCATCTTCTCTCCTCAAACTGCAGAAGACAAGCATAACAATTTTCTCCTAAACAAGCAAATATTTGTGTATACTGAGCGTGCAGCTGGACGAATCGGGATTTCATGTATTATGACGAGCCAAGAAGACGCCGTCCTGGTCTCGAGAGGATATTGCTTGAAAAAAAAAAAAAAAAAAGACGATGATCTTTGTGTAAAGTCAATACAGTACAAATCCAGAGGAATCTATACTCTGTGGCAAAACACGATCGTTTTATAGAGAATCGAACGCGTCGTGGAATCGATTAAGGTTAACGTCTAAGACGACGCGTTGATGCTGAAACATTTTGTTTTCAGCATGAAAGGGCGGATTAAAACACCGCGGGACCAAGACTTTGTAAAAAGAGGCACAACGGAGTTCTCTCTCGTTGTGATCACGTAGTACGCACTTGACACCTTGAGTACACGGTGTGATTGGTGAATAACACACTGAGTTTAATACACAGACAGCATCGAAAAGGCTTCATTTCCCACTCAGCATTTTGCCTACATTCTGTTTTTAATAACCAGATCGTCAGTGTGCATCATATTCAAAATATTCCATTATTCGCAACCCAAACAATGGATGTCAGCTTCTTACGCTTAACGATCCTTCACCGGTTCATGTATGGTCACATTTAGCTAACCTTTGTGACGTCCTCGATAAGGCCAGCCATTTCAATACGTATCTTGTAGGCGGACTCCGGGAGATTTGATTACTTACCTGACCGGTGGGCTTTCGTCACTTGCTCGTGGTTTAGACCACTGGACAATCTTTTTCGATGATGGAGAGTCGACGTACACAGTCATAGTGGAGGGACAAGTCCCCTTCACCAAGACCGGCGGTTGCGAATCTAGAGCCCTGCGAACGACTAGAAATGAAAATAAAAAAGCCCAATACCTCAGGTTTCGTAACAGTGAGGCAACAAGTATTTACATAAACACAGTTTGTTTGACCCTCCATCGGGGTTCACTTGGAAACCAGGTGGCTAGGTTTACATTGCGAAAAACTGTGACACAATGACTATTACTCCTGAATGATCAAGACAGTGAAAATTCACACATGTAGACATGTATAAAGGATGTGTGGATTAAATAATACGTGGGTTTTCCTTTTTAAAAAAAATGATCTAAAAGAAGAAAATGCACAACACGATAGGTTATATTTTACGTAAGTGTGCATGTATAGGCGTACACGATAGAAATTACATGTTTACGAAGCATCCAAGCAGCCTCCAAGCAGTTGAAGCAATCTAAGCAGTGGATCTGTGAAACGTCGCAACAGCGTCTGCTGAACCTACTCATACCGTTAACCAAATCAGTTTGGACTGTGCTCCGTAGGTACTCACCATTTCCAGTGTGTCGACGCCTGCGGCGTCCAAACGCATCTACCAAAGAGAGTGGAAAAAAGAAAAAGGGACTTACAGTCTTTGTAACATTTTTCATAATTGCTATACGGATTTTCTAATATATTGGGTAAAAGTTAAAATAAAGTAATGTCTAAAAAGATAAAATACCGTCGTACAGTAGGTATGTAAATGTATCAAATATCTCGGTAACACGATGACGTAGAGGGGTATATATTCTGGTAGTGAAACTGCAAAGTTGCTGTAGAGTGAGTGAAGATTGACTTTGTTTTCAGGATTTTTGACCATGTCGATATTTTACAAAATATACTGGTAAAGGTGTTTATTTACAAATCCAAAAGGGCTTTTTAAGACGTGAAGTGATTTGATTTCAGAACAGGATAGAAACTACTGAAAATTCGATTGCTAGTTTTGAGTGTAATAGATGAAATGATTTCCCAATAATTCAGCATAACCCCAACGCTATGTAACTTGTGTACATGTACATGCAGGTTACTTTCAAGGAACGGAAGAGTTGTGTATGTTATTTTTTGTGATATTACAAGAATTTTCCCCGATTTTAGTTTCCCCATCCATTCTGTGGGTATGCGTTTGTAGACTCACCCAGGGAGACGCCGCACTCACGCACGGGTCTTTTGTAAGCACCCGCGCACCCTTTTGGCAAGTCACAATGCTTGACAGATCGGAGAGGAGTGTAACGCGCGCGTACCACCTGTCCACGAGCACGGTTCCACCGCAGTAATGGCTTCTAATTCGGGTTATCAAATATTACACTATAACTTCCGTAGTTACTTTTCGCATACACCATTGCCATTTAGCCTTTTGATCAAACAACAGTCTCCCACATCCCCGTCCATCAGTTAATTCTTCCCCAATCGTTCCCCCCAACCCCCTCAAAATTCCTTCAACTTCTGGAAGCAGAAAATTATGTTTTCTCCCAGTTATGAATGGTGAGCTGATGGGCAAATCATGGACGATGTTGTCGCCTCGGTTGCTCGACTCCAAAGCAGCTCGATGAATGTCACGTGTTGTTTATTTAAGCGCACCTTGGTTTAACTTTGTTTGGTCGTGGGTACACATACCATCGTTCTTAACCAGTAAAGTCCTTGACCGCGGGATTGTAAGGCCTTGTGCGCACAGCAGTGACGCACGTCGTACTTTCATTACTATATCGAACGTGCCCTATTGATGATGTTCTAACAACACTTAATACCTTGGATTCGGATCGTTTGAAGGTCAGACTGAAGGTGCGGTTTTATGGTTGACTCTCACGATTAAAAAACACGCTCAGGACACCAAGGCTTTGATGATAAAATAAATAGATGAGAGTTTCTTCCGGCTTGCATTATGTAATAAAGTTAATTGAAAATCCACGGCGATCCATTCAGAAGTTACACATATACAAGGAAACAATCGACATCCACCAACAAATGAGGCCTGACCATAGAGTTATATTAACTTACATACAACTCTAAGGGCCTGACCTAAACTGAGGTAGCTTTATATGCGCTTAAGTGGTTCCATCACTGCAATCTAAAGTTCTCTTCGTCAGTGACGTATAGGTAATTTTGTTTTTGGGTTAACAGCTTCGTGGTTAACACTGGGAAAATGAACTCACGGTACTCACCTGATGCAGGTAGAGTCAGAAGTAAAAGACAGAGGGCGACACAAACGTAGAGATTTGCCTTTGGCTCCATCACGAACTCTAACTTTAGTTGTAAAGACAACTCCCAGACACGCTACGGGTAGACTCTGCCGAGTTACGGTCACGTTCTCTCTAGCAAATATTTCGATCTCCAAAGACCTATGTGGAGATGACCTCACGCAAGATACGCAAGTGTTTACCTATGCCGGCGTGTGCTGCTGCCAACTGTTGTCTGAACCCCGTTATCTGCGTATTTTTTTCCTACGAGGATTAGGGGTAATTATAATACACGTATCAAGACTCGTACGCATGCGTGTTACTCAGAGAAATATTAGCGTTCCTGATGGGGATGTCATTGAAGCTACCAGTCGTAGAGTGGCGGCTTTTTTACCGTGCCAAAAGTTTGTGAACAAAACACTAACCTGTGGAAGATTATAGCCCTGCTGCTGTCTTTGATTTTTTTGTCGAAAATATTCATAATTTCGGTGCAACACATTCGATTAGTGCCCAAGGGTTACTGTAGTGATTAGTAGGAACCAACTCTTGCAGATGGTGTTCGTGTCACGGTAATCACCGAGGAAAACGCGAATTATGGCTCATTTTTTCACGGTTCTCAAAGGAACGACCGAACTCAACAGATGAGGCTATGGTGTCCGAATCATTTGGCAGCGGCTTGAAATTACACCAGAGTCTACGGTAGTGTGTAACCTCGGCCATAGCCAAGTGATTCGGACATGGCTTTACAAACTTGTAAAATACGGGCGTTTCGCAATAGTGCGCCTCCAAGAGCTTGCAACACGTTGACCAATCACATCCCTTATTGCCTTCCGGCTGGCCAAGATGCTGTAGATGCCATAGCAAGTTGGTGAAATTACTTATTAGTAATGTTGAATATTGGGAATTGGGAATATTGGTTTGTTTGGTCTAGTCGAGAGAATGCAACCGTTTATGCATTCTTTCAAGTAGTCTGGTTTTTATTTCTCTACCATTCCAATTCGACCGTCAAGGAAGTAAGAATTTTTAAGACTGCTGTAGACTGAATGCTGACGATATTTCTGTAGAAGGGGCACGAATTCCCGTCGCCCGTGCCAACATTATGTATCACGGAGTTCCATTTATGAAGCGGATACGCCTTCAAGCCACAAGCTAGTGGTTCAAGTTCAAAGGCGACGTTTTATGACTAGCTGTTGCAGCCTCACTTTTCTGACACGACCGCATTCGGAGTAACCCTAGAAACCATCTGTGTTTTTTATGTACAGGAAACGCATCAGTCAACGCTGGTATTGATTAGCCGGCCCAGGTCATCTCCAGGATAGTTGCGACCACTCATGCATGCATAGCCTGTGCTGATCAATCCATAAAAATAAGTATGATCTGTTCTCAGATTTCTCTGTTTTGAGGGGTACCTTGGCCAATCATGAACGCAAGAATATGTAAAATTTGAGATGGCAACACCAAAATGGACCGTGAAATTACAGGGAAACGTTTGGCCCATTTCGTCTCCTAAAGGATGGTGAATTACAGCTTCCGTGCACTTACAACTTACCTTCCACGAAAAGGGTGCATGCAATCTTGCAAAAATGGTGCAAAATTGTCAATCTCCACATTAAATTTGGCCTGAAATTAATGTATTGCTTTAATGGTATAGTCAAATCCAACGAGACACCATTCCGAGGGGCTATTTACACTCACGCAGCTGTCTCGACCTGAGAGAGCGCGTGCTCTTCGGTAATTGACTGTTGCCTATTGGTCAAGGAGGAATTTCACCGGCTCGCGCACTGACTGCAGGCGAATAGGATGGCCCCATAGTAGTGGCTTCTAATTTTGGTCGTCGGATTTGTCTATATTATAAATCAGAGTTTATTTTATGAAAATATTTGCAAACCAATCAACTTTGTAACGGAAAAGCCAAGCTGAATATTTGATGACGTGTGCACGTTGTTTGACTGACGTAACATCTGGGACATCTCAATACACGAATGCCCAGGTCATTTCAGAGGCTAAATTCTGTTGTTCAATTCCCTTTTCCGATAAAAGTAAGTGACCAATCACGTCAAGTGTTTTATCAAAGGAAAGCTTATACCCCAACCATTCTTAAACCCTTTACGCTAGGACCGCTTGGCCAAGAGTCTGCCGAGTAACGGCTGAAAAAGACGGAGGAGCAACGTGGAATGGACCGTTTTTGCTGTCTCTCCACACAAAAATGGCGATTTTTTTTTCTGTATGAACATCGATTTTCCGACAAATTGGAGATTACATGTGGTGCGAATAGTCTTTAAAGCAAAATCCGTTTGCTCCACCCGGGACTCTGCGAACGTTTCAGAAAATCGGCCGATTTAGCCTATGCGGGGCGCATTGTTTGAGCAGATGAGATCAAGGTTTCCATACGCGGGGCGGCAACGGCGGGGCGGGCAGGCCAGATCAGGTACCAATTTGCGCCAATCTGCAATGTTAGGATTCTGCTCATTTTGCAAGACGGCAATGAGCACTAGGAAAAGTTCTCTCAAAAGTTCCGAACAGAAACTGGAACACAAAGCAAAAAGCTTTTATTTGCTGGTGTCCATCAAAGAATTTTCAATAACATGCAGAGAGCTGGATTAGTATTGTATCACTGCAACCTTTACTAAACAAGTTGTATGCTGTGATGCTACATATGTTTGGTCTCATTTAAATTCAAACTGAAATGGCCAACAAATATAGTTAAATGCAGTGGCTTAACCAGGCTTTGTCATGGGCGGGGGGAGAGGTTGGACCAGAATTCATCCCCCGAATAGTTCAGGATGCTCAAGCAGGTGGGGGGCTCAAGCCTCCTTAGGCCACCCTGGTTGTACTACTTAGGAACATGGCATGAGGCAGTACAGTAAAACGTCTAGGCCTGAGTTGTACTGGTGGTTTGTTCACTGCAGCAACAAACATTACAGTACTTGATTTCATAACGATTACGAAACCTGACAGAATATAAATCATTGGAAAGAATCCTGCCACCAGTTATGATGAGACCCACTGACTGAGACATTTGAGCTTGTTTTTCAAATTTGGACGTGATAGGCTCGTAGATCAAGTCCAAAATTGGAAATAAAAAAGAAGTTCTGTAGCTCCTCATAAGTTGTGATACAAGATGGAGGTCAGTCACTGCTAAAAATTTGAAAAGACATGAATCTGGGACCGAACAGTATTTCAAATGTTTTTAGAAAATACTTCGAAATTGCACTGAACTCTCCATATACTTTGTACACAGCCAGCAAAGTGGAGTCAGGAAGCTTTTAGTCTCTCCAGATCATTGACCTGTGGAGTATGAACCAGCTCGTTCCCGGGTTTATTCTCATGTCATTGTCATGCGCCCACCACGGGTTGTCTGTGACCATAAAATCTTTCAAATTTACTCTACACTTTTAATGCATTAGCTTACCGAAATGACCTGAGGGTTTACCCCATTCACATATACACATTTTAGACAAAGTTCCTGCAGGACAGTGGCTTCTCCCTTGCCTCCCATCAGCGCTTTTGACTTTGGTGTCAGTAGCTCTACTGCCTTATTCTAAATGTGCAATGAAGGCCGAATTCGGCTTCAATGAAGAGCAGAGAAGGGGCTACGAGAGTGTTAATGCTAGATTGTCCTCCTGTTTGAAAATCTATTTCTCATAAAATATTTCCTAGTTTTCTTTCCCGATCAAAATACCCATTTTTATAACAGACATGTATGTACGCTGTTTGTTGATCAGAGTATTTTTAACCTGTGTCTTTTACTTACTCGAACATTAGTAATCAGCATTGTACTTCTCAAGTTGAAACTTATTTTAAGCGTGTTAGTAAGTTACAATGACGTTAGTAGGAAACCTTAACCATGAAGTATTACGTAAATCAGAAGCAAATCGACTGGTCTAATCTGAATTTTGTTGCTGCTATGTTTCGACTCGGATAGTGTACACTCTGCTCCAAGTAACAACCGTTGACATGCAGACAGGCTGGGCATTGATGTCGCTCTACTTGGGTGGCTTCTTATCCTCAACCTGGATGGGAACAGAAAAAGTATGGTTTCTTAATCTATTAAAGCCAAAGCACCAGTGCAGTGTACCAGTCAGAAAATCAATTTCAGCGACAGTGTTCAGGGATACTACATGAATGGGCTTCGAGATGGACCAAGAGAAGGCGCACTATTCTTAGCAACGAAGGCTCCTTTGGTAGTAACTGCGCATCGCTGTTTTACGAAAGGCTATGAAACGCAAGCGTTGTAGTGGCATGCTTACCAACAAAATGAGCACTCCAGACCAACATGGCTCTTTTTAACCAGTTAGGGTGTGCTTCCTCTCAGGGTGGATAACGCAACCGGTTATATGGATCGACACAAGAAGACGCCTTGAGACGAAGTTGTAGGCCCTATTTTTGGTAGCAGGTGTGGGTTCAGTTGGTTCGATGTGCAGCTTTCTGCCCGATTGCTAGATCCCCTTCGGGTTTCATACATTTAATGGACATTCCATTTTCTTCATGCAAGTTTCCCTGGCTTATTAGGGATTGCTTTCTAATCTTTTGAATATTAATGTTACACGAATGAACCGTAGGGCTAGTCAAATTAATGATTACCGGCTTTTCCTTATAAAGCCGGCGGACTGCCTCACTAGTCCTTCCGGTCTGACCTGCCTATCCATCCCAAGGGCCTTGAGGTTGCACTAGCCATTCCTTAAGTGAGTCTCATAACATAGCGGTTCTGCTTCTTGAAGGTCAAACCCCTACCACCATGGAGGTAGCTGCAACTTACTAAATACAAAATATGTTGTTGTATCATAGTAATAATACTTAGGTAAAAGCCATGTTATTTTGGTAATGGCAGTTCATGCAGCAGACCTATACCGACCTTTTTTAGACACCTGCACACCCCGTATGTGGTGGTTGAATCTTCCCTCACTACGCGAATGCATTGTGTGTGTTATCTACTTTTTACACCATTTCACCACCATTTAATGTCATAATAAACCAGGTTTGCCATAATTTTATGCATAAAAGGCCTTGTCATTGTTTCCTAATCTTTCTGATATGATTCTGTCTTACCTTACGCCTTGGCCCTCCTTTCAGCCACCATTTCGTAGTAAAGAATATAAAAATTGGCCAAAGAACATTTCATACTCACCTTAACGTTGACAGTGAATGAGCAAATGGGGATCCGTTTGTTACCAACGGCATCTGTGGCCGAATACTTGACGTGATAAGGAGAACTGGAGGCATTGAAGTAGCCGCCATTGAGCGGCCCGCCATCTTCTCTGCTCACACTGAAGAAAAACACACGAGTTTTCAACTAGAAATTTAAAAAATTGTATGCACGCAACCTGCAAAGGGAAATCTGTATCATGAGCATCGGCTTATGTATGGTGTCATGTGGTGTCAGCATCCCCCTCCGTCTTTCACATTTCCATGGCCAGGCAAGTCAACTCCCCTCCCCATGCCCACCTTCCTCCCCAATTTTCCCACGCAAATTTACGCCACCTATTTACAGGACAATGACCTTTGAACAAATCGATACAAGTCCGAAGGATATACTCGGCAGCGGAACATGATCCTCCAGAGAATCGAGGGATCGTGGAATCCACTAATGTTAGTGTTCAAGAAGACGTGTCAAGACAATAATATTCCTCGAGGGGAAGAAATTGGGGATTTAAAACCTGTCTTATTTTGCATGTAATAACCAATTCGTCAGGGCTCATCATATTCAAAATATCATTCGCAATCTGAACAATTGATGTCAACTTGTTATGCTTTACAATCCTTCGCTGATCTCATTTGGCTAACCTTTATGGCGTCCTCGACCATTCCAACACATATCTTGTATTCATCAACTGACTCCACCAAAGATTTGGTTCCTTACCTGACCGGTGGGCTTTTGTCACTTGCTCGTGGTTTAGACCACTGGACAATCTTTTTCGATGATGGAGAGTCGACGTACACAGTCATAGTGGAGGGACAAGTTCCCTTCACCAAGACCGGCGGTTGCGAATCTTCAGTCTTCCGAACGACTACAAGGCAAAGAGCGGATAAACCTGAACAATATACTCCCAGAAAATGCCTCCTGTTTCACCACTGAAATCATATCAACGAAGAAGCAGTTTCAGGTCTTAACGAGAGCGGGTGGGAGTTGTAGACAGAGTTTTTAAAAGCAAGTGAAATCGACGGGGTTGCCCAGTGAAGGTAGTTGGGCAGAGGGGCATGGCGGTAATTGGGGTATTCCTGTGTGTTATAATAAAAATCTGTGATAATAATGTATCCCATAATATTAAAGGGAAAAAATGCACAACACGATAGATGATGTATCTTGTGGAAGTGTACACAGTAGAAATTACATGTTGACGAAGCCACCATTGTAATCGAAGTAATGGATATTTGAAACATTGTAACAGCATTTGCTGGACTTGCTCATATCTTCTACTAAATCATATTACACTGTAATTGCGTACTCACCATTTACACCCCTTCGACGCACACGGCGTATGATCGCATCTACCGAAGAGAGTCGAGAAAGAAAAGGGGACTTTCAGGGGGATTTGCTTATTCACACAGTAACACACAGTCTGCGTTAAATCATTCACGTACGTGCCATGCAAATTTGGTAGTATTGGGGTAAAATTTTATTTTGATAACAGATGTTGAGTGTTATTTGTGTTTAATAAAACTTTGTAAATTTCATGTAAAATTTCTAAATGTATCCAATATCTCGGTGAACTCGATTAGGTCGAATGGTACCCAATTTTTGCAATGACAACTACTGAGTTTCTGTGTAGAATGACTGGACATTGATTTTCTTGTTAGGATTTTTGACTATGCTAATATTTTACAAAATTTCCTAGTAAAAGCACTCCCCAAAAGGTGAAATAAGCTACACAGAGAAGAACATATCCCCCACTGAAACACTGTAATTTTATTATCAATATCTGAATATGCAATTTGTAATTAATCACTATCACTTTGATTTGATGCGTACAGTTAACACTGCAAAACCAAATTTCGATTGTTTTCCTCAAAAACTAATTTACTGGTTTTGCGGGTTGTGGATAGAATGTTCTCCTGATGATTAAGCTTAACCCCAACACTGTGAAGAAAGGGCAAGACGAAAGGATTTGACTTGGGGAGAGCCATACACAAGAAATAGATACTCATTAGTAATTTGCAATATTGCTCTTTATAAGTAGTTACAATCAAAGAATCTTAACAATCTTTCAGAAAATTGGAAATCCACAGGCAGAGTAGCGAGAGCAACATTTGAGTTAAAGGCTTTTGAAAAAGAATCCAACACAGCATAAAGTAGTTGGAACCTTCCATGTTTTTTTTACCCACATAAAATCCATTTTTGTCGGGATGGCAAATTGAATGAGGCATCAACGCAAAACGCTGAACTTGCTCTTTCTAACGCTAAATGGAACAAATTATCACTCATTTCTACAGAGCGCGTCACATATGCAAAGTAGGCTATGCACTTAGTAGTATGCGTATTCCATCCACAACGTTGTTTCGATTATATGCGACCCACTGCAAGTCATTAGATTCGTGAACCAGACCAAAGATCTTCAAACCCCCATTTTTGAAAGTGGAGGTTTCTGTACTGTTTATTTACACAAACCCTACGAGATAATACTGACTTGCATTTAAAACAGCTCAGTTGAAAGGTACAGAAAAGTTGGGTATGTTATTTTTGTAATATTATGCCAAGTTTTCCGATTTTCATTTTGTTGGTGTGGACCATAACTGCGGTGGCTTCGCACACACACGAACATTCTCCATCTTTGCGCGCGCGTGAATTTGGCAAATCATGACACCCTATTGGTCGGAGAGGCCAGTAACGCGCGCGTACCAGCTGTCGATAAGCACCACGCCACCGCAGTGAAGGCTTCTAATTCTGGTTGTCGAATTACACTATACCAATGTTTAGACTCACCCGCGGAGACGCTACACTCACACACGCGTCCTTTTTGTGCATCCGCGCGCACTTTAACAAATTGCAATGCTCTGTTGGTCGGAGAACGAACAGCATGGTCCCACGCACGTATGTTTCAGAGGGAAATAATTAACTGCGCAGGTCCCGTTTTTAGGGTCATTTGCATGCATAATGAGGGCCATGGGAATTCGTGTCAGGCAAACAGCTGCTTTATTTCATGAAATGCACGTCTTATTTTCACTTTTTGGAAATAACAGTTCCTGCCCAAAATATTTTCATGGTAAGATAAGGCCTTTTCCTAACGTGTTTTATGAAACTTAATTGAGGAATTAGTATCAGAGTGGTCAAAACTAGTGATTTTTGTGAAAAGCTCTTTTCGTAAGCGGTACTTTGCTTACGTTTTGATGCGATTTTTAAAGGCTCGAAACAAAGAATTCAAAATTTTCCTGAAGTTTTCAAAAGTGGGCTGTGCTGGAGAAAGATCGTAGGTTTGCTGACGGTTTTGTGCTCTTCCCGACCGGGCGCGTTTGCATATCGACCTAACTTAACTCATAACTGATTCCGTTCATCCCGCATAATCTTACTGCCTTGCGAGCGTAAGAATTCAGTGACTCAGGAACGACAGACGAACTCAAAAGTACTACAGTAAGTTAACATGAAGTTTGTTATTCAGGTCTGTCTGTCATTATAAAATTGCAGGGAAAATGTCGAAATTCACGGTATATATCCCCAGTTTTACATGTACTGTACCACATGAACATGTACACCCTCTCCAACGGTCAAGAATTTCCATGTACAGTACAGTACCTGTTCATGTACATGTACACGTACGCTGCGGTACGTGTGTAACAAGCCGCGGTGTACTGTGCACGTTACGTGGCTGGATCGGTTTTGTGAATGTACCACACATCGGCGCCGCACGTCCCGTCCATGAATTCCTTCCCCAATCATTCACCACGACTAAACGATTTTCATCTTCTGCCTATGGATTGGCAGTTGTTGCTCAGTCCTAGGTCATTGTTATATTAGTGTATTGCCTCGATGGTATAGACTGATTCACAGTATGGGTGCCATTCGATGAATGTCAATTGTGAAGCTCACCTTGGAATAAAGTTTTGTTCTGTCATGGGCACACAGACCATCATTGTTACCGTGTACCAATATTGCTGTGCCCTGGATTCAGATGTTTTGAAGGTCAAACTGCAAAGCATGTTTTTTTCTAATTAGTCCCAGGAAGACTCCAGAGCAGTTGAATAATACACTATACGGATGAAACTTGCTCCGGCCAGCATTTCGTAATAAACTTAAAATCCAAGGCAATGTCATTCACAAGTAACACACAGAGTCAGGAAAAACACGACATCCACCGGCAAAATTTGATAAGGCCTCACTTAAACTGAGGTAGCTTTTATATGCCCCTAAGAGGGGCTGACACTCCAACACCTTTGGGCTTGCGTACAGTTTGCGCTAAATTTGTGCTTCATTTGACAGACTAATAAACAAGTGGGAAATGAACTCACGGTACTCACCTGATGCAGGGAGAGTCTGAAGTAAAAGACAGAGGGCGACACAAACGTAAAGATTTACCTTTGGCTCCATCACGAACTCTAACTTTAGTTGTAAAGACAATTTGCAGTCACCTAAAGAATCAACAAACGTTTCTGTGAAGTGTGAGGCGCGACAGGCCTACGTGCACATCACATCGGTGCGTACACGTACGGGTGTGTCCGGCTGCTCTTCCACTAATCATGCTAACTTATGTGCGCATGCGCGTAAATGGCATGAGAAGGCAAGCGGCGCGGCTTGAGCGGCTTATTGAAGATGTACAGAGGCACAAATTTCAACGTCAGTGTTTCTCAGCTATTACTTTCTTGGTGCGAAGAGGATTTTTCGGAGAGCAAAATGAAAACTTGGAAAAATTCGTTTGTGCAAAACGTACTAGAGCGAATGAAATCAGTTAGGGTTCCGTTCTCTATGAGTTGTAAAACGATTTGTGCGATAAGTTGGGGGTACCATCCACCATTCTCGGTCAACGACGTAAGTAGCGAGACAAACGTAAACCAGTCTGAAGCTAGTCTGGAATTTTCCCTGCGTTCAGCCCGCGATTCAGTGTAGAACGAGTTGTGCATAGTACCCTGAAGTACATAACTATTTAATTAGACATGGTCGGAAAGGAGCATTGTTAATTTCTTTTGACCTCGTCTGTTTGGGGAGAAAGCGAAAAAGACTTTTTTCATTTACTGCAGTGTAAAATCCTTTTAGACCGGAAAGTAATAGATATGATAATTTTAGAGGTTTTTCTGAAGACACATTACAAATAAACAGACACCCTTTGTAGTGTCAAAAAGCTTGGTACTCCACACCCACGGAAAGGCATATGCTAAATGTATGTACCCTGCAGTTCATGGAACTACGACTCCCGAAACACAGGGAAAATGAAAAAAGTAACTGTGCTAAATTCAGTATGTCTGCTTGCCGTATAAGCCAAATTTGCCTGATTTGGGAGGAAATTTTCCCAAGTACCTTCTGAATTGAAAATGATCAACCGTGCATTACGGCCACTCCGCTCACCACACGCACCGCCACTGTGGCACGCGGTGACTACTCTACATGCTGAGTGGTCCGTTTACCTGTCATTCGTTTATTAGCTCACTCACAGAAGCAACTGCACATCGCAAGAGTGTCGTCCCTATGAATATTCAGGTAAGTTTTGAATGAAAACAATGCGTTTCACTGTATTTACCTGAGCATTATTCATTACTGTGGCCCAAGTCAGGAGTTGACCCACCCTATATGCAAATATCCAACTCCACACCACGCGCAACACTCTCGCGACTGCGTGCTGATTGGCTACATGTTGCTTGTTTACAATAAAGGTTGAGATATACCATTTTAGCCTGTGGGTTTTTTCATCTAACAGAAGGATGCGTGTCGACCTTGTCAACATTTATTTGCCGCTTATTAGCAGGCCAGATCAGGTCCCAATTTGCACCATTGTACAATGACAGTTAGGCTTCTGTTCATTTTGCAAGACGGCAATGAGCACTGTAGGAAGATAATCTTCAGGGGAAAAGTTCTCTCAAAAGTTCTGAACAGAAACTGGAACACAAAGCAAAAAGCTTTCATTTGCTGGTATCCATCAAAGAATTTTTAATAACATACAGAGAGCTGGATTATTATTGTATCACTGCAACCTTTACTAAACAAGTTGTATGCTGTGATGCTACATATGTTTGGACTGATTTAAATACTTTGAAAATACTAAGAAAATACTTTGAAATTGCACCAAATTCTCCATAGACTTTGTAAACAGCCAACAAAAGTGGAGTCAGGAAGCCAGTAGTCTTACCAAATCATTGACCTATGGAATATGAACTAGCTCGTTCCCGTGTTTATTCTCATGTCATTGTCATGCGCCCACCACGGGTTGTCTGTGACCACCAAGCGCAAACTGCTGAAGACCGTAAAATCTAAGAACGTTCTTGCAGGACAGTGACTTCTCCATGGCCTCCCATCAGCGCTTTTGACTTTGGTGTCAGTAGCTCTACTGCCTTATTCTAAATGTGCAATGAAGGCCGAATTCGGCTTCAGTGAAGAGCAGAGAAGGGGGTACGAGAGTGTTAATGCTAAATTATCCTCCTGTTTGAAAAATTTATTTCTCATAAAACATTTCTTAGTTTCCTAAATTCTTTCCCGTTCAAAATATTCTTATTTAAACAGACATGTATGTGTTTTTAACTTGTGTCTTTTACTTACTCGAACATTAGTAATCAGCATTGTATTTCTCGAAATTAAAACTTATTTTAAGCGTGATAGTAAGTTACAATGGCGTTAGTAGGAAACCTTAACCATGAAGTATTACGTAAATCAGAAGCAAATCGACTGGTCTAATCTGAATTTTGTTGCTGCTATGTTTCGCCTCAGATAGTGTACACTCTGCTCTAAATAACAACCGTTGACGTGCAGACCGGCTGGGCATTGATGTCGCTCTACTTGGGTGGCTTGGGTGCCTCAACCTGGATGGGAACAGAAAAAGTATGGTTTCTTAATCTATTAAAGCCGAAGCACCAGTGCAGTGTACCAGTCAGAAAATCAATTCCAGCGACAGTGTTCAGGGATACTACATGAATGGGCTTCGAGATGGACCAAGAGAGGGCGCAATATTCTTAGCAAAGGAGGCTCCTTTGGTAGTAACTGCGCATCGCTGTTTTACGAACGACTATGAAACGCAAGCGATGTAGTCACATGCTTACCAACAAAATGAGCACTCTGGACCAACATGGCTCTTTTTAACCAATTGAGGTGTGCTTCCTCTCAGGGTGGATAACGCAAACGGTTATATGGATCGACACAAGAAGACGCCTTGAGACGAAGTTGTAGACCCTATTTTTGGTAGCAGGTGTGTGTTCAGTTGGTTCGATGTGCAGCTTTCTGCCCGATTGCTAGATCCTTTTCGGGTTTCATACATTTAATGGACATGCCACTTTTCTTCATTTAAGTTTCCTTGGCTTATTAGGGACTACTTACTAATCTTTTGAGTATTGATACCACATGAATGAACCGTAAGGCTAGGCAAATTAATAAATACTAGCTCTTCCTTATAAAGCCGGCGGACTGCCTCACTAGTCCTTCCGGTCTGACCTGCCTATCCATCCCAAGGGCCTTGAGGTCGCACTAGCCATTCCTTAAATGAGTCTCATAACATTGCGGTTCTGCTTCTTGAAGGTCAAACCCCAGCAACCATAGAGGTAGCTGCAACTTACCAAATACAAAATATGCTGTTGTATCATGGTTATGATACTTTAGTAAAAGCCATGTTCTTTTTGTGATGGCAATTCACGCAGTAGAATACACGACCTTTTAGACCCCCATATGTGGTGGTTGAATCTCCTCTCACTGTGCGAATGCACTCTGTATGTTGTCGACTTTTTACACTACTTCATTACCATTTTAACCAGTGTTGCCATAATTATGTGCATAAAAGGCCTGGTCATTGTTTCCTAATTTTCCCTATAGGATTCTGTCTTAATTTACGCATGGGCCACCACTTCGTAGTAAGGAATCTAAAATTTGGCCAAAGAACATTTCATACTCACCTCAATGTCGACAATGAATGAGCAAATGGGCATCCGTTTGTTACCAACGGCATCTGTGGCCGAATACTTGATGTAATAAGGAGAATTGGAGGCAGTGAAGTAGCCGCCATTGGGTGGGCCGTCGTCTTCTCTCCTCAAACTACGAAAAAAACCCAAATTTTAAGGAGAAAAGCAAATGCACTGAACCTGCAAACTAGAGGTTGTTTGAATGTTCTGCGACGAGCCACACGCACGCCCAGCCTTCAGACATTACTAGGTGATAAACAGTAAGGTCGTAAATATTGGGGGATAGGGGTATGGGCGTCAAACTGGACCAAGAGAGGACGCTATTTCCTTAGCAACGGAGGCTTCTTTGATACTAATTGCGCAACGACTAGGAAATGCAAGCGTTGCAGTCGAGTCGCTTCCTACAAAATGAAAACTCTCGACCAACGCAGCTCTCTTCATTCGATGAGGGGGTGCTTCTGCTCGAGGGGGTTATATCCTGCCCTCACTTTTTGACGGGGGGGGGTAAGCTATTGAATCGCCCTCACATTTTTCGTGGTGAGAAAAAAGTAAGGCCGATTGTGAAGAATTTGTCGGAGTTCCAAACAACCAAAGTGTGCATTCAATACACTCGTAAAAGGAGAGCAATGTAATTGGCAGTAAATATACCATTCTGATGTAAGATTCTGTTGTAATGAATACATAGGCCTATCACAGAGGGAAATCTGTATCATGAGCATCGGCTTATGTATGGTGTCATGTGGTGTCAGCATCATCCTTTGCTTTTCACATTTCCATGGCCAGGAAAGTCAACTCCCCTCCCCATGCCCACCTGTCCGAAGGATATACTCGGTAGCGAAACACGACCCTTTAGAGAATCGAGGGATCGTAGAATCCGATATAGTTAATGTTTAAGATGACGTGTTATGACAAATGATATTCCGCAGAGGAAAGAAATGGGGGATTTAAAAACCTCTCGTTCTGCATTCAATAACCAATCCTTCAGGGTTCATCACATTCAAAATATCACAACAACTGATGTCAATTTGTTATGCTTTACAAATTACAACCCTTGGCCGGTCCATGTGCGGTCACATCTGGCCTATACCTTTATGACGTCCTCGATAAGGCCGACCATTCCAACACATATCTTCTATCTGTTCAACTGACTCCGAAAAGATTTGATTCCTTACCTGACCGGTGGGCTTTCGTCACTTGCTTGTGGTTTAGACCACAGGACAATCTGTTTCGATGACGGAGAGTCGACGTACACAGTCATAGAGGAGGGACAAGTTCCCTTCACCAAGACCGGCGGTTGCGAATCTTCAGTCTTCCGAACGACTAAAAGGTAAAGAGCGGATCAACTTGAAAAAAATACACCCAGAAAATGCCTTCTCTTTCGTCATTGAAATCATACTAACAGAAGCATTTTTTATCAGGTCTTAACGAGAGGGGGTGGGATTTGCAGATAGATTTTTAAAAAGCGAACCGCCAAACAAGCAAAATAAAAAAGGCAACAATGGGTTGAAATGGACGGATTTTGTTCGGAATAAACAAAACCTTAGAAGGCAAAGAGGAAGCAAAGGTGACTTTTCATGATTTCATGAAAAAATGCATTCCGTTTCTTTTTTTTAGCCAAGCTGAGCTACCATGGAAAAAGTTGAAGTGGAAACGAAAACTAAAAGTCCACCTTATCCCAGGTTTCGTAACAACGAGGCAGAAGAGAGTACTTAGGAAAATATTGTGGTTTGTTAAGCCTGCGTCAGGGTGTTCAATAAGCAAACTGGATGGCTAAGTTTACATTCCGATAACGATGACGCAATTATTCCTGTGACCGAGACAGTGAACCTTAAAACTGTACACACATGTACATGTAAAGGGTACACGTGGTTTACAGTGTGGCCTATGTGGGAAATAGAGTTGTTTCATTCAACTGCGTGTTTTAACAGTGATGTTAAGGGAAATAATGCGCAACACGATAGATGATGTATCTTGTGGAAGTGCACACAGTAGAAAATGCATGTTTACGAAGCATTCATTGTATTGTATATGCAATATTGTATATCCAATGCATTTTAATAAAATTTAAATAAAAGATGTTGAGTGATATTTGTGTATAATAAAACTTATAGTACATTTCATACTTCAAAATATAGATAGGTTAATGAATCTAATGTCCCGGTCAACACGTGATCTTTGAAACATTGTAACAGCATTTGCTGAACTTGCTCATATTTTCTTCCAAATCAGATTACATTGTGCTATAGGTACTCACCAGGTACACTCCTTCGACGCCTACGGCGTGCGTACGCATCTACCAAAGAGAATCGAAAAAGAAAAGGGGACTTACAGGGGGATTTGATTATTCACACAGAAAACACACACACACACGTTTACACATTTACGTAACTGCAATACACATATGCTAGTGTTTGGGTAAAATTGAAATAAAAGATGTTGAGTTGACAATAATAAGGGGGGTACTTTGCACTGTCCTGATCTGCTTATTTTACGCTGCTTCAACGTTTCTTTCAATGACACACTATTCAAAGAACTTTTAAACTCCGGCTTATCCACATTCCGACGACAGCATGCACTCAGTGCGGAAACTTAAAGCATTGATGCGGCGGTTGTTGCCAAGCCCCCCTCTCCATGACCGCGAGGTTTTGCTGCGGTGAACAGTAAAGAGTTCCTTCAAGTGCTAGGATGTTTGTAGGATCGTTTTCTTTTTAGTGCACTTCCAAGCGAAAAACGAAAGGGAGAAAGTTTACATGCGCGTTAGACTTTTCAACAAGTGTAACCCACTCGGTGAAAACGAGTCGCAAGTCGCCAGAGCGACGTTTGAGTTAAAGGCTTTTGACAAAGAATCCAATACAACGTAAAGCAATATAGGAATTTTCCATATTTTTTACCCACATTATATTCATTTTCATCTACGAAAAAACGCTGAACTTTCTCTTTCTAACACTAAATGAAACTAAATGGCGCCAAGGCTCATTTTCACAGAGCGCGTCACAAATGAAAAATGTGCACGCCTTGGTAGCCCGTATGCGCATTCAATCCACAACGTTTTGCCAGTTATTTGACACAGGTCAATAGATTTGCGAACCATGTACCAGACCAAAGATCTTCCAGCCCCCATTTTTGAAAGTGCAGTTTCCTGTATTAACCTTACTCGGTAAATGGACTAACCCAGGAATGTGGGGAGTGCGTGTTGTGCACAAAGAACTTGTGAGTGTCACAATACATGTATAGCTCCCTTCGGCCCGTTGTTAATTTCGGCTCATTGGGTCTCTGTAGTAAGCAGTCTCGCGTGCTAAGGGGCTTGTCGAAGCCATTCACGTTTGATGCAAACTATGGGACAAAGAGACCCCCCCACACCTTTGTGATGGTCATTGTTATACTGGCACCTCAGGAATTATTTTCGGACAACGGCGGGTCGGATTAAATAACAAGAGGCTGGAATGTGTATAGTGATTGGACTTGGGGGGTACCTGTCTGTCGCATTTCGTGCCTGGTATCCATATGCAGCAAGGTATGAGACGGAGAGAACCCCCCCTGCTTTGTGTTGGTCATTGTCTCGCAGGAATCTGGGGAATTCCTTTCAGACATGTTGGGGGGATGTGTTAAGTAACAATAGTCTGGAATGTGTTTAGGGATTGGACATGTTGGGGGGGTACCCTTCGGTCTCATTTCTTGCTGAGTATATTGGTATCGCCATCCTGGTCGAGTCACTAGAATACCCGCTATGACAGAAAGTATATAGGTTGGAGTAGGCGGAAAAGTCAAGTTAGACTAGTTTGGTTATATGCAGGGATAGATAATGACTTTAAATAGTGTCTACTTGCCTGCCGTTGGCAGAAATGCACAGCCACCCATAAGACGGCTACAAATTTTAAGCAGTAGTTGGTAATTTCATGGCAGATACACTGCGTATATTGAATTCTTAAATGTAATGAAGTTTGTCTAAGACGGTATTTACCTTCAAATGTTTGAATAAGATTATTTAAACCATATTCCAACAAGTGTTTCTTAATTTTTCTCATCTCGAAGCCCCCCCCCTACACATGTAGGTCCGTAACACTATCTGATACCATTTATGCCGCTGATCTTGTACACAGCGCGAAACAGATTTTACCTACCGGTGTGTATTTAGTACATGCATAGCATAATGGTCGAATTAAATTCTTGACCCAAGTTGCAGACCTTGTGAAAAAGAACATACTGAATTTGCATTTAGAACAGCTCAGTTTTAAGGCACAGAGAAGTTGGGTATGTTATTTTTGCGATTTTCTTTTTGTTTGTGTGGACCGTACCTGCGTTGGTATCGCCCATTCTCTAGCTTGACGCGCGCGTGAGTATGGCAAATCACGACACCCTATTTATTGGTCGGAGAGGCCAGTAACGCGCGCGTACCAGCTGTCCATAAGCAGTCGTCACCGCAGCGAAGACTTCTAATTCTGATTTGATTATGGTAAATCACACAATATTGAGACTCACCCGCGGAGACACTACACTCACGTGCAATGCCCTTTTCAAGTTTAAATGAAGTTTTTGTTTGGTCATGGGCACACAGACCATCACTGTTCATAACAATATGGAATACCATGGATTCAGATGGTTTGAAAGTCAAAATTCAAGGAGTGGTTCTTTTTTGTTTTGATTCTTTTTTTAATCATGCCCAGGGAGCCTCCAGGGCTCTGAATGATAAAAATAAACAGTTGAAACTTTCTCCGGCTAGCATTTTGTAATTAATTGCAAATCTAAGGCAATGCCATACACAAGTAACACGCTGAGTAAGGGAAAAACCACATCCACCGGCAAAAAATTTAATGAGGCCTCACTTAAACAGATGTTCTCGGTGTTTCGCATATACATGTACAGAGGGGGTTGACATTCCGACACCTATGGAGTCGAGGACAGTTTGGGAAGGGAGTTCGAGGCAACGCGTGCATACATAAAACGCTATATATTTGTGTCTCGTTTAACCATAGAGTAGCTCTATGGTTTAACAGACTAATAAACATGCCATGTGAACTCACGATACTCACCTGATGCAGGGAGAGTCAGCAGCAAAAGACAGAGGGCGACACAAACGTAAAGATTTGTCTTCGGCTCCATCGCAAAATCTAACTTTCGAAGTTTCGTTGTAAAGACAACTCACAGTCACCCGGATAATCAAGTCTCTTGCAAACGTCTGTGTGATGTGGATATGTGTACACTCGATATAGGCGGCCTAACTGCATGTGCGCGTGACCCCGGTGCTTACACGTACGGGCGTGTCCGTTGTCCTAGTCTCATGTTTCCAGCGTGCTCGGATTTGCAACAGAATGCACCTGAATAAATGTTCATCCGGTGTGCTGATTTTTTCCACTCGCGCATACGCTCGGGATCGGGGTCTGGTTCCGCATTTGGCACGGTAAATAGGAAGGAATATACAAAAGAGACTGATTCAGAGGGAAGATCGTTAGATCCACATAGTCTAAACATCAGAGCCGCGTGAGAGGGTGTAATTTTCGGTATTTCCTGTAAACACAGAACCCATATAACAATGCTATATAAGTTTGAAACAAAGAGCTTTGAAACAAAGAGCAAGTGCTTTCACTGTGCTCTGCAAATGCCACCGTCATAATTGGGTACGGAGCAAGATAGTTAGCCCTACCCCCAAGAACTGGAGGGTCCGTCGTCCGCAGCGCTCAGACGATGGACTAATGGACCTCACAGTTCTGGGGGTACTTTTACATGTCAGTGTTGTGATGTTCTCATTTACCTGGGGTGTAAGAGTTGATGATACAATCATCTTTGTCAGGAGGGGGTACTTAGCTCAGGAACTGAAAATCTTATCTATTGTAGAGAGTTATGGTCTCAGATCTGAATGGGGAACTGAAAGGAACCGGAAAATAGAAATATTTTTATAAATTTTTACTAAAAACCCTTGAAAAAGCATCTTTGGGTTTCGATTAGCCTTACTTTAAATTTTGATTTTGCAATTTTAACCCACATATTGATGTATTTTGGTTTTTATGTTAAAGCTTATTTGCGTATTCATGAGCAAAACTATGATGTCATCCATGGCACTGAATCTCAATGTTGCACTGATTTGTGCACAGAAAATTTCTAGACTTTTTTAAACACTGCTATGGCAAATTTCATGTGGTTTGGCAATTTATTGCTGTATAAGTGTATAGCAATAATCCAGCAAAACCCTTTTCACAAAAGTGTTCCCAGATAGCAAATTTGGGGATCACAATTCGAACATGAAAACATGCAACCTGTACCAAGTCTTCCTAGATTTACATTAAAGCAAAAGCGCCCTCACTTTTCCAGAAATGCCTGTTCTATTTTTAATGTTTGAAAAAGTGTACCGTTCAGTTCACGTCACTCAAAAAAGATGTTAAACAGTCTTCATACATGGAGAAGAGTACAGAGATACGCAAAAAGTGATTCTAAGAAAAATTCACTTACTGGATCCTTTAAGTTCACAGACAGCTTATGACTGAGAATTTCAACTTTTATTTCATGCATTATTCCACTGATTACGGGTACATGTATATTGTGATAAAACTGCGTTTGAATGCTAAAAATTTAAATTGACCAAAGGAATTACATGTAATTGTATTAAAGACTGGAGAGGTCCCCTGAACCCTATCTGCTAAAAACGGAGATAAATTTTATCTAGACTGGTTCTGCTAGTTAACCAGCATAATCCCCAACTCGTTAGCTAAGGGAATGGGCCAAAGATCAACCCCAGGCTGTTTGGGCCTATCAATACAAATGATTTGAAAGCCAGAGATGAAAGGAAGCCTGAAAGGAATGGACTCATGACGCAAGTTCAAATTCTACGTAAAGTTAAAAAAATCGAGACATTCTGGGTACAACGTTCGTTTTATTTAGGTGGATGTTACTGCGTCGCGGTGAAATGAATGTCCTTTGAGTGAATTCCTTTAAATCACACCACTTTCTTGTTTCTTCGCCAACCTTTTTAATTCCGTGAATGGTTTACTGTCAATTTCAGTCACAGATCATGGCCCAAATTTGGTTACTTGGTTGTGCGCTCACGTTGTTGGCTTGATAATGGTGGGGCAGGTAGTCTACATTGACGCCTCGTAACTTGAAAAGCCATCTTTGGAGTGATGGTGTGTTTCTTTTCCTGTTAGAACAGGATCGAAAATACAGATGCAGATGGCATCCTCCTCGTGAATCTCCACGATGTGTTTGTCATGAATATTCATAAGGGTAATTGGTGCCATTGCCCTCATCCACCTTGCTGCGTTCGCTGGTCCACTGGCCGCTGTCGTCTTGCCAATGGTAGGTTGCTTGTCCAGACAAGTAATACACGCCTTCGATGTGGTTTCTGTACTGAAACCTCGATCTCAATCCTTGCCGTACAAGGGTGTTGTGGATGCCAAGAGGGAAGCCATCTTGCTTGATGGTGAATCGACGGCTGACGCCTGTCACCCAATCGACTTCCCTGTCATTGCCCACCACCTCAGACAAGCTCCTCACCAGCTCGAGCGACTTGAAGGCTAGTTCGGCATCTGGGTAGTAGACGACAAACACTCGCATTGCGCCCTCCGTCGACAAGGTGTGCGTCAAATCGGAAGAAAGCGCCACCAGTTGGTCCGGCCCAACCAGGAATTCACCCTTTCCGCCGTTTTTTACGCACTTCCCGGATCCAGATATGACGTAATAGTAGTGGACGCACGCCTCGTGGTCTGGAGACCGCAGAGGTACGCTTTCGCCTGCCTCGATGCGAGCCTCGTAAGCTGTAAACCCTTTAATCCTCTGAAACCAACTGGACACCGCTGAGGGCGGTATTTGGCAACGTGATGGTGGGTAAATTGCAAGAGTGTGTTACAATCATGTTTAACCGCAAGCCCACTTCAACTGTTGAGGAAAAAAGAAGGAAAATGGATGTGGTATTGATGCATTGACCCATAGCAAGTTGCTAAAGTTACTTCCGGGAATGTTTAATTTATGTTGTCAAGTGTGGAATTTGGTTTTCTTTGTCCAGTCGAGAAAATGCAACCGTTCAGCAGTGCTCGATGTTGCAGTGATTATGAAGAAATAAGGCATGTTTTGTAGTAGTCTGGTTCTAAGAATTCTGGCAAATACTTAGTTTTGGACAGGTCAGACTGGTCTATACGGCTGGAAATAATACATGCACTATGAAAGCGGTTGCAGCCATTGGCCTTCGACTTGTGTGTTAAAAGAGCACCGAAGTGTGACGTCACTGTGAACCAGAAAGTGCAGTGCAAACGAATGGAGTACGCGCGCGTGTTGGTTCACGCGCTGGTTCTCGCGCTAAAGCCTTTTACACACTAATTGTGCGCGTGACATATTCACTTCGGTACTCCATGCCTGCCAAAGCCAAGTGGTTTTGGCACGGTTTTGAAATTGTCATACTTTATGTAAACAGTATAGCGGTTAACCGTATTAGAGAGATGTTTATGAATTGCTATGGTAGGGAACTAATTTAAGGTCCCAACAGTTTTCGATACGTACCACATGCACTGAGCTAAAAATCTGCAGCGTTGACCTGAATGACGGAAATTGCAAAAAAATGGACGTTTGACGCGACTGCCATATTTCTGACATTTCTGCCGACAGTTCGACAGGCTCTGCCGATCTTACCAGCTGAAATCTGGTGTAAACGGTTAAACTTGACCCCCTGGTAAATGTGTCCTACCTGGACACTTTTACCATGTTGCGATCCGGTAAATCTAGGTAAATCTATCCCCCTCCAGGCAAATTTGTTCCCATGCTCAACGGTAAATTTGTTCCCCCCCCCCGCCGGAAACGTGTCCTCCGCGGAACACCACAAGTCTATCACCCAGACTGTGAACACCACTTTATTTCAACTGCTTTCGTGCAGCGTTTAGACAGACGCCGTGTTTTTTTTCTGGAAGCTCGTTACGTCGAAACACGGTGGTTGGATGAGGGGAGCTATCCTGGACAATCCTTCGACCATGGTTCGCGCGCTGCGGCTCGGCGAGACGGCAAGATGACAGGTAAGAGATTCGAGTGGTTCTTATAGCTCCCCTGCGCCGCGCCGAGAGACTGAGAAGTACTACGCGTGCAAAACGTATGCAGGTTACGGATTGCTACCTTTTCCGATTTCGTGCTGAAACATAGTTCGGTTGATGTTACATCTCATATCCCCCAAATTTTGACAGCTTGATGAAAAGCTAAAAGAATGTATTTCATGTGGACTAAATCTATCCATCCAACACGTGACAACTTCTGTGTCGCAAAATGGCGGGGGGGGGACAAAATTTCCTGGAGGGGACAGAATTACCATCTACACCGGCTGCCGAAATGTTAAACTTTCGTGAACCCATGGAAGAAACTTAATGTTGAAAGTCAAATAAAAAACTGTTAAGAAACTCCCTAAATATGGCTTAATGTTATTATGTTTCTGCTGAAAGCAAATCAGGCTTGGGGTCAAAACTCAGGGAACTATATATTCGTGAAAGTGAAACGCGGCACTGACCCTTAGACCAACTCACCGGGGTTCGCAAAACTCTGTGGACATGCCTATGACATGTACTACGACTTGGTCGGGTACAGTTCGCACCGTTAAATTACGCGTGTGTTTAATGGGTTGAGACGGTCTGCAGACACTAATCCAGCAACTGAACAACACTTCATCATCAAACACGCGTACAAACATTTTTTATACGGACCCTTATCCACAGTGAAATTTGGACTCGAACTTGAAGTACGGTCTCGTTTGTTCTTCCTGGTTATTATGTTTATCCACAACTGGCTTGAGATAAAGGACGACGGGTTAGAAATGGGTCAAGGGTTGCATGGGTTAAGGAACAATGTTGAGATTAAAATATAAATGGACTACTTGTTATTTGTCTGCATACCAGGATTCAGAGAGCATGTGTAAAAGATAAAAAGAAGTCGGTAGGGCAGGAAATAACAAACCGTGTCCACATCATATTCTTCATCCTCATTTGTTTCCTTTGTTAGTCTTTAAGGTAACGAAGGCTTAAATTTAGTCTGCAGTTTTGTCACTACATGCGGTGTCACTATATGCACAATGTACGTGTGCCTGTACCCACCTGCACGTACTGTACTGAGAACATTCGTTGTGCGCAACTCGTCTCTGAACATAGTCGTAAGGTGAGTGCAAGCAACGTCCACGCGTTGTTTTTCAAAGTGCATAGTTTGTGTGTGAGTAAACAAAGTGCAAAGAGTTCCTGTTGCACTTTTTGAAACTCCCAAAATGTCGCAATAGATTATCCTTTAATCGTTTTAAGTTGATTCCTATGCAACAGGATCATTAGGTTTTATTTGCAACTTACGGCACTGGGAAAAGAGCTGAACTTGTAAGAATTCTAAATGTCAAAGTTCAGGATGCTGAAGCGCCCCCTTCCCCATTTGTGTCACAAGAGAGTACAGTTACAGTCGCTTGATATGAAAACTCTGGGGAGGGCGGAGGCGCAAACATCCTTAGGTTCCCCGGTGCAGAACTAGGGAAATGGCATGAGGCAGGACAGAAAGACCTCTCGGCCTGAAGATGTTGGTAATTGGAGGTGGTACTGGTGGTTTGTTAACTGAAGCAACAAACATTGAATACTTGATTTCATAACAATAACAATGAAAGCTGTAGGCTGAATGACTGCATCAGGTATGATTAGACCCACTAACTTTGGCGTTTGAACTTCTTTTTCGAAATTTGGACTTAAGGTTAGTATCACTGATCAAGTCCAAACTTCGAAATAAAGAAGTTCTGGCGGTAGTTATGATATCAGTGAACAAGATGAAGGTCAGTCACCGCCAAAATGTTGAAAGACATGAATCTGGGACCGAAAATTATTTCAAATGTTTTTTAGGAAATGCTTCGAAATAACACTAAACACGCGCGACTTTGTACACAGCCAACAAAGTGGAGTCAGGAAGCCGGTAGTCTTTCTAAACCATTGACCTATGGAATACGAACTAGCTCATTCCCATGTTTATGTTATTGTCATGGGCCAACATCACCACGGAATGTCTGTAGCCACCAAGCGCGTGAAACATCATACAGAAAACTGCTAATGAACACATAAAATATTTCAAATTTACCCGACATTTTCACATTAAATAAAACTATAAGCTTACCGATTGTGTTTGCATCCAACTCTGCAAAACGTAGGATCGAGGAACCTTGCTAATTTCACCTTGATATAGGGAATAATGTCGGTACATGTACAGTTATGCACTCTGAGAGATTTAATGTAGAGATGAAAAGATCATTGTCATATATCGCATCCGAATCGCGACATGAGAGTTTTACCCTTGACCTCGAAAGAAACCAATTTCAGTAGAGGGCTCCCCAACGAATGATTGTGGCCGCGAGCTTACCCAATTTAACACAAAAATGAAATGTGAAGAAATGTCTTAATTTTTATGCATGTGGCCCTAACACGCTACTAAAAAAAACTTTCCACTTTAGGTGCAAATGCAATTACAAATGTAGCAAACCTTTTCAATAGCAAACGACATCCTATTGGTTGAAAAGGCATGTAACACGAGCGTACCACCTCTCTGCAAGCGTGCCTCCGGGTCTGCGTAAGGGCCACTATTCAGGGTAGATTTTGACTTTGAAACGACTTCTTTTGGCACTTAAGATGTTCGTATAAAAATCGTCACTTGTCCTACATCGTACGCGTTATTACACTTTGATGCATTGCGATTGATCGAGTCTTTTCCTTCCTCCGTGGTCGATCGCGCCCAGCATAATGAAAAAAACGTCGGTATTTTTCGAATTGGCATCTATAGAATTCTGAACTTCGAAAGGAAAATAGCATAACCATTAAACGTAACCCGTTGAATGGCAAAAAAGTCTTCAAATTGCTCAATCGTGGCGACAACTACCGTTCAGGCCTAGACATAAACGGTGCGTGCATGCAACGTCAACAAAACTCCTAGATAAAATCCCGTGAATAAACTGCTTTACCCTTCAGATTATGAATATAGGCTTCTGAAAAAATGCTTGAATTCTTTACTAAGCTATTGCTCTCCACTACTTTTGGAGTCCTTTTGACGTAATCCTCCACAAACCCGAAGGTTATCTCGGGAACCGAGGAAAGGTCTCTTCTGTTTGCAGCCATCGTGACTGCAGACTTGACTCAAGGTCTCTGTGACATCTTTGTTTCTGCTTGGATCAAAACCGCTTGAATTAGTGCTCTGCACCCTTTAGTTTCAGAGGGAAACCATTAACTGCGCATGTCCCATATGTAGTATCCTTTGCATACGTAATGAGGGCCAGAGGACCTCGTGCCAGGCAAGCAGCTGCTTCATTTCATGAAATTTACGTCTTATTTTCACTTTTTGGAAATAAAAATACCTGCTCAAAGATATTTTCGGAGGGTCTTAAAATGAAAGAAAAAAAATTATTAAAATGTTGACATGAATAAAACATTATTACCTGTCTCGATTTTCACATGCACGGCCCCTAGACAATGCCTAATCAGATCCCCTTTAACTAAAGCAGATTTTACCAATACCAAATCATGGACGG
Organism: Acanthaster planci; assembly: GCF_054643075.1. Classification (NCBI taxonomy): domain Eukaryota; kingdom Metazoa; phylum Echinodermata; class Asteroidea; order Valvatida; family Acanthasteridae; genus Acanthaster; species Acanthaster planci. The sequence goes on along the minus strand of NC_141778.1, from coordinate 25,269,029 downwards.
TGTGCCAAACAATGGAAATTTCAGCGGTGTTTCCGCTAAGACATGGAGATTCAGTTACGCAATTAATATTATTATCGCAAGCTGTCACCATGTAATGCAGATACAATACACACCAGGGGTGCTGACGATAGAAGCTGAAACCAAATTATGTTTGTTATGACACTATTAACTAGCAGAGCGACAGCATATCCATCCAGAGAGATCTCCTTCAACTTATAAAGACACTTAATTTCAAGCGCTATTGATTCTCGCGATATCAACATTCGGAGTACGAAAGTTTTCAACCAAGATTCCTGAAAGGAAGGACTTCTCCCCACAATTGTCAGCGTTTCGTTTCCACTGGGTTTATAATGGAACTGGATGATGAAGTGTTTTTCCAGTTTGCATGCAACTCCATGGTTGGGTTACTAAATACGAAAGACATTCCTGGAACACTTCTATTGAATAATCATTCATTACACACTCAGGATTTTTGTGTCCAACCGCAAGCGGTGTCGTGTTGCAACGCTGGGACTCCGTCGGGACTTCCCCGTCCAACAGTACTACAGGTATTATGACAATAAACAATATCCGGGTTACAGGCTTGCAGACAGCGGTGTCAGTGGCAAGAAGTAAAAAACTCTGATCATTTTCACTTGATTCTCCCATAAAATCTTTACAATTTCTTTAAAATAGAGCGGAAAAGTGTATAGCCAGTCAAGGTATGTTGTATAACTACTTGTTGAAATGTCACAGTTCCTGCTTGGACATAGGAGGTTGTTCATTGGCCTTGCTGTTGGCTTGGAGCGACGGTGCGCTTCCAGCATGCGACACCTTTCCAAAGTTCTTCAGAAGTTCCTGGGAGAGGAAGGTCAACACAGTGTGTTTTACATGATCATACAACCTGGAAAACAACCTGCATCAAGGGCACAGTAGTGAATTTACTTTGGGATTCAAATCCACACAAATGACTCCAATTTTCAAAACTCTTTAACAATCCATTCGATGAATTTTTGGGTGATATACTCTGTGTGCAACTTCCTAACTCTTGGCTGTAACATTCAGATTTCTGCCCAAAATAGCATGACAGTTTTGGGTGTGAACTTGGAAATTATTGTCATGAAAAAGGAAAGAGCGTGCGAGCACTCCTTAAAATGGCAAAGCAAAAATTGAGCATCGGGTTAAATCACAATGGCACACATTTTCAAAGAATGCCATAAACATGTAAAAGTCATTGTGTGTACCTGTTTTTGTTTTGTGATCTGCCCATCGACGATGTCACCCAAGACCATCATCTTCTGTCCCAAATTGATGGAAAAGGGCAGAAACTGAGGAAGGCCATAGAAGGAAGATAATATTTCGTTAGCTTTATCCCGGTCATGATTTTTTGAGAACGCAAGGGAGCAAATGCCTAAAACTCCCGGTTTTTTTTTCAATTGAGTCGGACGAGTTTATGTTGCCCATAGTCCTTAGCTCATTTTCAAGAACAGTACCGGTACCCATTTCGTGGAGGTGATCGCAAAACGGCAGCTCAATAAATTGACCTGTTAAGCCAAGGAAAGTGACAGATTGTCACAGAGAACATAAATCAGTGAAGTTGTCGTTTGGTTCTGTGCTGTAGGCAATTCAATTTGTATGGGGTCATTGCACACGCTGTATCTAGACGACGACTCTCTGCATGCACGGAGCGGATATGTTTCTCAAGGAGCACAGTGCCGAAATGTTTCAAGTGGCCCACCTTGTTAATATCTTTAGGAAACTTTTCTGCGTCCTGTGATGCTATCTCCCCATCGCCATCGATGTCAAGTATTTGGAATATCTGCAGGATAGATTAATTCACGGAACAAGCGTGAACTCAAATGAACGGGGGGACAACGACGACCGGCTGGATGAATTTACTGAGCTAGCAGTGTTCTCATGTGATTCCGAATTGTCACTTTTTGACAATCAGCCCAAGGAGCGAAACTGGGACTTTTCTTTTTAAACGTCTTTTCCCCCTCCTTGCGTCGATAAGTAACCCATAACCTTTAACGTTTAAAATCATGCGAATCTGAGCGCAAGTTATTCAAAATCAATTCATTTTTTTTCTGCGGCACCCAAAAGAAATAAGAATTCCTGTTACCTGGTGTACGAGACCCAAGGCCTCCTCGGTCCAAATGTCACCGTGATCTTGTCCTGGCATTATCTACGATGGAAAAACCGGATCAGGTCGGATGTGACAGCCAAACTCGAGTTATGGTTTGATTTGTAGGTTTTTTAATTTCTAAACGGTGTCTTAATCGGATCAGCTTCACAATGAAGTGGGGCTTGACTTGATTATGTTCACTACACGTGACAAATGGCAAGTGGTGTCTAACGGGCAAGATGTACTAGCAACAAGTGTGTGACAAATACAGATCGAGTACTCAGTGACAGGTTCTGCTGAATCCGTTGATCTACCGAAGAATGCACGTGACATGAAGAATGATAAGAAATATTTACAATTATGCCATAAGAAAAGGTTTTGCTTCGCCGTTACCATGTCCATGAATTCCAGAAACTGCCGCTCTGTCAACGACTCGGTCTCCTTTTCGTCCATGAATGCCATCAAATTTGCCCTGAAATCGTTATCAGACAATAAAAAAGGTGAAACGTCCTCTTAAATAATTCTGAAACATACGCGATCTCCTTCAGTCAGACGTTTTGCTTCCTGTGTAGTGGGCAAGTTTTGTGGGGGCACTACAGGGAACGTAATGCGACTCACGCCGGGTCTTCGACGAAATCCAGTTCTGGGTGGAGATCTCGCCGTTTGTAAGCGTCTGGCTCTTCGTGGTAATAGAAGCGAACATCGGCCAGCGAGAGCCCTGGATCAAGCCTCCCGCAGGACTCCGGGCTGGGCACGGCATAGGCCTGGTGATTCCACCATATGTTGACCGCAACATTGCTGCCGTGCGAATTCACCTGATGTATCCTAAACACATGCAGCAAGAAACAGCGGAATTTTAGAGAAGCGATAAAATTGTTTTATGGTATGCAACGTGAGTTCTCCTTCAGTAAACGCTGTGTCTACCCTCGTCAAAATGGAAATGACGTTTTAAAATTTCTATTATAATAATAATGCTTTATTCACATGTAATTTGAATATAATATTAATAATTAATATTAGGAGGTGCGTAAGCTACCATCATGCTAACGATAACTTGAGATATGAAAACTAACAGTCACTTCAAGTGTTAAGTTAAACTTCACTTTTTTACTCAAACGGTAAATTGGCAACGACTGTGCACAATACCATAGCACCCGTGTGAACCATGCGTTGCAGTTCAGAATTTGGGGAAGCAAGGGGCTTTTCATGTTCACGGTCCCTAGACAGTCTACTATTCTGAATACAATGAAGAAAATTTATTGAGCCACGTTCTTGCTACTTTTTCTCTCCAGCTTCAGTAAACACAACAGGTCAAAATTCATGGCCGGAAGGTATAGCGTGAAACTGTCGGAGACTTCCTCATATACCTGTCGAGCGGGCAGAGCTACATGTAAGTTTGGGTCATCTCATAAACACTGTAGCCAAACCTTCACTGATGATATTCGTTGCCCGTTCAACGCACATTGGGTAGGCCCGCATGTAGCCAGGATTTTAGCTGCCCCTTTACAAAGTACAATTTTCCTCCCGTTTAACCTATTTTCATCCAGCCAGAATTTGCTTCATCAGAATCCTTATGATGCTTTTCAAATCTAATCTCCCCCCCGCCACAGTCTATGCACCCCCTCACTCAATACAGACTTTGATCAGTGGCGTAGACGGGAGGGGGTGCTGGGGGCACGTGTCCCCAAAATTCCTCAGGTGCTCCCCCCTCTAAAAAACCAGGATGAATGGATATTGAACAAGGCTAAAGAAACTTGCCCAAAAAAACATACCTGGTGCCCCCCCCCCATAATTAAGATGCTGGTGTCCCTTTTGTGCTCCCGACTGAAATCCCAGCTACGCCACTGCTGTGTGTACGTGGGAAGTGCTTCTTTCGTATACGTGTTTGGAAGGATTTTTTTCATAAGCATTCACAAAACGAACAAGCTCTTATTCAAAGCGAAAAAGGTTTATTGCTGTACTTTTAATGTTTATGAAAACAGATGTCATTCAACACTGCACGTTCTTCAAATTTATATTCTGAACAGTATGTGGACTGTTGATCAAAAATGCAAGCACAGAAATATTGTCTACAACCGTACATTTCCTGTAAAGCAAGATTTTTGACATTTGCGAATGTTTGATTTCGTAATGAAGACAATGCACCCTGTACAAAGATTTAGCCTTTTTATACCTATTTCCTGCTTCGAGCTAAATGTGTAGGCACGACTCTTGTCATTTCCACTGACGGATTGCATATAACATTGCTATTTGGCAGAAGTTTCTTGCGTTTCAGCGTCTTCCGGCAGCAGTTTCACAGAAGGCCAGGTGGTCTATATAATGTAAAAGCCCAATTTTTCCCCGGACTTGTTTTCATTGATATTTTGTTACATAAAAGTGGGAGGCTGTTTCCCGGCATCAGAAAACTAGAACGAATCAGCATATCCGTTACTTCGGCGGAAAATTAACGGCTGGAGTTTTTCCACTAGTTAACACCTCCTAATGTGTCCGGGACAGATAAAATGTAAGGCCGAACAGCTTTGTACATTGTAGGTCCCTAATTATGGGAGCTGCAAAACAGGATATCAGAACGTTCTCTGGACGTTCGGTATTGCCATTGGGTCATATAGCGCTGTCAGCTTCCTTTGAAGAAAACATACCCCGCGGATCAGAAAGCTCCAACTGCATGTCAGCATGTGGCCTAATCGGGTGACATGAAAAGGCTGGAATCTTCCCCGGACTTGTTTTCGTTGATATTTGATCATATAGAAGCGGGAGGCTGTTTCCCGGTGTGAAAATTATTGAAATGTAAAACAACAAAACCCCTGGCAGACCAATTGTTGATTTGAAATTTCTGGTTGTTTTCTATCCTCTAAAATCTCACTGAATCGAAGTTTCGTTTCTCATTCGCACTTGTGCACTAAATCCTTTATGTCAGAGCATGGCAACTTCATGGCTTGCTATCCACTAGTGGGAAAAAGATAGGCAACTTCATGGCCTGCTATCTACTTGTGGAACAAAGATAGGTGGTTAAGCACAAATCCTCACCATTTGAAGGGGAGGTAGAGGCAGTTGCCGGCTTCCAGTTTAGCCTCCATGAACTCGAGGTTTCTCAGTCCGGGAAATTTGTTTAAGTCAACTCGTTCAACGTCTACGCTCGAGTAGAATCCCTCTGGGTGGTCGTAGACAATCTACAACATTTAGAGGCATTTGTGCAAAACAAAATGGCTATATTAGTTTCGAAAAAAATTACTGTTGATATGCGAAAGACAACTTCCGAATCAGAACAAAGGCCTTAAATATTTAGCCCACGTTCTTAAATCAAGAAAATCTTGATTTCTAGTGATTTCTTTGATCCGGAAAAGACTTTACACATCTGCCCTGTCACCTCCCCAGACACACTATCACAAAAGGTGAACGGGCTTACCCAGGGGTGGATCCAGAAATTTGTCCAGGGGGGTCAGGCCGGCGATTTGTTTAAATTTCTCAGTTTTGCAGATAAACGAAAACGATAATGAAATATACACGACATACTTTGTGCACTTACTTTAGTTATTTTGTATTATTCATCACATTTTAAAACTTTTTTGGTTGTCTAAGAGCGGGGGGGGGGTTCCCCCGGAATGTCTGGATTTGGAGGTAAACATGAAATACATGTACTTCCAATGACAAAAAAAATGCAAGCCGCGAGGTCTTTCGTGACCGGCCAGCCATGCATAATATCACCTCTGCAGTTCGGAAGCGATGTTTACCTGGTCTCTGTACTTGGTGTAATTGACAAGCAGGAAGTCTTTCTGGCCTCTGAACACACAGTTGATGATGTCTACGTAGTCGGTATGCAAATGAGACTTGGTACCGCCGCTACTAAACCAAAGCATCTGTCAAAATGAGGAAGAGGAATACTTTTAGTACCTACAAATTTTGCAAATGATTCATTGCGTAATTTGTTGTTTTGGAAATACAAGTAAATCATGAAAAACAGGGTCAAGGTTGATGTAGTCAGAGGGCCATTCCGCTGGTCTGCCGGTTAGTCGGTCGGTCTGTTAGTCCGTCGGTCGATTAAAAGATCTGTTGGTTGTTCAGTACGGTTTGTTAGGTGATCTGTACGTCCTCCCGCCCCTTATCAAATAAATCCCAAGCAGTAGTTCATACTAAAACTGTCTTTTCATCTCTAAAGCAGTATACTTACCGTTTCCAGCAAATTCGCAGTGACGTTTGTGCAATGCAAAGATGGCGGAAGTAGCACGTCTTTCCTGAGAGGAGACAAAGTCAAGGAACAAGACAACATAAGACAGAAAGATAGCAAGAACATGAGTCAAAGCCCGTGTTCATTTCATTAAGGGAAACACATGATGTAGTTACGACGTTACTGAGTAAAATGGGTAGCACAGGAATGAGAAAGTCCCCACACTTACTTCAAGTAATCTGGAACTTTTGCGACAAGGTACTCATCGTGGGTTTGATATCTGTCGAGGAATTCAGCCAAGGGCATCTCCATCCTCGGTAGTTGTCTTTCCTCCACCTTCCGCATCTCCACACGGATCAGTTCCTGAGACTCGGGCAAGCTCTTCAGGTACTCGTCGGTCCACTTCCGGAAGGCCGGCGAACGCCGCGCTCCCTGCCTGACGAGAACAGGAACTGAAGGGTAGACATAGTCGCGAAAGAACTCGGACGGGGAGGGGAACTCCTCGATGACCGAGACGGGGAGGCGGGTAGACTCGGAAGCCAAAGGCTTCAGGTGGCCGGATGGGAACGAGGTCGTGGAAGAGGACTGATCGTGAGAATGAGCCGATTGAACATCTTCAGCAGCTGAGAAATGTAAGGATGCTACGAGACATACAATGAGTTTGGCCGTTATGTCTGCAGTCTCCATACTTAAACTTTCGATGTGTACCCACAAATGGTTGTGAATTCTAAATATCAAACGCTGAATAGAGCAACATCAATGTCTGCTCAGAACTGTCGCACTAAGGTCTAGCTCAATAGTGTTTTTAGAAGCGTGCAAATAGGTTCTCGGAGTCTGGGTAAACAAAAAGGGTCGCCACGGGCGATCGAGTGCGATCACGCATGTGCAAGTCCTACGGCTGAGGGGCCTGTGCGTCGACCACTTGCTTTCATGCACCTTTCCGGGAGAATTGGCCCGTTATTGTTATCCATGCTAGACAATACTACAAAAAAGGGAACCACTTCGAAAATTCCCCCACCGTCCGTGACGTCCACCTCTTGTGTCCAATCAGTGTTGAGCTTCCGTATGGTTTACATCGAAGGCGCTTAACTAGTCACCCTTCTTTGACCCCTGCATTGCGCAGTTTGCTGGAGCTAGTCAACGCTTGACGGGGCGGAGTCTACCCTCTCGGCGATAATTAAAGTCGAGCACAAGGCAAATTGACTTCAGTCTTCACTCTGCGATTTGAAAATCATGAAGTTATTTTTCGAGGCTGCTGTGGCTTTGTTTCTTGTGCTTTCTCCCCTGGCATCAGGTAAGTTTATTATTTCCCAACGCATGTTAACTGCAACAGGTCCAGTGACTGTTATGCAGCTTTTTGATGGACAATTGAGAACATTTTAACTCTGTGGTCTGGCTATCTGTGCTATTTCCTTTGAAGGCGCACACTGGCCCAATTAAATTGATTTGACCAAATTATTTATTTCAAGTTTCTCATTATTACTGAGAATATTAAACAATTCAGGGAAAAAAGGAACCCGATCCAGTCTCTTACAGTTTACAAATGATGAAAAATGCTAACTTTGTATCTGATGTGGTAGCCGGGATTTTAAAGCTATGTATTTTATTTTAAATTAATTCACGGTATAGCCAACGAGAGTATGCCCAGCAGTCGGGTTAAGAGTTTTTTTTTCAGTTTCTTTTAATTCCAGGATGTAAAACATCTCAGCGTTTAGCAAAATAAAAGACATATGCTCATCTACGCACACACATACTGTGTGTCGGAAAGGTGTATCACTGAAGCACACCTACTGCTGGATATTTGGAGTAGTACACTATGTATAGACGTTTGTTTCACCCGCACTTTTCAATTGCGCATGTCTGATCCTGTGGATTATTTGCAGACGTATAAAGGTTATACTTTTCATACCATGAAAAAATGCACTTTTTGCAAAATTGGGGCACAAAAAAGAAGGCAAATATTATTTACACAGCAGGGTTAGACTGATCTCTTACACATTCATAAAATGGAGACATATATTCATATCAGAGTGTGCCCAAACTGTGATTACTTTGAACCAATGCTCTTATCCCAGGGAGACGTTTTTACGTTTGGCAAGGTATTTTAAGATCTGAAACAAAAATTCAGTTTTTCGGATGTTTCAAACGCATAAGCTGTGGTGGGGAAAGGCATGAATTCAGGTTCACAGTTCATATTGATAGCTTTTGGCTGGAGTTTTTCTTCTCCGGACCGGACTCTGCACATCTACCAAAACGGAACACCGATGCTGTGAATTCCCACATTCCGCAGTAATCGTATATTAAGCCCGTGTGGGTGTCACAAGAAGTACACTTTTGAAACCGAGGTCTATTTGCTATTATATGGCATAAGTGCCCGGTGTTGCATGCAATGTACTGAAATAATAAAGGCCTCATTCAAGCAGAATGCCGAAGGCCAAGGGCACCGTATGTAGTCAGTGCACGCGTACATGTTACGTGCGTAAACCGTGAAAACAGCCATTGCAGAACTAGATTGCGCTGCGTAGACGGCGTCTAGAACAGCCCATAAAAGTCAAATAGAAAATACGGTTCTTGATGAAATCAATGGCATTGTTAAGTTTTGTCCATAACCTTTCATATTCAGTATTTCGTTGAACTGCAAAATGGGAATTTCCAAAATGGAAATGTTTCATGTGTTTACCAAATACTTTTTGATAGATTTTGGATTCACTTTTTTACTTTGCAGTATGCTGTTTTTTTCTCCAGGTCCTCTCTGAGTAAAGACACTTAGTTTTACTAGTAATATGAAACTGTTGTGCATTTTGCGCGTGCAACGTCTTCAAATAAAAAGGCTGAATAAAGGACGGGCAAAATTAAGACTTATCTGTATAATTTAAATATCCCATATTGTAGGATATACGAAATTACCAGGGGTTAGATCGCGTAAGGCATGGTGGGAACCAACGTGGCGCGGTAAGAAAGTACCCGTGGGAACGAAGTTGGGTCCGGTATCACCCAATGTCCACGTGACCAAGACTGGAGGAATTCCTTTAGTTTTCTGGAAATAGCAGAAATATTCCTAAGTCGTCCCGTCCGTATTCGGCATGTTTGGATGGTACCGTTGATGCTCGGCTATTCCCGGCTGGGTAGGTATGGGCTAGATTGAACATAAACTCCCGTATCCTATGGCAGCTGTTGATCCTATACGATATTTGAATTTACACTGAAATCGAAGGTCGCCTCGGCCGAAATCAATGCCAGACGAAATGCAGAATATAACTTTCTTCGACCAATGCAGGCTTTGTGCCTGAAACATCCTTTCATTGGGGTCATGATACACTTGCTGTATTTCCCACTGGATATGGGAAAAGCCCTATTATTTACATGTTGGCACTGACGAAATCGAAAACACCCGGGGTCTCAACCTGTGACCCTTGACCCTTTATTCATATCTATTTATGTCCGTGAGTGATGCCTGAGCTAAGATTTTTTTATCAAGAGTCGTCAGTGAATCTTTGGGCACGGAACCACACTACGACTGTTGCAGCACAACGCGTGACAGTTGGTACACGCGCGATTACATGCCTAATCGACTAATACGGGCGATTACAATAGTGCACCGTGCACCAAGAGTTTGCAACACGTTGGCCAATCATAACGCGCAAAATTTATCAACCCTTTCGAAACGCGCATTGGGTCGACAAATTTCGCGCATTGTGATTGGCCAACGCGTTGCAAGCTCTTGGTGGCGCACTTTTGTGAAACGGCCGTATAGGGTGCGTCGTGATTTGCCAAATGCAGGCGCACGTCAAGCTGAGGAATGTGCGTGTGAGTGCGGTTCTGATCTGATTTCCTTTTCCCCCCATCCCTTTCAGATGCATGCCGTGGTGGTCGAGGAGGCGGAGGTCCACGTAAGTACCACTTGTATGAAAGTTTAGAGATGGCCTACACAATGCACTTCGCCTATAAAATATCACAGTCACAGACTGACTCAACTTATGCCAAAAAGTTTACAAAGATACTGTGTTTCAGAGAATTAGATTTCATTGTAATGATCTCCTGGAATTATTTTACAGCATGTTGGAGACTTCCTTCTAAAAATCCTCATGTTTTACATGCTGTCTTCTTTTTCTCCTTTTCTCTTGAACCTCAAGCGTGATGCTTGAAACTGCCCGATTTATACGCGCACCCGGATGTTCGCATCAATGTTATCAACAAACAGACTTGTTTGTTCACTTCATTCTCGGAATGAGGGGTCGTTTTATTTTTCGAAGTGTCACACGCTACCCGGTTTTCCGCTGGTATCGGCTTTAGTTAGGTGATACGTCCGCTCTTCTTCTGCCTGACCTTCCCGATGTATACCGGTACAGTATCAGGCGTGGGATACAGAAAGGAAGTCTCGTAATAGCATTGGTTTATATCTTGTGGGTTTCACTATACGACGTTTCCCTGCGAGTCGGATTGTCACCTAATCGTTTTTGGTACATTATTGGGGTCAAGGCCACTAACAATTTAAGGAACCTGCTTGCCCTGCTTGCCTCTGTGATGATTACCCTTTGCGAACACATGCCCCCTCGTCGGGGTACCGTGCCCCGGCTGCCCCCCCCCATCAGAAATTTTGAAATGTACACAATCTATATGTGCAAGCCTCAACTCATCGGCTTTTTGTCGGGCCTCTCCGAAAAAAAATCATGAATGCATCATGGCCTAGAAATGACATCCCAGCTCCACACCACTGCAGGGATCATCCAAACAGCTAAAAAGGGATAGTGTATACAATGCACCTTATAAATGTGCGTACACTGAGTTCATTGAGTTGCTGTCCATTACTCAGCCAGCATGGGGCTATTAAAACTCATGCAGCTAGAGAATAAAATAAAAATGCAAAGCGTAAAATTGAGAAATAGGTTTGCGGGTACACCATGGAATCAATCTCTTTTGGGAGAGGTGTGGTTCTTAAAAGAACCGGTGAGTACAAACTCGACGTTTCAGCCAGTGTGCTCTGGCCGTCCTCAGGAGAGTTGATACTCACCGGTTCTTTTAAGAACCCCACCTCGTCCGAAAGAGATTGATTCCATGGTGTACCCACAAACCCATTCCTCATGTTTCGTCCACCATGCAAAGCTTCAAATTTTACTTATCAAAGCGTAAAATTATTTCTACCAGCAAATTTGCCCGTCTGCCACGTGACCAGTTCATAAGCGGCGGGAAAGAAACCGAGGCTGGGAGTTGGGTGCTCAGTGACAAAATTGGCCGAAATTGATATGGAGTCGCCACGGCTGGACGACGGACATAATTACGTGCCTGTGGTAAATACATGAAGACACTGACCGAGTGTTCAACTTTTGAAAATCACGGCCCAAATATTTGGCAGTGACGTCATAAATTCAAATTAAGCGTCGCCTCGTTGGCATATTTGCACTGACTTACAGACTTCACTTGCTGAAGAAAGCGAGTCTTTGTTTCCGATGGACAATAGCGGCACCCCCAAAAAAAATGACGAAACGAGGACGAAATCGAACTTTGCCGACAATGGCGAAGGGAGAGGGGTTACACTCCCGCGCATTCAGAGCTACGATCCAGTCCTGGCATCTTATTTCAATATGAACATTAATTTCCCGGATCATAGTTCTCATTCTATGGGTGATCTGGCTTTTAAGGCTGAGTGGTGACCGTGGGAGATGTGCAAAGGGTATGTCCTAAATTATTGTTGATGTGCACTTTAGTGGCCTGGCGCACTTTGGTTGTTTCCCCTTGTTGCCTTGCCGACGCAATAGTTTTTACCTCAAATAACATTACAAGTGAAATTTCATTAAACTCCCGATTGTGTAATCCAAAAATCTCGATTTTACTCACCTACTACAAAGTTCCGATGGAATTTTTTTTGGGGGGGGGCCTCGATTTTCAGATTTTTTTGAAGTGCAAAATGGACAGTTACAATGCGCCGAAAAAAAAACCGAAAATAGTTTTCTAACAAACTTGTGGTTAGGTGTGTAAGTGGATGTTTCGAGTGCGCTCCTGAAGTGTTTGCTTTTTTTCGCTTACTCGCGTAGCCCCAGACACGCAACCACCGGAACTGGTCGACGGAACTTGTCCCTCCTCCCAGACTTTACATCCAGATGCTTTGTCACCGGGCAAGATTTTCCGATGGACTGAACCAAGAGCAAGCGACAGAAGCGCGCCGGTCACGTAAGTCTTGATGAATGTGGTCCATGTTTTGTTCTATTTCTTTCTTCTACTAGTGAAACTAGTGCCCAGTATGGCCTATCCGCAAACCCGCTGATTTGATCGGTTATGATTTTGTTCGAAAGCAAATTATATGGCTATACGACTTTTTTTTCGACGTGTTGGGTACTCTACAAAGCAACGCGCTTCGGGACACGGAATGTGTTCGCAGCTGCAGTACCATGCTCAAAATTAAACTGCCTCAAAACCGGATTTTTTCCGAGATTTTCTTATTTTTCTTTGAATTTCCTTATTTTTTCCCTTAAAATATGCATTTTGAATTCACCCTAGGCATAAAAAAATCGTGCAGTGATTGCAGCGGCGACCCTGCCTCATACATATAAGCTTGTTAGACCACTGAGGCTCAAACTAACGAGTCACAACAATACCCACTGGTACCTTGCTAGGTATGTTGATGTCTTCGGACCTCTTTCGGACGGGAATCAGTCAAACAGCTAGCTGCGCCGACACCGCCGCGAAACGTGGCTTTTGGATAGCAACTTTTGCAGATGAGACCCCAAGGGCAAGAAGCCGCGTATAATGTATATACCACACACCCAAAATCTGTTCTGAATTGCCATTTTTTTTTAAATTGGAACACCACTGATATTTGGTTTTTGATGATTTTTTCTGTAATTATCTTGAAATTTTCTTCAGAATTTGGATTTTCCGTAAAATTTCCTTACATTTTTCATTTCCTTAGATATTTCCTTAGGAGGGATTTTTAGGATTTCCTCTAAAATAAGGAAATGTGCTTAAAAGTGGAAACACTAGTACCATGCAAAGTGATAACAAAAGCAACAACGTGCAGGGGAAATTGAAATTAAACTGACTAAGTATTGATGCAAGGGCTTTATTAGTGATTTTGCCTGCATTGAGCTCACAGACATATAAACGCACAGGCCTACCCGCCAGTTCCTATTAAAAATAAAGGGGTTTTTCGTGATCTGCGCGGCGCCCGACTAAAATCAAAACTATGGGCAGATTCACCCCATGGTATAGGGAATTTGAAGAATTCCAGCCATAAAATTCTGTGAAGCCATTTTTTGATTGTAAAAAAAACCCCGTATTTACTTAATCTGGCCCATGGGGATTAAAAACAATGTGGTTGCAACAGTTGAAAGAAGAGATAGCAATACCAAAGAGCAAAAAAGGTGAACGTATTTTGAAGCACATGTAAACAAATACAGGCAATATAACTGCGTTCCGCGTGATGCGCACTGACCGCGCTGTCATCCACCGTCGCGTTCCGCCCGTTGTTTGCCCATACCTTTCATAATCACGCGCAAGACAAGCGGTCTATGGGTGCATGCATTCCACCAAATGGTTATATTTCTGCGTGCGAGCTCATTGATATTTTGTGATCCCATAGAATTTTTACAATAAGACAGACCACAATCAGGAGGCATCACAGAAATATTAGTTTCCAGTTCCGGATAGCTTAGGCCTATTTCTTTCACAAAAAGCCCCAAATTGCGGGCCTACTTTGGTTAGAGGCGGGCGGCTACATTCAGAAAGGAGCGCTTAGTTGTACTACTATTTGGGGTATCTTCCTTGAAGGACGAATAAAAAAAATCATGGCTAACCTCCTCGAAATTGAAACTAAAAGTGATCTTCTGGCCATAATTTTGAATTTCTAGTGAAAAAATGGAGGCCAACCCCTTCACGAGAGTCAACAGGCGGCGCTATTTCGTTCCGATTTTGCACTGTTTTCTATGGGCGCGTTTTTGGTGTCGTGCAACCACTGATCAGAGAGTGCGATCAAACAAATGGCTTGTGCGTGTCAAATGAGGGCGCCAAAATGTCAATAACCGACAGAGACCGACCATGTGGTATGGTAATTCTTGCTTGATGGACTCAAATTCCACATCCTTGCTCTGTGGTGGTCTGGACGCTGGACAACCGAATCGAATGATCTTGACTTTCAGAGGAGATTCTTCCACCTTATATGTACGTAAAATTACAAGGAATTTCAAATCGGACATCACAGATTTTGAGGAAGATCTCACTGAGTCTCCTACTTCCTACTTTCTTTCATGTCATTGCAATCTAATTAAATCATGTGGGTTCATTCCACCAAATCATCGTATTTCTGCGTGTGAGCTCATTAATATTTGGTGTTCCACGGGGGTTTTACAATAAGACATTGCCATAAACAGAAGGAATCATAGAAATATTTCTTTAAATCCCGAATTTGGGATTTCCCTGGAATGCGGGAGCGGGGCGGATGTTGGACCTAACAGTTTTGAGGGTAAATTTGGGACTGATAGTTTCCATTTTGGAGTATTTCTTTCACAAAATCTCCAAATTGCAAGCCTATTTTGGGGGTTAATTACCATTCCATTAGCACCCTGTCCCTATAGTAAGGAAACAAAGTCCACTTTCTCAAACTAACATTTTGACCTCAAGGAACCATTACTCAATCCTGATCGGCCTAGTTTAGGTAAATTTTGACAATATTTAACTTGAGCAAGAAAACTTCCAATTTCTAACCCGAGTTTGGCAAAAGACAACCACTCAGTCGAATCCCTCAATTTTGTTTTTTGTCTGGTTACCTGACTCAGGCATTTGGGATTCATCAAAATAAATCTCCATCCAAGTCAAGCAACCAGACTACATTCGCTTACATTTGTTGATCACAGCCCTCAGGCTCCGGATAGGTCATGTACACTGTCGTTTTTACCCCAAATTTCCCTCAAAAACCAAAAGCACTGTTCTCTTTTCTCTCTAATATGAAAGAGGACATCACCAACAACTTGTTTAGATAAGTTGTTTTTAAAAAGTAGAATTTGTTCCCTTAAAATAGGAACAGGGTGCTGAAGGTAATGAACCCCTATTTTGGAGAGGCGGATGGCTACATTAAGAGCTAAGCGCACAGTTTTACTACTATGTTGGGGGTATCTTCGGAAAAGGCAAATAAAAAATAGTAGTAAAACTACATGTACAGTATGTGCTCAGCTCTGAATGTAGCTGCAAGCCCACAGGTTGGTTTTTTTGTGAAAGAAATACCCTGAACTTGGAACTACCATTTCCAAATTGGGGATTTGTAGAAAATATCTCTATGAACCCGCCTGATTGTTGCATGATGTCTTATTGTAAACACCCTGTGGGATCACAAAATATTAATGAGCTCACCCGCAGAAATCCAACAATTTGGTGGAATGTACCCTCAACGGCATGTAAAACACAACAAGTTGACACAGAGGGCGATGGTTTTGTTTATCTTCTCTTTCTGTTGCAAGGTCGAAGTTCGCGCATGCGCACACGAGTGAGCGAATAGGATTATTTGCCTTTGAATGATGTCCATTCATAGGATATTCAATGTGGGAGGAGTAGGTCTAAAGTAAATTTGCGTAAGAGTCAAGATTGTACTGAACAGCCCCATGGAACTGGCATGACTGGGGACTTAGATGTTCCTTTTTTAAAAAAAATTTGTTTAAACCTTGATTGGTCATACTGACCAATAAAGTTCGAAATTTAAAAACAAACAAATTGTAATGCCTTAGTTAGTGGCTCTTTGAACCTTCTTTCCTTGTTCAAAATCCCACCAAAATTAACAGGCCAGCACACTTTCAGATACATGTATGTTGCTGTTCTTTGTGAGTTGTCATATTGAATAAGCCATTTTCTCATTCCGTTGTTGAGTTTAGCACCCCCGGGGTGAGTAAGTGAACAAAGCTAGAGGGGAACATATTGTCTACAAGAATCACAAGCTTCCATTCACCAAACTGCCAAATGAGCATGCACACATGAAATGTGAAAAAGGCTTGTTCTTCTCACTCACTGATGGGATAGAAAGGACTCTCTAACATGTAAATGTGGTCTCCTGAATTTTGCCGCAGTGATTTTGATTTTTATCTACATGTCTGTTAAGAAGTTTGGGGTTCATCGTTCTGCCTATCTGAAGAGGTGGATTGACACCACATGGTTCCCCAGGGTAACTTTTACTCAAAGGAAAATACAATGTTCCCAGGGCTATTCGTCTTGAATAGAAGCTGCACCCCCTGCCTCCTTTATCAGTTGAAAGGAACCACGTCAGTGAGGAGTGTTCATTTTCATGGTAGCAATTCGACTTTAATTCATATGTGTAGTCGCTTGTGAACCGGCGAAGTACATTTCACACCAAAGGGGCCTGTGTTGCTAGGAGAATTGCACCCTTTCTTGGTCCAGGTCGAGGCTCGTAGTCTTAAGACATACATGTACATGTAGGGAGATTTGCCAGAGAGATGGAAAAACTGCTGAGAGTTTCATATGAACATTACTAATACTCCCTTGCAGTGGTTCATCAGACATCAGAAAGCGATAACGTGTACAAAAGAGTTCAATTTAGCACGGAAATATTGAAGGATTTACTTAGAAAAGACTGAGAAGTTTTCAGACCCGTCTCGAGTTTATGCCCTGGGTGTCAAGAGAATGTGGGTGTGGAACTCTTTCCAAACTGCTTGTTCAAAAATGGCAGTTTACCCTTTGGGCATTTTGTTTTGCCAATATCATTCAATCTATTCCCTTCCTGTCAAGGTATCAGGTTAGCGCTCTCCTGGTCAATGAAGCAAACATTCATGAAGTATATGATTCACTTGAGGTGTAAATATTATTCCGCAGAACCAGTTTCTGGGCAGTTTGCGGCATAAACAAACGTCACATTTGCCAGTTTCAACCTTGTGCACCTGTCAACTTGTTTGCTCTACAGTGAACTGTTTCACGGTTTGAGTGCTCAGCTCCGAGTTCTCAGCATGGATATGAATTGGTCAATGCCGTTGTCACACATAACTTCACGCTGAGCCTTGAAACAGTCATCGTGAAGATGACATTTAAGTTGTTGACTCTGAACGTTGAAAAGAAGCTTTTGTAATGGCTGACATCATGAACTTGCAGCACTTGTATGAAGTGGGCTGTAAACGTTCTAAAATAAATCAAGATTTGAAGACATTATCACAGCTGGCGATATTTTGCATCTGTTTTGGATGGTCGATAAGGATAGATCCACGGGGGCCAATGCAGGCCCAAGTCCTGCACCCTAACAGAGCCAAACTTATTTTCGTTTTTATGTCTTGTGAGACAAAGGTGATTTTAGGGGGGTCACTCTCATTTCCCTTCTTGCAGCATGTAAAAAGTCCCCGTAAGTACCCTCACTAATTTAGAGAGGCCATAACATATTACACAAAAATGATCCTCCCTGAAAATTTGGGTTTGGATCTGCTCTTGTTTAGTGGTAGCCGCAGTGCACCCAAATGTTGTTTCTCCGGTCAGTGAACAGTGTGTCTGATTTCTGTTTTTGCAGTGTGAGGAGGGAAGACAGTGGGCCGGACAATGGCGGCTTCTTCACTAGTGGTCGACACACCATTAAATATTCTGCCACAGATTCAAAAGGGAACAAGCGTTGTCCACTCTGCTCTTTTGTCATCACTGTGAGGAGTAAGTGTTGAAGATTCTTGGGGCAGTGTTTTGGAGTTTCGATGGGAAGTACATGTATACATGGACAAGGGGTGGGCATATCAAATTGGAAACCCCCAGTGAATGCCCAGGAAAGAAAGAAAGCTAAAAGAATTATCCTGCAAAAGTTGACCTCTCGCTCCCCGAAATCTGAAATACATGAAGACTAGTATACATGTAATTCAGTGTTCTTGTATGCAGATAAACAGTTTCAAATTGTATTTAAGGTATTCTTTTGGTAAAAGCTACAATAAAAACAGATCATTATTTCAAGCATGACTTTACGACTTATAAACAAAGAAACTTAAAGGACTAATATATTTAAGCTAGAATAGTTTAATCTAGCCTTAACTGATAAGAATTGCATCAGGTCAACTTGATTGAATCTAGAACCCATCAACTGCAGGTTGGTAAATCTTTGCAAAGTTATACAATTTTGCTTTCACACAAGCGCATGAAGTGTCAATAAACAAGGAGAGTTTCCTGGATGTGAAAGAAGGTTAATGAAATTCGGTGACTCCTGGTGACTTTTCCCAAATATTTACTTGAGGAACACCAATGTACCAGTAGCATTCAGACATGAGGGTTTCAAAGGATGGTTTTAGTCAGGAATCATACTTTTAAAAGCTATCAAACACGATAGGACTCCATGTAAAATCCCAATAGGCTGATTGTGCAAGGGTTCCGGAATCTTGTTGCATGACCTTACTTTCAGGTTCTATTGAATGCCTAATTATTTGACCTTCTGATTTTTAATTGTCGGTTATAAATATCAAAACCCCACCAGTGCAAACATCCATGTACATGCAACAGAGTTTGCATTTGTTATGGACAGAACGTCTATACTGCTGGGTTGTCGTAAGGTTAACATGTACATTAAGTGCTTATTTTGGCTACTTTTACACATGCTTTCCATGCATGGAGGATTTATGCACATTCAAGGAGAAGTCACATTCTGTCTTCCTTAAAAATGTGAAACATAATCCAGGCATTAATTAACGACTGATCATTGAAAAGTCTTGAGCACAATTGTTGTAGCATGGAATAGTGGCAGACAAATCAAAGTTAACATAAAAGGCCCTTTGCACTCATCCCTACTTAAAGAGTCTGTGAGTTGGCCCAGTTTGCAACAGTCTGCAAAGTTAGCTCATGGTCCTTTTGGGGCTGTGGTCTGCCACTGTTTAGAATGTTTGCCTTTATTTTCTGCTGCAGCATGATTCTGCTGACAATGCCATTTTTTTTCCCAAGTCAGTATTTTTTGTCTATGTTTAACACACTAGGTTCATAGTGCCAGAATGCTTTGATGAAATTATGTACATGTACATGCAAAAATGATCAGATATCCTGAGGAAAGTTTTGCTTTTAACCACTTTTGGTAGAGGAAGCGCAAACATAACCTGGTTATCTGTATGCACAGACACACATGTTAAAACATTTGGCAAGCCTTGTCGCACTTCCAGGTGTCGTGTAAACATGCGAATTTCCCATTGGTTTTGTTCACTCACAAAGTCTTTGGAGACAGACCGTTGGATAAACTTGAACTTGATCGCTGTGCAAAGCCTGCTGTGGTAGCAAAAATCACTCCATAAAAATACCTGGTTGTGTAAGAAATATTGCACAAATAATATTCACACCTCTCTTGCCAGTCGGCATTTGTGGCATTTGATTGTGTGTCACAAATTGGCTGCTCTATTCTGCCTTTTTCACAAGTGCGACATTTTTGGCAATATAATACCTTACCGTCCACAGCCTGCAGGTGGCTAAAGGGTACTTCCAGAAATTAGGAGTCTATTTTTTTTTTCGTGTCCCTGTCACATCTGACATATGATTTTGTAAGTTCAGAACGCATTTTCCAATTACCAACACTGGCCAAGTGTGACGAATTAATGCAATTACCTGCCAAACAAATAGTAACAGTTTGAAATCGATTCCGGTGAGATTTCTATGTCAAATAATAAAGGTCAGATGTAACAGGGACACAAAAATGTCACACTTTTGGACCCCCAATTTCTGGAATTACCCTAAGTTGCAAATGCTCTAGTGAAAGATAAGAATTTAGGAGGTCAGTCAGCATTGTAATGGAAAGTCTAAAATTTAGTTCTCACTGCATTTTCTTGAGAATCTGTTTTTGTGTTCTTCCCTCTTTTAGTAAAGAGATGTGGCTCCCACTCTCCTGTCCCTCAAGGCTCAGTCTCCTGTACCTATGGCGACCAGTTCGGCTCCACATGTCGTATCAGCTGCTTGCAAGGCTACTCTCTTAGAGGGTCATCCAGTCGAACTTGTCAGAGTAATGAAAGGTGGTCTGGCACTGAACCGAGATGTGAACGTAAGAACAGATCCAAATTGAAATACCCACTGCTCACCATACATTCATGTACATTCATGTAATCATGTCGGGATAATTTGGTGTCAAGACAAATTTAGCCTCCAAAAAGCATTATTTAAAGTCTCAACCTTTTTTTTTGGAAACTTTTATTACTTGGAGGCCACCTGCAGTTACTTTGTTTCCGTCACAAGAAATTGAGCTGAAAAAGCAAAGGTACACTATCGTCCAGTCCATCGCAAAGAAAGCACTTGCGAGTCGGGATGTCTAACGTTAGTTTGTGTTGGTCACTTTTTACATCACGCAGTCGACTTACCTCTAGCCTTGTCTTTGAGAAGGCTACATCAGAATATTTGACTTCAGAGTGCAATATTCGGCATGAGCCCACGGAAGCAGCTGTGGTTATAATTTATCTTAAAAACTGTGCTACACACAATAAACTACATAAACCGTTATCATCATATTCAGTTCTCTTGTCTGACTAGTTTCTTTCATTTTTGTGTCTTTGAACAGCCAAAACAGTAATGGTGATAATTTTATAAAAATTGCTGCCATGTTAAAAATGTAAATTAACAAATTCCACCTCCTTTCCCCTAAAATGTGAACGCTAAATGTTTATTTTTTGTTGTTGTACATGTACGTAGCCCTGTATGCGCTTGATAACATTTCGCAGCGGAAATCAAACGAAGAGTTGTTCCTCTTTTTTACTTTCCAGCAATCCAGTGCCCGAGCTTATCTGGTACATCCTGCACCCATTCCAACCGCTACAACAGCATCTGTACCCACACATGCAGTCAATCGGGCTACGGCCTTGGCCCAGGTCAAAGTGGGACCAGGGTCTGTACAGCCGATGGCACTTGGACAGGATCAGTCCCAACTTGTGTAGGTCAGTATTAAACTAAAGCAGTGCTCACAAGGAGCAGTCTTGCTCGGTGTCCTGCAGTCAGTTTGAATCAGGGGTATTTTTTATCTCATCAGAGTAAGTATGGCAAGGAGACACAGAGGAGAATGTAGAATATAAAAGAGATTGTGCCATGTTAATCCCAAAAGAGCTAGGCTTTTTTGGGGGACCATTTTGGAGAGGGAAGGGGGATGACGTTACACAATTACATCCAAGGAAAAGTCACAGTATGAACCCTCTTAAGGCACCATCAATATTAAAGGCCATTTGGAGAAACCGGTGACATGGAAATCCATGTTGTGCTCTGCAGATAAGCAAAATCCGACGCTGACGTGCCCAGAGACCATCCGGGCTTTCGCCAGTGCCTCACAGACCTCCGCTGTTGTCACCTGGAACCCACCGGAAGTCAGCGACAACTCTGGAAGCGAACTCGAGGCTGAGCAGACAGCCGGCCTACCGTCTGGCTCATCGTTTGGCAGAGGCTCGCATGCCATTAGTTACCGGGCCCAAGACAGTGCTGGAAATGCAGCAACATGTTCATTCTCTGTCATTGTCCAAGGTGAGCATGTACAGTGTAATTCTTGGTTTGGGTCCAGGAGGCGATTTTTTCCAAGCGAGGGCTGTGGAAACTGATGTCTCGTCTGGCCATCAGTCTGTGGGGGAAAAGCTAAAACAATTTTAGACAGGCAGTCTTTGCTTGTCCAATATTTACAAACCCCATTTTGACAGAATCTTTGACAAACTACAGTGGAAATATGACTTCATGGAGCACCTAGTGTTATCAGCTGCAAAAAAATTAAGTGGGAGTGGACCAGCAGTTTTTAACCTTTGCTGGGAATGGGTAGGTACATCGTAGATACTGCATTCCTAGATTAAACCCAGCAGGCCTCACAGAATTGACTGAATTGCAGAAAGGGTTGGCTTAGAATAACTAGGTAAAATGTCATATATTGCATATTGCTGATGGCTAGTTCCAAGCTAAAATTTGCTGTTCTCAGCATGCATAGGAAAGGCCAAGGCTTATGCTGAGATTATTGAACTTTGGAGAAGGCCGGTTCTAACCAATCGTGGCTGTTTGCATGTACATGTATCGCTGACCATAGGCTCATTGAATTCCTTATCCAAACAGATTTGGAAAGTGTGCATTAAGACCTTTTTGGTTTTGTTTAGGTTTTTTTTAGTCAGTTATTTTGCCTACTTATTGAGTTAATCATCAGTCCCCCCAACCCAGTATGTACACACACATTCATCTGTGTAAACACCTGCAACCATAAACTCAAACTTTGTTAGAATACCTCTTTTGCGACTTGTACATGATTGTCAGTCATTGTCCTCGGTTGTTGTTGGTCCTCAATTTGAGTGTCTTTACACACTCAACTTGTTCCGTGGTCGTGGGGACTGCAGACCTACAAGTGCTGTGTTGACAGCATTTCTATGGAGAAGTCCCAGCAGCCTGAACCAAAAGCTTACAATGCTAGAAATTACCCACTCCATGCAATGCTGGTCATCAGGGCAGTGCTTGTATCCACACACCATTGGTATAATGCGCACCTTCTGCAACTAAACTCTTCCACTTTGGACATTGGCAGTGATCCAGTGTCCAGCTCTCCCATTCCAATCTGGTCAGAGGAGGGCGTGCTCATCGCTGTTCATCTATGGCTCAGTCTGCCAGTTTGAGTGTCTGCCGGGCTTTTCTTTGACCACGAATTATGTCAGCATTGAATGCCAGCAACAAGGGGACACTGGAGAATGGAGTGAAGATCAACCAACCTGTGAAGGTTAGTGAAAGTTCATAGGTTAAATGATAAAATTCAAACGACTACCAGTGCTGAAATAACAGTTTGCCCTGCCCAGAAAAAAACTTTAAATGTAGTTAGAATACACCTACCAGCACTTCTGAGAACCAAAGGTACTTCTGTATGCCTTAGGACCATTTTACTGTACACGAATTGCTACGCTTTGAATCCAGCCTCTGAGGTAAATTACTGGTGACATAAATTTCACTTTCTTGATCTAATTTTTCAGTGAGAGCCGTCTTGAGGTGTTTATCCACCTTGAGCAGAAGCACCCCCTCGTTGGTTGAAAAGAGTCATTGTTGGTCAGGAGCATTCATTTTGTTGGTAGTGATGTAACCAAAATATGTACATTTTATAGTTGTTTGTGAACCTACAAAGTTCTGTTCCGACCAAGGGAGCCTCCTTTGCTAAGAAAATAGTGCCCTCTTCATAACGGGTTTTTAGGCTATGAGACCAACCATTTTTTTGAAATGTCAGAGTCGTTCACACCAATCTCTCGATGACGATCACACTGTACCGTACACTTTCTGTGCATCACACCGCACATGTGTTGGGCCTGTCGCCGAAGCACAAGCTCCCTCTGCATGTTGGTTCAACCATTTTTGGAGGCCGGGGGAGGGATGGAATCTTGTTTTGATCGCCTAACTGTCCTTGTGACTTCTGACACCAGCAGAATGTGCAACATGCTGTGCTGTGTAGCTGTGACAGTGTATGAACACACATATATACGATATATTAACCCCTTCACGCCGGGATTCTTTTGACCGTGACTGCTGGGCTGTGGTGTGCCCTGAATGGAGGGCTTCGTCCAGCAGCTGCATGGTGAATAGACTGTATGTGTGGTATGCACTAAGCCTCACACAAAGCCGCGGCTCTCGCCATCTCCCGGAGCGAAGGGGTTAAGGCCCCTTTTACACAGGTTTTTTGGAGAAGAAATCCACAGATTCCAATTTCTTTTTACCATCTGTGTAAATGGGCTGTCATAGGAAATGTTACAGTCCATGAACATGTAAAACAGAACAGCTTTTGATGATGAAGGCACTCATATATTGGCTCAGTGTTTCTTGTCTCTCATGAGTAACGGTTACTCACAGAAAAAAGGTATTGATAGAATCCGTGTTTCTTTTGCTGTATTCATTGTGGTGACACATTCAAATTGGCTCTTTTGTAGCCGTAACATGCCCTCTGCTGACTGCTCCGGAAAATGGTGGAATTGTGGGAGACACCCCGTGCTCGATGGACTATGGCTCTTGGTGTCGGTTTGAGTGTAATGACGGCTATCAGCTCGCAGGGAGTGGAGTCCGTCGCTGTCTGGCAGAACCTGGACAAGCTGATGGATCCTGGGATGGCTATGAAGCTCGCTGTGAAGGTACAGCAGAGAAATTGCTACATGTCATAAGCCACTGTTGTCCAGTTCATACTTAGTGGGAAAGTGAATGTACATGTAGATGGAAATTTGTAAATATTTAGAAATAGTTCAAATATTTGTACTGTGATTTTACAAAACTTACACATCTGAACTTGAGCAACATTTTGTGACTTCAAGTTCACGTTGCTTTTGCACTCGTCCAAACTGTGAAACTGCCTTTCATCATCACATACGTGCAGTTTCACTCATTATGTATGATGTCTTAATTGTTGTCTAGTAATCGAATGTAGCTTTCTGGATTGACCCTCCTACATTTCAACTACTTCCTGACTTTTAACCTATTCAGAGCAAACCTGTCCGAGAGTCTACGTCCCTCACAATGCCTACATCACCAACCAGGATGAATGCCCAGCCACTGACCAGATCCCAGCAGGGACCACCTGCCGTTTTGCCTGCCGACCAGGCAACGTGCTGACTGGGTCTATGGAGGTCTCTTGCGGAACGGATGGAAACTGGAATACCACCTTCCCATACTGTGAAGGTAAAGTTGCTAGGCTGTGGGAAAATACTGAAACTCAGGGTTGTATTTTCCTATCAACGATAAGCGCCACATTACATATCAGAATAGAGTCGATAATGAGGCATGCATGAGTGGATTTCCGTTTGGAGCCTTAACCCTAAAAGAACTCATGCCCAAAGATTTTTAAAACATAGCACACATGTAAAGACACTCATTATCAGCGTAGGTTTTCAACGGAATCCAAGATATGATTTTTTGGGGGCAGGGCATTTAAAGTTGTGACAGCCTGCGAATGGAAAAGGACACATCTTGGTTTACCTGTCTCAGAAAAAGTGGACCTTGAATGAGTACTGTATGTTCAATTTTCACATAGTTGGTGTCAAAATGTCTGCAAGATATTACTTCAAAACGTCCTGAAGGCTTGGCTTGTAAAAATACATGTATATGCACTTTGATGATATTGAAAATGTGGAGGGGGCCCCCCCAGCTCTTTTAGGGTTAATCTGAAACATCCAGTCGGCTGATTGAGCTGAAAATAGAGAAATGAAGTTTTCATTTTTCCTGTTTGTCGGGTGGCGTCATGCATCATTTACATTGACACTATTTTTGATACACCTCGTCTTTTTTTCTCAATGCTTGCAGTTATCACCTGTGACAGCAGTGAGTTGCCTGCACCACAGAACGGAATCAAAAATGGCTGCCCCCATGCTGAGGAAATCTACGGCACTGTGTGTACTCTGATTTGTAACCTGGGTTTCATGCCAACCCAGCCCACTTACGTAACGTGCGGTGATAACGGGAATGGAGTTGGCACGTGGGATGGAAACACTGTCACGTGTGAAGGTACGGATAGGTATTAGCCAAGGTTGGATTACGTCTACATTACATTGCGACTAACATCCAGGGTATGAAAGTCCTCTTTCTATGCGAAATATTTTGCAACAGTTTTGTCTCACATTTTTACCTGGCAAAGACAGCTCAAGATGTTGTTCACAAGTGCCTTGTATCCCGAATTCCATAAATGCTGTGTTGAAATTACTAAATACACCCGTTGAAAGCGTATTTTGCAGGAAATTTTGCGAAACTCCACGCTTTCCGTCGCGATTCATTAATGATGCATGTACATGCACGTACGTTTGTCTAGCACGAGTACTACTCACACATGCGCAAAATAGTAACCGAGTGCCCCTTACTCATGCGCGGAAGAGCCGTAGGGGTGAAGAAGTCGCAGATAAGGCTGTGTCCGAACGGGCTTCCAAAGATACGGCTAGGTCTATTGTCTGCGCGTCTCCATGTATTTCTAATGGAGCGAAGACCTAGACCTAGCTCTAGACAACATGCATAACTGGAGGCAATTTGGTGCATGCGCAAATGCATACTACCGCACAAACGTAGGTCGTTCGCGAATCGCAACGGAAAGCGTGGAGTTTCATACCTTGGACGTTAGTCACAATGCACTGTAGACGTCGTCCAATCTGGGCTAGGATAGGTATCAGCTTGTCTCAAAGAGGGCGTAGTCCTACTTTTATTGACTTGCAGGGAAGCGTGGTCTATTGGTTCAGATTTGGTTTCAATCCAGGTGCTGACCGTAGGCTTTTGCTATAATAATTTATTCCGCCAATCAGATGTCAAAAGGGTATTCATACCGCAACATGACTGTGTATAAACATTTGATCACGCCTGCTGCAATTTGATAATGCCCACTGCGTAAAAAGGCTCTGGCACCTGGTTACAAGACAGTGAAATCCATTTCTATTGGTCAAAACTTTGTGTGCGACGCGGCACACATAACTCACCACACGTGCACCAAGTCCACATACAGACATAAGGATATTCTTCAGGAGTACTTGCACAGAAATGTACCATAAAATGGACGGGGTATGTTTGGAAAAATGAAAATAAAATTCTTGAATAAAATCCTTGGAAATTTATTGTGTGTTGACTTCTTTTGACTTTCATCCCATTCAACATTTTGAAATTTTAAAAACAGATTCAGGGAACAGTATTGAAAACAGATTCCCCATCGTTAAGACCGTTTGTCAGGGACCAACCAAAGTTTAAGTTCATAAGCTTACATTAGCCTGGTGACCAGACATCACACGTTGATCTGAATTTGCTTGGCTTTTCAGCGGTCAAATGTGATCCTCTGGATGTCCCCGGTACTCCAGGCTACATGCCACTGTCATGCACGCTGGACGGAGTGACAGTGAGTGACACAGACCAGATGCAGAGTTACGGCACCATCTGCGTGGCGTTATGTGACCTGGGATTCACCAGTAGTGGCTCAGGGAGTCGTACTTGTCAGTTGAACGGCCAATGGGACGGTGTTCCACTGCAATGTACAGGTAGGCACTCTTCATGAAGATAGTTGTAGGGTTCTAGACTACACTTGTGGTCCTGCGCCATCGTGACTTTCTTTATTGGTTGTATAACAGCACCGCTCACGTCTTCAATAAACATACCCACAGGTGGACCTAATGTAGGTTTAGCTCAGGAGGGGATGTTAGGAAGGGCTGAACAACTATTTGCTATAGGGTTCCTGTCATTTTCATATAGTGTCTCTGGCAATTGATGATGTGGGGTTCAACCTTCTAACCCCAAATGGATCCATCACTGATACCCTTATCTATGTTGAGCTTTATCTAAACGGGGGAAAGGTTTCTTCTTCTTCTCTTTTGTATAAAGAAGTGTCCTGTTTTACATGTATCAAGGGGGGTATTTGTCGCTGTTAGGAAACAAGTTTAGCCCACTTTGGGCTTCTCTCATGTTAAACTTGAATGACTGGCAGCATTTCCCTTCTCCCTGTAAAATTACAAATTATAGCCCCCCCCCCTTTTTAGAGAGTCACTCACACGTATTTTCTTGCGGTGAACTGACGTTACCCCGATTTTCCATGTTTGTCAGATATTACCCCGCCCACTGTGATGTGCCCACCAGACATTACATTGTTCGCAGGGCAGGGGACCAGCTTTGCAGTTGTTGGCTATGAGTGGGAACCTATCCAGGTATGGATGCGTGGTGTTTCAGCGTGTTCCTTCACTATTACTTCACTAAAGTCTGTTGATTTCATGCCTAATTTCCTTTTCCATGTTATGTCTAACTTCGTTGGAATATTTTGCTTTAAATATGTACGTTGGAAAATTTGTTTTTTCCTTAAAAATATTATTGCAGTTAAGAAAATGAAATTTACACATTATAGGTGGAAATGAACCTCTGTGTTTTAAAGATATCTATTTCCAAGTTTGCCTGGCCATTTTTAAAGGGTATTCTGGTGCCCTTTTTGGTTTTTATGCTGATGGCATTTCAACATTCATGAATAAAAGCGTGATGTCATCCTAGAGAGAAAACCACAATCTTGCATTGATTTGTGGGATGTTGACATTTTGCCGTTCTGAATGTCCTTTTATTGTTGTATAAGCCAACAAGCAAATGTTTTAAAATGATTTCAATGAGTAAATTTTTGGGTTTTGAGTTTTTACAGAAAAATCAGATAAACTGAGCACTGCCTTTCCTGGTTGACTAGTGGCAATAGCACCCTCAGTTGTCCAGAAGATCTTAGACAATTTTACTTTATTTATAAAGTGCACTTTTTACTACACATATCCCACAAAAGGATGACAATTAGTTTTTCACTCACTGAACGAGAGTATCAATATGCACAAAAAGTGTGTCTTAAGAAAACTGCTTCATAGGGACCCTTCACAGCCTGGGTAGGTCTGCAAGCAAAGCAGTCTGTCTAACATTTCGGTGCTGTACTAGCATTGGTGTATACATTTGTAAACCATTCAGGCCATGGATGCCAGTGGTAACCTCACTGCCAGACTGAGTACCATCAATGGACAGCCAGCACCGGCCAATAGGAGCTCTGTATTCTATGAAGGGACCTATCGGCTGGTCTATACTGCCGAGGATAGCAGCAGTAACACGGCATCCTGTGATGTCAGTGTGAACGTCCTAGGTAACAACAATAAGTACATGTAGGATGATTTGTGTTGATTTGATAACCCTTGGTTACTCGTGAGTCTGATTCGGTCCAAATAATTGGATATATATGAAAATTAAGCCTTCCATTTGATCAAATATTCCATAATTGGTCGAGTCCTCACCAAAGCAGAAACACCTGTGCATTTTTTGGTGGTGGTCTTTCTTGCTGGGTTTCAGGCCATTGGTCTTTAAGAGGCTTGGAGTCCAACTGATGTTTGGTTCTGATTGAGGATATTATTCCCATCAGTCCTAGCAAGATTACACATCACAAAAAGTGAAGAAGTAAAACCGGAAGGAAAAGTTTCTTCTTGCCTTGTATTTCTTTTCAATTTTTTGAAAAGATGCTTTCGGAATACAGTTTTGTAAACAACTCTGTTGTCTTTGTGTAAATCATTGATATTCACTCCCAAGTTCTGTATTTGACATCCATACATACTCAATTATTTGAATATTTGGCATAGCCCCAGTTGCTTTATCCGTCACCACCCAAGTTGTCCTTTTTGCCTTCATGAAGTGCTAATTGAATTTTTGGCGCAAAGATTATCAGTTCCTTAAAAGTTTCCTTGTGCATTAGCAAAGGTAGTTCTAACTTTTGTGAGTGTTAGGGGCATTGTCTTGAGTATCATTATTTTGCCGTCGTGATTGCATTTCTGAAGGATTATTACAATTTTTAAAATCCTTCAGTAAGAAACAACACTATGATCTTGCCTTCCATTATGTACTGGTCAAGTCCTCTTCGTTGAGTACACTGAATCTTGTGTATTTTTTGATTTTGAGAGACTGTGATTGTTTTTATCTCCTCTCATTTGGTTCCTGCCACAGTCGCCCGTTGCCCACCGTTGTATGCTCCCCAGAACAGTGAGTCCAGTCTGGTGTCTGGCCAAGGGACGTGTCAAAACTCTGCCGTATATGGCTCTGTGTGCAGCATAAGCTGTGATGCAGGTTACACACTGTCAGATGGTAGCCAAGAAGTCACTGTTGAATGTGTCAAGAACACAGCTTCATCAACAGTTGGTTACTGGCAGGGCTCGGCAGTAGAGTGTGACCGTAAGTATCTTCAACCTGGCTGATCTATGCCCAGTGAAGGCACCCCACCCCATCCGAAGTTTGATTGGCTGATATCTAGTCAAATGGCATTCACTATTTTTTGCTGTCTTGCTATTCAGAGCCGAAGGAACTCTGCCTGTAGCAACCGCGGAACTTTACGCAAATGCATACCGGGGTACTGTGTACCGTATGCATTCCTAAGTGCTAGTGCCACAGAATTCAGTTTAACTATTCGATGAAGAGGTATTTTGGAAAAGTGTTCGTAAATTTTCAACAAATTTCTTATTCAAATAGACATTAGTTTATAGATGAAATTACACAATCTGCGGGAGAGATGTTTTCAAACAAATAATCAACTTTATCTTATGGTGTAGTCACACTATTCCCATCGATGGTTGTACGAGATGCCAGTGACCATGAATGCTGCAGGCATTGCAGCCAACAGGAAAATGGGAAGTTTTTAATAAATAGCTCCACCAGAGTGATTCAAACATAACTGCACTGCACCCGCATTCTGTTAACAAACATTTGACCAGTAGGCGAGCTATACTTCATGTCCGCACTGAACAGTATCTTCGTGTCTATTATCACATGCGATTAATCTGACTCAGACCAATTGGGTGACCAGAATTGGAAGCCATTTCTGCAGTCACATTATACCCCTGGACTTGTGAGGTGCATGTGTGTGCACGCATTATGCGCCTCTTCACCCAATAGGAAGGTCTCACTTGCCTATGCCCAAGGGCAGATCCAGGGGAGGAGGGCCAGTGGGGGGGGTTATGGTCCCCAAAGGGTGGAGCCCAAAATATTGGGGGGGGGATTAACGAGAGAAAGGCAAATCTGTTGATCTATCTCATTTTCGACTCTTTTGAAAACGTGTGAAACGCTCCCCCAAATTAGTATAACTTCATTCCTCAGAATGGCCATAAAAGGTTATATGAAAAAAATGGCCACATTTTTGACCTCCCAGAAAACAAGTTCCCCCCCCCAAAAAAAATAGGTTGTGGGTCCCCCTTGCCTGATGCATGCATACTTTAAGTTGGCGAATGTGCACATGAGTGTAGTGCCACCGCTGTTGTGGCACCCTCTTTGCTGAGTCTATGTACACAAT
Organism: Acanthaster planci; assembly: GCF_054643075.1. Lineage (NCBI taxonomy): Eukaryota > Metazoa > Echinodermata > Asteroidea > Valvatida > Acanthasteridae > Acanthaster > Acanthaster planci. The sequence continues at coordinate 25,238,072 of NC_141778.1, read as the reverse complement.
TAAAACAAAAGTTTCTGACAATCCTTGTGGCTTCGATTCAAAGCGAATTATTCTTTCAATATTTTGTCACCAGCCAACATGTGCCAAGTACCAGCCATCCCCAACGGCTACATTTCAGGCTGCAGTGACCAGGAAGTGGAGTATCAGTCATCTTGCACATTTGTGTGTAATCCTGGTTACCGTAGTAACCATACATCCCAGACTACCAGGACGTGTCAGGCTGATGGTACTTGGACAGGCGTACAACTTGTTTGTGAAGGTATGGTTTCTTATGGCTTGTTTTGTCCTTGTTTACCGATTCGGTGTATCGGTTTTTACAACACAATGGCTGAGAACAAAAATGTAGATAAGCAACTAGTAGTGGTTTGTTGTCCAGCAGGCTTTACCTTGCCTTCTAGTAATTTTCATATAGCTCTATGATCCTACCCATCAAAGCCAGCAAAGGACACCTTAAACGTGCATGGGATGTAACGGTTGTGTAACCCTCTGCCTACATAATCTGTTGCATCTGTACAAGTGTGTGCGAGGACATTGTACATTGTACACGTGGAAATACCCTGGATTGTTCGCTTTTGACTCTCGAGTATATTGCATTTTACCAATACAGGGAAAATTTTGCTCCGAGTCAAAACAAAATGATAATGCTATATGCCATTAGATCAGGCAAAAGTTGTAACGTGTCCAGTCATGTGCAGCACTTTGAGGTGAATTAGTGTTTCTGTGAACAATACCAACACAAGAGTCAACTATCCAATTAGCAAGGTCCGAACCTTATTTATTGCAGCTGTTGTGTGTCCCACCTTACCAAGCCTGGACCATGGTACAGTCCAACCCAGTGAATGCTTCACCCAGCATGAGCTTCCATACAACACCCAGTGTATATTCACCTGCAATGAAGGCTTCTCTCTCAATGGTCCCTACAGCAAGGTTTGCACTGCCCAGGGAGTGTGGAGTGATGCACGCCCAGTCTCCTGCTCAGGTAAGCTCAAAAGACAACCTGCTCACTTTCTGTCGTGTAGATGTCTCCCCAAGCGTGACTGATGAGCATTTAAATATTAAGTATAAACTTTAAAATATTTGCAATTCAGATTACAAAGCTAGCAAATCTTGGTCTTTTGTAAGGCAAGGATGATGACACTTTAGACCTGTTTTTTTTGCCGGGAAGTACTTGTAGCAGAAACAAATACGGACTGGTTTTGTGTGTACATTTGCCAGAGATGCAGGTAACTTTGACAGAAGTCCAGCTCACTGAATTTGTCTTTATTTTTGGTTCATTCTCTTTGCAAGATTACCAGCCGCCAGCATTCATAGGAATCTGTCCTATGTACATCTCCAAAATTGCACCAGCCAACATGAGACAGACCGTTGTCACATTCCCCACACCTAATGCCACAGATAACTCGGGTGATGATGTGACAGTGACCAGGTTTGTTTTCATTTCGGGGTATTTAAAAAAAAAGTTTGATGAAGGAATAAAAGTGTGATGGGGCAGTTTTAAACTTACTAGATTGAAGCCAACCCATCACAATTTTTCCTAAACTAGAGTGAGCTGAAAATTTCTATTTTCCTGACGATTTTGTCTGTTAACACCCTTCCAACCATATCTGTGGTATGAGCCCCATGAGAAGTATAGTAGACCCCCTCGTGTGGTGTGCTTTGATGTTACCTTGATTTCTCCCAGAGTGCTGCCAGACCTCTTTGTTTAAAACATCAACATGCCTTCCTGATGTAGGCATGCCGTGTGATGCGACACCGAATGCAATGAAAATCCAACTCCATGAAACACAGCCTCAGTGGCTGTATTGTTTCACGATTGTTATAAAAGAGGGTCAAAGTCCATAAAATGAATATTAATCTTTCACAGGAGACTGGTGAAGAATTCTAAACCAGTTGATACTTTACCATCATTGAAACTATCCACGCGACTGGTTTTTGATTGATAGAAATGGGTAAACTAGTATATTAGTATATTTGAATTGGATTTGATAATCCTCCGTAGACCCATGAGCTGATTTCGTTTTCAGGCAGTGCATGTTTGTAATGAAGTATGCCGTTGGCCATTGGAGAACATTGGAGCCCAATCTGCCAATCAGGCTCACATGCACAGAACATGTTTGAACAGGTGCAAAGTCAGGTACTTTGCTTTATTCCCGAGTAACCATGGTAACCTTCCCTTTTGGATAACTGAATTTGCTCCTTGAAGATATGACCCCATTACGCTGGTATCACACTCAAGCACCCATCCTACGCATTCTTTCACCTCAGATGTGCATGCATGTCACAACGCACTGTTGGTCAAAGAGACATGGAGCAGTCTGTAGCACTTCTCAGGGATCTCAAATTATTGCCAGAAAAGCCACTTTTCATTTGGTGTTGAAGCACTCTTGACGGGTACAATGTTTTAATCTGCCTCATTTCCAAAAGTAATTTTTGTATGTGGCACCACACCGTCTACCACTGGCAAACGCACAAAATTCCAAAGTACTGATCATTTTGCCGAATTGAAGGGGCTGGCCTTTTCTGCTTGTTTTCCACCCATAAGTTGTCTTTACATCAGTTGCGAAAGCATTTTAGATCCTTCTCTAATTCTGTTTTGCAGTCAAGACCCAAGCCTTGGCTCAGGTTCATCCTTCACCGAGGGTACAACCCGCGTGGTGTACATTGCTACTGATGCTGCATTGAACAGAAGGCAATGTGATGTGTATGTCACTGTGCAAGGTAGGACAGTGTTCTTTTTAAATGGTTTATACATATTGACTGTTTCAAGTGTCCGAAGCACGCCCTCATTGGCAAAGCAGAGACAGGTTGGTGAGAATGGTTGCATTCAGGTGCCTAGCAAACATGTTGAGTCTGTGCTTTCATAAGTTGGTTGCACATGCTTAGTTCATCCTGGACTATACCATGAACCTGGATGTGCCCTCGTCAAGTTCCCACTAAAGGCCCATCAGAGGAGACTTTTCAAATTTTGCATTAGGTCATATGTACGTGATTATGCATCCAGATAGGAACTCTAACAGCAAAGAAATTTATTTGAACAATTTAGTTTGAGCGAGGTTCTTTCACAGAACGTACAACTTGGAATGACCAGACCAAACAAGTACGCTGATGGTACACAGAGGTTCGTCTCGTGAACTGCTCTCTTGATGTCAAGCCACTGTCAATTTCAAATTCCCCCTCCTAACCTCTGCATTTCCTTGACCCTTGACCCCCACAGTTCTACGCTGCCGCCCACTGCAAGCCCCTGCCAGTGGGTCCTTGGTCCAGTGCCCCAGTAACATCTACGGTGCCACCTGCAGCTTTGCTTGCAATGAAGGCTATGACCTGATTGGGACGAGCAATAGAACTTGCGAGAGAGTCAACAACAACTGGGCCATTCAGATGAGTGGCAGTGACAACTTCCAGGTGGAGTGGACGGGGGAAAGCCCGACATGTTCACGTAAGGGGCTCTTGCAGTATTGTTTATTGTTAGCGACTTTTGTGCACTAACCTCTCAAGCGTCAGACAACTTCAGGCATGCACTATAGTTTGACCACTCATCATAATGCTTCTCAGCAATGCCGACTAGTGATACAGTTAGGCTTGACTATGCATAGTTAAACTATTTTCTAAAACATCACTGTCAATCGCATTTCGCTGTGCGTAAGCTGCAACTGTCACTGTGTTCATGGTCAATGAACATTGTCAACATTATTTTCATGTGAATGGTTCCCTCTGAAGTGTGTCGACATGACAGGCAATGCCCTGTATATCTAGTGAGATTAGACTGGCTATAGTATTCCTTGTCTAGATCAGTGGGCTGTGGCTTGGAATATCACACATGTCTATGGGAAGTAGCCGCAGTCGTTAGCCAGAGGCTGCCATGAGTGCACATATTTAGACAGAGTCAGTCCAAGTTTTGTCATGATTCCACTTTTTCCTGTGTTGCTGATTGATTTCAGTGTTCATAAAATATAAAGTCTTAGCATGATGTAAAAATCAGTATCTTTTCAGTTTTAATGTTTAAAAGCATTGCATAAATTGTCACATTTGCTCATTCGATATTGAAAGTATATTTCTCCCCTCATAAAATGCAGCTTTTGCTCATCGTTAGATTTGAATGAGTTGTGCATATGTTGGAGTTGTTTGAGTTTTCATCTTTTTAACAGTGCACTTTTGATTTTTTGCAGCCGTCACCTGTCCAGCCCTGGATGACCGGCTCCCTGCTATACGCTCAGGTTGCTTTCACTACCCACCAGCCACTGAACTGCTGGGAACCACCTGCAACTGGTACTGTCCGTATGGCTACGGTGGAGTTGGTTCCTCACGATCCATGTGCCTGGCCAACAGCACATGGGATGTGGTTGACTTCTCTTGTGAAGGTACGTCAGTGGGTAATGTTGCAGACAGAAAGTTGAAGTATGAGAAACTCCATTCAAAATTGTAAGCAAAATTTGGGCTACTTACATGTATATGCATGGATGTAATCAACTTATCTGTAATTGTGATTGCATAAATATGACCCGCTCTAGAAAAATGGGTAACAAGTCAGGTTATCAGTTTTTGATGTGGCTGGATTGAGTACATCAAAAGCTACAATTTGATTTATGAATGACCCCTGTAGTGCACTGTATTCCAGAGATATTTATACATTTGCATAGCCACATTTTCAGATTCAATAAAAGCACTTTTTGAGAAAAAGCTCAGAAGGTGTAGGGCTTGGAAACACAATGCTTATGTGGGATTTCCTACTGAATGATCAATTTTTCATCTGCATTCATCAGTATCCATGTCTGTAGTCACAAATTCTGAAAACATAAATGTTATACAAGGTAATATGAGGAAAAAACACAAAATCACATTTTTGAAGACATTTTGCCCTCTCCAAATAGAACAGGCCATAACATATTTTGGAATTGCCCGACTTAGTACCCTTTTTTGCAGAGCGGGCCACAAATGTGATAATCGGAAAAAGCACTTTGATAAAAAATGTGCATCAGGAGACTCATTTTTGTGAATAAAGCACAAAACTGGGCCTGATTCAAGTGACAGAAGCCCAAATTTGTGTGCTACATATCTTGTAAATTGTGAACCAAAAAAAAGCATTTGATAGTGTATAACGTACCTCCATCGTGAATGTTGAGAACAAAAGACTAGCTATGGCTCAGGCACAGAGTGGTAAACATGGCAACGAGACGTTATAAAACATGTTGCAACTGTACGACTAGTGGGCAATTTATCAACATCCATGACATAACATATGATGGACTTCATTTCTAAGTCTGACATTTTGTATTGTATTTTGAACATGGGATATTGTTACGCCCCTACATATATGAGCTTATTCAAAAATTGCTGTGTTAGAAATAAGTTCCAACGATGAGTTTTGCTCTAATTACCACATATTTATATGTGAATTGTGTAGAACTGAACATAATTGACCCTTAAGAGCTGGGGGGGGGAGCAGAATTGATCCCCCAAGATTTTTTCTGACATCATCGCAGGCATTAGTTTTTTCGCCGTGTTGAGCCTGCAGGTTTTTCTACTGGTAATGTCTTGCAGTCAGTTTGATACCAATTTCATTGAAATTGGTCACACTTTTCTTGCAAAATGCCCATTTTTCTGAGACAGGACAGCCAGAAAATGTTAGCTTTTCACATTGACATTCTCAGTGTATGCTGGCCAACATGCATGAGGTGTGAACTGCTAATAACCATAACAATGGGGCATGTGGCCTTGTAGTTAGGGTTTGTAGCTTCTGATCATAGGGTCGGGGGTTCGAATCCAGCTGGTGGCAGTATGTTGTGACCTTGCTGGTGGCAGCATGTTGCAATCGTGAGCAAGTCACTTTAAACCTATGTGCCTCTCTCCACCCAGGAGTGAATGGGTGCCTGTGAGGGCAGATTTGGTTATGTTAGCCGTGTGCGCCTGATATGGCAGCGTCAGCTAGTACACTCCCCAGGGAGATGAGATGGTTTTGTCAACAAAATTGAATCAGAGATACAGGTATTGCATTGATGCTGACAACTTGGTAACCAACCCCTGAGTGAGCAAAGTACCAGGGGCTGATGGTCTCAGACCTTGGTTAGCTTTATCAGGCACATTCAGGATGCTCTGTCAGCTGGTGTGGATGTCTTCTTTTCTTTGCCTAATGAATACCACGGCTTTTGTTTTCACAGCACATTTGGATGCTGAACTTTCAAGCACTGACTATTAACCATTTCACTGAGCATGAAGTACTTTTATCACATAGTTTTGTACAGTTTTGAGAAGGTAAAATGCTGTACATTCAACTGTATAGTCCAAAGAACACTAAATCAGAATATCAGATCAGAAAATGTTAAAAGTTGTGTCTGTGATAAACCTTTACTGTTTTGAAATTGTTTCCAGTGGGTAGCTGTCAACCCCTTATCCCACCAGCTGGTATGGAGATATCTCCATCCAACTGCCTGAACTCCCCAACGTTCAATGACATCTGCTTCCTGCAATGCTCCCAGTCAGGGTACCGAGTGGACCCTCCAACCTACGACTTCATCCGTTGCCGTGGCAACGGGGAATGGTCACGTGACATCTCTGCATCCACCTGCATTGGTAGGATTTACTTCAAAGTTTCAATCCTCTTTGTGTCATTAGTTCTGTTGTGTATTTGAAATCTGTTGAACTTGCAAACTGTGCTTACAGCATGCGAGCAAAGCTTTCTTTCATTGTCTGCTATATCATATGAACCAGTTTGAATTCCGTGGTGGTTTCCAGATCGTGGAAACCTTTCCTCCATGTCTGGTGTTGGGCTTCGGTTTCATGAAGTTAATCCTCCAAGATGGAGACTCTCAAGCTCACAGTAATTTTGTTTTCTATATAGAAACATTAAAATATCTAATGAAAGTACTAAGGTGTGGCAAAGTTTTATTTGGTTCCAATAGTAAACATTTGAAAATATTCCTTCAGTTAAATGAGGAAAGTGTCCCCCATGCCGTAATTACTTGGCTGTCTTGATACCAAACAAAACCCTCTGTGGGAACTGTACTGAGGCAGTGTCATCAGATGAGAACTGCTTTGGTTGTATGTGATTTCAGATTACGAGGATCCTTATTTCACTTTATGCCCGCTGGATTTCATCGAGTACCCATTGCAAGGCGCATCTGAAGCCACTGTGACATGGAGTGTGATGGCAACAGATAACTCTGGAGAAACACCATCTGTTAATTGCAGCATCCAACAGCCAGCAGTGCTGACTGTAGGTGAACACCTGGTCAGGTGCACGGCTACCGACGGTGCAGAGAACCAGGCATTCTGTGACTTTGAAGTTCTGGTTAAAGGTATGCCATTCGCTTTAAATTCAACACAAATTTCACGCGCTTAATTGTTAATCAGAATTCAGTCCAGTCAACTGTCTCTCTAGAAAGACAAATTCAAGGTTCGTTGGAAAATTGATTCGTGTCAGTCTTTGCAAAAATGAAGATATTTTCTCAAGGGTTTGGCGAAGCAACTTGCCAACTCACGTTAATACCGAATTCAAATCTTTTATGTATGAAGGATGATAGAGTTCTGTTTAAGATATTTGATCTGATGCAAAATGATGCCAAACTGTATGTTAAATAGTAAAGCATCCAGTATATACTTGATATTCTCAGTGCCTGTCATTAAACTCTGCATGGATGTCTGGATAAAAGGTGTCTAATTGCCAGTATTTGATTTATCCCAGTTCGCCGATGCAGGCAGCTCAACCCTCCCTTCTACGGCGACTTTGTCACAGAATGTGACAGCAGCCATGGATCTACTTGCCAAGTCCGCTGTCAGAACGGCTACACCCTGCAGGGTTCAGACACCGCTACATGCTCCAGGAATGCCAGCACTGGCTTGATGTACTGGGACTGGAATGGCCGACGCCCAACCTGTCAAAGTAAGTGCAGCATAAAATGGCATCCTACATTTGCACCACGGCCTCAGGTCGAACATGGCTGAAAAGCAAAAGTGGTGCACTTACCGGTTCCAAGTTTTGAAAAACAGAAATCTGCCTTCAGCAGAATGATATAAGTATGAAAAAGAACAGCTAGTCAGAATCAGTGGTCAGAACTTGAGCTTTCATGCTAACTTCTGTTTAATATTCACTTCAGATGCGTGTTTTATTTCAAGCAGATTTACTGAATGTCTGTGTAAGAAATCTTTTAAAGAGCGTATTAGTAATACTGATTACTTGTCATACTTGTAGCAAAAATAACGAGCAATTTTCAGCCAAAACTTACAGGCAGTCGAAGAGTTCAGAGATAGCCAAAAGAGTTAAATATATATCTTGGTTTGAAGGGCAGGTGCTGATAACACTTAAAAATTACCTTTGTCTTCAGTTTCCAGCTGTCAACCTTTACCAGACGATTTGATCCCTGTCGGTGGGGGTGTCTATCCCTCCTTCTGCCGTGGTCCCATTCCTCCCTATTACGGCACCACCTGTCATTTCTATTGCCGCAACGGATTCACCCTGGTGGGCCCTGTAGACCATCAGAGGTTGACCTGCCTCTCCGATGGAACATGGAACCAGAACTTGTACACACTCAATGTGCAGTGTCAAGGTGAGTCCAGAACAAGAGATCTGTCCTTACGAAGAAGGTTTATCTGCTCCGTAAAAGCTAAGTAAAACTCTGGTAACCAAGAAGCAGTGTTCTGATGAGACCATCTCAAACGTCGGTGACCGTATAGTCACCAGCAAAGATCGTATAGCACCGCATAGCAGAGAAAGATGGAGAACTTCATCGCGAATACACGTAAAAACGTTGTAATCGCATAGGCGCCATTTGAGCAAGCGATACGCCTGCGCAATGCACATTACTGCATAGGCGCAGGCGCCGCAGCAGGCACATGCAGCTGGTGAGCCTGCGCCGAAGCATTACCGTAAACCATGCAGGCATATCGCTTGCTCAAAAATTACACCTTTTGGGTAGAGTTATCCATCTTGCGCCTTCGACGCTATACGATCTTTGGTCACCAAGTCCCTAATTTTGCCATTTTATCATGAAGACCAGCCAGACTTCACAATAGATGACAAAACTGGGGACCGGGCAGCTATGCAGTCACAGACATCAGCCCTCACTTTCAAGCCTAGTCACAAACTAATCAAATAAACCATTACAAAGGCATTCTGTGGTCAGTGTTCATTCCCTGTTACCCATGAGAGACTTGTGACTGACCCGCAGAGGTCTGAAAACCATGACATGTAGTTGACCTAATCGATCAAAGCATACTTAGCTGATACTTTGCAATGATGATCTTTCTCTTTGTAGTCTAATAGTTTTTTCTCCTGTCCTTTGTAATTCATGTTGGCTGGCAGAGTGTCGAGCACCAATAGTCACCACACTTTGCTTTATGGGGAGACTTTTCTTATCTTGATTATTTTTTTAGACAACATGCCACCAACCCTGCGTGTCTGCCCAGGCTCCCTGTCTGGCTCCATGTCCGGCCAGTCCCTAGGTGTTGTGCTGTCCTTCGATGTACCCATGGCCGTCGACAACTCAGGAGCCCCACTGACATTGATCAAGACTCCTCCGGACATTGATTCCCCGTACAATTTCACACGGGACACCGACGTGTCGTACGTCTTCACAGACCCTGGAGGGAACAGTGTGTCGTGCAATTTCAGTGTCAGCATTCAAGGTGGGATCAGATGTTTTTTTTGCATGTTTAGTTGTCTTGGATGCTGTATTTTCACTGTTCTTAACCAGTTAACGCAGGAGTACATGTTAACACAATCTGGCAGTCAGCATACACATGGACAGCTGACAGGTTAACTGTCATGTCTGCCTCGAGTCATTGCCAGTGGATGTGTATACATAAATGCTACTGCCTCAACTTGCTTTGTACACACACACACACACTGTCAGACAAGTCTATAGAGGCAGGCTGTTTGTTGAACTGGATCACTATGCAGGGCCTGCTGTAGGAAATATCTCTTCATGCGAGTGCCCCGGGGCAAAGTGATGGCATGTTTCCTAAACTTGGCTGTTTTTCACTGCAGTGAACAGTCATTAAATGATTTAGTGTGAGTCAGTGGCTGAAAGGCGGAATGCTCACTCCGAGTGCGAGTAACTAGAGCAGCGAGTGCACCTCAGCAAAAGCGTCCGTTTTATGCAGGTGTAACAGATGGCATGCTTGTACATATGGAAGATGCCCCTTTGGTGGACCACACCGCTTATGTGTATACCCATTTGGCATGAGTTAGTACGAGCACATTTCTGCTGAAATGTATCGTGTCCTTGTAGGTGCCGTGTGTAGACGTTGGAAATTCCCCCCTTGTGTCTTTTTTTTTAGTAATGAGGAACATGTACTTCTAGAGTAGATTTGCTCTGTGCACCTACTAAAAACCAAGCCCTCCTGTACTTTGCAACATTCTTTTCATCAACGGCGACATGTTGCACACTTCATGTCGTCATTTATTGTTTGTTATCATTATTTATTTGTATATGAAACTCATGTGCCCCTCCACAACCCAAAATTGAAATGCTGTGATGATGGGAACATAACCTTTTCATGACCGTCTTCGTTGGATGTGCCTCCACTGAGCAGCCAGTCACATTGATTCCATTCACAATACAGTTCAAGTCCTCATTGGGGGACAATTTCATATGACGCGCTCTTTTTTTTGCCAGCTCCTTCTGTTCTCTCGTTCCACAGATAACCTCTCACCAGTCCTTGAGTTTTGCCCTCCAAATGAGAACATTACAGCCAATGGGAGACTTACCACTGTGACTTGGCAAGAGGTAAGAACTTTGTCTGAGATTCAAGATTGAATTGAAAAAGACAGTGACTGCTTTGTTACCTCACTCTGTTTAACCTCTGACATCTTGTGCAGAAACTGAACATTAGTCTGTGGGCCACTAATGAGACCCACTAGTGGATTTGAATGAACAAAAAGTATATGGCCCCCCGGCTTTTGATTATGCCTCTGTCGTGCATAATGTCATCTTAGTTATTATCGTATTTATTTGTTTTCTTGTATATCCTTGATTAATTTGTACACATTCATATAACCTGATTGTTACATTTGCACTATCGAAATAAATGTTAAATGAATTGAATTGAAAAAACAAAAATATGTGTGAACGAATACTAGGAAATTAAACTAAATGAATCAAAGGAGTTTTCGGTATTACAAATGTTTCGCATTATTAACACAGAAGGTACATGTATGTTATACACCTTAGTTACACGTACATGTATGGGATACAAATAAAATATAGTTTTAGGGTGGATAGATGAGTTTAGCTAAATTTCCTCGGTACTGGAAGTTGAAACTAGTTTGTCAACTTCCAATACCGAGGGGAGCTAAACTAAATAAACCATGTCATATTTGTCTTACCATACCTCAGACATATTCAGTTGCCATTAAAAATTAAGGGAAAGGCAGGGTACATGTGTGCCGCCATCTGTTCACGTGTTGTCTGCCTGAAGCATAGCTGGGGCGATTCTTGCATGTGTGTACTTCTTCACCCGTGTGACAGTCCCACTTCATTGTACCCTGGGATAAATTCAGCACAGTGGCATTTTTGAGTTGTGCTCTGATCTTCATGGGCACGACTGGTAAACAGTGAAAATAGCAACTGTTAGATGATGATGATGAACGGACTAGTGACAGTTTAGCTTGAAATCCTAATATGAAGAAGGTATGGTACTCCTTACGCCAGTGAAGGCTTGAGTGCCCCTACTTACAGATGAATTCAGCGACGTTGCAATGGATTTTGCAGGGGCTCCCTATAACCACTTGCTGCCGGGTGCTTTTAAAAATGCAGTGCACACATACGGGAGATTTTCAAGATTTTCAGTCTTCAAAATTCTTCAAAAATTCATCATTTCATTTAATGGACGTTTACACCTGCATGACAGGTAACCTTCATTGACTCCCGAGTATTTCAGCCAGGCCTACTGCCCTGTAAAGAGAGCCCAGAATTGTGAGGTGTTGCGTTTCCTTTGTCCCCAGTGAATGCGATTGGTGTCTTTACAAACACGGCTAGATTAGCATGCAGCGGTGCTGTGTCACTCATCAGTGGGGCCCTAGAGCACTTCTGTCCGTGGTGCTAATCTGTGGGTGCGCTGTGCCCAAAACAGTGGTATACTGTTCAAAAACAGTGACGGATTACCATGGAAAAATGCAGACCGAAAAACGATGGCAAGGTCTTTTGTTCTGAGTATGGTCTTTTGTTACACGGACCAGCTCTTTTATCCCATTTCAGGCACCCTGGCTCTGCATATAAACCCATGGTGGTCAAAACGGGGTTCCCCGGCAGCAAGTGGTTAAAGGCGGCAAGTAGCAAATTTGGTTTTGTAATGGAGAGACTGTCATGGAACAGTGGCTCCATAGAAAATCAGGGCCACTAGAAATGGCCAGTGGTAGATACCATGGCTGCCACATTTGTCCATAATTGGCAAAATTTTACTTCAATAGTGCAAGAGGACCAAGCACAGTGTTTAAAAATTGTTTGCCTTTTACAAATTAAAAAAGTTGCTTTGTAACACGTTGGTATGTTACAAATTTGGCAATTGTTTCTTTTCAGATGTTGAAGTCAGTCTTGAGTCTTGATTGAATCAAACTTGAACATTTTTATTCTCTTTTGGGGATGCATTTGCAGCCTGTTTTCCGAGAGCTGACCGGTGATGAACTGGACATCAGTTGCAGTCACCAAAGTGGATCGTCCTTCCCATGGGGAAGTCACAACATCCAGTGCAGTGCAACTAACCTGGACAACAGCAAGACCACAATGTGCCAGTTTATCGTCACAGTCGCACGTGAGTAGTCCCCCTTTTCCGTTATGAGACTCTAACAAAAGCATAGCTGGAGTACTTAGTCTATCTGTCTTGAGTAGAAGCACCTTCTCATCAGTTTAAAAGAGCCATGTTAGTGAGGAGCGTTCATATTGTTGGTAGCGATGCAACTGTAATGCTTGCTTTTAATGTTCATAGTCGTTTGTGAACCAGTGAAATGCAGTTCCGACCAAAGGAGCCTCCATTGCTACGAAAATTGCGTCATTACTTTGGTCTCTTGAGCTCGGGGTTCACAGTGTGCTGAAGTAGCATGTTATAGATTCCTTGCAGATTTATAGTACGAGAAATGGTTGTGTGTGAGAAAAAAATGTCTTTTTTACACTGGCTTGCAGGCTTCAGCAGCCAGTGATTTTGAAGTGGATGATTCAAGGAGGTACCTACATACATGGTCCTTTCTTGCTCTGCCAGAGCTACAAATAACATGCTCACAGATGGTTGGGGCGTACGTACCTTGTGGTTTCTGGTTTGAGTCCCATATTAAGTTGACTTCATTTCATTATTGTGCCTCATCAAATTTTCTTTTTTTTTGTGGGTCGAGGAGGTGCTTCTGAGACCAGATAACTTACATGTACATTCATACGTTATAATTTTTGATAAGTTGGATTTGTGCCTGTGAATTTTGATGCTTCACATAATGCTTTGTTAGTCATACTTTTTTCTGTGTACGTGTTAGATGCAGAATATTTTCTTGCAACATTAGAGTAAAATTGCCCTCAGAGACATCATTTGCTTTTCTTACAGGGTAGCTGCAATGCAATTTTTTAATACAGACCTTCAAAATGCACCGTTGTGTCTCAATTCCATTTTCAATTTGAGTTTCACTATTTTAAAGGGTGTTGTGCTGTCTTTTTGGCGCTTATGCTGCTGAGAATTTCCATATTCATGAGTAAAACTGTGAGGCCATCCCAGGAAGAGAATTTCAGTGTTGCATTGGTTTGTGCACAAAAAATTGCTGAAGGTCTTAGATTTGCTGGCCTCAATGTGCTTTCCTTTGGTGATTCATTGTGTATTACAGTAGTAAGTAATTAAGCAAGCATGCAACCCTTTCTCGTAAATGTTTTCAGTGAAATAATTTTGAGGACACAATTTTAACAGAAACATTGAACTAGGTCTTCCTTAGATGACATCACAACAACAGCCCCCTCAGTGGTCCAGAAAAGCATGGGACATTTTTAATGTTTTTAAAAATTGCCCTTTTCAAATTGATGGTAAATATTTTGCTTGCAGTTAAGAAGAGGATAAAACTTGCAGAAAAATTGTGTGCAAGAAAAATCCATTGCTTCTACACTTGAAGAGCTCCCTCTCAAAAAGGCTTTGTTCTGCCCCGTTCTGCTCATCTTTATTTTTAGAAGTTCAACCATGCTTTGATGTGGACTCCCTCTGTGAAAAAGTAAATCTCTTTTAATCTTTTTTTTCTTGGCAGCCCGTCCTTGTAGTCCTCTGGACCCACCCAGAAATGGAGCCAAGGGCTGTGATGAGTGGGCCTTCGGACTCCACTGTGCCATGTTTTGTAATGCAAATTACGACGTGCCTCCAACAACCAACCCCAGCCATACATTCCTAGTCTGTGGTTCCACTGGGCAGTGGGCACCAGTTCAGAGGTTCCCACGCTGTGCTCGTGAGTTAGATTTTGCCTATTAAGTGTTGAGTTGTTCTTGTGAAGCTAGTCAGTCCTTGTCATTCTCTGCACCTAGGAAAGAATGTTATCCTACTGATGCAAGGTTGGAATCAAATTATTGCTACTTTTAACCCCAAAAGAGCTGGGGCGGGGAAATTGTACTTTTCAATTTTATGCTGGGCATTCAAGAGTTTTTAAGCTTCGCAGTTATTTTGCACCACTTTAATGAAAATCAGACATGCCGTTTTTGTCAACACGGTCATTTCTCAAGGATAATTATAGGCCCAAAGTATCAACTTTTTCCATTGTGCCCTATGCACAGGCCAACGTGTGAGAAAGGGTGAAAAAACCCAACAGCAAACCTTTGATCAGGTGAAATATGAACTTTGCCAATGTATTCAAAATGTCTTTGCGTGATTCCAAAGATTAAAACAGAGTACTCGTGGGACATGAGCTGAGATGCTTGGAGGGAGAGTGCTGAGTGACTGAATAGAATTGACTGCAGTCTACCATGTGCATTAAAAGCAAAAGTTGACTTCCTACAGAAACTCAAATTGATTACTTGGTGCAACAGGACAAGTTAACTCTAGGCAAAAGAGAGACACTAAACGACGTTTGGAAAAACATAGCAGTGAAGCACAGTTGGCACAGTCACCGGCCAGCTACACCAAAATGATACGTTTCTTCTTGTGGATTTTATATGTTGACCCCTCCCCCTCTTCTGGCCTTGAGTTCAAAATAAGCTTTTCACAAAAAGATTTAAAACAGACAGAATGTAGGCTTCATCTTCAGCTTTTAGAAGGTACATGTATGCTTACTGGCTGTTAACATTCAAAACACACTACTAATATATGCACTTTCTTGGTAAGTGTTGACTCCCTGATTTAAACTCTTGACCAGTTTTTTTTTCAAGGCCTTTCACCGGCTATCTTTTTATAACCTGGAAAAGTGGCAAATTTATTTTACACCCCCAAACAACCAGATAAAAATCAAGAAGATCTTGGGTTATGGACTCAGTTACCCCTCGCAGCCTCCCCCCCTAAAACAAATCAAAAACAACCCCAGGCAATTAACAAAATATGGTTTGGAAGCTGTGTAGAATCATTGGGAATTTGAAATGACAGAGACAAAAACAGTAGAAAAGTAAACAATGTGTAAACCGGACTCCCCTGATGACATTCATAGATGCTGTATGTTAAAGATAAAGTTGGCTACAGTGTCACATGAATCAAACTAAAAGATGTCTTTTCCTTGCAGGGAGAGTGCGACCAGGACATATGTATGTGCTGTCTGATCTGCATTACTACAGTGGTGATTGTTCGTCACCCGACACACAAGCCCAGATCAAAGAGCAATTCATCTCCATATTGGTCAATGAGAGCTACTTCCATGAGATCTGCACTGCCTATTCTGCGGAGTGCCACGTTGGCAATGTGGAGGTCACCTGTGGACCCAGAAGTGGTAGGGGTGGGATCTTTCGACGTGATGTCAGCGCCTTGCAGGATTCAGCGCTGGACTTCGGCTTTTTCGGGCTGGACCAGCTGAACGTCAGCACCCAAGAGCTCGCAGTGGCAGACAAGCTTTCTGAGCATGCCCAGAAGTGGCTGTCCAACATGCATTCAAAAAGGAAGCCGCCGCAGAGTAGTCACGACAGCCAACGCCACTGGTTCTCCACCCCAAGGCCAAAACCCAACAGAGATCAGACCCGCAGTCGACGGTCAACAATGTCGCACTCCTTCCGGATTTCGTTCAGCATGAATTACATGCTGCCCTCCAATTCCAACATGTCAGAGGACAGTTTTGACAATGAATGCTGGAATGGCTATGATGGATTGTATTTGGCAGTCGATGATGTACAAGCCATGGCAGACGGCGGCATGTTGGGGCTTGCTGTGGACGGCATGGAGATAGACCCACTACCTCTGTTTGTTCCTAATGAACCAGCTCCATCCTGTCCCCCGGGATACATGGAAACCTACAGCTTTTTAAGGGACAGCATGACCTGTGGTATGTCTGTCACTGAATTCTTCAGCCAACCTAAATTTCACAGATATTTCCTAATACTCTACACCTCACATTAATTCTTGCAGTGCTCAATAAATGTGTAAAGAAATGAACCATGACATTGGCTTTAATGGGATTCGAACCTGCGACCTCCAAACTCCCCTCACAATTACCATTACTGTACTTGATTCCTTTTCGAGCGCTTCCTTGTGCTTATGCCACAGGTGTAGATCTTTGGTAGTAAATAAATGACTTTGAGTTTCTCAAAGTTCCTTACTGGGTGAAGATAGAGGTCATACACCAGTTGAAGTTATGAAATGAATTTGTCGTCACACTCAAGTATTTTTTGTAACTTTTGACAACTGCATCAACTTTCCTTGACGACATTCCACCAAGCCACCGTGTTTTTTCCATTGTTTTGTGGGAGTAACCAGCTAGGTGGGCATTGTTAAGTCAGTGTGAGTAGTCACTTCAGGGTCAAATCGAATGGAGTAATTGAACTGGCTTTTTGCAGGTACCTAGTCAATTCCTTTATGTGGTTTGTTTGAAGATTTATATGTGAAAAGCAAAATTCTCTTTGCTTGAACCCATTTCACCACTTTCAATGTTTGCAACATC
Organism: Acanthaster planci; assembly: GCF_054643075.1. Taxonomy (NCBI): domain Eukaryota; kingdom Metazoa; phylum Echinodermata; class Asteroidea; order Valvatida; family Acanthasteridae; genus Acanthaster; species Acanthaster planci. Next base: position 25,221,052 of record NC_141778.1, on the reverse strand, counting down.
ACCAATGTTGTTGACACTGTGACTTTGGTGGCATGATCCCTGGTTACAAAGGGGTATACTGGCTTCTGACTAGCGTTGCTAAACAGAGACATCAACACAGAGCAGAAACGATCTGTACAGCGCTGGGTAGCTCAGTTGGTGGAGCACTGACATGGCTCTTTGAAACTTGCAGGTTCAAATCTTGCTGTAGTCAGTTTCCGTATTCGTGTTACTATGTACATGTAGGCACCTGGTCAATTTCCCAATGTGGTGTGTTTGATCATTTAAGAAGCGTATTAGTAATTTTATTTAGTTATCACACGGGCGCGAGTAGAACACAGAATAATGTACTACGTCTGTACTGTATACCGCAAGGCCAAAGGTGGGATGGTATATGGGACACAGACACACTACATTATTCCGGGTTCTATGAGCATGCTCTTGATAACGAATTTATCTTCAAGCAGACTTGACGTGTGCAATCTGTGAATTTAAAGTAGTTTTTGCAGATGTGCATTTGCTGTTAGTGTAAAAAAAAGTGCAATTCATTGAGTTTCAATAGTGCATTAGACAGGGTTTGATATGAACCATGCAATACAGTTATCACACTGTTTGTTGCCATGGACAGACCAATCAGAATTGAGAATTCAAGTTCAAGACAATAAGCTGTACTGCCTGTACATGTAACGCCATACTACATGTAGCCGAGTTCTGAGCAGGTTGACTTGGAAATATTACAGGGACAGAGTTAGAATCACCCAGAAAACTTTAAAAATATGTTTATTAAAACAGCTCTGTATTGTTTTTTTTTTTCAACCCAATTTTACTGAGCCAGTTGGCTGTCCAGCCGGTCAGTTTTTCAACAATGACACTCTGACCTGTGAGGAGTGTCTTATTGGTCGGTATCAAGATGAAGACCTGGAGCCCCAGTTCACCTGCAAGTTCTGTCCTGTAGGAACGTCGACTGTTGGCGTTGGGTCCGCCAATCTGACAGACTGCCTGGGTGAGTGCAAAAGTAGGGAGGGTCCACTCCTCAAGCAAGAGCTGCCATGAATACCACTATTCACCGTAAGACTGTGGAACACAGAGGCCAAACTACTGACTGCTTCAAGTTTTGTAGTGAAAATGGTTTCCCAGACAAACTACATGAAGCTTTCCAAGGTTAACCACGGAACATTCTTTTTTTCTCTCTCAAGGTAGAGCTGCGGAATGTAGAATGCTCCATGGATCACTTTGGGAGGCTAGTTTTACTTCAACACTAGATAAAGTAGTCAATATTTGTGCCATAGAGTTTACTTCCTTTAAGTGATGAATGATGATTATGAATCTAAATGCAATTTAAATGTACTTCTATTTGGGTACAAAATTTGTCCGAAATTCAGTGGCGCTTCTCCAAACTACCTCCTCACAGTATGTTTCCATGCAACTCAGGGAATACATGTTACACACGCACCCGTTCGCATTTGCACACAGTATCAGTTGTTAGGAGTATAGTTCTGTGATTGCTACGGTCAGAGTGCTTTGATCACTCTGGGTATAGTTCATTGGCTGTCCTCAGCAGGAGAGCCAAAATGGTGAATACCATGTGACTAGCTCCCGGCCAATCAAGGTACAGGATCTGCATATGTGCAGTCGGAATGGTATCAAGCAGTACAAGCTTTCAACTCAAAACTGGAAGATTTTTTTATTTAGTTTGAATATAACGGCCTTCATCAATATCAAAAGATGGAGTCTGTGACAGAGAAGAAGCCAAGATGTAGAAAATTGTTTCGTCTGTTAATTCAACCTGAATATCTCATTGTTGAAGCTTTTTACTTCAGATGCTGTAACTACATGGCAGATTTGTACATGTCAGTGGATGTATGCATTTGAAGGCATGTTCTAGGGTAGTAATTATTTTTAAAGACAGCTTGCCATTGCCATTTCTGCTGACAGTTTGTTGTGATTTATGTTAACGAAACTGCAATCATGATTATTGTCATTTTCTGTGTTTTTGTCTTGGTGTAAACAAGTTCTGGTTTATTTTGAAGAAAGTTACCTGTCCTTGCCAGTGATAACAAACTTTTTCTGCTTGCTTCAGGAATTCTGCACTCTTTGCATCTCAGTTAGGATTTGCTGACAGTGAAATTAAAGAGAAAACAGTGTTATGTTGAAGTACATATAGACATGCAATATAAGGGGTCTTGACATGTTCATTATGACTGGAGGACACATATCAGCACCCATGACTGTAGGTCAAGAAACACTCGCAAATTAATATATACATGTGTTACCATAAACACAGGCATTTGTCCCAGTGGTCACTTTTCTGACACCGGTCTCGAGCCATGTTCCAAGTGTGAGAAAGGATCCTACCAGTCTGAGGCTAGGTCGCTGTCCTGTCTCCCATGTCCAGTCGGTCAGTCTACGGCCAGCATTGGATCCACGGACATAGAGGACTGTTCAGGTTAGTGTTGCATGATCATTAGTGTACTTATGATTACCGCTGATGGGTCATTAGGGAGACATTCCAGTAAGAGTGGGCACAATTTTTTTCCAACTTTATTGTCCCATAATTCAATATTCCCCAATCTGATCTGAACCAAACTATGTCTGTTTTCATTTTAGGCCCTAAACTATCATCTCTCAAAATATGGACGGTAAAATTCGGCCTCCTTCTGGTAGTTTGAAAATAGGGAGACACTGAAATGTCTCCCTAAAAGCCAATGTCTCCCTAACGCTGAAAAATTCACCACGAAATGTCTCCCAAATGACCCATTTGTAAATTTATTTTGTAACATTTCAGCGCGGAGTAAACTTAAATGTTTACATGAATGTGTCTCCCTAAAAGCCAATGTCTCCCTAACGCTGAAAAATTTACCAGTGGGAAAGTAAGGAAGTAATCACAGACCACAAAATGACCATGATAAATGAAAGTATTATAAATAAGCAGAACTAATAAAACTCAGGATTGTGAAAGGAGATTATTTAGCACACTGAAGTAACAGCTTCTGTTAACAGATTGTGGAAGGTATTTAACTCGTATACTTTGTTCTGACAGATTTGTGTCCTGCCGGGTCATTCTCTGCGTCTGGCGTACAGCCATGCACTCCCTGCCCATACCATAGCTACCAGCCTGAGCAAGGTCAGAGTTCATGTCAGCCATGCCCTGATCGACACATAACGCAGGTCACGGGAGCCACAAATCTCAGCATGTGTTCCAGTAAGTCACACTAGACTTCCCGGGTTGCACTCGGAAAAAGAAACCATACAGGGATCAAGTTTGAGTTTATCTGAAGTTGCCAAAATGAGGTCTGTTTTGGAGAACTAAATACTGGAATGAAAGGAGTATGAAATGAGTCTCCATTTGATGTACATTCGACGTGAAGAGGATTACACTTTATGCAGTTTTCCTAAGGAGATGAAATGCTTTTTTGGTGAAACAACCTTTGAAATGAAATTTGCCAAAATAAACAATAGTTTCCTCTGTAGTTATAGCAGAATAAATTCATTTCGTCTGACTGGTGGATTGGTGAGTACGTGCCATTGAAATTATTCATCCAAGCACATGGCATGGCTGCAGCTCAGAAATGGAAGGTCCATTTCATTGATGAATGGAAGTTCCATTTTTTGCAGTGACACTAAATTTGTGAACTTGTAGGTGGTGCAGTGATATCTTCAGGTAGAGATTCATTTAGGCATTTTAAAAAACAAATAAGTGTTTCACATTTGTAAGATCATTTATTGGTCATACATTGTTAAATTAGATATTATCTTAAGAAAAAAAGCCAAGGTTATTGCACCAAAATTGTCCACCTCCTCAGTACAAACCTTCTGCTCTGCTACTTCCTGTCTGAATGGCGGAACCTGCATGGAGCAACTAGAGTCCTTCCGCTGTGAATGCCCAGCAGGTCTGACTGGAGAACACTGTCAGACTGATGTGATTGACTGCCAACAAGATTCTTGTTTCAATGGAGGGACCTGTGTAGATGAACTCAATGGGTTCAGCTGCACCTGTGCTGCAGGATACCAAGGTACTGGGATAAAAGATGGATGAACCACTTGCCAACTCGTTCCAGGCATGGTGTGTTATTTGTTTTGCCCGAACACTGACTCTTTGAAATGATAAGATATCACAACTGCCTTGGACCTTAGAAATGGGAATCCTTGGTGGTCATTTGCTGTGATACGTTGAAACATTCCCCGCGCTATTGGCACAGGCAACCTTGCATATTTTACACATCGTGTGGTGTGAATTGTTTACTGAAAAAAGGGAAGAGATTATGTTATTTTGTGATTGATGTCTGAACTTTTTAGGGGATGGTACCCTTCAGAGTTTGAGAAGAGCTTGCTGAGAGGTTTTTGCCTTTAGTTAGAAAGACTCGATCGGCAAAGATCACAATAACGCAAATCCATGGAAAAGTTCAATGCTGATCCCTGAAGTAGAAGTTACCACATACTATAACTCTTCCTACATCTGAATAGCTTCACTTATTCTTTTGTAATTGGTGTAGTTTTGATGCCTTGCTCAAACCACACAACTGCAGTAGCCCTGCTTAATGGCTTTCATTTTTTGTATAATGCCTGTATCAGGTTGCGTTGTCGGGTTCCATCACAAACTTCTACAAGTGCACAGTGAATGATGCTGTCTGCTTAGCACACAAGCTGTCCTTTGTACACAATAATAGAAGATATGGCTGTTATTTCTCTTTTTGTACTACAATGTAGGTGATGATTGCTCTATCAGGATTGATTTCTGCATGAATGACCCTTGTGAGCATGGTGGTACATGTAGCAACCAGACTAGTGGATTCATATGTACTTGTGATGTTGGATTCACTGGTGTCACCTGTGAGGAAGACATTGATGAGTGTTTGATGCATCCCTGTCAGCATAATGGATCTTGCCATAATGTGGAGGGAGATTACTTCTGTGAGTGTGCTGCTGGCTTCATCGGAGAGAACTGTGAGACTAACATTGATGAGTGTAAGTCCAACCCCTGCCAACACCATGGTACTTGTGTTGATGGCGACGGTGCTTATCACTGTGTGTGTATCACAGGCTACTCTGGTCAACACTGTGAGATTGACATTGATATTTGTGCCAGCAACCCTTGTGCTGATGGTGCAACCTGCCAGGATTTGGATGATCGATATCAGTGCGCCTGTCCCCATGGTTATGGTGGGGTCCATTGTGATGTATTACTGAGCCCATGTGACTACCATCCTTGTGAGAATGATGGTGTATGTACAGAGATCTCCACAGAGGAGACAGGATACCAATGTGAATGCTTTGCAGGATTCACTGGACCTGACTGTGAGACTAATGTGAATGAGTGTGCCAGTGAACCGTGTTCTAACGGAGGAAGCTGCATTGATGGTGTCGACAGCTTTGAATGTACCTGTATGGAGGGTTTTGAGGGTAAGTATTCTCCCCAAAAGCTTTCCAAGAACCAAATTGTTGCTTTGATATATGGTCTGTAGTGATTGACAAAATTGGTGACACTTAAGTTCTGTTCTGAGTCTCCATGTCGCTCCCTGTCTCATGTTTTAGGCCCAGTTTTGTGCATGCACTTAATGAGGAAATGCTGAAAAGCACTAAACATACATGTGTACATGCTCATTAATAGCTTGAGATAAGTAAGAAACTGTAAATTGTGTCAGCAGTCTCTGAGTAAACTTTTTCTTAACAGCGTTTTTATTATTGCTGTAAATGAAACTCTAGGCTACAATTTAATGAGACCAAGATAGAACCCGCGGAATATCTACCAACTGCCAATCATTGTTTTACTGACTTGTCTCTGCTGATTTCAGGGCCTCGCTGTGAGGGACACACGGACCTCTGCAACCCCAACCCTTGTCATCACAACGCCGTGTGTGAGGCTGAAGGTGAGGATTATTACTGTGCCTGCCCTGCTGGACTGTCAGGCAGAGACTGTGAGATCCAGGTGGATGTCTGCTATGAAGGAACGACTTGCCTGAATGGTGGCAGCTGTGCACTGCCTGCTATGGACCAACTCTGTCTCTGTGTGGATGGATTTGTTGGTGAGTTCCAGAGACGGGGATTGTAACCAAGAATTTAAAAACAATAGAATCAAAATGTGGTGATTCCACCCTTACTGTGTCGTTAATGACCAAGACTCAGAAAATATCCTCTTTAGCAGAGAGTAACATTTCAGCAGACTAGAACCTGATGGCTGATGAATGTTGGTGATAGAATTGACCACCGTTACGTACTTTTCAAAAAGAAAATTCCAGAAGTTGTAGGAATAAATTCCGATTTTGGAGGCTATTTGACATTTCCTCAACATTTTTTAACCCATGAAAAATCAAGTAATTTCAATTTGAAGACTAGACGATTGAATACAGAGTTACTTAAAGAGTTGCCAAGCGCTAATTCAAATTCTTCATAATGGATAGACATTCAATGCCTGAGACCATTCCAGAGTACACGGTTGCAAGTGCAAAGCTTTCAAGGTAATTTTCAGTGCTGATTATGCAAGTGTAATCAGGAAATTAGAGATTCCAGACACTATTGAAATGTAATGCAGAAATGATTTATTAATCCTTTATGGATAAAGATATATCACAGAGGTGTATTAGTTTTGAAAGAAAAATAACAGTCCCACAAATAGCTGTAATAGCATGTGGTGAACCCTGAAGTTAGGTTTGTTCTCATTTTGCTTCGTGGTTTGGTAACCTTCATTTTTTAGCATTCTCTCCATTTTCTACCCACCAGGAGAGCACTGTGAGATTGATTTTGATGACTGTACCTCTCTTCCCTGTGCCAATGGAGCCATCTGCATAGACGGGGTCAACACATTCACCTGCAAGTGCTTGGAAGGTTTCACTGGTACTCTGTGTGAGATTGATATCAACGAGTGTGTGTCACTTCCCTGCTTCAATGGTGGGACCTGTGTGGATCAGATCAATGGATACTGGTGTGAGTGTGCTGATGGTTTCAGTGGAATCAACTGTGAAATCAACAAGGATGACTGTGTACCTGGGGCTTGTGACAAAGGCCAGTGTGTGGATGGGATCAGCTCCTACCAGTGCATTTGTAATGTTGGTTTCTCTGGCCGCAGGTGTGACATTGATATCAATGAATGCCAGTCTCATCCATGTGCCAATGGTGGTACATGCCGTGATGTGGTGAATGGTTATATCTGTGACTGTCCAGATGGATGGGTTGGTGAGCAATGTGAGATTAATGAAGACGACTGTGTAGGTAACCCTTGCCTGAACTCAGGTCATTGCATCGATGGCGTACAGTCCTTCACATGTCAGTGCCTGCCTGGCTTCTCAGGACAGAACTGTGAGATCAACATCAATGAATGTCTGAGTAACCCTTGTCACAATAAAGGAGTCTGCATTGATGGGATCAATGGTTTCATCTGTGAGTGCAAGGACGGTACAAAAGGTACATTGTGCCAAATTGACACCGGTTACTGTCAGCCCAATCCCTGCAGGCATGGTGGGTCTTGTAACTTGACTGCCAATGGCTTTGATTGTCAGTGTCAGGCTGGGTTTGAAGGAATACTGTGCCAGACTAATATTGATGATTGCGTTAACCATCAGTGTCTGAATGGAGCGAGCTGTGTTGATCAGGTGAGGATATAAAATGATATTGTAAAAGGGTACTTCGTCATGAAGTCTAGCTATTAAGCATGAGTTTTATTTGTGCTTTGTGGAGAAATATTCTGCTTTTTATCTTTGAAATTGGGATCCCTTCTGACTTTTTAAACCTAACATTATGCCCTAAGCTTAGGTGACCTTCAATCTTCCTTTCTTAAGAGCCTGTGCATTCTACTTCAGTTTCTTTTACTGCCCTTCTCCACATTTTGCACCACAAGCTCAAGATTCTCAGTTCTTTCTGTTCCTTCTCTCTGAGTTACCACCTTCAAAGATAGAGCTTTCGTCTGATGCCCATCAGTAATGTGTTTTTCCAAAGACCTGACCTTTCTCTGTGGTGGTTTGTGTCCTTACCTACAGGCCAACCGTTATTCCTGTCGCTGTGCTCCAGGCTACACAGGACAGTTTTGTGGGACGGCTTTAGACATCTGCTCAGCTGAGCCATGCCAGAACAGTGCACAATGTCTGCCCTCTGGAAACAGCACACACCACTGTATATGTGAACCAGGTAACTTGCCCAATATCATCTGTGTCCATGGCTCCTGGAAAGTGAGTTTTAACCTAGCTGCTCAACTGGTTTATTTTGCCTGAAAACAGTCCTACAGTGAAAATCCTCCATTAAACTGCAAAAGGCTTTTTTACAGACCCCAAGGGGTTAAAGTTGTCTCAAAATTTATAGCCTGTGTGAAAGATTGCATCGCACTCAGAGGGTCTTTTCAGTCGACTGTTAGAATGAGGGATGTAAAGAAGATTTGTATAATTTGGGGGGGGGTTACTTCAGAGTGTCTCCAAATTTCCACCATTGATGAACGAAAACAATCGTGTAATGTTTAAATGATTGGCAAACCTGTAGATGACTATTGACCAAGTTGTGTTGGAAGGCTGCTCACAGGTGACTGAGGCTTCAACTGTAAGAAGTAACATGCAGATGAAAGGTAGCTGCCAAGTCTGTGATAAATGAGAGGGTTTTCAAAGACCACGTTTGCCCACAGGAAAATGTGTTAAATTGTGGCAGCTAGCATCTTTTATTCAGTTGCGGTGGATGTGTGCTCAGAACTTTTTCTGACTAAAAATAACCAAAACACAAAGTTTTGTCATATCCCACACATAGAATTATGGGAATAAATGTTATTAAACTGAAAATTGATATTGAAATTAAACTGGTCACTGGTGATACCTTGACCACTTACATGGCTCCCTTCAGTATGTAAGCAGTGATGTCAGGCACAAGAGCAGGCAACGTGGTGTCGCTTCTGACACAAATCCCAACGAAAGAGGACCAGTCACGTTAGTAGTGCTTCCACTATGGATATAAAATTCTACAAGTGTACCAACACCCATCTTATACTTATGAACAGGCGTGGAAGCTGTAGTCTGATTGAAACAGTAGATCGCTTTGTGCTCTTACAAAGTTAGTAATAGTATTATTTCCCCTTTATGGTAGCATGTATTACATAAATATTAACAGTTACAAATCAGAAAATCAAATTTAAGATGTGGTGGCAAAACCCTAAATAAGCAACAGCTTGTGTAAGCATGCTGTGTACACCAAAACACATAGAAAAGTCCGAGACCCCATTTAAGAGCAAAAACCTGGCAAACCAAAAACCCAGGTAATGGTGAATATACAAGGAGGAAGCTCGCAAGTTAGTTTTGTGATGAGAAATGGTTAAACTGGATTAGAGAAAATGTACAGATTGGAAAGCATAAATTTACAGGAGATATAACTCCAGTTTGTGCTTAAAGGTAGAGTAGGAATTCTATATTTTGGATCCAGAAACTCAAGTGTACTTTCGAAAGGCAGTCGTGCTAAGTTGGGGTACATTGAAAAACAAGTTGTTACTCCGTCTATGCTTTAGCACTCAAAATGAAATTTCCTCGCCAGTTTTGATGTGCAAATGAACATTGCTTTTTGTTTTCTCGACAACATAATTTGATACACTGAATAGCAGGTTGTGGAATGATTAAGAATATGGCAAAAAATGTAAAGCTATGCATATCAGGAAAACACGTCCCATGCAGTTGGAATTTCAATTTTTATTCCCTTTTGGTTTGCACCACTTGCAAACGGTAGTGTGGAAGCTCTTGGGATGATCGGGCACTCTGGTTGGGAGTTGTTAGTAGTGTCACTTTCAATGTCTCCTTCAGGTTTCACTGGGTTGCGATGCGAGGCAGCTATTGATAACTGCACACCCAACCCTTGCCTGCACGGTGGTACATGCGTCAATGGGCTCAACATGTACTCCTGTGACTGTCCACCAGGCTACAGGTTGGTACAATTCATGATTTGTATTCATTGGAGTTCTCTCTAACATGCAGTTAATGGTAACACTATGACAGTGTGAAGCAAGACGATAGTATTGGTTTGCTGTGTGTTTCTGATTACAGTGGCCCTGAATGTGAGCAGGATATCAATGAATGTGACAGCCACCTTTGTCAAAATGGAGCTCAGTGCATTGATGGTGTCAACCAATACCAGTGCAGATGCAGACCAGGATTTATTGGCACATATTGCAGCCATCGTAAGATTTTTGCATTCCTTTTTTGGGGGATTCCAGAGTTTATCATGAGACCACATATGCATTTATTTACCATGGGCACTTTGGCCGTCCTCGGACATCACGAGACCACATACGCATTTATATACCATGGGCACTTTGGCCGTCCTCAGACAAATGTGAACGCGATGCAGTATCATTGATTTGAGTGCGACTCAGCCCGTTGTTGGCACAAAACAGAAAAGAGACTGAATTCATTGCTTTTCATTGGCGCTTGTGGTAGGGCATTGTTACACATTGGCTCTTAATACCCGTCTCACCAGATGCACTGTCCAACTTTGACATGGAGTTCAGTGGCAGTCGACACATGCAATTTGTCACTTTGAGTCACGCTGTTAACGAACCACTGGCAGCGTTCACCATAATGATGTGGATTCGCACGGCTACAGCTGAGGGAGTCATCCTAGCGTATACAACCCAGAGCTCGGGACAGACACTGGACAATGCAGAGTTTGCTATCAGCAATCCTGGGGCATTGCAAGTCTACATTCAAGGGTGAGTTCCTCTCATTTTGACAACTCTTCCCTTGACTTACCTGGAGTAAGTCTCTGGAATCAAAACGTGGAAACAATCGATCCGGACCACCCAGTGGACCCCTTTCAACGTGGAACTTTCAGCACTGGAATGTTGGCCATTTGCATTGACCGATTCACTGGACCATTGGGGAAATACTGTCATCAGAACTGTGTGTGAAAGAACCATGCTGCATGGCCGTTAGCAAGGCCATCGATTACTAGCAACCTTCCCCCGTGAGAGCAGTCCATTGTTAAATGATGGAGCTGTTGTACATGTAGTTAAGTGAGACAAAACGGAATAATGAGTAATGTTGAAATAGAATGCTGTGAATGGCTGTGATTGACATGGAGATAATATACATTGTTTAGTCAGTCGGGAACCAGATGAGATTGTGACATCAGCGTATCAACATCATAATCCCTGCTGCTCTGTCCTCGTGGCACAGGTACCAGTTTTCCTCCTCCATCTCTGTGAATGACGACCATTGGCATCACCTGGCCATCTCATGGAACGAGCACGGTGGCGTTGTCAGGGTCTACCGAGATGGGTATCTGTACACGATGGGTTTCATGATCAGACCGGGCACTGTTATTGACAGTGGAGGGGAGTTCATGCTGGGTGAGCTACGTAATGCCGGTGAGTACACCACACTGAGTTTCCTCCAAAGTTGTTTTGGGAATGTAAGCACAGAAAGTTAGCACAGGCTCATATAATGCTTGCATAGCATATAAAATGTACTAATTTTTTGGAGCATATTCTGAAGCTGTAATTACTACTGTTGTTGAAAACGACTTCCCATTTGTATGGATGTGTGGACTTGCTTGAGTGTGAAGCACTCACCTCTCACTGTAGTCCTGCGATTGATTCCTGATGTGATGATGAGTCGAGTGGTTGGTTGGCTTTCTCCTTTGTAACAGTGGTTTTTCTATGGTGTCTCCATATTTCATTATTAAGCAAAGCACTTGTTGGCTCAGTGCAGTTGTGTGGGAGCACAAGTGCATACACATGAGAGGTGATGCATGGATTTGATTGTGTCACCATATTGCAATGAGATTGTTATGTGCTAGCTAGTTATGTGAGATCAAGTTGTTTTTAAAAAATTGTAAAGTTTCCTAAAGAAGTTAATAAAAAGCAATTTCATTGTGAGACAATACCAGCAAGCATCGTGCCCCAAAGTGTTTCTCTTGTAGGCTTCTTTATATCTGGTCATTACACCTTTGACAGAGCAGTGTCCTTTTATATTGTTATTGTCTGTAGCTGATACCCAGTTGGAATGTTTCACCGGTTCCCTGAGTAACGTGCACCTGTGGGATGCAGTGCAGACTGCCTCTGTCATTCAACAGTACGCGCAGACCTGCGACCAGGTTGCCCCTGGCAATGTTATCGCCGCTGCTGACTTCATGGACAAGGCTTCACTTGGACGAATCCAATTTTTTATGCCTACAAAGTGTGACGGTGAGGCTTTGATCTGTCCCATAGTCCAGCCCCTTTGAAGCCATTCTTTCCCCCCCTGGATAAGTGACAGATCAATTCTTAACATTGATGTAGTATCATACTTGGTGAATAAATAAACTGCTGGACTGCTTTGAAATTGACTTAAAGCTTTGTGGCCAAGAAAGAGAAGTTTGAGTAACAAATGCACAGTGGACTCACGGCTGTGCAGAAGATGCTGATGAGTGGCCAACCCCTGACAGTAAAATATGACCTGTTATGGGGAAATTGAGTCACAAGTGACCGAGCCACATTTGAGTAACAGGCCTTTTAAAGAGCCCATACCTTTGAAATCAGTGAAACTCTCAACACTTTCACCCTCAATGTCCATATTCATGAGGATACCAAAATGAATGATACATACAAACCAACTACAAACTGAAACAACATTTCTGAGAAAAAATTGCTTTATGATTTATTCAGTTCGCAGAACAGGTCACAAATAGCGACACAACATTGCACCCTCCTCAAAATCTCAACTTTGTTTTGGCCTTCACAAAACGTGCACAAACATATAGCTCCACAGTCAGTTTGAATCTGTGCTATTGAGACTGAATGAACATCCTCAGAGCCTTGGCCCCATACTTTTACCACTGGATATATCTGTGACAGAAAATGGAGATGCATGGAGCACATGGCATGTATGGGGGGTCTAGTTATATGACTAAATCTGTGAAAATGCAGCTTTTGAATATAGAGACAGCCAAGTTTTGGAAAACCGCCACATAGGCTGGTGCTGGTTTGGCCCTGAAAGTGACACAAAGTGCCCGACCAGTTATTCAGTGCAGGATGATGCCGAGAGAAAGTTAATTGTGAAGTAAAAAAATGCACGACAAATACTTTGTGGTGCATAGTCTCAATTCAAGACTGCCGTGCTGGTTGGTCCAGATAGTACTCCATCACACACTGTGTGGTCAAAACCAGTCGTGAGAGTATATTTCTTTGAAAATCAGCTCACATCAGTGGCAGCCCAATAGTAGTCTGTTATCAATCAGTGATGCCTTAGGCCAGTACTTGATGTCACAGTGTATTGTGGATTGCTCCTTGATTTACTTCCTATCTCCACCATGAAAAGCTTTCAGATCTCATCGGGATTGCTCCTGTTGGCAGTGACCTGAAGATTGTGCACTGAACATTGTCAACCTGATTTTTTTTTTCTGTCTGCCCAGTGGTGGACGACTGTGCCAGCAACCCTTGTGCTTCAGGCAGTACCTGCATTGATGATGTCAATCAGTTTATCTGCCAATGTCCCCTGGGCTTCACTGGCCAACGCTGTCAGACAAACATTGATGACTGTGGAACAGACTCCAGCCCTTGTGACAATGGAGGAACCTGCGTGGATGGGATAGGCAATTTCACCTGCCAGTGCTCACTGGGGTTCTCAGGACAAGCCTGTGAGCTGAGAAGAGGTACAGTCATGACAACTGAAAAATATTACAATTTATTGAAGAATGGAACAATATCGTGACAACGCAGAACAAAACGGGCATCTTTAAGGTTGACTACATTGCAAAAGTGGAGAAATAAAACGTCACCCACACCAGTATGTAATGTAAATGGTGGCTAATGTTCAAGTTGCATTTACTGATGAATATGTTTGAATTAGTATGGCAAAGCTATGTGGACAATGCTAAAACTATCCAATAGTCCATTTATTGCAATTACAAAGAATTGCAAAGAATTCATTTTCCCCATTCCTTGAACTAAGAGGGACAATTTTAAGCATTTTTTTTTCTACAACTAGTTGATGGAGGCTGGAGTGAGTGGACTGAATGGAGTGACTGCAGCCGGTCCTGTGAAGGCGGTACCCAGACCCGTCGCCGGTCCTGCACCAACCCCCGCCCAGCCTATGGCGGTAGCACCTGTGATGGTCCAACCTCTGAAACCCAACAGTGCAACACCGGACCATGCCCTAGTGAGTGCCATCACCATCCATCTTATCTCATATGGGTGGTCCTTGTGTCATCGTTGCTATCCAGTGGCAGGGGCACCTGTGCAGGTCCAGTGATTGGAGCATCGGCCGAATCCTGCCCAAGTTAGGGTGTATTACATTTGGCGCAGTTGGTCAGTCACTTGATCGTTGTGTGATTGATCAATCTTACTGCACAATTTGTCAATAAGCTCCCATCAGCCAATTGCCTATAGTCTCTTATTCACAGTTGTGAAAGATTGTTTCAAAAAAGGGAAGTATAGTTGAAAATTTCAAGCAGAATTGACCAGCTGCGCAGAGCAATTGGATGAGCAAAAATTATATGAAACTTTAAACTATCTGCCTGAAACTTGCATACAAGTACCACACCAGCTTGTGATGTCGTTAGGCCATTTCACTGATTTCACTCCATCTTGGAAGTTTAAAAAGCAGTAGCTCACACGTGGAAAGGTTTTTGGGCTTAATTCAGTTTTTCAGTGCAGAAATTTTCCTTGAGGATGGTCAGAGCCTTGGCCATCTGTTTGTGAACACTGTTTGTGTCGTGCAACTCAGTTGGTTCACAGATAACATTCATCCATTTTTAATACATAAAAATGGCACGCTAAATCTTACCAAGGGGGAACTTTCGATACTACAGAAGAACTAACTACTCGTCGCAGGGAACAAACTGAATGAATAAGGACTCAGCCACATACTTCTAGGTATTAAAAATAGCCAAAAGAATTTATTTGCAGAAACAATCAGATGAAAAACCAACCACTTCTATTAAACCTAAAAAAAAAGATGAAAATTCAATAAAACTTCACCAAATCCAGAGATTTAGAAATGGAGAACCTAAAAACCCAACACAATAAACTAGCAATTAAAATCGAGATAAACAAAGAACCAGTTAACCAACACAGTGTGTAAAATGGACCTCATGAGTATATGATTTCAATCACTAACTTCTAGCAGACAGGACTCAAGCAGAAAACCACACTCCAGTTAGGAGGAACAGTACATATAAGATGACTGGTCCTTGCTGATTTGCCACATTCAGTGTGGCCAGACGATGTGGCTGCATTATATGGGGGAGACTAGGGCAAAACTAATTGACAGGGGAACACACTACTAGGAAAAGGAAGGGGGACTCTAAACTAAGGCAAAATATTTTAAAGGGGGGGCTACTGCTATGCAAAAAGTGTCTTAACCCCTTTGTGACGGAGGACGGCAAATGCCGCACCATTGTGTGAGGATTAGTGCGTACCACACATACATTCTCATCGTGCAGCTGCTGGTTCAATGGGGCCTGCTGATGGACAAAGCTTTGCATACTGGGCATACCGCAGCCCAACAGTCACGGTCAAAAGAATCCCGGCGTGAAGGGGTTAAATCACTAACTAATTTGTGGCTCTGCCACACTTCCATCTGCACCTACATGTACCACGTAAGGCAGGATTGAGCTGAGGCCGTGTCCGAAACGGGCTTCCAGAGCTACGGCTAGGTCTATCGTCTACTGGTCTCCACGTATTTCCAATGGAGTGAAGACCTAGACGTAGCTCTAGATAAGAGATTCGGATGCAGCCTGAGTGTTAAATGAGATATAGTCAGGTTCCTTGCCCCTCCATTGTATTCTGGACTTCATAATGACAGGCAGAAAAAACAAGTCCACAGATGAGAACTTTAGGAAAGTTGCCCTGCAATGAGCGGTTTTCACCACTCTGTCTCTCACTTTCTTTCAGGCTGTAGGCAATTGACACGCCCCTCCAAAGGAAACCTAGTCTGCCAACTTCGAGGAGAGGAGCAGAATTGTACCACCTCCTGCTGGCCAGGCTACGCATTCAGCCGGGCCGTTTTACCCTTCTACCGATGTGGCCCATCTACCAACTACAGGTGGTCCCACGAGACACAGGACAATCCAAGAGCGGCCCTTCCGCGGTGTACAAGTGAGTGCGATTTCATCACCTGTGCTGTTTGCTTTATCACTTGTCAACCAATTCCAACAGTTATTGTCCAGTGCAGCAGATAATGCCAGCAGACTGTCTCATCTCACCAAAACCAATTCAACAATCAACCCACCCTGAGTTTAAGGTTTTCCTGATCCAGCCAAGAAGAGACAGCTTGTTAGGAAGATTTTCAACTGGGCTTGTGCATATGCCTGGCTTACATGCAGAGACCGTGCATTCAAACAGAAATTGGTTGCACATGCTCAGTACGTCCAGTGCCAAGTGGGCGTGAACCTGTGCACAGTCATGATGAGTTTGCACCAAAGGACCATCATTGCTATGTGAAAAGATCCCACCTATCATTTCCGCTCACGGCAGATAAGCACCTGCAGAGCAGCGTCTAGACCATGGGACTCGGCATTCATCCTTGGTCTTTGGACCAGTTAGATCATTCATTTGGCAATGCACCAGAAATGTATTCAAAAGATTTAAAGTTCAAATACTGGTTCAGCTAGATTTTCCTTTGTGCAGCATCAAATGTAGGTGATGATTGTAGGTTACATCACAAGCATAGCAAGATCTGACATCTACATGTATGTGTGAATCACTTGATTACATAAACAGAATTTAGGCCTGTAGCCAACCTCTAAAATAAGAATCCATTTGTAACAGGTTTAAACCAATTCTAGTTGTTACCACTGTTTTGACAGAGTTACAGAGCATGCTCAGTTGTCTCTTCACATTGTTACCACTGTTTTGACAGAGTTACAGAGCATGCTCAGTTGTCTCTTCACATTGTTACCACTGTTTTGACAGAGTTACAGAGCATGCTCAGTTGACTCTTCACATTGTTACCACTGTTTTGACAGAGTTACAGAGCATGCTCAGTTGTCTCTTCACATTGTTACCACTGTTTTGACAGAGTTACAGAGCATGCTCAGTTGTCTCTTCACATTGTTACCACTGTTTTGACAGAGTTACAGAGCATGCTCAGTTGTCTCTTCACATTCCTGTCTTCTGCAGAGTTCAGGCCCCCTAATAAGGTTGCCATGCAGATGAACCTGGCTTACTCCACTGAGCTGACCTGTAATGGGGTTGACCCTGTTAGAGATAGCCTGGTTTATCAGTCAGTCAGTGACAGAATCACCTTGAACCTACAGTCTCTCAGCTGTGTGCAGGACAGCTCCTGTACTGTGAGACGTGCCCAGGTAAGTCGACCGTTTATAGCTTAACAAGGAACTACACAACCGATGAGGCAAGTGCTCGCTGTTACGTTTTTTCACTGCAATTGCGCTTAGCCTTGATGTCTTCATTGTGCACGTGTAGAGTAGATCACCACAGTAACAAACACAATGCGGTATCAGAGCGGTCGTTTGATGCAGTGATTTGTTGGCCACTGATGCGCCAGCTCTTACCCATTCAGACATATGGCAGCCCACCTCACAAATATGCCCTCCTAGGCTTTTTTTGGCTTTTGGGGGCTGCACTGCCAACTGGCAAATAATAATTAATAAATGTTCACACACAAATCTTTCCCTTTTGTGAAATTAATGTTTTATCCTCACCTCACAGGTTGTTTCCATTAGAAGTCTGAGCTGATGTATTAGAGAGCTGTTTGTTACACTCAGCCATAGCCAGTTGATCTGGACACAGCCTGAGCTAATGTATTAGAGAGCTGTGTGTTACACTCAGCCACAGCCAGTTGATCTGGACACAGCCTGAGCTGATGTATTAGAGAGCTGTGTGTTACACTCAGCCATAGCCAGTTGATCTGGACACAGCTCCAGCAGATGCTTTACAGAACTTGATCATAAACCATTGGTTGTGATGTGTACATCATGTTGATCCCTTACACCTTAGGTCAGTGGCTGCAGTACCCAGAATTCAGCAGACCACACCCGCAGACGTCGCCGTCGATCCGTTGAGCCGATCCAAATTACCATGAGGCTGGAACGGGATGTCCATGTCCCTGACCAACAGAACCTGACCAGTGCACAAGGTATCATACACGATCGCATTTACATGTATATATAAACGATAAACTAGCGAGCAGGTCGGTCATTGGCCATTCAGAGTGGTTCAATTCATTCAAATATTCATTCAGAAAGTAATGACAGCTGCAAACAGCAAAGTTCAAAACAGATTAGCAGCTGAGTGTCTATTCTCCTTGCTCATCCGATGGACACGGAAGAAGGCTGAAAGTTGTTGCTCAGAGTGACTACTGCAACTTCAAATGGCCTTAGCTATTGTTTCCTATAATTACCTTCCATTCAGTCACTTCCAAAAGTTAGCAATATACTCCATGACAAGACAACATTGGTATATGTAGCAATCATTTACTTGGTCAAACCAGATATTTCTTGGCTAAGGCGGTAAGCCATGTTTTGAGCATGCTATACCAATGGGATCAGCCTTCAAGCTCTCACCTTTCGTACAGTGGAGAAAACTTTCACTTGGAATGAGGGCAGTGGCGTAGTGACTGAGATAAGATTAGCGAACTTCAAAACATGCTGTAAATTTTTCATCTGAAGGTGAAGAGAAATATAAAGGGAGGTCGTGGATGATATATAGGTCTGGACGATGACCAGTAAACTATCTGACTATAGTTTAGTATGTGACTATAGTTTAACTATAGTAACTATAGTAACTATAGTAACTATAGTTTAACTATGTGACTATAGTTTAACTATATATGTGACTATAGTTTGACTATCTGACTATAGTTTAGTATGTGACTATCTGTCCTCTTTCTCTGTACAACCCATCCAGTGTCCACCCAAAGCAGCATGGTGGAGGCCATCAATGAACTGCAAGACTCAGCGCTTCGTCTGATCAATCATTCTGCGTCAGGCCTGTTTGCTGTGAACATGGATGCTCAGGTTTATGACATAGACACTGAGAGGACCCAGACCTATGGCACACAAGTCTGTCCCCATGGCTCGGTGCGGATTAGTTTACGGGATGCACGATGTGGTAAGTGCTGCCTTGTTTTAACATCTCGTTTTGTATGAACATTTACTCAGAAGAGCTACGGTGTGTAAAGTGCGTGGGACTGACGCTGTCAGTGGAATTCAGTGTTATAGATGGATCCATCACAAGTCCAGTCCCAAGTCCCTTCACAAAATTGCTCATTCATGTAAGTAAAGGGACTCACAGTTGACAAAGGAATACTTTTGTCATATTTCATTTGAATAGCCTGTGACATGTGCTGGCTTTATACTAACGAGTGTCAGCGTGGAAGGTTCATGAGCTTGTTGAATGTAGTGCTAATCAGCCTGAAGAGGTCTGCTGATTACTTGATTCAAGGAATATCTTTTGCTGTGATAACGTGCCCTTTGAGCAGCTGTGGTGCTGGGCAATTTAAAAAACATGAGTGAAGCTGCGCAGTGGGAAGTATCCACCTTTGCATGATCTTTAAGCGTTGTAGGATCCTGTAAGAACCTTGTATGACAGTCATTGAATAATGCTATTCATCTCTGATTTTCTCTGTTCAGTCCCCTGTGAGCCAGGCTCTTACGACAACCAGGAGGCTTGTTATGCCTGCCCGCATGGCATGTACCAGTCACAAGAGGGCAGCACCTACTGCCAAGCCTGTCCACATGGACGTACTACCGTTGGTCCTGGTGCTACAGGGGAAGAAGACTGTGAAGTCATCACTCTGTAGTCGCTACTTATCAAGTTTACAAGATCATCTAAACTCTCAAACTTTTATAGGATGCTTCCAAATAGGAAAAGTTATATTTACTCTGCATTTGTTACATTTACAAAATTAAATTTCAACGTAAATACCCAGATATATGCTACCCGAGTAATTGATAATTAAATGTGTAAGATATGACAAAACATGAAATAACTGGACATTGATGCTCTTCAACCTAATGAGACTTATAACCAAGGATGCAATAGTGGAAAATAATGATACAGACATTGCTGTGGCCATACCAGAACTAGAAAGAGTGCTAGAGAAAGTATAGTAAACTAAATGCCAAAAACTACAACAATAGTTTCAGTCGATGAGGGAAAGTGTGATTATCAGTGGGCAATCTACAGACTAGAGTAAAATGGTTTGCAAAGACAGTCCTGGATGTGCTGTCTTAAAGTGAATGATTCTAATTTGAAATATCCATATGTTACCACAAAAGTGATATTAATGCCTAAGTTCTCTACTGAAAGCGTAGTAGCATCTGCATTCAGTCTGCATTAAATGCTTTCAAAAAGGACGTTGAATGTACCACTCTTTGTTGAGTTGAGCTGTGAAAACCCACATTACTTTCACATTGCGTATGCAGGAATTCTCAACAGCGAGGAAATCAAAGTTGGCAGAATTTGAGAACACATTGCAAATCAGATGCCCTAATTAGAATTCCTTAAAATAGTACAGGGTTTTGTCATTGGGAATCCAACACTGAAATTATGAAACTTTACCAACTTAAGTTTGTGCCACATTTGTTGTTAAATTGTAACCGTTTATGCCATGTTTTATCTCTCTCATTTTAATCATTAACTACCTAAAAGCCAACAAAAGTTTATTTGAATTATGACATTATTTCGAAAAGTATTTCTCTGTGAAGCTTTTCAAGGGCAGCTTTTTAACCTATTATGGTCATGTGCAGGAAAATATTGCTATGTTGAACTTGTTTAACAATATTAGCAGCTCATGCATAATAATCAGATGCTTGTAATTTGTAAAATCCGCAGCTGACTTGCCAGAACTTGCTTTTCCATTAATGAACCTTTTCATTTGTTCATTAACTGATCATTCCTAATTAACTTGTTTTGTATACACTCAGAAGGAATTTATTTGTTCGAGTAATGTATGGATATATGCATTAAGTTAAAGTTTTTCAATGAGTAGATTACCATTTACATATTCATGCTGTTTGTAATAAAAAAAATATACATTAAATTCTTTATTGACATTTGTCATTATATGCCCGTGTTTTGCTATTTGCATGGATTGTACCTGTGATGGTGAGTTTAAATTTTATCGTGCAGTTACAACAGAATTGAGACAAGTGACAGTGTGGGGGTACATGGGGAAGTGAGGGGTTAGGGTCATACCTCCACCCCACCCCCTCTCAAAAAAAGAAAAAAAAGAAAAAAAAAGAGAAGGAGCAGTGATATTTTGGCAAGAGAGTCAATTTTATTTGGGCCTGTCTTAATTTCCTTCAAAATGTGGCCCCACCCCCTAGAAAGGTTGCAAAAGGTTACATAAAAAGGTTTTGGCCCAATAAAGAAATGTTAATCAGCTTCTTCCATCGACTTTGGATGTGCCCTTAAGGGTGCTATGTTGTCAAAACAATAGAAAACACGAAAAAAAAAAGAATAGGGGACGTTTTGGTATACTCTCACATCCACCCCCAGGCCGACCCCCTGCCTGACCCATCCCCAACCCCAAATTTTCAAACATTTCTGTATAGACGGGAAAAACAAGACAATACAAAGATAAATATGGACTGTTTAAAAATTGACGCTCAGTAGAGGGCGCCATGCTTCAAAAATTATGATTCAAACCAAGTTGCAGAGGGCGCCATAGAATTTTTGTCTTTTAAAATTGTGGCTTCATAAAGGATGCACTGAATTCAAGCTGTATTGAAAATAGTGTAAAATCTACAAGGTTTGGAGCCCCATGGCAGGCAACTGAAGTTCGTGAGGCCTCTCAAACAAAAAAACAATGTGTTGTTTGGTCCATTCGATTTTCAATGTTTAGCAGGTTAAATTTTAAATTATCCGCCCAAAACAAACTGTTTCCAAGTTTTCTCAGCACCCATTATTCAAATGACGTCCCTCAGCTTCTTGGGCTCTTCTGAAAAATTTTCAATCACACTTTTTTTCTGCTTTGCCCCCAGGTAAAGGCTCCTTAATCTATAGAGATGATCCTGGGCCTTACTGACACAATTCCACAATTTTTTTGGACCAAACAGACCCCTCTTTTTGAAAGAATCGTATATGCGCCTCGTCCTGGCGGAGAATTTTCTTAGAATTGAGTAACCGTGCACCCTTCACGAGTTGTCATCAATAAAAGAGGGCGCTATTTCATGTTTTCACTTTTAAATAGAGGGCGCCAGTAACCTAGCGCTATTTCGCACAGCTCAATAGAGGGCGCCATCACTTTTATCAATAGGGGGCGCTATTTATTGGAGTTGTTTCAAAATTCAGAAGAGGGCGCTGTTCTTTTTTTCAACAGAGGGCGCTTTATATTGGACAGAAAACGCAATGGCGGGACGGACGAGTGTTGACCACCAGGAACGTGAGGCGAAAAGGTACAGTTTTCAATCAAAATAATAAATGTTTGAATATTATTTTTCCTTCATTATCGGTAACATTGACAGCAAGTTACTGCTGTCCACAAATAAAACGGAAATACGCCCTAAAAAGAGGGTTGTTTGGGAAACAGAAACTTTCCGTCACCAGTGGGTGTCATACAATTACTACCCAGTAAAGTAGGCATAGGGCCAACAGGATGTGCATGTTGTTGACACTTTGTGGAAGCTACTTATGAGTGTTGATGCTTGTTGACACGAAATGCATTAGCACGACTGGTGCCTTAAAAACTTTCTTTCATGGATGCCAGTAATTATTCCCCACAGTGACCTATGCTAAGCCATCACAAAGCAAAAACATTGTCCAGAAAAGTTCAATTTACATGTAGGAGGAGGGAAAATACCAAGCCGTATACTGACAAATCATGTTACCTGTCTCATAGGGTTTGTGCACGGGGTGTCAAGTGGCGTCTGTAACACCCTACGTGTATATGGAACTCCTTCCACCTGTTCATCCCGAAATACCTGGAAATCATCCAGTTACCGGTATGTATACACGTACATAACAATGTTGGGCAGTCATTGTGGCAGTCATTTGAAAGATGAATGCTAGTGATGTTTTTTGGTGGTTGGTAGTTTTCCGTTCCGCAAACTTTTGCCGGTTCCACAAACCTCGACACTCTGTCATGTCTGTATGGTAGGTCTTGTTTTTGCAACACAGAAGGACATGCACCACACTCACAGGAAGCGCCCACATTGTAATGTAATCGAATCTAAAACTTGTTCAGTGAATTTTGTATCCAAAACTTTCACATTTTAAAAATACTGTTGTAGTATATTCATGGCGAGAAATCAGTTAATTTCCGATTACAGCACAGTCATTCGTTTGATAAAATTTCATCATGACGATTGTGTACATTTGTAAAAGTGCAACATATGCAACATAGCACGTACATGCAGAGTTGTTGCGAACTGCGATCAGGGAAAAACAGTTGTGGCCACTTGATCATGGGTCACTGCGGTGGCTCCCTCAGTAAAATATGGTAATTTTCCTAAAAGACCTTCAAGTAACCTGTCTAACAGAACTATGAACCAAGTCTTTGGTGATTCCTTCTTTAAGAAAATGAAGAGTATTTCTTCGATTTTGCAGAACCGGACAATCAACTATAGTTGGGATCTGTTTGGTCAAGGAACTGCACTGTAGACAGCAATAAACTCGTTATCCGAACTGCTATTTTAGCAGTGACTTTGTATCTCGTGTGATGAAGCCTTGTGTGTGTGCGTGTGTAAGAGTGGACAGGCGAAGGATATGTGCCAGAAGCACCACACTTACAAAGTGGACTTTGTTTCCACTATTATTGGAACAGGATGCGAATAAAAAGTAATGAACAACCTTGTGTTCTTTAATAATGTCATGCTCTGGGGACCTACGTGTACATGTATACTCCGACTTATATGTCTGAGAACTCCATGCTACATGTACTAGGACTCCGTGTGACTTAGAAGTGATGATGCCATTTTCAAGGGTCGTAGTGCTACATGTACATATATACATGTATGTGTTTTTCAATCCAGTTCTTGTGGTGAAACAGTGTACATTTGTAAATTTCAGTGCATTCTAATGATGCGAAAGTGATTTTGAAGTCCCGAACTGACCGATGTGCTGCCGGTGAGGCATAATGATGGGTCCTGATAATGGTGCAAAACTTGGCTGTAAAACTTAGCAAATTACATGACTTACATGCACATCACATTGAACCCAATTAAACTTTTCTAGCATGCTGTGCTTACATGAGATTTAAAACAGTTTCTTTGGAGATCGTCGTTTAACCTTCTCGATGTTTGTGGATTTAAATCTGATGGTGAAGTCACATTTTTTTCATGTTGGCTGAAATAGAAGTCAAGTGACTGAATTTGTGCAATCTGATTGGACTACATGTATGATGGAAACAGATGGCCAGTGGTTTTTATTGGGTGGATTTTGGGTAGATTTTGTGCCATTTTACATTAGTTTTCAGGTCAGGTTCCTCCTATTCATCATGGTTTATTCTTTAAATAACCCCAAAAGTACCAACATTTTAAAGAAATGAAATTAAAAAAGATACAAGAAGAGATCAAAGTTTCTTTACTTCCATTAAAACAAATGCACTGTCAAGTGGGGCCTTCAAATTTGTAGATCTAGGGACAAGGCTGATGGATTTGGACAAATTACATGTACATGTGGGTGTCATTTCAATGGTGAAATTGAACTCCACGTAGTAAATAACAATGCCCTGATGACACATTTTATGTACTGCAATACATGCACATCTACTTTTTGGATTCAGTGGTGGATACCAAACTGCGCCTGCATTGTCTGGAGCCCCTGTTATAATGATGATGGTGGTTGGTCTTATATTGTTCTTTGCTCACCCTGGCCAGCTACATGTACATGTATGTGTCAGGCACAGAGGATAGGAAATAGCAATATAATAATCTTCTGTTCTTCAAGATTAACTTGAGAGAGCTTTATTGTATACCGTGTACCAGTGCAAAGATCAGAGTGGGTGAGAAAAGCCAGGAAAATTTTGGTTGTTTGTTGGATACAATTTTGGATCTAGCATTTAAGATATGGATTTTTTTCTGTTCTCCATGCAGTACATGTATACTATGAATTTGAAATTTTAATAAATATTTAAGGAAAAAAAATCAAAGAGGAAAGTGAGCATTACATGTACGTGTATGTCCCCTCGATGTTTATATCACACATTCCAGCCAGTAGGTTTACTGGATGATTTCTTGTAAAATCAAGTACATGTATTGGGAAGTTTGACATTTGCAAATATCGTCTGCAACTATTGGACAGTCATCTTGAAAGTGATGACATCAAAACATTTTTCTAGAATTATATACCCAGTGGTCTTTGTTGGAGCCAAACTGTGTGTAGTCAATGCTGGTCTTTTATGGTCATTAACGCACTGTACATTCAGTGAAGTTCTCTATCACTTTACACATGTCGCAAGAACAAAATTTGGGTGGTGCTTGAAAGAAACTGAAATGTTTGTATGTAACATCTTGTGGCCTGAGAGATGTGGCCAAAAGGAGCCAAAGTCACAGGGGACAGAACCGGAACATGGCTACATGCACATGTATATGTACCTCTGTCATGCACCACCCCATACAATCCCATGTACACCGGCATCCCTGAGTAAACATACTGTACTCATGCAAGAGGATTTACAAGCATATCCAACCAAAATATCACTTATCATTGTTCATCGAAGCAAAGCAGTTTACATTGTACGTGTAAACATGTACATGTACCTGTATACTTGTACATGAAATCAAAGATTTGAAATGCAAATCATATTCACAAGAATTAATCGTAACAATTAGCTGACGGCTACATTACTTTGAGATTGAGTTCAGAGTGTTTCAAGATGCTCAGACTCGTAAGAAGTACTCGAATAGTGGTAATGTAAGAATCTTTGTGTCAAACATTGGTGCCATTCAGACCTGTGCTATTCACAGAGTAAAGAACATACATGTGCGTGTACGTAGCTCCCGGCGAAGATCCTTGTTCTGTAAGTAGTAAATGACAACATTCAGCCAGCCATTTGAGAGCACCAGGGCATGGGCCAAACCTATCATACAATGTACATGTTGGTCTCCCGATTGAGTGTAAGAGAGATCCCAGGTATGACCATTGTAGGAATCCAGGTGATGATCAGAGTCCCTGTTATGATGATGATGGTGGTGGTTGATCTGGTGTTTAGTCTCCACCCACCTTGGCCATTGCCTGCTTGGTTTTCGGCAGCAATGCGTCGGGCTTGATTGCGAGCTATCAGGGTGATGTGGGCATACAGGATGAGTGTGGTTGTCAGCATTATAGCAGCAGGTGTAACAAGAAGATACCTGTATATGCGCCAGTCATCTTGTAGTCCCAGACACAGTTGGTACATGTAAGGACCTTCCCGTAAAACGGTAGCTCTACCATAAAATCCCGTATAACAGAATAAAGATCAAGAATATCAAAGCCCATGTAGTGCATACAGTGATCTTGGATCTGAACTCAGTCATCAGGGAAGGGTACCGCAGAGGATAGGAAATAGCAACGTAACCATCTACTGTCAGTAGAAGTGAAGTACCACTCAGTGCATCAAATACATGCACTAATATGAGAACAGCAGTTGCCACACAGAGAAAATCACCCAGCAGCCAAGAACCAAGAAATAATTCCCCCAATAGAAAGAGACTAATTGTACCAAGATCGGACAGGGTGAGAGAAACCATGAATACTTTGGTGGTCGGTCGGATGCTGGTAACACACCGTAAGGTGAAAAGCATCATTGGATTCAGGAAAAATATCAAAAGAATTGTCAGTGTGGTAAAAACCTGTTTACAAAAATCTGGAATAGTGTTGTTGTGAGGTCATGCTCTTCATTCTCATCCTTAGAAGTAAAGCTGACTTGTACACGTAGTCCTGTAGTTTCTGTAGTTTCCATGGTTTGTGCAAATGTTGACACTGAAATCAATTTTTACTCAGATTTGAACACAGTCAGATGCAGTCACTGCTCTTGTGATGAAGGTGAATTGTTGGCATGCACACCGGTATAGACATGTTACATGTACATGTCTCTTCCTTTGTTGAAATAATAAACGTCAGCATGATCTCAAAAGCACTTTGTCTTGAGAGATGAACACACAATGATGTACATGTACCCTAGTTACCTGCCTCGTTGAGGAGATCTTTGAATCTGCAGAGTCACCAAATACTGAAGCTTTGACATCCCACTGTGTTGCTGCTGTGCCTTTATTGACTCATGGCATAATGGATCGTGAACAGATTGTGCGCAAGTACATGAACTGGTGCCTACTTGTACATTTAGCTTTAAAGGGAAAGGTTATCAAGCGTGGGATGTGATTGATGAGAAATTGATTGGAATTTTTGACCATCTAGGCTGTGATTGCCAATTGCGTGGATTATACATGTACATGTATGAGAAACAGTTGACATTAACCATTTCGAGGGCTTGATCTTTGCTGACTGGTTGACTATGCCCTTCTGGTGTCAGTCCTAGCAAGCGGTTTGGTTCGACCTGTGAATGACTTGCTGTTTCAAATCTCGATCCCTTCAATTTCTTTTTTGGTGCATAACTTAATACTGTAGTTTGTTGGCAAATTGGCTGTCTTTATCCCCAGATATTTGGTTTAGTTGGTTATAAATGATGGGACAAATTTTTCCACAAAATAACATGAGGGGTACAATGTATGATCATTTTCAAAATGTTATACTGGTACAAGTACGGGACATACATGTACATTACATGTTTGGTGTGTACATTTAGTATCCGTTTGAAAAAGCATTCCTTTTTGCCACAATTCCAAAATACTACAGAATGAACTCAGTGTATCATGCATCATTGAACTTCATTTTTCAATGCACTGATAAATATTAAGTTGCATTCTATTATATCAATTGACTTGAGCTAACCATGAGGGGGGATTCCAAAAGCTCCCAGAATGGCACGATCATGTCTTAGAAATTTACTCTTCATTCAAAGCATTTATTTGACAAAAAAATTGCCCATAATGCAAACAAGGTTTTTTCAGGATTTGTACATTTAATTTGTGAAATGAATTATCGTAAAACTGAATGTGCATGCACATAGATGTACATGCACTGCTAAATTCACACCGGTACTGGTATGGCATCTGAATATTATTGCAATTCATTGTAAATGATTTGCTGTGAAAGTGACTCAAAATCCTCTTTGACACTTCCTAATGTATTATCAATTTCAAATCATTTAAATGTAAATAGTCCAAAGTGCATTTGTTCATCTTACAGGGAACTCATATCAATGCAATGATTGATAAGTACATGCACGTACATGTACAGTGTAGATATATGTACGGTGTATGTGTGTTGACATTCTTCTGGTATTTAGTGTCATTTGTGTCTGCTACCGATATCTTCTACCCCTTTTAAAACATTTGAAATACATACATGTACATTGTA
Organism: Acanthaster planci; assembly: GCF_054643075.1. Lineage (NCBI taxonomy): Eukaryota > Metazoa > Echinodermata > Asteroidea > Valvatida > Acanthasteridae > Acanthaster > Acanthaster planci. The sequence continues at coordinate 25,192,779 of NC_141778.1, read as the reverse complement.
AATTTACTGGTATTTGTTGCTGGTTTCTAATTTGGGGCATCGTGTATTGAAATGTTGATGTGAAAGTTCATGTACTTGTACATGTATGATAAACCATGCCCTGTCTTTTTTGTTCGTTCTCTTCACAGATACTGGAGTTTACTACCAGCTTTGAGTATTGCCTTGTGATCTGACCTCCAAGCTCACCATCGTAGTACACCACACACCTCTCCATGTCACCATGCTGTCTGCTTGGATGTCAAGGAATTCCTGCTACATCATCACAAGTTTTTAGGTCAACCTGACCTTGAGGGATGGCATAATACCCCTGGCATTGGGTTGGCGTTGCTTGGTGCCTGCATTCACTGTTTATACGTGTTGGCACAAGTCTTGTGGGACAAGGTTAATGGACAGTCAATTGGAGGGCAACTTTAGCAGGTAGGATACATGGCAAATTATATTCAGATGTGATGATGTTACGCACAAACAGCTTTGCCTCAAGGGTTTGGTATCCCCTAGTGTGGATCCACATTGAGTTGCACTGTCAGCCTCAAGGATTTGGCATTCCCTAGTGTGGATCCACATTGAGTTGCACTGTCAGCCTCAAGGATTTGGCATTCCCTAGTGTGGATGCTCATTGAATTGCTTGTGATTATCCCTATTTTAGGCTACATCTTGTTGGGCTTAATTAATTCCTCACTGCTGTCTGTGATCTGTCTCAACATTTGCATAAGTACATGTACATGTAGATGGTTGGTCAAAGAGCCAAGGTTGATATGAACATTTGTTGTAACAATGATGTATACATGTACGTGGGTCACTCAAAAGAATGTGTCTGCATCTGTAAGTCATATACGTGTATAACCAAGCATTGCAGTTTAATGTATTAATGAAGATTTTAATCATATTGTGAAACTTACCTTGGAATGTCAATACATGTATACATGTATGTGCTACAGATCTCCTGAGTGGCCGGTTTTTAAAACAAATCTACATTTGGTTATACATCTACACGTAGATTGGAAATGTGACCATTTGGGACTGGAAGCTGTTGTGAAAAAGGAACTGCCAGTATATTTCTGAAAATTGCTGTGCAGTATGAGAGTGCGGTTTGATCAATGGGCCCTGATACACTGAAGTGTACGTTTAATCTCTTTCCTTACATCTTTCCTGCAGATTCAGACAGCTGACTGCAGATCATCAAACCCTGGAAAATCCATTGGACATTGCGGTACCAATTCCATTATGTGATCAGTAATCATGGATCAGACACCATGAGAGACGATGTACATGTACATGTCATTTGGTGGACATGGACTGCATCCAGGTTCCCCAATTCACTCAGTCAGTGGAACATATCCTCCAAAGGAAGACAGCCCCGGTGAAATGACTCCTCTAATGGAACTCACAGGAGACAGTCTAATGGAACTCATAGGAGACAGTCTAATGGAACTCATAGGAGACAGTCTAATGGAACTCACAGGAGACAGTCTAATGGAACTCATAGGAGACAGTCTAATGGAACTCATAGGAGACAGTCTAATGGAACTCACAGGAGACAGTCTAATGGTACTCATAGGAGACAGTCTAATGGAACTCATAGGAGACAGTCTAATGGAACTCATAGGAGACAGTCTAATGGAACTCACAGGAGACAGTCTAATGGAACTCATAGGAGACAGTCTAATGGAACTCATAGGAGACAGTCTAATGGAACTCATAGGAGACGGTCTAATGGAACTCATAGGAGACAGCCAGTCACACAGCATGGAACTCATTACTCCAGAAGGACAGATGAACCCCTCTACATGTATTAAGTTGGCTGTTAATTTCCTGCCGTTGGACTGGTCAGTCACTTTCAAAGCCCTTTGTTCTGTCCAAGACACAAGGACTTGTCAAAGTTTTCATTTCAATATTGGATGCTGTTGAAGATGCACATGTGCTACATGTACATGTACAGTACATGTTCATCAGCCAATTTGCGTTTACATTGTACCTTTCATCACTGCATGACTGCTGGTACAAGACCGTATGAAGGAAGCCTGTGACTTGGGATAATTGGAAATGGTCTTTGACATCCAGCAGCGTACGTGTACAGTATGTACACCGCTTTCCTTTCACGAAGGATCAGTACGCCATTGTTGACTGCTGTAATAAGATGCCAGGAACCCATTGCGTCAGACATCTAGAATTCTACATGGATTGCAATCTCAGAGCAGGTCACTGGAACTGAGTTTCAGAAAGTGACTTTTCTGGATCCATTTGACTTCCAACCCTGTCCCCTCAGTGCCACATCTTTGGATCCAAACTTGAAGTTACCATTTGGGGGACTTGTGGACAACCTCAGCACATGAACAATGCTGGACACTTCTACTTGTAAAATGAAGGACTCTGGATATGTTTTAATTATCCAAGGCACAGAATGTGTCATGACATTGACAGTGTGCAATTGGAAAGCATTTAACCAGCCCCCCTGCAGAATATCTGATCTCAAAAAAATTGAAATTTGTTGAAATTTGATATTTACTTGTCGGTAAAAGTGAAGATGTTTTTAATAAGTTTAATTTTCAGTTGCTAGAGAGAACATTTGGTAATGTATAGAATAACTGAAATGCACATAAAAGTATTCAGAAAATACCCAAAACTCTTCTGAAAATTTAAACAATTTTAATCTAAAAAGTCTGACTACTTACACATACTGCTGCAAGGAAATACATGTAAGCTGAAAAAACTCCAAATTATTATTTTGACACTAATCTTTAAAACCCTGCAGCATTCTTATGGGGGCTGGTTACCTGAATGGTATTCATTACTCTCAATGAGTACATTTGGCTGGTAGTATGCCTGTTGGGGGACTGGGTACTAGATTGGTAAGCAACACTTTGTTATCAATGGTCAACAGTCACCACAGTGTACAAACTGTCTCTGGAGAAAAAACGCTTTTCATTCTTGGTGTCAGACTGTGGAGTTGCACATTGCTTCTTCATGGGCATTCTCTTCAAGTATAAAAACCTGATATTTCTACATGGTTGTTACTCTGTTGATGATTTTCAAACGTTTCTCTGGTTTAGAGTTGGACGTACGTGTATTTGATGCACCCATGAGATGTTTCTGAGTTTCCTCAAAAATTCGCCAAAACCACATCATTTGAAAATTGACAAATTCTTCAAACATTCAATGTTTACCAATCTCGTACCCAGCATCTTGAGTATAATCAGCACTGGCACACATCCAAATCACATCATTTAATAGTTTGTTCTGATTACGTATGCTTAGTATTCATTAATAGTGTGAGCAGCATCAGACCTTGAGAAGATGTAGTTTATTCCTTCAAAACATACTGTACAGTACTGTACATGAACCACTGAGGTGCAAGTAAATTTAGCTTAAAGGAAGCTAATTAAAGTTATTGCTCTTGAGTCAGTTCAGAGCTACACTTCTTTTTACTGAGTGGTTAATAATGGAAAATGCTGTGTCCACAAACTTCAGTGAATTTCTTTACAACAGTCACAATCTCCATTCACGTCCAACTCCATCAAATTTAGGTGTGTGGTAAAGACCAGTCCTCTTCAGTTGAATGCTCTTTTTAAAAAAGCAAAGAAAAAAACATATCTAATTTTGAAAGCATTAACATTTGCATAAAAAGTCCAACTCCATTAACAAGAAGATTATTGCATGTCACTTGATCAGGTTTTTATGTCTTTCGAAATCTTCCAATAATATTCATGTTCATTTATGATGTATAACTGAATTTTAAGTTTGTGTTAATTGCTATTTTATCTCCATTGGATCCAGTTTATGTTTTTACAGAATTATTTGTGTGTGTGCTGGGTGCTGATTATACATCTTGAAGCCACTGTTAACGTTACACTATACCTTTCCTTCACCAACAGGCAAACTCAAATCTCTCGAAGCACCCTAGCGCATACAAGTCCCCCCTGGTGTGGGCTGCGTGTTCCCCGTCCACAGGCACCGACAGGTTCCGGTGAGTTGCCCTGCTGCATAACTTGTGATCGGTTTGTTCAAGATGTGTTACAACTCTCAGATCATTAGATGCTGGGGTTGGCAGCAACATGGTAAGGATCCTGTCAACTTCGACAATCGGTTTATCTTTTCTGCCAAGCAGATGCATGTATCCATGACTCTAAACATTGCAAATCAAAGGAACTGTTTTTCACACCTACTCAAAATTGCTCCATCGATAATTCAGAAATTCCAGTTGATCATGGTTTGGATCCAGCAAAGTGAAATGTTTACAAATGGTCACTTTTGTCCCCTTTTTCTTAGACATTTTGAATGTTGGATGATTCTAAGGCAGTTTTCTCAGTCTCCTGTTGTGGGTATCTTCCATGGTATAACTCAACAATCTTCTGTCTTTTGTTGTGCCTACTCAGTCCACAGTCAGTTCTTTCGAAAAAAGAATTATAAGAAAAATGAACGCTTAGCAGCAAATGAAATAAAATCCAGTAAGTGATCAACTGCACCTGAGCTACCGGTATAATGAAAAACAGGAAAGAAAAATACGAGAAGGAAATCATCTCTTTGGGGCTGCTTTTTAGCATTTTTGTGACAAAAAGTTCTTGACCAAAACTATAGTAAATAAAAAAGTACAAATAACATTTTTTGATGAGCAACATAATTAGCATTTTGGGGGAGATGAGAGAGCAAACTTTTCATAAACCCAAACCGCCATTTTACTGTTGATGTAATAAGCCAAATTCAGACATTTTGATGTCACTCTGATAAAAGAAGTATTTCAGTCTGGTTTTTGTGTTTGACTCAGTTTTGATTTTGAAGCAACTACAAGAAGTACATGTAACCTTCATTTCAACCCTTTTTCTCAAGATTTTGGAAACAAAATATCTTTAAAATCTCTCTAAGTTGGAATTGGAAAAAGATAAATTCAATTGCAGTCAGTTGACTAATTTTGCATTGTTGAAGTGCTTGTAGCATGGCAAGAAGAAACAAGAAATGAAAGCCAAACTCCTTAACAAGTTCTGTGGAGAAGTCCCTGGTGTGTCAAGGGGGAGAACCATGCTGTTAGATTGCTGGGTGGACGATGCATCCAGACCATTCACTCCAGGCAAAAAAGGAAACACCCACTGGCTCAGAATTTGTCCAAAAAAGAAGGAATTTCAATGTTTTGGAAAACTACTGCACAGATACACATGCTAGGTACTACAGCATGCAATGTGTTGACTAGAGAACCAGAGAAATGCAAGTCTGTCATCTGATGTTATTCTCTCTCAAATGAATAGACAATGTTCAAAGCTCAAGCTCTGTACAACAGAATTCCATCCTTGCTGAATGACATCCTAGCTAGCAAGGGCAGAAATGAACTGGATTGATTCCAGAATGAAAAAGCTCTCTCAGAATCAACTCATTTCATTCAGGAAATTGTAACTTGTATCTCAACCATTTCCTCGTCCCTAAAAACAGGGAGGGGAACTACCGGTACTGTATAGCAACAAGCAAAGAAATGGAATCAGGACAAATTGGAAATGGTGTGTGTTTCCCTCAATCAGAGGAGTGAATGGTCTGGTAGATTGGATTGCCAATCTGCCTCTCAGTATCCTAAACAGAAACTGTGGCATCGACACGGGGAGCCAGTCCCGGCTACAAGGTCCATGGTAAGTTTAATTGAAGTTTGTGGTATTAATTCATGCACTGTGTAAACATCCTCATGTGTTGCTTGATAAACCCAAGGTACATCTCATGGCTAGGAGTGGTACGCTGGCTGCATAGACAAACACAGTATTGCACAGATAGTCTTCAGTCTACGGCAATACCAGTACACTTGATCAAGGCATTGACCTGTTAAAAAATTGATACTAATCAGAGAACATGATAGAAACAAATTGCAGATACTGCAACAAAAGTTCTCTTTTATGAGGTAAAAAGGTTATGTGATGGAGAGAGGCTTGTATGGATAGGTTGAAAAAATTCCGCTGCTGGTATTAAAGACAGCCAAAATGGCTTGGTTGATGAAGCATCTTGACACATGAGCTTTGTGTCAGGGACTAGGGTTTGCTAGCTCCATTCTTGCCAGAATCTACAGGCATCTAGCAGGCACAATCTTCACAGACACCCACTGAAGGTCGGGAAGAGAGAGACAAAAGTTCATTTTGTTTGATTGCTGTTACAACAAACAGCACTTGTTTGCTGTATAGTCATATGATGCCTGCTTTTACCAAGTATGTACAATCAACTTGTGCTGGTTTACACAGCATGTACATCACATGTATGGATGCTCTTACGAAAGGTGACATCGTTTATCCTGTCTGCGAGTGACAGGTACCGGGTGTTTCATCAATCCATGTTATCAATAAAACTCCAGAGCCTTGTCCATAGAGATCATGTCCCTAGAAATGATACCGTGGGGAAGTCTGTCTTCTGCAGTTGACTTCCCCTTGGATCCATTTTATAGTTACACCTTCACCTTCAGAAAATCCTCACATCAACTTCCAGTCTTTGCAGATTATCAGCTAAATGTCGTCAACTTCATCCCAGGCATGAATAAGAATTCATTCATCTGACTTGCCTGGCTTTGTATGCTGATATTTTCCTCTGATTGAGTTGAAGGAATTGTCAATGCCTTGATCAAGTGTACCATTATAATCCTAATATCAACAAGTTACCTGGACAAAAATCCATTTCCCCTTGCATGTACATGTACATTGAAATTCATAGTTTAGCAACTGGACTGTCTAAATGACCAGATTCTAATTCAAATAAATTCTTGTTTTAAAAGTGTATTTCTAGTATTCTGATCCAGCTTTAAACCTCTGAAGACAGTTGGTCTTGCTTTGCTGTTGATGGTGAATGCCTACCTCTGTAGTATATCCAAATGGAACAAACTTTGCCCTCGCCACCACTACCAAAAAAAGTTGCTCAAACCTGAAAAATATGTCAGTGGATTGGTGACAGTAGAACCACTTCTTAAAGAATGAATTCTCATGTATGGTACTTTCAGCAAAGGCTAATGTTCAGAAAACATTCTAAGGCTGAGTCCACATTGTGTGGCTAAGTCCACATCGGTGACCGATGTAAATGTTGCATATAGAAAGTAGATTTTAAAAAGTCCTTGCTCCTAACTCGTGTCCTGAAATGGAAGTATTTTCAAATAGCCAGAGTCAAATCTCTTGGTCAACTGTTCTCACTCCTCTGCCAGGAATTCCATTCCAGACTTGAAAAAGTATTGGAATTTTAGAGGTCAAAGATTTCACTCAGTTTGAGGTATGTTCATGTATTTGTACTGTGTTTGCAACTGCATGCATTTTGGAGAAACAAGGTACGAGTGAAATTACTGAAACTTGGTTGGACCTTCTCTACATCTACGTGCAGCAAGTTTGTACATGTATTGACTTCCATATTTGCCCCACTGAAAAACCAACTGAAACATAATAAAGTAAGAGGTATTGCCTTGGACTGAAGACTATCATGCTCCATGCAGGTCACATTTGTCAATCTCAAATATATCTTTCAAAATAGTTTGAAGAAATGAACTAGGCTTGTCTCAAACTCTGAAAACTGATGCAATCTTCCTTGGAGATATCCCTTCAAGTCTTCATGGTCAATGGTCTGGAAACCCCACTGTCAGTAAGCCAGTAATTTATGGTTGTCAGTTTGTAATATGGTCAGCTCAAAAAGTGCCTCACAATGGATAGGAATAAATAGATATCCTTCAGACTTGGTCACTTACCTTGTTTTAACAGGAACCTTGTATTATCAGGCATGAAAACAATGAAAAACAAAGGATTGGGACCTAAAATTGTCCTTGTAAAAAGCAGAATCTTGTATAAACAGTGCTCTAAACAAGGTTCGACTTTACATGTAAATCTAACTTCAGAGATAGTGGACCTTATGTAGGGCTGCTAGTCTTTTTTCTTCTTTGTATATTGGCATATTTTGTCTTCAATGAAACATGATACATGACAAAAGTTAAAGTTAGCATTTCTTTTGTGAATGTATTTTTCTGCAGATGATATTTCTAATCAGACAGGTTTTTCTGCTTATAAAAAAAAACAAGCAACGTGTTTAGTAAAATTGCAGCGAGTGATACTTTTCAACAAATCTGTCACTTAAATGAGATCCTACATTGCAGAAAAAGTGAAAGCAATAAATGCGTCTTGCTTCCTCTGCATACAATGCATTGCTTGCCAATTCTTGAGGCAGGACAAATCCAAGTGAAGTGATATATGCACACAGTAAGGTGGGGCTGAAATGGTAACAAATTTGATAAGTTGAAGTTTTTTCCAGTGACAAAGTAATAGTGTATACCAGATGTGGAATAATCATTGGAAGATAAAGATATTTATTGAAACAAGTAAGCAAATCATAGGGACTACTTGAGTAGCTTAAATCTCCTTGGCTGAATTCATTTTTTGGTCACCATTTCCAACAAATAAACTTAGCACTGGCTAACATGGTGGTCAGAACTGTCAGAACCTGGCTTTTGGTCTTCATGTAATGTATGGATTAATTAAGCAAGTAGAAATACATGTAAAGTCAAAGGCATTCATTGATAGTGTTATTGTGTGAACTTGAAGCAGGACCCAGGGAAATCCATTAGATACTTGGCCAAAGTTCTTTCTCTTGTTTTCTAGTGCATGTCGAAGCTGTTTTGGTGAACTTGCTAACTGAAGTTCTTTCCTCAACCCCCTCAAATGGAAGGAACAAGAAAATCATGCATATGCCGCACTGACTCAAGTGTCATTAGTCTTAGAAATGGTGGTTCCTGTTGGACTGAAATGTCTGCCTAAGAGCAGACATGTGCAGGCAGATAGTGCAATTCCAAAAACACTCTAACATTTTGGTTGACAGTTGTTTAACCACTTTACTGCACATTTTGAGGTGGCATAAGACTAATTTCAGGAACAACAGATGTGCAAGGCAGTGAAGATTGCATTGTGTGGCATCTTGATGACAGCCACTGAAGTTGCATTATATAGCGCTAATGCCTTCTTGCATATGACTTGTGGATCATGTTTGTCCCTCTGAATATGTCCAAATGCACCATGCTGTGTTGAGAGAATTGCCCCAGTCAAACTGTTGCATCCTTATAATGTGAGAGTATCACTTAGTGCGGGGATGTTGACTGTTTCTCACATGTTACGTTGCAACATGTCTTTTTCTTCACGGTAACCCGTTTTGAGGTGCACAGTAGTCTGAATCATTCTTGACATCATGAAATCTACAGTTAGCAAGTTTGCCACAACATGCAATCAACAATTCATTTTTTGGTAAACTATTATGATGTATCACGCTCTTGGTCAAATCATATGCTTTTGAAAAGCTAAATTCGTTCAGGCACTGAGTCAGTGAAGTTATATGCATTTGTTTAAAGTACGGTTTTTCCTGGGCCCTGTTCAAGTTAGCATGTGAGCATGTGCAATATCTGTGATTATGTAGACCAGTGTACACCAAACTGCCATGAGATTATAAGGGTGTATGAGAGCAACACATGAGGATGTAATCGTGAAGTGCATGAATTAATGAAAACTTCAATTAAATTTAGCATGGAGTACGGGACAGGCTAACCCCGTGTCATTGGATGCCACAGTTTCTATGGATACCGACAGGCAGATTGCTACCACATTGTCCACCAAGTCACTGAGCAGCATGGTTGCTCAGAAGGTACGACACACCAGGGCATAGCAGGCAAAATGTACTGCTTAAAAAAAGGAATACAATTTAAATGGAAATGTCTGCACTTTCATTACTGTCCTTAATTCAGCTCTTTGAGTCTTCAAGAACCTATGTGGATATCTGAAAAAGTTGGCTGCACTTAAAACAAGCAGCACACAGGAGTTATTGAAAGTTGGACAATTGACTATTTCCAGAAAAGCAACGGAAGTCAGGAACGTGTTAGTTGAAATAGAATCCATGAGCAGAAGCTTGCCAATAGTTGGTTTACTCGCACGTAACAAGCAAAATAAGGTCACAATGACTGTATTTCTTTTTTTTTTTTACTGAAACATGTTTTATTCATAAAAGTATCCACTTGCTTGGATATGTTCTAGTGGTTTGTTAATTTTAATGTATTTCCAAAGCCACTTGAATGAAATAGTTGGTAGAACACATTGCTGAGAACTTAACACAATGAATGTTTCGTCGTAGTTGAGTTTTAGTCGACTAAAACCCTAAATGAGCTCAGGTGGTTACATTTCAAAACATTTCTGAAAAGTTGCTTCAAAAGTGTTTATCCTTGGAACACAGAGCAAGCAAAGGTATTAAGCTGAAAAACACTTAAGTCCTTCTAAAACTCTTTCTTGGAAGTTGCTTCAAAACTGGACTTTCTCAAATGCAGGGCTGAAATTTTATTGATAAAGAAATGGATAGAAATTAAATAGTGCTGAGGAAAGTATTGTGGTGACCTTTTTTAGTTGAAATGGTGCCAATTAAAACAACAAATTGATGCAATATTTATCAACTTACGATATCAAGTTATGATACATTTGGTCCTTGAAAACCCAAACGAAAGGTGCAGTTTTTTACTTTGCCAAGAGCTTTATTCCTTTTTCCAACAAATCTGATATCGGAAAACTTTTTTGAACTCACAAATCAAATTGCACTCTATTACATTGGAACAGGAATTGGAAGCCCTCAGGGGATAGTTTGACCTCAAACAGAGGGTGAGAAAGTGGACAGGAAAAAAACCAGTAAAACTGACTGTGGATCTGTAACGTAAACAATCGGCAGTTTTTAGAGTTAACTAGTGATGATTACACACAATAAGGGACTAAGAAAACTGACTTGGAATCAGAAGACGTAAAATTTGTCTCAGAAAAACAAACCAAATTTGACAAATTGGTGAACATTTCATTTAAAGGATCGTGACCATGATTTCACTGTGAACAACTGAAATATCAAATGGAAGCAATTACGAGTTAGGTTGTGAGAACTTTCCTTTCTTTGCTATCGTTGGAGTTGTGGAAATACATTGCCATCTGCTGCGTGGAAAAGTGAACCAATTGTTGGAGTTGATGGGATTCTTATTTATGTTGCAGTCAACTTAGGCATTTAAGATCAGGAGAGTTTGTACACATCAAGAACAACTGATTGCGAGTTTATGCAGTGGGCAACTCACTGGACCTGTTGGTGTCTGTGGGCGGGGACACGTGGCCCACACCAGGGGGGACTTGTATGCGCTAGGGTGCTTTTTTTTTGGTCGCTCAAGTTCAAGTTCAATGTCAAGTTCAAAGTGAAGGTCAAGTTCAAATAAAAAAACAATGCAATTGTTTCTTGAACTTTTTTATTTCACTGTCAGGCTGCTTGAAATTTACATAACTGAAATGAGTGTTTAGAACTTGCTTTCAGACTGGCTTATGAGGGCGCTACAGAAATTGTCTTTTTCCAACTCATCTATGGAAATTCCAGTTTTGCCCACAACACAAGTAATTTGTACGAATACGCCAATTTGTGTTCGGGAATGGCTCCAAAAAGTTTGTAAAAAAGTAAGTCTTTGTTCCCCTTTGTAGCACTTTACGATCTTCGTTAAATATGTAACTTTTCTCTAGGGATAGTGTGTCTAAAAACCAATATCTAACACAGGCCTGCTGTCCATTCCAACAAATAATGCACAAAAACTTGAATTCGATTAAATAAAGACTATTTTTTACGAGCAATGATAGAGACGGTTAACAAAAGGCATCAAAGTTCTGAAATATGGTACCATCAATTGCAAGGAACATTGTTCAAATGCTACGGGAAAAGAAATCCTACCCTTTCAAAAAACAAACTGTTTTTGCAGCAAAAATGTGAAATGGACAGCAGGCAACATCACCCACACAAAACACCAAACAACAAACGTCTTTTTATTGTCACACTTGATACAGATCTACACTAGCACATCACACAACTGCAGTAATACTTTGCTCAACTGGTCATCTATTCAACTTCATATTCCTTTTTGTTTAAATAACTTACAAATTACTTCAACCAGCGGTAAAATACCATTTTTGGCAAGGTGTAAGTTTACTGATAATAGTCTTTTTTAGATGAAGGAAAGCTTTGAACTTCTAAACTTGCTATCACATTCTTAGACTGTTATCTTGCCAAAGTGAGAATGTAGTAGGTTAATACCTCTCTTTGTTTTGCCATAAACCATTTTTAGCAAACGCGATAAAGTCCAGTTGTAGAACCAAATATTGTCAAACTACATGTAAACACAATTTGTCAATGTCATCACTGATTTACGAAAGTTCGAAATCAAATGTACATGTATGTTTACATGTATGCGATGTGCTAGTGTAGATCAAAAAAACTGAATACTGTTTATACAAAGTATAAATTTAGTAACTTAAAAACTAATGAACCAGGCACATGTCCTTTCTTTCAATGTGTCTTTTCTAAACTCAGTCATTCAAATACAGTGTATTTCGTTTGGTCCAAAAGGTAAGAGAGACCACAATCTCTTGGGTAAAAATCAACCAAGAGTGAATTCTCCTGAGTTTATCCATGTGCACCCTTCAACTCAACAATTCAATCATTTTTACTTTATTTCAATCATGAAGTAACATGTGCCTGGTTTCATTTTGTTGCATCAAAAAGTAGGGCAAATCCATGGCATCATCATTTGCTTTAGTCTTTACTGAACTGTAATGTACTAGTAGTATTGATAGTTTCACAAATCTTTGGCCATTTCAATTCTCGATGTATCCTGAAACAGGAGAACCTGTTGACTGGTGACAAGTAATAAATGGAGACTTTCTACCAGACAACCATTTTTCTACCATCAGTTATTCTCAAGAGATGCATTTGTCAAACATAAATGCATGCATGGTGTCATTTCAATGCCATGGATTTGCAGTTTTCTTAGATGTTTGCAGCCAGTCTTAAAGAGGAGAGTTCCAAAGGGTTGACATCAACTTGAGACATCAGTGATGGGGTTGTCATCAGAAGCCTACGCTGTCAGAAGATTGCCGAGGTGCTGTCAGTTGCCATTGTGACAAGTTAGCTTGAGGGGGGAAAAAAATGGAAACATATCAGGAAGAGTACATTACATTTGCTTCTTGGCAGGGTACAGGATTTTGTCAGGAGAGTTGAGTTGAGAAATGACTTGATTGGCCAGGCAGATCTAGCATTCTGGTATGGGAGAAGAGCCCAATGTGGATGTAACCTCCCTTCTAATAACTGACAGACAGTATCCTTTCAAGCAATGAAGAGGAAACAACTGTTCAAGCATTGCATGACAATTATCTCTAAGCATTCATTACGGACATGTACACCCTTGAAAGTTTAGCCATTTCTGCAGGCACGGCCAAATTCATCAATATCGGAGATACATTTTTCCTCGCTGGTTTTTACATGACTTCTGCCATATGTTTTTATCATTATTTAATATGAAGGTTTCACTGTGTTTTTGCAGCCGTATACTAGTTATCCTGTACCCTGCCTTCCTGATTTATCGCTTTGATACAATGTATAATGTACGACATCCTTCCTTAAAGATGCTGATATTCCCGATTTATCGCTTTGATACAATGTATAATGTACGATATCCTTCCTTAAAGATGCTGATATTCCCGATTTATCGCTTTTATACAATGTATAATGTACGATATCCTTCCTTAAAGGGAACTTTAAGAATGAGCATAAAACTGTTGAAGTCAACACAGGAGTAGTTTGATCCAGTTGGGGCAATGGATTTCCACTCAAACTTTTACAGCAGGGCAATATTTACCAGTGGGAAGTTAACCGAAAATGTTCTGCAGTGTTTGACAGAGTAAAGATTAGGAAATGAGCAGATATGAGGATACGCTGTATGCCTGAGGCAGATATACTGCATGTGGATAGATCCACAGATGAGAAAAGTGAAGATTGCAGTAGGAGCTCTGAGGATAAAGGAGAAATTCAGCCCCATCACCAGCTTTGGGCAATCAAGAAGGCCCAAGTACCAGCTAGGGGGCACGTCATTAAGAACAATAAATGTTTTAACCAATTGGAGGTCTAGTTAAAGGGGGGGACTCTAGGGCCCCTTTAGCCAATGGTGTAGAGAAATGGCTGATTCATTTTACAAGGAAATGTTATCCTTTTGAAGCCATATATCGCATGTTCATTCAGATGTTCATGGAGTGGAATACACAAGAAAAATTTCTAGTGAAATGCATTTTCTCTGTGTGGGCACCATGTGACTTGTAAAATCCAATCAGACTCTTCCTTTTCCACCAATGAGGTGGTCATTATTCAATGAGCAATAAGTGTGCATGTACAGTTAATGTGCTCACAAAGGGTTGGTTCACTGTCAACAAAATACAACTTGCAGTGTGTGAAATTATTATTCACCACTGACCATTTGCAATTTTTCTGCTCCTAAGATTCCTTCCAGCAAATCATACATGTAAGACGGCGAGTGATATAAATGAGTAACTCAAACTTGAAGCACTGATCTGGAAATGAGTTGCTGTAGTTGCTATACTTGTTTCTCTGGTATGCATTAAAGTCCAAGCTGGCAAGAACAATTCAATAAGAACTTGCATGAAGAAGTTCCATTATTTCAGCAAGTTTAGAGTATGAGAGACTTTCTCCTACTGCCATGTGTACATAGATTTCTTTATCAAATGATACTGTATGTTGAACAAGTATGTTGTGTTACTTTGTTCAGTCAAACCTACAATTAGAAATTACATGTCACAAACAAATGTTAACGTTTGTGCTTAAGTTGATAAAAACCTGATTTTCCCCTTTTTCTAGTGTTTTCAATGCTGTCTGCACCGACAGACAGGCTAAAAGTTCTTTGTTTATTTGTTTACTACGAGGGCAATCCCCCTCAAAAAATAAAAACAAAAAAGTGCAGCATCTTCTTTGAAAAATATGCAAGATGGAACTGATGAGACAAACTGTAAATGAATTGTCTTCAAAATGATGTTCCTTTCACTTTAACAAGATATTCCACAGCATTTTTAGGAATTATCAAAGATGAATTTATGTCAGAGAAAAAGTGCTAAGAATTTTGCAGTTTTTATATGCCAAGTTCCATCTGATGTTGCAAGAATATGCCACAAAGTACCAGTCACAAGGAAACAACTGTACTACATCAATATGAGATTTCAATCCCCTTCTATTTCACACTGATTGTTCATTAACAATTTTCTTTTTAGCTTGAATTTAAAGTACAAAATCATACATTATATAAAAACAAATGAAATGCAGCTGCCAAATATACTAAATGTAGTAAGACACACATACATGTACACTGTATCTGCCAGTCAGGTCTGGTTCCTAACTGACACCCTGATGTGAGGCCATTCCAGAGATCCAGTACATTCTATGTAAGTGTGTAGAGCTTTCAATATTTGTCACTTCTTACACGGTCGAGTTTCTTTGGGGCAAAAAACCTTTTCCTGCAAGCCTTTGAAAAGGAAACCATGTCATGTTGTTTAGTTACCACAGCCATCTCCTTTGTGACGAGGTTCTGCAATTCTCCATTTCCCCATCAGGCAATGCGTCATCATACTGATGAACTGTTCCAAGTTTCCACTTGCCACTGGATGGAGAGGCTCATAGTCTCGTTTCTCAGCTACTGGGAGGAGAGATATTGTGATGAATTGTCCATTTCCACTGTGAGAAGGCAAACCTTGCTGACAACCGTCGCATGTTGCTGTTTGGTGCTGAATGAAGAAACATGTGATCAACTGTTACAAGTCTCCATCTGCCACTTGGTGGAGAGGCATTGAGGAATTGTCCTAGGTCTCCATCTGCTACTTGGAGAGACACTGAGGAATTATCCTAGGTCTGCTTCAGCTAATTGGTGGAGAGACATCATGGTGATGAACTGTCAAACATTAGCTGCTGATGAAGGTGGCATAATGAGGAAATGTGACAGTTACATTGCTACTCGCTGGAGATACATGTATGTGAAGTGTGCAGCTCTTTATAGATGGAGAGGCATCACTGGGTTGAACTATCATAGTTTTCCATGTGCTACTGGGTGGTGATAAGTCACTGATGAACCATCAAGGTCTCTACTGCTGACTGAAGAGAGACACAGATGCCCAAATCTTCAATATGCAAAAAGTAACACTGAAAGTGGCGGTGGTGAGAGTCCGCATTCAGGCTTCATTCTATGACCCTCGTTACAAGAACTTAAGTCCTCCAGACTAACCCCTCATCACTGATGTACTTGAACATCTCGGCAGTGGCATAGAATTGGGTACATCTGTGGTTAGCTTCTCTCCCGTAATGTCATAAGGACCTTGGCCTAGCCATTTGGAGCTGGAGAAGCAACCAAGGTACATGTGAAACAATTCTCTGCCCAGTTTGTCCAAATCTGGCTTTAATATTTTTGAACTTGTTATAGACGGTCACAATTGTGTAAGGGAGCTGCTCTCTCCAATACTGAAGTCTGTGTGGAAACTGCTCTCAGCTTCACAGTAGTGGGCCATCACCACTTGCCATAATCACACTACCTGACAGAATCAGACTTTGAAATATGGTTTCCTTTGCTAGGCTTACAGGTGTTACATATAGAGAGATTTATAAAATGTCATTACTATGAGGGATTATAACCAATTTCCTGTAAAGGAAGGTGAAAGCATCTTGACTTCTCTTCCAACTACAGCAAGAAACGTAAAAAAATGGAAAACTACAATCAACCATTTTGTAACCATGAAAATCTTACGCAAGTGTTTGAAAACACATGAAATAAGCATGCATAATAAAACAATGAAAAATGAAGTAAATGAAATGTAAATGGCTATGCAACAATTTTCTTACTTCAACCCGTGAAAATGCACCCGAGTTTCATGTAATTTTCATTTTTTTGTTTTGCTATTTTTAATCCGTACTTTAGGGCCTCTTTGGTTGCATGCTAATGTAAATTTCCATGGTCATTACCAAAACTGTAATACCATTCCATGTACTGAACCTTACACTGCTGGAATCGTAAATTGGTTTCTTTGGCAATTGTTGTATCAGTGAATGGCAACAAACCAGTGAACAACCTTTTCTCAGAAATGTTTTGGTAAGAGAAAATTAAGGGTGCCAAATTTGAACATGAAGGCCTGCAAAAGTGTCTTCTTTGATTTACATTAAGGCAACAGCACCCTCACTTGTACCAAAAAGCTTGGACAATTTTTGTGTGTTGAATCACATGCACGTTTCAGCAACACTTGACTCTAAAAATGTTTCAATTTTTTTTCATAAGATGAAGAAGGGTATTCATGAGTGAGCCAAGTCATTCTAACAAAATTCATTGCATGCAAAGTCATGATTTTAAAAAATCACATCATATGTACTATTGTAGATATTGTTTTTTCCAGCAAACTAAAAACACAGTTTTGATTAAACTCTTTGTCAGAAAACTAAATAGTTTTCTGACAAAGTAAAATGCTGAAATAGGTCGTCACAAAATGGCAGGATTCATTTCTCTCATTCAAATAAAAATAATAAATATTACGTGTATAGTATCTTGCTGAAAACATTAACCATAACAGTCCTGAAACCTCCAATTCAGTATTGGAGGCTTAAGGACTATTGGGGTTAAATGTTTAAAACAAGTACTATCAGTAAAGCATGAAGAAAACT
This sequence comes from Acanthaster planci, assembly GCF_054643075.1. Lineage (NCBI taxonomy): Eukaryota > Metazoa > Echinodermata > Asteroidea > Valvatida > Acanthasteridae > Acanthaster > Acanthaster planci. The sequence continues at coordinate 25,175,274 of NC_141778.1, read as the reverse complement.
AAGCCGGAGATTGTTGGCAAAATGTTATATTCTGAATTAGTTTTTGGTCATGAGTTTGTTCTTATACAAAAGATTCTAGAACACTGAGGACAATGGGTGTGTACAAAAGGAGTATTTTCACTGCCATTTTTGGACACTGCAATTCCAAAATGTGTACCTGAATGTGGTACACCTTGAAATACACCAGTTAACTCCTATTCCATCACAGAGCATGTGTGGTGTCAAAATAATTATTGATTATAGCCATCAATCTCATCACGCTCAAGAATTCACTTCAAATAGCAGGAGTCCGATTTGGCAATAACTTCCTCAATCCCTCCCCCCAAAAAAAGAAATGACAATGGAATCTTCCCAGTCAGCATTTGTGTTTAAATATTTATCCAAATGTTAATGTCCTCCAGTCTCCAGCTATTTGAAATGAATTCTCCACATGATCTATCCATTCCAATGTTGATACATGTACACAGCACATGATATTTTTCAATGAAACCTGGACAGTAAAATTCATGCACATTCATAATGACATTGAAAAATTGTTGAAAATAGGCAGTATACATGTATGTTGTTTGAAGTGACATACATGTACATGTATATGTCCGTGTCTAATAAACTCAGCAGCTTTATGACCCCAATCCATAACATTATCATTATAACATTATTATTATTCATTTTCGATGAATTAAACATTTTAAATAGCGATTTTTCATTCTCCAAAGCCCTTCTAGGATTTTGTGAAATAGACACTCTAATCTGTCCAAGTTTTGTGGAAAAATGTTACATATTTTCAAAAGAATGACTGAACAAAGAAACATTTACTTAGTGAGATACTCTACACGCAAGAAAAAGACCTCCAGAAAAAAGGGGGAAAAGATACCTTGAAATGTTTGCTATTTTTTTCGTTTGAAAACACTTTCCTTATAATGATATGAATAGAAACCTGCAATAGTCACATGGCAATAAGTGAAATCTCAGGATTAATTACATGTAAGTATGGTCAGTGTTCATCACGTGAAACCATGCACGGTTTGAATAGAAAATTAGCAAGGAAATATGACAATGTAAACACAATGAACCACAGCTTGGAAAAGTAAGATACACGTAATTCAAGATGTTGATTCTTCAGCCAATTTTTGTGCTTCACTTTTCAGACTATAACAGAGAAACTGGCTTCTCACTTCTCAGACCATAACAGAGAAACAGGCTTTATATCACGCATTGGCATGGCCACTACATGTATTACACATGTATGATTTCATCACTCACATTCTAACAACAAGTTTTTGAGCAACATTTTCAGAATATTCAAAGATGACAATGAAAGTATCTTTCATGCAATGACAACTGAGGACTGTTCAACAAATTAGCCTTCAACATGACGATGGACTCATTCCCCAAATTAAATTTGCCATCTATTTGATCCAGCTTTTAGGGTTTGAAATAAAAATTGCTTGACAACTCTGATGTGAACACATAAATGTACAAAAAGTTTCACTTTCTAGAAAGTCAGCAATTCAAAAGCAGCCACTTTTTATAGTTCTCTACCATGAATTATAAAACAAGAGGCCAAAATGAAATTACAATAAAAAGATTTGAAAGAGAAAAGCAGAAGATTTGATTCAGGTATTTTAGGAAGAGAAGGAAGTGAAGAAAGTGACTATCCCTCGCTGCCAAACACCAGGAAAGCACTGCAATTTTCTCATTGCTACAAGGATTCCTAATATTACTTCACACAATCTGAACTCTTTTCATTGTGAGAAGTATTATGCCTCTGGCATTATTGACAGGCACTTTTTACGGTTTGTTTTATTCAGTCTTGCTAAAGCATTAAGCATAGTGCTCGATAGTTTGCAAACAGTGTGTGGTGGTACCAGTAGAGCAAAAGTTATCAACAGATTTGTCTCATTTGGAGAGTAACAGCCCCAACTGGATCTCATTCTACCTGATTGTACTGTACATGTACAACATATTGTACACAATTTGTACCTCCAAGTGCTGTAAGGAAACCAATTTCCAGTTTAGACAAGATTTTACCTGCTGCAATTTTTATTGATTCATCAATCCTCAAAAGGCAACTGTTCTAGATGTTTTTGCCTATCAGTGGTTTTATTACTATACCGTCATTTTGGATCATTTGATGTGACAGTGCCATTTCAGAGTCAAGAGCTAAAGCAAATCCGTTCTGTAAAATTACAAATTCCTATTCAGCCAAAGAAATTAAAAGCCTGCCCTATTTTTTCTATTCCTTAGTTACCTTTGGTATCCTGTTTATTGCCAATATCCACGCTCCTCCTACAGTGTACAGAGGTCTTATAAACAATTTGAAATCTGTAAAGATGAGTGTACCCAGCTCCATCAAAACTGAGCATGCTGAACTGATGACTGTGAAGGACTACTCTATTAGTTTGGGCCTCCAACTAAATGTAACAAGCATTGCATAAATGCTGCAGAAGTCAGGGGGCCCATCGTTTTGATGCCTTGATCCAAGTAAAACCCTTCTTTATCGGTGAGAACAATCTTTTGACAATTTCAGTCAAAATGCAATTATTGAAGTATCTGCTATGGTTCAGGTTTTTCAAATTGATAAGATGTTAGATTTGATTTCCATGCTGTATTCATCTGAAATGAGTTATCCACTTGCTGCCAATTATTTTTCCACTTGACAGTACATGGAATTTTTGGACAAACTGTCCATAGATGTCAGCATGCTCTGTTCAGTTTGGATGGAATGGGGTTACACTAGTGGAACGAACTCACCCAATGATGCCCTATTCAGACTATATGGGAATGCAGCAGGTCTCAGGTTGTCTGATGTTGCTTTGTATGGCAGCAGTGTTCAAGCATGTATCACCACCTGTGAAGAGAATACAATCAGTATCTAAGGATGAACAAACCTTTGAAAACGCCGGACTTTCTATTTTTTGTTGCTTCCTTGCTGGTCCATTGCCAAATCTGTGGGAAACCATGATTTTTTTACAAGTCTTCTCTAACAAAAACTTTAATAATTTAAGGCTCCCATTTTTTCATCTTTGTAAACCATGCCTTTGTCATGACTGACAGCCACTCTTACAAGCTGAAATTATAAAATGAGGTGTTGAGGCACCTTATATCAAAAGCCCTCTAGATTCTACCTCAGAATTAATGGTGATGTTGAGCCTCATTGAGAGTTCTCACAAAATCTGAAGAGCTCCCCACTTTCCCCATTCTGTAGATTCTAGCATAGAGTTTGAAGGAAGAACACTAACCTTAAGGGGACTTTGATAGAAGCTCTGTGTCAACCTTCACTAAAGCACCCTGTCTGTCAGCCAGATTGTCAAAATCTGAATGTTGAAGAAAGTGACAATAACATCTCTCTGGAAAGATATCAAAATCAAGGGAGACTGAGGAAGAGCTTCACTTCTAAAATGCACTGCAAAAACAGGGCTGCTATGTTAGCATTACTGTGTACATGTACCAAAAAGACAAGTCATTCATGCTGTACATGGCCTGTGTACAGCATGCTTTACACTGCACAGCACAGTGCCACTGACTATGCATTCCAGCCTATTGTTCTGATTTCCACACCCAGCAATGCCCTCACAAAAGAAAAAGCCCTCTGCCTGAGAACCAAGACCAATCACAAAGCAGGAGTCTTTCATGAACCAATCAGGGTTTTCCCTGCCCTGAATTTACAGCAAGAATTTGAAATTTAAAATTCAAAATTAATGAAGCAGGAATACTCTCCATGTTTTAATATAAAAAGCTGCTTTCAGGATGTTAAAATCTTGATTGTTTTTTTTCTAAATAAAGTTCCCCCCTCACCTGCTTACATTTTATTTGGGGAGTAAATTTATGTACAAATTCTGAGGAAAATCTTGAGTTTCAACAAAATTAAGTTATAAGGCAAGTCTTGAAAAACATTATTTGGAAGTATTCAAGCATGAAGCCTCTGAGAAGATGGGGTTTTGGCCACAGGAATATAAGAGTCTGATAATTTATCACATTTGATTTTTATTTAACTCCATAAACCAAAAGGCTGAAATCTGCCCCCTTACTGAGAGGGCAGACCAAAGTATGCACAAAACTTTGCTGTCAGAATTCTGCCCCCTTATTGATGAGAAGATAGATCAAAGTATGCACTAAACTTCCCTGTCAGAATTCTGCCCCCTTATTGATGAGAGGGTAGATCAAAGTATGCCCTAAACTTCCTTGTCAGAAATGTCGCACACGACGTCCTTTCTGCAAAAAATTACGTTGTGAGCATTTCCATCAATATTTTGCATCTATCCACCCCTTTGGGAAAGTGGTAGATGTCATATACCCTTGCAAATAAGTTCAGGAATCCCATAAAGTTTACCCACGAGTTTGGGAATTTCATTCACAAATCTACACAACTTCCAAAAGTGACGTCTTCGGGAAATATTGCGTTACGTTGGAACTGAATTATTATACGGGATTCTTAAAACAGGTTCCAGTAATAAAACAGAAGGAGGTAAGTTTTTACATTTTTTTAATGTGTTTAATGAACCAGAATACTCACAAAAATGTTGGGAAAATCACCACAATGTGTAACATGTAGCCAAACAGCCGACGACCCATGCTAATTCTTGTCAATTGTACATGCCGTCCCCTTCAAAATTACATTACATCGTTGTTTACATTCACATTTTTGAGGCAAAGGAGAAATAATAACAAGCACGAAATGCCATTCAAAACATGAATGATGAAAGACGGTTTATATGGAGGTATTTCTTGGTATACGTTTTGTTTTGGACTTGAGTGTTTGTCCCCTTTGTCTGCAAATGCACGATGGCGTAACACATTTTTGTGTTCCACACCGTCCCTGGGATATTACTGTTCGTTGGTATTTGCTAGGCCTTTTACAAATGACATGGCCGTGTTTTGGGGTGAATGAGCTCGTTTCATTTTATTTCTGTATTTCAAAAAATATTTTAACAATATGAGCCATGAAAATATTGAAAATATTGAAATGAAAGATTTTTTAAATGTAAGAAATATTGGTGAGGGACACACTTACGTAATGATACTTTGTAAGAATGTGTCGTCAGGACTCGGTTTATGTAAATGACACTAGGTCTTTTTTTTTACTTGGTTTGTGATTGAAAACAAGCACATGTATATTAAAATGCTCTTTACTTGAAATATTCATTCTTTTTTTTCTTTTTGTTGTTGAGATAACAGTCACCATTATGCACCATGGTCACTGATGCAACATATCTTAACGTCCCCTTTGTTATGTCGGTACACATGCTTGTGTATAATGTGCATTTTTTACAGTACAAACTGATGGGCCTAATCATGTACAAATCAAACTGTGGTGATGTGCCTTGCCTCTATCGTGTAATGCAATGGCTTATGTACATTTATTTATAATGATTGGATCCTAATATACCGGTTGGCCTATTCCTCATGAATTTTGTTATTGAATGAAATTCTGTGTATATGGGCAATGACTGACAGGGTTGAAAGTTACTTTTGTACTTCCTGTTTTGTAAGGCCATGCCAAAAAAACTACATGTAGTTTCTTGTCTTTTTTTAAATGGAGGATGCAAGTTCCCTCCCCCCAAAAAAGTTTCTGTGAAACTGTTTGCTTGTGTGAAATTGTGGATACTGAGGCCATTAGAAATCAAATACACTGTATCACAGGCTTGGTGCTTTTTATAGCTCCATGGTTCAGGTAATAAATGCAGACTACTCATGAACAATTTTTTGAAAAAATGCATCATGTACCGTACATATACAACCATGGAGGAAAAACCATGCAAACTGCTTTACCAAAACCATGTCATTCCAATAACTGTTTGCCAACAAATAATTTCTCAGTTCCAAACTGAGCGCATCAGTTTTTGATTTTTGCTCACATGTAACTTTATCAGTATTATTAAATTTTACTTTGAACAAAGAAAACTGAGAGGAGTGTGACTTGTACCTGCATCTCTGGAATACCATTTGTACATGTTTGTGCCCCTTTGCAGTGCATAGAAGAAATGACACTCAAACAATTTGAAAGAGAAGTGAGTGAAATACAGAAGTTGAATTGGTTTTCAAATTTACTCTCATTAAATACCCCAGTGAACAGACGGATTTGTCCAGATAGATTATGTAATGTATTGTACTTTTTTTTTACAAAGCTGATGATGCATCATTGTTATTGTTTTCATTACAGGTGATACCAATGTTCCACATGTTGATGATTTTGTAGCAGTGAGGGTACCAAGTGCCGGAAGAAAAAAAATCTGATAAGTTTGCATGTGGCACGGGTAATTATTTCTTTATATTAGTTAACTTTTTATACACCACGCTGAATAAAATTAATGGGTACTTTAATTCTGGTATACTCACCCTTGCTTTATTAGCCAAAGCAAGGTGACAACAGTAATGGCAGATTCTAACATGTTTTTTTTATTTATCCTTGCATTAAAGGTGACATCAGTGCTAGAAGATGGCTCCTACAGCCTTACATACATGAAGAAAGCAAAGAAGGATGACCCACTATACACATGGCCAGACGGTGATGACAGTGTATGTACATCCAAGATGCGATATTGTAACAAAGTTGGATTCCCCACGACCAGTTCCTGTTGGGGCAAGACTATTGTCTAAATTTAACATGATTGAAGCAAATGAAGCTTTTAATTCTATGTAGAAATCACACCACTGAAGTACTGAGAAGAAAAACTGAGGAAACCCCAGGACAGCTTTAGCATTTGAATATTGGAATTTTTAGTGTTGAAATCTATTTTTCAGTGGAAGGATATGATGTAACTTCTTATTCAATCATAAAGTCTTTTTGGATTGCAACAAGAACACTGGTAATTTAAATGCCAAAGCTGTTTCGATCCTTGGTTAATGTGTTAGGAGGCAACTTCTGGTGGATCTCCTGCATGAAGAATAACTAAGTTGCAGGAATGTACAAGACATTCTTCAGCTGGGGGCCAGAAGTCTTTACCTCAACTGGAAAATAATACATGTACAGTGTACATTGTCAATTGAAATATCATGTATTGTTTAGTAGGAACAGTGTTACTTTTGAAACAATGTTAGAGAAATGATAAATGTCAAAAGTCCACAAGAACTGCCATACAACAATACAACCATTCAAATATTTAATGTTTTCATACTAACATTTACAACACAAGACCTGTAACCCATCAAGTCAAAACCCAAAGTGAATCCACCCCAGGTCTCATCTAGAATAGTTGTGCTTCAAAATGAGTTGATGAGTGATGTAATAAAATGATAAAAAGATGTCCATCTAGTATAATAAGACAGTGAAATCATACGTACAGAGCATGATTTGGAATGGCTGCATGAGCACACAAAATGCAGGGTGATAACATTTAATGGATTGTCTCAACTTGTAAATTGGAATTAGAACGAAAAAGAACCTTCAATCTGTCATGGGATGAGAAGAAAATGAACTTGAAAACAACATTTTCAGAATGAACTTACCTTTGCTGCTTGTGACAATTTAAATGTGGTGTCCCCTGATATATCTTGTAACATTAGTGACATGTATTAGCCTGAATCAGTTTCTTGATTCTCCTTCAATAAACATACTCCTAAACAAAACAAAAGAACATGATGTAGAAATACATATGAAATTAAATAGTTTTAGAATTTGGCATGATCACATCATTACCTTCACTGTTTAGGGCAAGTTAAAAAAAGGATGTCCCCTATGAATATTGTTACATCAGTGATTTTTGCTGGCCTAAAATATTGAGTTCACTAAAATTTAATGTGTATACTGTTTAAAACGGGTTATAAGTTAGGTTTAATTAGGTTGTACAATATGGAGCTACATTCCCACTCATAGGCAGACAAAGTTTTATTGCACTCATCTGATTTATCAAGACGTGACGTCTTCATATACAAATGTGACATCAGTGATGTTATTTTGAGAATAGAAATGTGAAATAGAAATTGCCGTTTCTTACTAATCTCATTACCTGTTTTGTTGAAACTGCTTTGTACCCAGTTCATTTTGAATACTACCATTACTTGATTATTTGGGTTTACTAATTGTGGTAAAAACTTGTTCAATTGAATTGAATGTGAGTTGGATTTACCTGAACTTTTGCAAACTTTGTGTTTCATTTACTCCAGAGCGTGAGTCAGCAGTGGAATACATTTTGGGGGTCTTTAATGTGAAGATAGTTAGGAGTTGAAACAACAAATAAAAAGCCTTAAAAAGATAAACACACCAATTTTACAATATTTTACAATTTTGAAATGACATCCCCCGTTACATCAGTGACTTCCATCACCGTCCTGCAGTGATGTGCCTGGATTGGTTTTTGAGGGTAAAATGTTGCAAAATGTATGTTTCTTTGATTAACTGCATGAGATGGCCAAACAGAAATTGCCATTGAACGGCTTCTTAACCCAACTTGAAATATTGGCTTCTATGTCACATTTTGTGCCCAAACTTCATGGAATAACCCAAATGAAGCATGTCATGTTAATGTCATTGGTAATGCATGTATGTGTTATTGCACCATGTCTGTTGGCCTTAAGTGGGGGAGGGGCTGTTCATCATGTGCATACGCTGTATCTGTGCCAGTTCTACTCGTTAAAACAAAGGAAATATCTCATTCAAAGTTACAATCTGATATCTGCTAGATTATTTATATTAAGCTTCTTATCTATTTCATGCGTGTATACAAATCTGTGGTCGGTCAATCAAGGAAAAAGTGGGTAGAAAATTCCTCGCTTTTCCCAATTTTCTTTCTTGGTACAAAATTCCAGACAGCTAGGGTTGGCAAAATTAAAGCTTTGTGTTAATTAGCAAGGGACAAAAAAAGGCCTTATTTCACAGTCCATCTACTTCATCCCAGCCTCATACTGTCAAAAAGACTAAGACCTTGCTAGACACAGACTTAAAGTTGGCCATTCACTTCAGCCTGCTTCATTACTGGTTTGTTGGCATTGGTTCATCTTCAAGAAGATAACAGATCAAGATCTGCTCAGAAACAAAGCTATCTGAGAATGAAGAAAGTAATGCCAAAGAAACCAGAAAATTATACCAACACAGCTGTAGATCTCATATCTAAAGCTAGTCCTCACAAACAAATGGCACTGAAGGAAGCCGGGTTACAGTTGGATGACAAATTTCACCAAGCAGTATTCGAAGAGGTGTGTTCCGGACTAGCTGAGAATCGTACATCAATAAAGAGGAAGGCCTTAGCTTCCACTATGTCGGCTTTAAAAAAGTACAGATGAAGCAGCGCAAAGCAGCCAGCAAGTTCCAAGTTAGTAGAAAGCTGCTACAGAATGCTCAGAAATGTATTGCAGGACGTCCTAAACTACCTCAGTCCACCATCAGAATAATTCCAAATTACTATGACAGCAATGCAACAAAAACACCAGATAAGAAGCTGGTTAGTCAGAAGACAAGGTTGGCAGCAAGCATCTTAGACAGGCCAATTGCCAGACTGTACTCGAAATTTAGAAAGAAACATCCTGGTATAAGTGTCAGTGCAGCCAACTTCTATAAGCGTCGTCCACGTCATGTCAGAAAATTGAAAGAGGCAAAACACAGAGGCTGTCTCTGTGAGTATTGCGAGAATATGAAATTGAAATTGAAAGTGGTAAATGTCCACCTGAGAGCAGCTAATTCAGACAGTGCGATCAAGGACCACTATGACCTGGCTCACAAGACCATGTGCACAAGATGGGTACTACAACAAGCCAAAGGGTATTAACAGAAGTTGTAATGAATGTGGTGTCAACCAACTTGATAAGTATCTAGCTGCAGCAGTGCACAGTGAAGAAGTGACAAATACAGCTGTTAGTTGGAAAAGAAAAAAAAATCAATAGTCAAGAAGTGTATACTCTAAATTGTGCACTGGACAATCAATTAAGATGCTGGTCTCAGAGCTAAAAGAAGAGGCAAGATCCTTTCCAAGACATCTCTTCCATAAAGAATGGCAGGACAAGCAGTGGTCCAACCTGAAAAAGCTTCCAGAGAACACAGCACTGTGTATTATGGATTTTGCTGAGAACTACAAATGTGGTTATCAGGATGAGGTACAGTCAGCATACTGGACACAGAACTCAGCCACAGTCCATCCAACAGTTGCCTACTACAGATGTGAAGCATCTACTTGTACAGAGCTTGTAACAGAGTCACTTGTGTTTGTCATCAATGACTTAACACATGACTATCATGCTGTGAATGTATTCAACATAGAGGCTATCAATCACCTGAAATTGAGAATTCCAAAGAAAGGAGTGGTTGCCACAAAAAACCTGTCTTGCTTCTGTGCCTCAAGTCTGCATGGTCATGGAATATGTGCAAATAAAACTTATGTCAACAACTGGAATTAGGTTCACCTTGGAAAAAAAAAAGAGGTAAACTCCTTCTTTGTAATTTTTTTTTTTAATTTCAAATTTAGCAATATAAAAGTGTTGAACGCACTGAAGGATGTGAATTGGGACAGTATGAAGTTATACGGATAAAGAAAAAAGGTAAGGTCACAAATAATGGGCGTTCTCAGTTCTGTAAACAAGACCACATATTTAATTGAAAACATTTATTTACACGTACATGGGAAACATTAACACATCCAACCCAGCTTTGGGAAAGAATGAAAATGGGCAAAACAAGCAACTTTTCCTAATGTTGGCATAATGAACGGTTTGTCATTACAGAGTAATACCCAAGCAAGGGGACTATGTGGTTGTTGTGTTATCTCACAAAAAGCAGAAAGGAATACCTCAAGCCATCTACATTGCTTCAGTAAGTACAATTTCAATGTGTTCAGTGCTTATCTGATAAAACCTTTAACAACAGAATTGTTAAATTACCTTCAGCCAGAAAGTGATGTTGGAAAGTGTTTTACTGGCTTTATGTGTCTTGCAGGCTGGGAATTCAACACATTTAATTATGAGACTTATTTATTTATTTTACAAGTCATCAAGAAGAATGCTGACAGTGTTCAGCTGAAGTTTATAGAGCAAGTGAATGAATGTTCATTTACCTGGGCAGATAGAGCCAAGGGTGATCAAATATTCACTCCTCCAAGCAGTGATATTCTTTGTGTGCTTCAACCTCCAGGCCTCAAAACCAAAGGTCGCACATTACAGTATGTGTTTTCTGCAGAGGATATGGGGAAAATAACAAACTGTGTTAAAAACCTTACCTAAAGATACAAAATATTAATCAGTGCTTAAATGGGAACCCTGGATTAACATTGTCCTTTGAACTTCATGAATTACCTTGTTAGAGTTCACGCCCCTTGAATATCTTGATGGAGAACAAAGAAAAAACATTGGAGGCTTACAGTTCTTCTTGTTACATGTATGAACACACATCAATAGTGCTCTTCTTGTTTGTGTTCAACTGCAGTTCTAAGCACTGAGTGTAGTATACAGTAAAGTAGCTTAGAAATGAGTACATTATGACATTGTTGAATGTTATCTTGTACTATGTACAATCAACACTCCAAGTGCCTCATCCTAGTATTAGTAATATAAGTGTAGTATATAGTAAAGTAGCTTACATACATGAGTACATTGTTGAATTTTATCTTGTACTGTGTACAATAAACACTGCAAGTGCCTCATCCTAGTATTAGTAATATAAGTGTAGTATATAGTAAAGTAGCTTATAAATATGAGTACATTGTGACATTGTTGAGTTTTATCTTATACTGTGTACAATCAACACTCCAAGTGCCTCATCCTAGTATTAGTAATATAAGTGTAGTATATAGTAAAGAGGCTTATAAATATGAGTACATTGTGACATTGTTGAATTTTATCTTGTACTGTGTACAATAAACACTCCAAGTGCCTCATCCTAGTATTAGTAATATAAGTGTAGTATATAGTAAAGTAGCTTATAAATATGAGTACATTGTGACATTGTTGAATTTTATCTTGTACTGTGTACAATCAACACTCCAAGTGCCTCATCCTAGTATTAGTCATATTTTATTGTGCAAGGCCTTCAGAATAACTTTCTTAACATTTACTTCTGCATCCTGCATCAACATTGATATGCTGGGGAATAAGGTGACTGGAGAGCTGCAAATGACATGGAAGTGGCAGCCTTGTATCAGTACTAAAGCCATTGTAGCTTATCAGACATGAATTGAGACATGAAAGTTGCAAACATTTGTTAAAGTAAGATTTCGACTTTCAAATTACTTCATTTTCATAACATACCGATGTTTGCAACAAGACTGCCCAAACGGTGCACATGTATTGACTAAAACTCTTCTGGATCCATCTGGCAGTTCAGCATATTACTATTTCTAGCTTATAGGGTTGTGCCAAGAGATATAATTTACATTGTACATGCATTATTTTTTTCAAGTGCATACTTTTTAAATCAAAAGAGTATTTCTTTCAAGCATTCCTTCAAAACGCCGTTTCAGAATCCCTTAATTTATTGCATATATGTTTCTTATGTACATGTCGTTTCAAAGAGATGCTTATTTATTCCAAGTGCAATGAACCGGTACTTCAGTTTTGTTGTGGCACATAAATAGATCTGTTGTAACATGAGCAATAAAGGAACTTTTCTCCAGGAAGTTTGTAATGCAGACAGCTTTGCAGTCATGACACCCGAGAGGAATGCCACTAGTGGAACAGTTCACCTACATGTGCTGTGTTTACAATTTTTATTTTTCCCATGGTATGATGGCAGATTAGGATGACAATTTGACTCTGTGAGTGTTTCACCTCTGGGCAATAATCCTAACCAGAACCAACCAATGGATAAAATCTAATGTCTGCTATTAATGAAATTGTTCTGCAGGGAATGATACAATGCCTATTAACATAAGCAGTGTAAACTAGTGATTACAAAGTACCAAATTCTGAACAACTGGAGTGTAACTGGGACACTGTGTCTGTGTTACATGTGAAACCTTACATTCATTGGCATGATGCTATATTTCTTTGCAATTAATGGTTGTTAGCAACTATTAATTGTGTCCATTAACTTTAATATTTTTACTCTTTCTTGCTTTTACCTTTGTTCAAGACTGACTGCAAAAAGGAAACAATTTTGAAAGTATGCAACCCAAATCTTTGTGCGACTTGAAAAGTCAGTTTCAGTGACTTCCTACAAATCTCTCCCAGACTGGCACTTGTATCATTAAGTTTGATTTTTCCATATTACCAGGTTTATTTCCTTGATACCTAGGTGCACTGGTTTGAATTGTATCATGTGAAATTTGGGGATATTGATAGATTACTGGGAAAGTTGTTTGGTGTCCCAGTAACGTAAGAAAGTGGATGCTTCTGTTATATTTGCCCCGTAACTCGAGAAGTTACTTCAATGGGTGCATGATTTTTGTGTTTTATCAAATTTCAGATGTTAGGCAACACTACTAAGTGTGCTGGAATGAAATAAAGTTGTTTTTGAAATTTTGACATCTGTGTTCCACTTGGGATCCTTTACTTATAGAAAAACCCATATGCTGATGAGACCACCATCAAACTGTGAATTTATGAATGCCAGACCTACAAAGAGTCCTTAGACACAGAGGATTTTTGTGTGTGTGCAGGTTTGTTAAAATTGTTTGACAAGAACTCTTCAAATATTTTACAGTCAAAGAAATTCTTGAGTGTACCCATCCCTTCATTTCTGACCTGTGAGGTCAATCATGGCATCTTATTTCATCCTGTATGTAATGCTCTTTACTATTCTTCTCTCTCTTCTTCACCATCACGTACATAATGTCTCCCTGCTGACCCCGATGACTCAGCGGAATGGGGTTTAGAGATTAATTGACTTCTTCTACACAAGTTACATGTAGTTCAGCAGAGTGACTTTGCTTTCTACACTGGTGAGCGTGCTCTTTCTGTGCTTGAGAAAATATGTGAACTGAATACTGTCGATGTGAAATGTGTTGATATAGTACATCTTCCAGGCTGTTCAGCAAAATAAAGCACATATGGTCCAAGTGGAAAGCAGCAACAAAAGGCAGTAGACAGAACAAAAAATGGTTAGAAACTTGGGAAGAGCAAAACTACAACTTGAAATTGGGTGGGGCAAAAAGAAAAGCCCATCAGGAGCTTGAGAATGAGCGTAAAAAAAGAAAACTTACTGAAGAGGAAGCAAAATAAAATCTAGAGCTCTGTTACAAAACTTGAAGAAAGAAGTAAGCCATGTCAGAAAAACTGTAAATCATTTTCTAAGAAGAAGATGCCGGCCCATAAGAAGTGTTAAACAAAGAGAAAATAAAGAAAACCAAAACAAAAAAGAGCAGATTTTATTTGTAATTTGATGCATAGTGAAGGTCTTGAACCACTTCACCTAGAGTACAAGGTCCACTATGGTAATGTGAGTAGTTGCCATTTTGAGGGTAATGTTACAGATCATGCTCCACCAAGTGTAGAGGATACTGTTTATCTCAAGGATGCATGAAAGCTGTATCTCAAATAAGACATACCAAAAGTATGTAGTGCTGCAAGTAGGTGCCACGGTTCGGTTAGGACAGAGTACAGACATTTTTTGCTGAACTTCGGTTTGGTTCTGGTTTGCACATATACATGTACTCTGCACATTGACACATAAGCTCCCTACAAACATGCTGTATGCAGTACTCCCGTGTATATATTAATACAAGCAATGAATCTCCTCTCCATCCCATCCAGGAGTAACTTCGATGGCAACATTTTTTTTTTAAGCTGTTTACCCAAAGTTTGTTTCGTCAAAATTCCCTAGAAAGTTACAGTCGGAGGTGCGACAGTTTCCGACCATGTTTTACAGATTAAAAAGGGGTGTGTTTGGATCACGCTTGACTCAACAAAACGATCGCAGGATTTGTGAAAACTGAAAAAAGAGCATGCTCAAACGGGTGTTTCCTCCTTTGAAGGATACAAGATCAAATTAGATTTTCAGTGAATCGTGTTTTCTTTATTGTTCACAAAACAGATTAACCTACCAAACTATGGCTTCGATGTATTTGAAGAAGGCTTCAGCCTTCTTTCCAAGGACGGCTCCCACATAGCCAAAGGAGCCATTTTTCAAGTTTTTTTCAAACGGAAAACAGCATTTTATTATTTGAGATTTGCGAACAGCTTGTAGATTCGGCAAAATTCCATTACAACGTATTTACACTACGACTTCGATCAAGCATGATCAAACAAAAGACAAATTAAGCTACCACTCGAACCAATCTTGTCGTGCGCTGGATCACTGCACCGGGCCCGCCTAGCAAAATCAGTTTTCGCACCGGAGTTGCCTTCGATCGAGCACGAGTCTAACTGTAAACTGCAGCCAATCAAAATTCCTTTTACACGGCCATTTACATCACTGGCCTGAAATATGGAACATGAGGGCATGGCTATCGGCAATTGGCAAAGATAATGCTAAATCTGAATATACATAAGCATAATCGGATGTATAAGAATTTAGAATTGTTGTGCAACAGAAATGCTGTAAGTTGCATGTTCTTGGCTGAATATCAGTGAATTCTCACCACATGCTTTTTACAACCATCGCGTGATGCGGGGCCATCGTAAGCTTACTATACATACACAGTGTTATGCATTTACAGTACGTATTTACGTACATGTACTTCTTGTTCGATGCACATGTGCTGAGCGCGAGCGTTGGTGCGGCATGACTTGTTATCCATTTTTGTTGTGTTTGCTTTTTATCAAGTTTTCTTGTATGCATTCTATGCGCTAGTAACTAATGTTATGCTATATCAAAGCCGAACATCCGTCAGTGGCCATAATGTTTAACAGAGGAGTTTGTCATGTGATTTTGACAGTCAACATTTGCACATGAAACTTTTCCAAAATGAGAGAAATGCTATTCTTTTCCCATCCATTGCCTTCAGGTCCACTGTATGATTGATTTTGTTCTACATGTACTTTTTCAATAATTCCATTCCAGCATTAGCATAAACAAGGTTACTCTGCAATTTAGAGCAGATGCATTTGTGTTAGTATTATTATACATGCACAGTGTATGTAATGAGAAAGAACTTATTGAGAGTACAGTTTAAGCTTCCCTATTTCAAGTCCAATTGCCATAAATGCCATCAATTCAAACTTGCCTGTTCACGCTCATGCAACTGTTTTATTGTCATACAAAAATATTTGTGAAAAGTTTAAGAAATTTGTGTAGGAGGTTTTTACACAAGCAGAGAATAACTCCTTTGTCCAGAGAATACATGTACCTTGTCTATTGTGCTACTTGTAGGGTTTTTTTCTGAACTTCACATTGAAGCAGTAAATGAATTATTTCTGCATTTACATACATGTAAACTGTTGTTTATTGATATCTTGAATTAAAACTTGCCTTTTTTATGCGCATGTAGGTCAGTTGATATGTCGGAAGTATTTGTCAAAACTTTCAGTAGAACATGTACTAGTATAAATTTAGAAGTTATTGTACAAATTGTGTTGCTTGCCTCCGGTCTTTCTTAACTTCAACAATATTATTTATTTTTCATGATTGCAAATTATACGAGGTCCATCAGTGTACTTGAATAAACAAATATTCATCTCGTTAATACAAACTGCCCTTTTACATGAAAGCACTGATTCAACCATCTTACGTATTCATCAAAACTTTCAGCTGAACATATAAGGTGTTGCTACATCTATTTGGTTCCATACCAACTGACCAAGGAACTTGCTTGTGTTATTTGCTTTAGGATTTTCTAGAGTTCTTCATTAGCATACATGTGAATTGAATGAATCACTGTATTGGAATAAATTAAAGCTTCATTGTGACCTGATGAATTTACTTTGAATGTATTTTGTATTACATGCATGTATGCATACATGTCCACTCACATGTTTTTTACCCTTGGACACTTGACATCCCCTTTTGGGTATGTTCTACTGACTTTCCACTTGCGTTTGTGTGAGCTGTGTGTGCTGATAATCATCTTGATCCAGTGTGTATATGTACCGTATGTGTGCAGCTTGTGTACTGTTTTGAGTGGTTTCTTAGGTTGACAATTTGAACACACTAGAGTTGATATGAGGCATATCCGCCTGATACACAATGTAGGATTGGACAATTTTGGAATTCGGAAATTAATGCATATCTGTCGTAAAATACTTCCAAAAGGTCACAAGAATTATCTGTAAACTTAAAAGTTTTCCATTAATTTGCATGCAATATAATGGTCAACGAATTTAGCGGGCTGCCCCCCGCAATGATTGGAAATCTCTGGATCTTCCTTCTGGCTCACTGCTCCATCCCATCTCACCTAGAGGCTACTATTGCACGATAGGCACCTTCGAATTTCAACACACAATCTACACTCGGCACAAATATGTTTTATTTTATTCCTAGAGTGCAATGAATTTTGTCCCTAAGGTCAATAAAACATCATAAATATATTTCCATCAGCTCAGCTCAACATCAGCTCAACAGTTTGTGCTTCCTGTCTTTGAGTCTGCGTATAATGTGGCATTTTTGCCAGCAAACTTTCAGGGTACATTTCGGAAGGTGGGATTCACCTATTCAATGTAACTGTGGTGGATGTACATACATGTACTAAACATGAATCCCAAGAGGATAGAAGAGGAGAGGTTCACATCAAGGTGAAAGGAAGACATGTCAGCCAACATGAAGGCATTACGGAAAAGGGGGAAGTAGAAAAGCAGCTTAGAAGAAATGGCTGTGCTAGTGAGGAGTTTCAAATGAGAGAGAAAGAGCAAAACAATGAAGATGATTTTGTTTCTATGAGACCAAAGAAAAGATGAGCCCTGAGGGAAAGAAAACAAAATAGAAGATACATCTGCAAGACCATCCTTCTCTCGAAAACAAGCCAAGTGCTCAAAATTGGCTTGAAAAAAGAATCCGCAAAATTACAAAGTGTTTACAAAAGAGAATAGGTACAGTACAGTGACTGGTTAATGCTTGAGTGTGCAACAGCAGAGAAAACACTGAAAAAAAAGAAACCTGACAACTAAGGAGAGAGAAATGAATTAAGGCAGAGATGTTGGCAGCAGGGAAGAAACAAAATGATGAAACTGACAAATGGGGCAGGAAACTAGGAAAGATACTCTGGTAACCTGAACCAAAGAAAGTTTGGACAAGAAAATTGGCAGTCAATAGCTGTTTGCTCCTATTTTTATTTATTTTGGGGGGATGTAAAACTTACGGAGAGTGTTGTAAATTTGATCCAATTCAAAAGTTGATCGTCAGTAGTACATTTAACCTTCCCAACATGGAAGTTTTACAGGGCCAATGGGTTGCAGATTTTTTTCATGGCGCAGAAGAATTACATTGTCATTTCATGTCACATAAAAGTCCCCTGTGGAAGGCCAGTGTAATGTAAAACTTTTCATCACATGAAATCTGTTCACATGTCAATGGGTCAGGACCTCTGTTATATTTTCCATGCATGCATCTGCTCAGCTACTGTCATGACCATTTTCATATAACATGAAATCGACATCGGAAAGTGTGCCAAATGCTGAGCCCTACTTTGGCCATTTGTTGATTTGTACAGGTACTGTAGTTGTCATGAATGTAATGAAGAATATCTGAGAAATGATTACGAGTTCCTTTCCACTGGAGCAGGATGAACTGCTCATTTCTCAAAGCTCTCAGTCCAATGATGTCAGCAATGAGAACTGCTCAATTGAAAGATTAATGAGATGCCAAGTACAATATACATGTATCTTTGACAGCTTTTGGTCAGCAAATAGACCGAGTTGGTTCTTAACAGCTTCGCAGTAATTGAAATGTGACCTTGTGAGATTCTGCATCATTTGCTGCTGCAATGGTCACAGTCTTTTTGCGGGGTCTAAGTAATTTGTGTAGATGTACCAAAGGAAACGTATGGAAATGTATGGAATGCTAACAAGCAGTCGCAGTTGCTACATGTACAGGAATGGGTCAGACTTGCTACTGGTACATGCATACAGAAGAGTGGAAATAGGTCAGACTTGCTACTGGTACATGCATACAGAAGAGTGGAAATGGGTCAGACTTGCTACTGGTACACGCATACAGAAGAGAGGAAATGGGTCAGACTTGCTACTGGTACATGCACACAGAGGAGTGGAAATGTGTCAGACTTGCTACTGGTACATGCATACAGAAGACTGGAAATGTGTCAGACTTGCTACTGGTACATGCATACAGAAGAGTGGAATGAGTCAGACTTGCTACTGGTACATGCATACAGAGGAGTGGAAATGTGTCAGACTTGCTACTGGTACATGCATACAGAAGAGTGGAAATGTTTCAGACTTGCTACTGGTACATGCATACAGAAGAGTGGAAATGGGTCAGACTTGTTACTGGTACATGCATACAGAAGAGAGGAAATGTGTCAGACTTGCTACTGGTACATGCATACAGAAGAGTGGAAATGTGTCAGACTTGCTACTGGTACATGCATACAGAAGAGTGGAAATGTGTCAGACTTGCTACTGGTACATGCATACAGAAGAGTGGAAATGGGTCAGACTTGCTACTGGTACATGCATAGAGCAGAGTGGAAATGGGTCAGACTTGCTACTGGTACATGCGTACAGAAGAGTGGAAATGGGTCAGACTTGCTACTGGTACATGCATACAGAAGAGTGGAAATGGGTCAGACTTGCTACTGGTACATGCATACAGAAGACTGGAAATGGGTCAGACTTGCTACTGGTACATGCATACAGAAGAGTGGAAATGGGTCAGACTTGCTACTGGTACATGCATACAGAAGAGTGGAAATGGGTCAGACTTGCTACTGGTACATGCATACAGAAGAGTGGAATGGGTCAGACTTGCTACTGGTACATGCATACAGAAGAGTGGAATGGGTCAGACTTGCTACTGGTACATGCATACAGAAGAGTGGAAATGGGTCAGACTTGCTACTGGTACATGCATACAGAAGAGTGGAAATGGGTCAGATTTGCTACTGGTACATGCATACAGAAGAGTGGAATGAGTCAGACTTGCTACTGGTACATGCATACAGAGGAGTGGAAATGGGTCAGACTTGCTACTGGTACCTGCATACAGAAGAGTGGAAATGGGTCAGACTTGCT
This sequence comes from Acanthaster planci, assembly GCF_054643075.1. Classification (NCBI taxonomy): domain Eukaryota; kingdom Metazoa; phylum Echinodermata; class Asteroidea; order Valvatida; family Acanthasteridae; genus Acanthaster; species Acanthaster planci. Next base: position 25,155,291 of record NC_141778.1, on the reverse strand, counting down.
ACTGGTACATGCATACAGAAGAGAGGAAATGGGTCAGACTTGCTACTGGTACATGCACACAGAAGAGAGGAAATGGGTCAGACTTGCTACTGGTACATGCACACAGAAGAGAGGAAATGGGTCAGACTTGCTGCTGGTACATGCATACAAAAGAGTGGAAATGGGTCAGATTTGCTACTGGTACATGCATTACATGTACATCAGCTGGCACAGCACATCTTGGGGGGAAAAGGACTGGAAGAATCGGCGAGAACAAATTGTCATCAAGAGTTTGAAAGCAAATGATGTACATGTACATTTTTGCAACGAATAACAAGTGTGTGGTACAGATGAACTCCCAAGTAAACTTTTCAACTTTTTCCACAGCAACATACATGTAACCAAGGAAGTAGCTGTTGCATTCCATTCTAAAGGACTCTGCTGCATAAGGAGATGTTGAAAGATGTTGGAAAGAAGGAAACATTGAGGCTAATACCAGGCACAAAAAATGCACTGCACTGCAATAGTTAGTGGGGGAGATGTTGCGACAAGAAATCTAAATTATGTTTTTGTAATTTGTGGAAGACAGTGTCTAGTACAAGTATTGGCAGGTGTGACAAATTCTCCTGGTGATGCTATGGAAGAAAAGCCAGATGAAATATATTGACAAAGATATGCTTAATTAAATGTATTTTTGGTACCTTGTAGAAAATATGATGTACATGTACAGGTGTATTATCAAAATTTGACATTTCTACATTGAATTCGACAGTGGAAATTTCAATGATTTGAACCCTGGTTTCATTTGGACTTACAAATCACAATGCAAACCATTTTTAAAATTCTAGATCCAGTTGCAAATTGACAGGTTTTGTAAGTAGAAAAATGCACATGTACAGTAGTGTACATCGATCTCAGGGATGCTGCGAGCATAATCACTACACTTGGAGTATTTTCTACTTACAGTGTACAATGCATGTACGAGACAACCTAATCTTTGTTTCCAGTGATAAGTTTGCTCCCTTTTTTGGCATTTAAGTCACCTTGATAATTTTGTGCTTGCATTAATTAACCTTTAACTATTTGTATACAGTTGCAAACAGCAAAGTCAGCAAAGGGCCCGAATGTCAGAGTTTGAGGCGTAGAGCAGTCACATCACATGAGCACCCTTATAAATGTTCTTCTCTAATTAAAAGTGGTATTTCTTGACAAATTTCCAAATCTGTTGTTGAACATGTCGTACTTTAATTGTTGGTAAACTTGATTATGGCTGTATAATTGTTTAAGTTTAGATTTCCTGAAACCGTGACAACGCACATAAAACCTTTGCTGATTTGAACCAGTTTGTATTTTTCCTTTCTTTATTTATCTATTCATTTCTTTATTTTTTCAGTCACCAGAGGATAAACAGGTAGTCACCCAGACATGATTGGGACAAATAAACCTTGATAGTCCAATTGATGGTCAGGTGTTGCCTGTTTCTGCGTCTGTAGTGTGAAGTGGCTTAAAGCGCCCCCTATAACTGGCCTTAGGAGCAGTTAACACCTAGTCAAAGCTTTTCGATCATCCTGCAGCACATGCACAGATTGTTGGTTCGCAAAAGGTGTTTTGCCTGCAGATTCCATGATTAATCATGTCAGCACTGTTCCAAGTGATTAAGTAAATTTCAATTTACCAATTACAAAGAGTATTGATGCCTCAAAGACGTCAAAAAGAAGCATTCAGCCAGCTGTAAATTGAAATTCAAATTAATTTTTTAATACAGGAAATGCTAATGTTTCTTCAATGCAATAAACATGTTTTCGTTTGAAACTTCAGAAGTTTGTACTGTACATTGACATTTTTGCAACAAAGAAGTTAAATTGGGGAATTTCAACTTTTTAGGGGGCACTTTGGAAGCCCTAATTTCAATACAATAAAATTATGAGGATGAGATCTTTTATTTACTTTTATTCCATTTCCAAAGGTGGTCAGAAAGTTGATGCCCAATGATACAAAATGTATCTCAGTTCTCAATTACTAAATAAAGTTGATTCCTAAAATGCTACTTGAAATGTTCCAATTATAGTTCCTCATATGTTAGGGCTTACACCAGTCAAGGTTAATAAAGATGCAAATCATAAATTCCGCTTTAGTTTTCTTTTTCAGTTGTAAAAACTTGTCTCCTGTTAACAATATTAATTTCAGTATCAATGAGAAAATTGGGCCCCGTTAGAGATTCATAAAAGGACTCGGATTTGGATTGCATGGACTCGGACTTGGACTTGATGGGTATCAAGGATCAGCACTGACTGGCGATAGACTCCAAGGCTGCATGAAATAGACTCAGAAAAGCACATCTACAGCCCTTGGTTCACATCTACAGCCCTTCAGATTGGGTTTTTCATTTACGAATGTGGAATGCTTTCAGATGTTGCAATTTTGTTATGACTTGTCAGTAAAGTTCTTAAATCCTTCCCAGTTTGAATTACCGGTATGTACATATAAGTTGGCTATGCATTCATCACCCGTCAACGTTATGCAAGAATTTTCAACAAATCATCCCAAAAAAGCAAGAAACTGAATCTTAGGAGAGAAAAAGCTTACCAATTTCCTGAAGACAATGCCCTAGAAAATCAAGCCTATGTATATGACAAACATACCCCAGGGATTTCCAGAGTAGAATGGGAAGGGGATTAGACCATTTCTGTGTGTGGTAAAAACCTACTTTGCTTGAATAGGAGATTAAAGGAGCAAAACAATTTGTTACAAGCTGAGGACTGAATGGGGGAAAAACAAAATCACATCAGAAAACCGTTTAGATTTTTGAGTTATGCCATTTGCCCCTAGAATGGGTCATATCTATGGTTTTCCCAGTTGTTTTAAGAATTTCTCATCCAGACAAAATTCTTGTGCAGTACAGTTGTGCTGGTCTCATCAAATACAATGCCAATACAAACATTTACCGCACTGTAAAATGACACCCCTCTATCTTCAACAATGATTAATCATCAGAAAAGATATTGGAGATAAAAAATACAATTTGACCCCACAATAAAGTCTGCATTATGTTAGATTAGGCAATCCACAAGCGCCGGCAGGATATGAGCAAGTAGCACTAGCCTACTTTCATAAATCCTCAAAAAGACCTATATCTTGGCAGACTTCATCCTTGTCAAAGTCAATGTACAATACATTGTTACTATACAGAGCCATGCAGAGAAAGTTGACCCAAAGCTAATAAGTCCGCATCCAAGTTGAGTTGTTTTAAAATAAAATGTAGTCTTTATGTACGTTGGAAAAATTTACCACTGTAAGCTCTTGCCTGTAAAACCCGAACCCTCTTGCAAATCTACTCGTCTTGAATCAGTCTGCTGTGTTTTAGTCCGTTCAGTATAAAACATATGTGAAACACCCCCAATGTTTCCTCATTTCCCTCAAAACTCTGCCCTCATTTCACTGAATATCAACCATACATGTTGATTGGTATACTGCACAATTAAATCGCCCCAGATGTGTTTGGACACGTGTAGTTTTGAGCGTGATGTCACAGTCATCTACCTAGGGAATAGGGGAATCCAAAAGTTAAAATGTTTCGGCCTAGGTCTGGATTCTTTCTGTTTATATAATAGGAACAGAGTCCCCAAATTTACAGTCCCATGGGTTGACTTTTTTTGGGGGGGTGACTTTTTAAAATATTAAATGACAAGCAACTGAAGTCCCAAAAGTATAACGCTACAACAATTCCCTTCACAAGTCCAGAGGAATACAAAATCCCAACACGCAGTGTCGGGAATACACGTATACAGTATAGATTATGCATACACAAGTTTAGTGGTTCCACCAAGGAAACAAAACAGTAAACGAAAACTAGGCCTACATGATCGCTGAATTATTCAAATAAAAGTTTTATTTATATATCAGTCGACATGCCCCAAGAGGGAACATATGGTTTAAACCTTCCACAAACATGGCAAATTGTCACCAACCTGAGCTTCGCGTTTCCATCGAGTTCTGCCATATTTCTTTTCTCCTCCAGCTGTTGGATGGTCTTTTGTTGCACCACGTGTACGTATTCAAACTTTAAAATCCCATTGGGATAATCGTGTCTCCCATCCCTGCAACACAATCGGGTACCGGTAGCCAATCTGGGCTGTTATTAAGAAGGCGGGGCACATGTGATGAGGGGCATGAACGTCATTGTTTTTCCATGCTGCTTCCTTGTTACCAAATTCGGGGAATATAGTCCCATGGACTAGCCGGCCAACACTAAGTAGTAAACGCGATCACTTTTCCCCAATCGTCCGACCTACAATCCTGGACAAAAATAGTTGGAACACCTTGTGGGAAGCGCGTAGCAAAGATCCCCCTCTCCCCATTCAATGTTGCGTTCATTTATTGGACCAAAATTCGACCCAACTTACCCAGTGAGAAGCAACATTGACAGTGGGCGAGTGAGAGTCATGTTCCAACGAGATTTGTCCAGGATTGTCTCTAAAAAGTCCGCCTTATCCTAATCCGGTTCGTAAGTGTGACGTCACTTCAGTTTTAACCATGCCCACTGTACACGTGCACTGCACATAGGGTTACATGCATTGATCTCCAGTATATAGACTGGGTAGGACATTGCGTCCAAAACGCATCCCGCGTATGCGTATTTTCAGGAGGGTAAATGACGAGCGTTAGCGAATTTCGTTGCGTCTACTTTCAAAATGGAGTTTTTCAAAAACCGGTTGAGGTTTTCGTGCTCCATCCAATCGTCAGATTTTGAAGAAAAACTGAATTCCGCACCTGGAATGGATAAATTTGGAAAGAATAACGGTTGAGGTGTAGGCAGCAGTGACTTACCGGAAATCAAGTCAAGTCAGGGTGTGAGCTCAACTTTTTAAGCTGATTAATGTATGAATGAATTTTATTTCCATTTCTTTCTCTGGAAATTCAAGATTGCGGCCAAACGATCACTTTTCGTCTGAATGTGATGGGGTTAGCTGCGAAAAAGTTTTTATTCGCCTTTCCCCAGAGATACTCCTAAAATAGTAGTAAGACTATGCACTCAACTCTGAACGTAGCCGCCCTCCTCTATCCAAAATGGGCCCGCAATTTTGCGGCTTTTTGTACAAGGATCCTGGAAACTAGTCCAGAATTCGGGATTTATAGAAATATTTCTATGATCCCTCCTGATTATGGCATGTCTTATTGTAAAGAAACCGAGGGATTACAAATTACTAATGAGCTTCCTCGCAGAATTCCAACCATTTGGTGAAATGCGTCCTATTGGGACTGTGCTCCGACATTTATTTGAAATAGCGCCCTCACGTTTTGTGTTACATATTACATAGGTGTCCAGTCCTCGTGTGTGTGACATCCAGGAACTAAATAGTAAAACTGCATGTTTAGTGAGATTATACTCCCTTTGACGTTTTCCTGTATGTCAGTCGTGTTTGCCGAATTCACTTTTTTTGGGGGGGGAGGGGTCTGGTTTATTTCATCCTCCCAGGAGATGTTACTGAACTACCCACACAAACCTGTTTGAAATAACAGCTACCTTTTGGAAGCATTGAGTTTGAAAAGGGAGCTACTTGACTGTTCCATTTTTGTAACTTCGAAGTTCGATATTAAACTTATGGCCAATGAGGCACGGATTAATTAAAACGACAACATTAAGATTCAGTCAGCCTGATCAAAATTAAGTCTAACGTGCGTTACCGTGTGTGTGTGTGGGGGGGGGGACAGCATGGCCTATCCGCCTTTTCAGGCGACAATGGGGTAAAACCCAAAGCTAATATTGATTTGACATCCATTGCATTCTCGATGTCGTTTTCTGTTGTTGAAATTCCAGCAACTAGGGATTGTTCCTTTCTTTCGTTTTCATTTCATTATCTTCCTGCTGGTATTTTTCGGGTAGACCTGTCTGACTAGAGTAAGTGATGGATCAAACATTCACATTCAAGAAAAGGAGCGGCAGATGCAACGCATATGTGGCAACTTTTGGGGTAACCCAAGAAGATATGAGACGTATCTTTTGTGAGAATTTTTCTTTGAAAATATCAAATTACTCTGCAGTTGAAAACCAACGAAATTTGTTGTTATAACAAATGAAAATGCATTTCCATCAATAAAATAGGAAGGCGAGTGCCGCCCAATTGTGCCACCCCTGGATCTCTTACTATTGAATCTCCGATAATAAAAATTATACGCCCGACAGCTTTTATACTGAGATCACTGAGAAGAAATGGACCCAAGACGGTTGGGATCGGTTTCACTGTCGAAAATTTCGGAAATGAATGAAAATAATCAGCATCAATCCTGTAGCTCACTTTATTCAAACCTAGAAAATTGCCTTGTGGGTTCTGCGCCCAGGGACATGAAAAAAAAATGTGGTGACGGGAAAAATCCAAAAGTTATGCGGTGTTGACCAAGCATTCAGGCGCACGGACTCCTGAAATTCGCTACGAATCGCAGTTACCGGCTTCCATATAGGACTCTTCTGGGATCTCGGGGTTCCCGGCCCACCACACTTCCTCCCTGCCCATCCATTTAACCCCCAAAAGGGTTCGAGCGACCATGCAAGGGAGGAAACGAGACAAGCCCCTAAGCCCTGGCCGCCGAGTCGGCCATAAGTCTCGAACCTGTACTAAGGCGCTCACCTGGACTTCGCGGACAGTGCCAGCCGCAGAGCTTACCCGGTCGGTTAAGGTACTGCTGGTATTTGACGGGGGTCAATTGGAGTCTCTTATAGCAACTGACTGACAGCAAGCGTCGGGAAAATAAAAAGTCAATTCTGGGATTCGAACCCACCGTCTAACGATCTGATAACCGCGAACTTAACCACTCGGCCATCTCAGAGACAGTGCTTTTTGCTGTTCATATTAATTAAGGAGATAACAAAGTCATTCAACTTACTGCACAGAATGTTGCTGTGTAAATATGTAGTGATTGAAACGTTATCCACCCTGAGCCAAAGAGCACCCTTACCGGCGAAAGAAAGACAGTTGGCAATAAGTTTTAAACCGGGTACTAACACGCGTTCGGCGTGCACGCATAATCAAAAATCGTTGCGCGTACTCAGCGTGCTCTGCGTCAACGCGCATAAACGTGCGAGTCTATGCGGTGCATGAGTACTAAATGACTGTTGATATCATTTCAAAACACGCCCTCTTTTATTCGTACTCGGAGCGGATATTATGGAGATCAAGGGGTTACATGCATTGATCGCCATTTGCATGGAGGCATGGAAGCCGAAGTTAACGCACAACTTCTGCGATCGTCCAGTGGGAGCCTGCAAGTCGTGGCTTGTCCGCCTTTGTGACGAAGTCACTTACGAAAGGGATAGGGAGCGCGTACATCCCGCTCTTTAAAAATGCAGCACTGGCGCACTTGATAACAACCGCAACGGTACACCACCTCAACTGAAAAAGGAGAGTTACTCACATCCTTTTTCATTTAATGCTTCATGATTCACCATTGCAATGTTTCATGTGAAACCCAATCAGAAAGTGAAAAGAGGTCGGACAGAATTGCGTACTCATCATGTAGCCATATAGTCCTTCAGATCGAATACAAAACTTCATTTAAGAGAGATGTGTGCTGAAATTCTATGGAGCACCGTTCACGATGCGCGTACCTCATCCCATTTTCAATGGCCAACTTGCCTCTTGTTCATGTTTGCAAGCAGCAATTCCATTCTTGCAAATTGACTATGGACCCTTCCACTGAAAGTAATCCTGTACCGATGGGTGATCATAACCCATAGCTCCTGTATCACTAAATATTAAATAACTATGTATGTCCATATACTTTGGGGGGGGATTATCCTCCTGACAGGACATATTACCACACCTTGCCTATAATTCGTCATTATTTATTCCTTTCCATAACCATGTAATGCTTACTGCATCACACGGCAGCGCCCGAAACAGCAACACGGCAAACCAAAGCCCTCCCAGGTAACACAGACCCACACTCATGACACCCACTGTCCTCCCAGAAACTCGGACAATCCTGGACAAAATAGTTGGAACACCTTGTGGGAAGCGCGTTGCAAAGATCCTTTCTCCCCATTCAATGTTGCGTTTATTTATTGGACCAAGATTCGGCCCAACTTACCCAACGAGAAGCAACATTGACAGGGGGCGAGGGGAAGGCATGTTCCAACGAGATTTGTCCAGGATTGTAGCTCAGGTGGACTCCCTGACCATACTACGTCAGTCGTAATGAAATGAAAACAACGTCCAACCTGGGCTACGTCCTACCCTAACTCATCATGTAAGCTAAATATCAAACTGAATTTGACTTCAACACACAACAGAAGCAGATCCGCTTCTTTTAGGGGGGACCCATCTTTTTATTTGTAATAACTACACTATTAAGGGCATGTGCTGGATCAGTTTTAAACTAATGTTTAAGACCAGCTCAGGAGAATGAACGCTGACATTGTAATGCTCTTGCCCGTAGTCCAGAAAAATCTTAGCGTGGCGAATTCAGCGCGCCCGTAACATCCAGGACTGGTACTAGCGCGTGTTGGCAGCGGGTATTAAAGGCATCATAAAATGGAAATATATTTGCATATCGCTTAAAATAATGCACCTTTGGTTTCAATTAAACTGATTAGTACTGTCATCGAAGTACTGTCATCTGAAAGTTCAAGTTTGATAACCCCAAGGCTATACACAACCAGAGGCAATCATAAGCAGGATTCTGTCCATGGCTTCATTGCACATTTGAACTTTTAAAATGTCTGTTCATTCGGTAATGCTTAACTGTGGCGCGGCGTCAAGGGAACTGAAACCAGACTACGGAATTCCGGAGAAAAAGTCACCTCTGTATTCGCCCCTAGCACATGTTTCCAGAGTTTAATACCAAATGCAATAAGTATCAGGCACTTTTCACCCTAAGAAAACATCCAAATCGATCAGGGGCCACTGAAGTTTTTCTTCAACTGTTAGGTCTACACAGTAAAATTCTTCAAATATTAGCATAAAAGCCATCCTCTACACGCTTCGATTTCACAAATTATTCAAAACCTCGGAATGGGAATCAACAGTAATTGCCATGTGGGTTTATAATCGATCAGCATGTGCCTTTTGTTTGGCGCTTTTGAAGAGCAACATTGAGCAAACGCCCGCCGGTCTTGGTTAAAACAAACACAAAAGGAGCTTCCGCGGCCACTGAACTGGGCCAAATCATAAAACAGCAGACGCAAAAGCAGCTGTGTTGCCAAGAATTTCCTAGCTAAAGAGATGTATCTTCGTCCTGAATTCAAGAGAAACGACGGATGGAAGTGCTGCAGTTTCACCGTTTGGGCATGAAAACTTGTTCATCGTGCTGTGCTGTGCCTGGGTCCACCATGGCCACCCTGGTCGCATAGCTGGGACGGCCCTGGTTGTCAACCAGCTATTCGGACTCCGTCATGAGAACACGCCACGGCAGTGGATGATACTCAGCAATGGCGTAAAATGACGCACGTGTTTTCCTCAGGCACGTATCACTCCCTGGAAGTTGGCGAGATGTTCATTATTGTGGGAAACATAGATAGATACGGAAGGAAAGGAGCTCACTCTAAAAACCCTACAAATGGGAGACTGCACCAACTCGTCAGTTGGAGAATCGCTGAAAGAATTTGATCTGGACGTCACTGACAAGGACAACTAACTCTGCCTTGTTGGTTGCAAGTGAACAAGAAGACTTATGAAAGGTAAAGATTTGTGCCACATTGAATACATAATTGTCTGCGCATTACTAGCTCCCACAGCCTTCTGGCGATTAGCTGGTCATGTCGCTAGCTCAGGTATAGTATAAGATCTTTTGCCTTTTACTGCACGAAATATGCGTGCTTGAGCTTGAAAATGGCGACTACTGCGTACGTCGGGATGTACGCCAACAGTGCGTTTTCATCATAATTACAGCGAAGTCCATTACAATAGTCAAACCTTTCCTTCGAATTTCCTCATGCAGTGTCGCTATAACTCGTATTTTAATTCATTCAGTTAAATGTCGGTACTGGTCTTCACAATGCATTCTCCAGAACCCGTCAGTGTTGTGAAATTTGGACTAGCATTAAAAGAATTTAGTTCGGTGTTCCACAAAGTGCAGTATTTGAACAAAACTCACAAAATCCATCATTATAATTAAGAAGTCCTTTAATTGAAGATAATAAATACATCCACTCGTATACCCAACTTAAATTTTCTTATTCTTTGTGATTTTTTTAGCACTGCTGCCAACATATGCTAAACTGGTTGAGCCACTAGTGCTCGTGCACTGAATTCTGGCACTGAATGAACTTGAGTTGACTACTTGGAGAAGGTAATTTCTTATTTAAGCTTTGATAAAATGCCAAATATCAGGTTTTATATGAGACCTGCAGTACAGATTCATATTAAGGTAAACAACATCAACAATGAAAGAAATTCGCCAAAATTTCTGCTCTGAGCATTTAAAAGTGAAAGAGAAATGTAAGATGCGTGCAACGTGTAATACAGTGTATAAAACTTCCAGTTTAATTATGCTGAAAAATGTTACTTAGATGTTCTTTACAAACTAACCAAAGAATATTTGTCTTTTCAAGTATCACACTGGAGGGGCCTTTCAGAGCCGAAAAGAAAGGGGTTAAATTTTTAATAGTTCCAAAAATGACGTATATGTCTTGCTTAAAACAGCTGTGGAGGTGTTTTTTATGTACTGAAAAGCAGCTGTATTCTTCATACTTTGCCGAGACTGTTTACAGAATGCACAAGTTGTTAAACCATCCATTGTGTTAAGCCCAGTACTGTAACAGTTTACATTCTTTTGAACATTCTAACTCAATCTGTCAGTGCCAATAATAAGCAGTGGCCTCGACTTACACAATGCAACGAGATATTTACCGGTTTTGTTTTCTCTCATATTTGGCAGACACCCCGGAAAAGCGTTTTGGCTGGCAACGGAGCAGTGTCAAGCGGGGTGAGTTATTTATAGTTTTAATACAGGAAACACCCTAACTTACTTTTCATCCCCTTCCTCGTTAAAAACAAAGTTCCACTGCTGTCAACACCAATTGAATATGCTCCTCTATCCATTGATGTCAGTTTTGTTTCCATATTTGCTTCAGTGAGGGAAATATCTGCCGATATATATTATACTGTAGCTTCTCGCTGAAAGTTGCCTCCATAATTTATATTCGAGCATAAAACGTCTGGAAATTGTCCAAGTCTTTCAATCTGATTTCATCTGAGAGAGACATGTTCCTCTAGCCATCTATTAACGTTTCATATCAGTATTTGCTGATAAAGAAGTCGAGAATTGTTGTCCTACTCCTGTGTTTTCCTACAATTCTGCATTCGTTTACATATTACATAGTAGGTTTCCGTGCAAAATTGCCGCCCTATATTCGAGCATACAAAGTGTGGAAATTGTCTAAACATTGATGGAACTTTCTTTCCAAATTTACTTCAGAGATCGAAATACCCGCCGAAGTAGTTGAGATTTTTGTTCCATTGCTGTATTATTTTGCGACTTTGCCTTCGTGCACACATTATAATGTGGCTTCCCGCTAAAAGTTGCCTCCCTTTATTCGAGTATAAAACGTCTGGAAACTGTCCAAGTCTTTCCATCGCGGTGTCATCTGAAAAAGAATATGTTCCTCTAACAATTTATGTAAATATCATATTCATATTTGCTTGAGTGAGAGCAATATTCGGCAAAGAAGTTGAGAGTTGTTGTCCCACTGCTGTATTATTTTGCGACCCTGCCTTTCTCCACTCATTACATTTTTGCTTCATGTGCAAAATTGCTTCCCTACATTGGAGCCTAAAACGTCTGGAAATTGTCCAAATCTTTCAATTGTTGTGTCAACTGATATGTTTTTATAACCATTGTTGTCGGTTTCATATTCATATTTGCTTCAGCGAGGAAATACCCGCCGAAGTAGTTGAGAGTTGTCGACCCACTGCTGTATTATTTTACGATTCGGCCTTTGTGCACACATTATATTGTAGCTTCCAGCTGAAAGTCGCCACCCTATGTTCGAGCATAAAATGTCTGCATTCTTTCCATCTTTCCATCGGCGTGTCTTATGAAAGAGAATAAGTAACTCTAAATAATGATGTAACTTTCATATCCAATTTACATCAGTGATCGAAATACCCGCCGAAGTAGTTGAGATTTTTCTTTCCAATGCTGTAAGATTTTGCTACTCTTCTCTCCTGCGGACATTATATTGTAGCTTTCCGCTGAAAAA